>NC_142073.1:17580463-18180463 GCF_059756535.1 Pantherophis guttatus
TAAGTTCTTTCTTTTTTTTTAAATAAAGACAAGATGTGGATATGGTCCTTATTTTGTAACACAGGTTCAGTTATAAAAAAATAAAAGTTAATAAGAAAGGAGAATATTCTGGAGGGGAACTAAGGAGAGGTCTGAACGCACATCCTCCTCCTCCTCCTTCTCCCCTCTTTCTCCTCTCTCCCTCTACCTTATGAAAACCAGCATTGGCTGCTGTGTAGCTTACTTCTGAGTAAAAATTGCCTAGGGGCACTCAGGTGGTTAAGAAACACATCATTCCGATGGGAAGGACAAAGAGGAAGAAGCTTTCCTGTACCCCCCAAATTGAATACCCATTGATTCAGAAATAATTCCTTCCAATGTTTGAAAATCATAAGATTCCAGCCCAGAAGAATTGGTCTGCTATTCATATTTGTATGTATGTATATATGTGTGTGTGTACATATATATGTGTGTGTATGTATACATATATATGTATGAGTATATATATATACATGCATACATACATATATTTACACTACATACACACACACATATACACTATACGTATTTATTATAATACAGGAGCATGCACAAATTTGGATGCTATGCTTTTCTTTCCCCACTGGCGCTAATCCTTTACACACCCTGGTGACATCTTTTCTCTTCCTGGGTTGTGTTGCCTTCATCTCATCCTCTGCTGATAGGGGGAAGACAGGCTGAACTCATCCTTCGTTTTCCGGTAGCCCTTTTCTAAGGAAGCAGCAGCCAAGCAGCCTCAAGTCAAGCCTGTGTCTTGGAAGAGCTGCTGAGATTGGGAAGAGGAGCAAAGGAACCTGGGATGGGAAATTTCATGCCAGCCCCTTTTTCCTACCCAGTCAAGGACGGGTGGATCGTCCTTCAGTTCAGCCGTGGGGCCAGGCCGGTAGAAAGATACACATGGCTCTGTGTGTGTGTGTGTGTGTGTGTGTACGCATCCAAGTCATTAAAAAAAAACATGCATGGTGCAGGATGTGGTTAGCAAAAAAAAAAAGAGCCTTAGATAAGGGCAAAGCAGAGAGATTAATTCAGCTAGGTGGCAATTTGCATTTCTGAGTTTTGTTTCTAGGGCCTTGGAACTTGGAGAAGACAAGACTGCTGAACAAGCTTGCAAGGGATCAGGCTGGAATGAGGCTTTCTGGCCAGGCTTCTCTGCAAGGCACTGGAGGAGAAAAATGGGTGGGTGGGGGGGGGGTCACTGTTCCATGCAGGGAGAGGATGGTACTAGTAACAAAACAGCATCAAAGGCCAAAAGTGAGTTGATTTTTTTCAGCCTCTGGATTCCTGGCAAAGCAGCATGAACTGGGGAAGGGCGAGGGCACATTTTTCATGACCTTCCCCATCAGAATTCTCCCCCCTTCGCTGTCTTGAGGGACCTGCAGAGTTTTGGGTTACGCTTTTGCGCCAGCGGCCTTATCCTGCCAGCCCAAATCTAACCCCTCCCCCTCCCCGGTGCCACAGAATCAGCAGAATCTAAAACCTCTCCTGGTTTAGAAAATAGGAACCAAGCTGCCCATTACAAATCTGTCTGTAGATTCTTCCTTCTCTCTCTCTTCTCCTCGTGAGAGGAAGGAGAACTGAGCGAGAGAGAGTCTTCCTTCTTTTCTCCCCTCCTTGAAAACTTTGCCCTGCTGAGCTCAAGATTGTTCCTTCAAGGCCAAATGACAAGCACACTTTCTATTTGCTTGCCGGATTTCTTTGGGTCATTTTTGGGGAGCCTGGTGGCTACAAAAAAATTGGCATAGACGCCCCTGAGGCAAGCTTGATATTCAGAAGCAGCTTTGTATATTAAACTAAAAACAAAGCTGGGCACGGTTTTCTTGCAGACACACACACACTCGGCTCTTTCTTTCTTTCTTTGCACAATTTACTAGACACGGTTTCTGGAAGGGGAGAGGAAACCTTTGCATATTTACCATGTCTTTATGCAAAGTGAATCTTTGCAAAGGCTGGGCTTTAATGCAGAGCAGAGGTTCCTTTCTCTGGTTGCTCATCCTGGGTCTGGGGTGGGGAAGAAAAACAGAAAAACCCAGAGCAAGCAGCAACCTTGCTAAGCAAAACCAGTGCAATTTTGGGAAAGGGTAAACTTGCGAAGGAGGAAGGGAGATACAGGGAGGGGAGGAAGCCCTACTATCTTTATAGGAGACAATCATTTTCTGATAGGCCGATGGCAGGCAGTTTACCCATTGATTACATATTAACCTGCCTGGAAGGGAAGGCTGAAAGGGAGCTATGCCTGAATTATTGGAAGGTCAAGTTCTAAAGGACATGTCTATTACCAAGCAGGAAGAATGTAAGTCCTCTGTAACTCTATGACCCCTTTCTTGCTTCCCAAGCTCATCAACATGGAGTAGAGCTAAAAGAGGGCTGGCTACTGGATTTATTTATTTTTTTTCAGATGGATTGACTGCAACCTAAGTTTCCCATATAGGCAAAGCCAAAGCAAAAGCAAAAAATAATGAGAAACGAGATGCAGTCTTTGTACCAGACTGGGGGTGTTGTTTTGTTTCAAAGTCTAGTGACCTTTGACCTTGCGGCTTGGACAGCCTTAAGAGCAGCATCTTGGTACCTCTAGAAATTGAGCTGTAAATTTAAAACAAGGTTTGGGGTGGGGTTTTTTTTGGGGGGGGGTGGAACCTGCCAGCTTTTCATTAGTAGGATGTTAAAGACCTAAAACTACACCCCTTAGAAGAAATTTGTTTCTCTCTCTCCTCTTTCTCTTCTCCCTCCCCACCTCCTGCTTTCTTTAGGGATCTAGAAAGGGAATTTACTTCTCTCCCTGTATAAAATGGTATTACAGCCAAGTTATAAGGATGTCCATGCTTCAATCATGTCATAGATGAAAACAAAATTACAAAAGTAAAGGAAAGAGACAGGTAGTCCCAATCGGTTCACCGTCTCCTTGGAAATAAGATTTTGTGGGTTTTAAAAAAAATATTATATACATGCACTGCTTTTTTTTTAAAAAAAACTCCCACTGAGAAAAAAAATAGATGGGACAAAATCTGGCAAGCAGAATGTCCCATACATAAATGAGAATACTTTTGTAAAAGTATTTTTTAATAATAATAATAATAATAATAATAATAATAATAATAATAATAATAATAATAATAATAATAATAATAATAGAAAGTTTGCCAGCCTGATGGGATTTTTGACTTTTAAACAGCCAGTCTTCACAGGTCTTACCTTACTGCAAGTTAGGGATTTCAGGGAAAAGGACAGAATAGCAACCTGTTTCAAAGTGGGCTTGCTCTGTGTGTATGTGTGTGCACGCGTACACATGCGTGTGTAATTATGCAAGGGAAATTGTGATTCTCTCTTCCCAAAATTGAGAGTCACCGAATTTGTTTCATGGTTCTTTGAATACCAGGTACAGCTTTAATCGTCTCTCCCTGTAGCTTCATCTAAAACAAATCAATTATAGTAGTAACTCTTAACAATATGCTCATATGTTTGACATAATGTCCTTGGGTGGCAAAATTATTTTATTTCCTCCAGAAAGCAGCTGAACTATTTTGGGGAAGTGAGGGGGCTTATTTTGTTTGAATGAGCTATTCTTAATTGTTATTATTATTATTATTAATTATTATTATTGAAATAATAATTAGCAAGAAACTCATAGGACCCCTTTAAAATAATGATAAAACTTGGAAGAGTTAGCACTGACAAATTAAAGAGTCTTTCCTTTTCATCTGCCTAGGAGAAAATGAAATGTTTCTTTTTGAGAGCAGTTATATTTTACCTTGTCAATTCTCAGCTCACACACACATATTTAAATTATCTGCTCAGATTAAGTTATCTAAACATCTGTCCCCCCCCCAAGATACTATGATTAAATAGATACTTCAAAGCTATAAACTAATGAAACTCAGTACAGAATCAAAAATGCAGTTTATTATAGTAGAATATTCCTCCTTTTTGATATAACCATAGAGTTGAAAAATGAAAACACATAAGGAACATCACACATGATTAGTTGGTAACTTAAGATATAAAACAATTTTGCACAGCAAAATATGTCAAGGGGAAAAATAACTGACAAGATTTTTTTATATTTATTGTGGTATTTACTTTCCATTTTTTTTAAAAGACAGGAGTATCAGTCTCTAACAATAAAATTTGCTGATTAATGCCTTTAAAACTTTGTGAATTTGTGAAGTTACAGAAAATCCAGTTCTGCACCACAATACAACTGTAAAAAAATCTGCATTATTTAAAAAAACTGAGCAGTAATGCCATCCTTGTAAATGGTATTAGCATCCTAGACAAGTTTGCAATGGTTTATATTTTGCTTCAGGTTATATCTTAGTGCAATTCAGTCCCTAATATTTAAATCCCCGCCAAAAAACCCCAATGTTACATTTTGAACACAAAATAACCCTATTAATATAAACAGGGATACTCCCCTTTTAATACTTTGGTTTCCAAATACAGTTGGTGGCATAGCAAGATCTACACATACCCAACTTATAGTTAAGTTGCAATCACATGCTGCATAAGCTACTTTTTTTAAAAAAAGTCCCACTTTATATTCTACTCCTTTTAACATCACAACAGTGAACAATTTAGTGCACCATTTAAAAAAAGAGAGACCTACTTCTAAACAGACCTAACTTTTTTCAAATTATCTATAACATTCCTTTATCTGTTGCGTACATTTTGAACTGAACTAACAGACAATAAAAGCTTGAATTAAATTATATATACCAGGATCCCATAGCATTGCACGTTTGACAATGACCAAATGCAAAAAGGAACACACACACAAAAAAAAAAGGGGGGGGGAAGAGGGTAGATCATTCCAAAATAAATTTTAGACTGCTTTAAGCAACAATATCATGTAAAAATCCAACAAATTGCAGCAATTATTTTTAAGCATAAGTTTTAAAACTTCTTTCCAAAGTTCTTGTTTTTTCCTGTAATACTGTAATCACAATCCACTCTGCTGTTTTTGTTTTACATAGGAGAGAGCGAGAAGAGGTGGGGTTTTTTTTCCAATTCTTTAAAAAGAAGTCTGAAGTTTGAGAGAGGGGGCCACTCAAAGCAGTTTCCAGAACAGATGCAAACTTGAATGGGTAAGGAAGACAAAAAAAGTTGCACTTTTTTGCTTTCAGTTCAAAAAAGTGGTGAAGAAATACAACTTAAAGAATGAATGACATGCCATTATATATATCTCCAAAGTCCATATCCAAGCAAAAGGAAAAAAAAAATCCGTACATGTCCAGCATGCAGGGCATTTATCAATATAATGTCTTTTTTTTTCTCCCCCATAGTCTTTTGAAATATTTATACAGTTAATTGATGCAAGACAAACTAGTAAGCGTAATAATGCATGAGATGAGGATGGGTTACTAAAAGCAGACTCAGTTCACTGTTTGGCAGCTTAAGGCCAAAGATCACATCATGAAAAAATGAGAAGTTGATCAAGGCTCCATTTGGGCAGGTTGATATTCTCTAGGTTTAAGTTCAACAACAGATGAAAATACGGCAAATCTGAAGTCTAAAACTTTTCTTTAAATATTTCAGTCAAACGTCCTCGAAATATGTCTGCATTCACGCGGGTATATGAACACAGACATATCAATATGCATTATGCACCTATCTATATCTAAAGTTCATACCCCACAGGAAGAATTCAGGGTGGCAAAATTGGTGTTTTGTATTTTGGATAGAGCAGATTGTTTAAAAAAAAAAAAAAGTCTGAGCAAACTTCAGATGAGTTGATGGAAGTTGGGTTGCAGGCACACTCACACACACACACACACAAGCTAACGGCTGGAAAAGGGAGAGAAAGGTCAAGACCTAGTAAGGTTGACCCCTCTGAGTCAGCCCACCTTAAAAAGTCCCACCAAAAGTTGCCTTTATCCTTTGAAACAGAATAGGACGATATTGGTGGCACGTACATAGCAGGTATTATTCGGACGGCCCAAGTTGAACAATAATTAACACGGGGACCAACTGGATGACCTTTTCTCCCCCCTCCCTCTTCCAGCCTTAAGGAACTTTTGCGCACGTGCTTGCTCGCCCGTTTGTGTGTGTGCGTGCCTGCGTGTTCTCTGAAGAGTGGCAAAGAGGCTGTTGGGGGGGGCGAAAGGGGGTTCGTGGGTCGGAAAACTGGGGGTGAGGGGGGGTTTCTGAATCGCGGAATGGGTGCATAGGTTGGTGGGGAGGTGGAGGGGGAGGTGAGAGAGAAGACTCACATGAAAAATTCTGGAGAAGAGGGATTGTCGCTGCTGGAACCGTTTTCCCGGAACCCGCTGCTGACCAATTTCTCGTATTTTTCCTTGTAGGCGTCCCTCTCCCGGACCAGCCTGGAGATTTCCTGCTTCAGATGTTCCACTTGTTGGAGCAACTGGTTCTTCTCGGATTCCAAGACGTGCCTTTGCTGGACTCGCTTGAAGCGGCAGGATTGCGCGTAGCCTCGGTTTTTCAGGGTCCGTCGTTTCTGTTTCAGCCGGATCACCTCTTCCTTGCTGACGCCCCGCAGCTGCCGGTTCAGCTCTCTCACCGACATGGTCACCAGCTGCTCGTCGGAGAAGCGGTCGTCGAAATGCAAGCCGCCGCCGCTGCCACCGTGGTGCTGGTGGTGGAGACCCCCGCCGCCTCCCCCGCTGCTGCCGCCGCTGGTGCTGCTGCTGGTGCTGCTGGCCGAAGACTGCACGCTGCCCGGCTGCTGCGGCTGCGGATGATGGTGGTGGTGGTGGCCGGGCGGGTGGTGGTGATGGTGATGGTGATAGTGAGGCGCGCCGCCGCCGTTCTGCTGCTGCTGTTGCTGCTGCTGCGCCGCCGCGGCCGCGATCACCGCCGACACCACGGCGGCCGCCGAACCGATCTCGTCCGGCGGCACAGCTCCCCCCGAGCCGCCGCCGCCTCCTCCGCCTCCGCCGCCTCCGCCGCTCAGCTGCTGCCCTCTAGCATAGCCTTCGAAGCCAGCCGCGGCCGCCGCGTTCTGAAGCTGGTGGTGGCTGTTGTTGATCAGGGCTTCCACCGCGTCTTCGGGGCTGAAGCCCAAAGCCTCCGGATTCAGCTGCTGCGGGTAGCCGGTCATCCAGTAATAATCTTCCAAGTGAGTTTTTTGATCGCTGCCGCCGGAGCCCGGGCTCGGAGCCGAGAAGCTGGGCGACGGAGGCACCGAGCTGCACGGCGTGCTCATCGGGGTGGACGAGAGCGATCCCCCAGCGATCAAGCGGCCGCACTGGCTGATAATGCGGTCCGTCTCCACCGGCTCCTTTTTCACTTCGAACTTCATCAGATCGAAGTCATTAACATATTCCATGGCCAAGGGACTAGTGGGCAGGTCGGCGCTGTGCAGGGCCAGGTCCGATGCCATCCTCTTGCCGCCGCCGCCGCCAACGCCAACGCCGCCGCCGCCCGTCCTCCAGAAAGCGTGAGCTCCCGGAGCCAGGGGGCTGCTCTGACTTGCCAGCGGATGAGCCAGTTTGCTGGGTCGCCTCGCGGGAGCCTCGGGAAAGCTGCTGTCCGGAGCTGCGCTCTGCTCCTCCTCCGCTTGCTTCGCTCGCTCTGCCGGAGAGAGCCGGGATTCAGCCAGCCAGCCAGCTAGCTAGTAGCAGCAGCAGCAGCAGCAGCAAACAGCGCCTCGCACCCGGGCTCGGAGGCTCCCCTCTTGACAAAAGAGCCGCTCGGCTGCAGCCGGCAACCCGCGGAGCGGCCGTGCCTTCGCTGCTGCTGCCTCCTCCTCCTCCTCCTCTTCGCTCGTGCTATTTGCTCGCCTTTTGCATCCGGCCGCCTCGATTTCTTTCGTTTTTCTTTCTCTCTTTCCCCTCCCCTCCCCTCCTCTCTCTCTCTCTCACTCACTCTCTCTCTCTTTCTTCCCTCCCCTTTTCTCCTCTGCGAGCTCGCGGCTCTCTCTCTCTCTCGCTCGCGCTCTCTCTTTCTGCAGCTCCGCAAAGGCAGTTTTATAGGGAAAGGTTACTTAGCGGTTCCTCGTTGATTTGAAAAGGATTGTTTGGCTTGTTTTCTTTCTTTCTTGCTGTCTGTCTGTCTGTCTTTTTTTTTTTTAACACTTCATGGTGTTTCTTCCCCTCTTTTTTCTTTCCCTCTTTTCCGTGGGCGGAGATCCAAACGAAAAGAGAGAGAAAGAGTTTCAGCACCAAGGAAAGAAAAAAAAAAGAAGAAGAACGCGGCTGATGCTTTTAAAAAAATAAAATAAAAATAAAATCAGAGCAAGGTAGGTCGCTAAGATCGTATTCTTTTAAAAGGCGAGGGGGAGGCTTGAAAAGCGAGAGGGTTTTCGGGCGCGAGGACCTTCCTTCCCCAAGTTCTGCAAAGGGGAGAAAGAAAGATAAGGGAGAGAAAAAAATAATAATAACAACCCTTCGACTCCCCAGCTTCAACGGCAAGATGAAAAAATATCTTAAAGAGATGAACCGGGAGGACAGTTTAAAAGCATTGCTGAGTTTTATAGAGTCCCTGACGTCACGCTCCTATCGGGATTCGACGCCAATCCGCGGCCGCGAACCCAGCTCCTCATTAGCATAATAGTATAGAAACAAGGAAACTTTTCAAAGCTGTCAATCAGGAGCCAATCAGCTGACTGTCAGTTGGGACCCAAACTTTTTAACTCTTTCTTAACCGAGAGCGCCGCCTCGGACTCATTAGGAGGGGAGAGGGGGGGAAAAAAGAGAGATGGGGAGAAAAGCGGGGGGGTGAGAAAAGAGGAAAGAGAGAGAGAGAGAGAGAGAGAGAGAGAGAGAGAGAGAGAGAGAGAGAGAGACCCCGAAAACTATTAAACATCTGCTTAGGACTCTCAACTCTGCAAAAGAAAACGCGAGAAATAATAGGTAAGGGTGCTCTATGCACCGTCTCTCACTTCCCTACCTGCGTTTTGGGGTTTTGTGTTTTTTGGAGGCTGCCGTGAATTTGTGCACCCTAGCGCGTTTGCACATGTGGAGTACATATATATTCGAGTGGATTAACTCCTGGCTTCCCTTCCTTCCAAGCGTTTGAGTCTTTCTGTGTGAGAAAGACAGACAGACAGCGCGGGCGAGCGAGCGAAGTTCCACGCAGATTCCCCCAAGACTTCCAGGTATTAACGTCCTGGAAATAGATCCCATCTTGAGCGGTGATCCCAGAAGACTGGAGTGTCCTAACCGGCTCTCTAGAGATCCCCCCAAAATAGATCTTGCATATTGTTCAGCTTTCTCCTTCTAGACGAGGAACGGGGAGAAGGGGTGCTTCAAACGGCCCGTAGCCTTTTGGGGTCTAAAGGGAGTGAATTCGGAGTCTTTTTCCCAGCGCAGACACGAGCCCGAACCGGGGTTTTTTTTGCACGTTTTTCAGCCGCGATTTCGGCCTTTTGCGTGCCTCGGAGTTTTCCGAGTCCAGGACAAGGCGCCTCCGGGTCAACATTATATATATATTAAGCCTTGATCTATCTCCTCGCCCGCCTCCGATCGATAGCACCGTGAGAGGTCAGAAAGTTTAAGACAAGTGGCTCATTGCTAAGCCACGAATATGCTCTTCTTCCTAGAGCAATCGGTTATTTTTCTCTCTCTCTCTCCCCCTCCTCTGGTTCGTTTAAAGAGGATTCCTAGATCTTAAACATAAGTTTGAAGTGGCTTTTTCTTGGGACGGGGGTGGAGGGGAGGGAAGGAAAGGGAAAGAATTAAAACCAGAGGAAGAAGGCAGCAGGAGCCTTAAGAATTTCTGCAAACTTTTGTTTCAATGCAACCGGGGTCTCGTTTGCAAAAGACGGACGGTCTGTTCAATTAATTATTTTAAAACAGTCACGTGCGCTCTTTCTGGCTTCGCGGCGGCGGCGGCGGCGAGGGGTGCTTTTTTTTAAAAAAAAAAAATTAATAGCAAAAATAAGAACCGAGTTAAAACAAAATCCAGTTGACTCGCGCTCCGTTTAAACCTCGACAGCGCCACCTTTCGCCTACAGACCAGTTTCATACTGAACCGCTTCCAATTTTCTAGACTGGGGAAAAAAAATCCATACTAGAAACTCGTTTAAGAAAGGGGGAAAAAAAAGTTAAGAGCTTTTAGCGTCGGCACGACAGTCTGACATTAACTCTTTCGCGTCCGAGACGTTTCCATGGCTTTGCCGGATCGTTTATTCTGGAGTTGGAGCTAATAACAGGATGTTGTGTTTTACCAACTTTTCCTTATCAATATGATTTCTCCCCTTAGGACACGGCCTGCAAGTATATTTCTAGAAAGTAAGACTCAAAAGGGACACTGTTCTTGTTAGTCTCTGGGTACTGTGTGGAGTTGTGTGTATTTATGATTCTCCCTCTCCCTCTTATCCTAAGATAAGACGAAAATTTTGTAAAACTTTCAGCTTTGATTTCCAGCTGACTTCACAACAGGGATTAAAGTTACTAGTAATTTGGTGATAAATGATATGTCTCGAGTAGGCAAGATTAAGTGTAGTGCTATAAAGTTGTTTATCTGAAAAGTAATTCTCAGAAAACTGACTCTTGACACTTAGTCATATATTAAACCAGGCTTCTGAACATTGCACCCCACTACATTGGCTTCAACTATTTCCCCCCCCACCAAACACCACCTTTGAATTTCCTACTGAAACAGTCTTTGCCCAATTCTAAGGATCTGCTAGTGGAGACTGAAGCAGGTCCTTAGAAGAGCTTGCCAAGAGTCTCAGAATCTGAAGTTGGCGAAAGAAAAGGCAGGGAGACTTCGTATGTGTATGCCCTGACATTGCTCAATCTTGACAGCCAGAATTCAAAATGATCAAGTTTGTGTTTAACTGGTAACAAGGAACAGTTTGAAAGAGGTGGTTGGGCTGTCGTATAACATCACAAATTGATTTGGGAAGCATCTGCATGCTTACAGGCATGGGTTATCAGAACACTTTACCGGAAGCTCCTAAAGAAAGGTGCTTTCCTGACTTAAGTTCAAAACATGGAATTTATGAAAAGGTGAATATGATGCACCCGGTTTGATTTATGATCATAGGGGGGTGGGGTGTCAACAGGAATTGTCAGTCCAAAGAGTCACTCATGCCATGTCTCGTACATTCTCCTTGCTCTTCTGAATGTAGCACAATAGATTGTTTCGTTTTTAAGACTGCGAGGAGAAATTAACAGTTGTGGCATGAACAAATCAAATGAACAGCAGTCATTTTTGGGGGGATGGACGCTTGAAAGGGGTCCCTCTGAATTAGATGATTTGCCATCTAAGTATGCTACATGTACCAAATGAGAACTTGTTCTCTGTTTTCTCAGCCCAGTTAGCTCTGAAGGATAAAACAGGGAATGCCAAAACCACATCTGGCTAACACAATCTGTGCTGAGAGATAGCAGTGCAACGGAGGGCTATAAACACGACTGAGCTCAAACTTCCAAAGTATTAAGACAAATTACTGGAGGTGCATATTAGTCTTATTAACCTATGACAGATGAGGGAGCTGTCAAATATTGGTTGTTATATAGCACAAACGGATAGGGGTTTAAAATCAAAAGTCTTCTCTCTCTCTCTCTCTCTCTTTTTTCTTCCCTAAACTCTCACTATTGGTAGGATCGTCCTGTAGTGTTTAACTGCTTACAATGAGCATCTGAACAATTTCCAGGTAAGGCTGGAGTTCTTCTGTAGCACCTGCACATTTTCATATGTCCATTAGAAGTGTCCAGACCACCAAAGAGCCAACAGAGTTCAATTCCTTCAGCTTGCTCACTGCCAATTTGGGGTTTTGATTCCATTTACTTGAGATGATTCAATCAACTGTCTTTTAATATGCTCTGTACTTTTCAAGCACTTGACTTTTGGGAGCACACAGGTTCTCTTGAGAGCTTCAGTTCAGGGTAGTCTCCCAAATACACTCTTTCTGTGTGTGCTCACATGCAGACATATATAATTGTGTAAAATAAGCACAGTCGGTGGATTTTGTACAGAGGAGCTCCCTCTTCTCGCACCACTATCGGTGAGAAATTAAAGAAAGGGAAGAAAAAACCCCTCTCAAGTGTGTATTTTCATGTCTTCCTTGGCTGAGTAAACAAGCAGAAGGGAGATTTGCAAAAGGGGCCAGTATAAGTCTTGTGAGTTATATTGACTTTGAGTGTCATTTGCTATGACTTAAACAAACTCATCTATCAAGGCCAACACATTAAGTACAGTTACTGCACCTTTTGTTTATCCAGAGCCTTATTTTATGGTGCAGAACTGAGTGGTGTCCACTGAATTTAAGTATGAAAAGCCACCAAATTGATTTCCCAAACGCCGGAGTGACAAAAGCTGAAGACATCAACTGCTCTTAGACACAAAGCTAGATAAATCCTTTTAACAGTGCTTCAGATCCGTTAACAGGGCCACAAATAACAAATCACTGTTAGCAGATTTATGGGAAAGAAATAATAGAATCAGATGAGATAATCTGATAGGGGTAAAATTGCTGAGGGAACGAGGCCTCCTTCACATCTATGGCTATGAAGAAGCCCTGCGATAACGAGAAGTCATTACAAATAGGTGAATTATGATGGGAATAATCGTCCTTGTAATTCAATATTTATTCATCCTTTTTTCTTTAAATAAGTTGCAGATGACCCCAAACAACCCTCTTTGAAAATGATTATATAACACACACACACACACACACACACACACACACACACACACACACACACACAGGTCTTTTTCAGAATGTAACTTAGTATTTGTTTTACCTTATATTTTGGTTAATAACTAAATATTTTTTATTCAGATTTATGCAATACATTATGCCTGCAAACATATTATGATGAGTATAAATAGTCTCTTCATGAATTACTAACAAAGTTGATCTGAAAAATATTGGCGCATTATTGTATTAAGTGGAATGCAAACATATGTCCAATAAATTCTAGTTTGCTTCTGGCAGGAAGGGATAGGCAGAGATCCACAGGCAGTTTTATCTCACTGTGGCTAAGTGAGAAAAAAATAATAATAATAAGATGAGTTAATTTGTATGAACTTAATTTGCCTTGTCAACCTTTCTGTTTGTATTTAATAAATAGAAATGTCCAGATCAATTTCAGAATCAGTACAAGAAGAGATAGCATTTAAATACCTCTAAGAAATTTCTCCTGCAGGATTGCATCATATGGACATACATTTTGACTTCTTAATTTTGTGGCTAATTCTGTTTCTTGTTTGGGTAAATTAGCAGCTTGGTTTGATTTTAGCAGATTGGGTTCAAAACTAAATGGAAACTAAGGTAAATGCCTATTATATCTTCTTTCCTGAAGCAGATGCCCTTCATTCTGTGTCAAGTGTGCTTAAATCCAGTTGGAATTAGTCAAAATCAAAATTAAAAAAAATCACGCCTAATTATATATTGAATCTCAGTGATTCAAATCTAAGCAGATCTGAAGAGTCTAGACAGTCCGGAAATTCTTTATCTCCTGTTTCTAAAGCTTAGCAAATTAAACTGAATTGAAAAATTTTAATTCTCTTGAGTATATCTAGAGTACATCTAGAAATGGATCCCAGGAGTTTCAAGCATGGCTCGCTTTCTTGCCAACTGCTTGAAAACCACATACGTGTCACTAAACAAGGGTTTCACATGGCAGAGAGTAGAGATGGGAAGGGTGTTGAGGCAATTGAAGCTGACCAATTGCTATTTGTTTGTGCTCTGATTAGACTTCTTCCAATTATCCTATAATGTCTCCTTTAGCATAGAACCAAATCCTAAATGAAGCCAGTTTCAGATCAGTACATTCTCTGATTAGGGAATAGGGAAGGAATGAGGAAAGGAAGGCCGGATTTGATGAAGGTTTCAGTCCAATAGAGTGTTTTTCATGATGGAAAAAGGACAGGGCCATCCTTCATTTCCCTTGCTTTTGCAGTCTGCTATTACCCTCCCCACTAAAGACTTCTTTCTACTGGAGGATTAGGAAAGCAGGGCTAGTGAGTGCAGAGAATTTGAGTGATTGAAATTTTATTTTATTTATTTATTTATTTTCGTCAAGCATGTATTTTATGACAGATACAAGTGTAAACATAATTATAAATCTGTGAAAAGGATACGAATAAAAGGAAACATTAGGACAGGGATGATAGGCACGCTGGTGCGCTTATGCACGCCCCTTAGAGACCTCTTAGGAATGGGGTGAGGTCAACAGTAGACAGTCTAAGGTTAAAGTTTTGGGGGTTTGGGGAAGAAACTACAGAGTCAGGTAGTGCATTCCAGGCATTGACCACTCTGTTGCTGAAGTCATATTTTCTGCAATCGAGTTTGGAACGCTTTACCTTGAGTTTGTATCTATTATTTGCTCGTGTATTGTTGTGGTTGAAGCTGTAGTAGTCATTGACAGGAAGGACATTGTGGCAGATGATTTTATGTACTATGCTTAGGTTGGACCAAAGACGGCGAAGTCTTCTCCCCCCCCTTTTTTTTTCTAGTGGAAATGTTCTGAGCAATACTGGGAAATGTTCTTGTTAGTGGAATTCAATCCATTGTCTTTCAAGTCGACAACAGAGATAAATTGAATATATATATATATATATATATATAAAGACCAGTATTGAATCATAATTAGAGTAATATCCAGTATTTCTTTTGCCATTTCTTGCATTTACTGAGTCTGAATCATTTTTCTGCCTATTAATCTCCAGCTGTTAGAAAACTGTGTTTTTATAATTTCCTTTACAGGCACAGAAAAGTCTACCTAACCACCCTCCACCCCCGACAAATTCTAGATACTGTATCATCATTTCCTTTCTCTCTCTCTCTCTCTCTCTCTCCCTCTCTGTCCATTACATCATTTCCAATTTTGTAAATAAATTTCCCATAACCTCTTTCGTGAGGGTTTCCACGCCTGAGTTATAAAACTTGGGATGACCACTAGATAGCAACAAAGATATGTATGTATAGATAGATAGATAGATAGATAGATAGATAGATAGATAGATAGATGATAGCTAGCTAGCTAGCTAGATAGCTAGATAGGCAGGCAGGCAGGCAGGCAGGCAGGCAGGCAGGCAGGCAGACAGACAGACAGACAGACAGACAGACAGACAAAAAATCTAACTTTTTGCTTCTATGTAATACTCATTTGGGGGTTTGATGCCTCATCTAAACTAAATCCTTTGTTAGTGAGGGAAACTTATCCTGTTAAAACAGGTTTGTTTTCACTCTTGGATTTTGCTTCTATGGAATATTTATTTATTGCTCACTAAATTACATTTCAGTTGTTGAATAAATGGGTGTTATTTTTATGGAATCTCTGCTCTCTATTTAAAATTAGAAAATGAATGTTCTTGGATGTTTCTTTCCCTTCTAAATAAAACATAAAGGATCATTAGTAAAAAGGTATCTGTAAGACACAATGTAATCAAATAGAGAATGATAGTTATCAGTCATGCTTGGATTCCTGAATGTGCCTGCATTTATTTCAGAACTATGAAAGAACAAGACGATGGAGATCAATGAGAAGGCTATTTAGTCATTTGAACATGGGTTAGAAATTATAATTCTAAACATATCCTTGCTAATATCCCTGAATTATTGTTTGAGGATAAATTCAGCAATTGGCAGCAGTTCTATATTCTGTGCAAGGAAAACTGCAAATCTGCAAATCAAAATGAAATGGGTAACAAATAGACTCTGATTGCCAATTCTTATATAACATTTCCTATGTATGAATTTTTTAAGATACATTTTTTTATTCTGTGAATTGCTCAGAGGCATGATGGAATGTGTGGCCTATCAATACAATAAAATAAAATAAATAAAATCAGGTACAACCACTGAGGGATCACTTCCTTTTTGTAGTTATACTTGAATGTTTGTGTAAATGCTACATTAAAGTATGGTGTTCATTACACATCAGTCTACAGAACATCTATAACAAATCCAGCACTAATTTCATATCAAACCTAAGTTTGGGAACAAATGTTTCCTTTCATCCTACTCTGTTTCACATAATTTTGTTCCTCTTTAGACAATGTCGTTCACTTTGGGAATATCTATATTGACCAAATTTCATAATTTGTTTTTACACGCTAGAGCCTTGAAATTCCAGCAAGCAATTGAATGGATATCAACTCAAGGATTTATCAGCCAAAGATTCCATTTTAGCACCTTGTTTTCTTTCCTATTAGGACTAAATATAAGGAGCATAACATGAACAGGTAAGATTTTTTTTAAAAGAAATAACATCAGTATTGAAATGTGTTTTACAACTTCCCCCAATTTTTCTTCTCTCCAGTAACAGTTTTTGTTTCTCTTCCTAATTTCCATAGTGCTTTAGAACATAACCAGCCTGCAGAGGTTGCTAAACTACAACTCCAAGAACCACAAATGTCTGGTAGAAGCCATGATGACATCATGCTCACCATGAGGTCATTATACAAATGGCATGAATTAAGTAAGTTGCATCATGACAAAAGGTTGCAAATGATGTTCGGAATATAACTTGTGTGAGCCATGCTGGCTTGGTTTGCGGGCACATGTCCAGATCCCCCCCCAAAACAAGAAACACATATGGAGTGACTTCTAAACAGTTCCTTTCATATCGATCTCCCATCTTACCGCAAGACAACTCTGGGCTGTTTACAATATTAAAAAGGTAAACATTTTACAAAACCTTTACCCAATTGGAACTTGCTCCTTGCCGATAGACAAACATTTTACCAAACCAAAGTGCCTACTGGCATTATTCAAGAGAATTTCTAAACTGGAGCTGTCTTAACTCTCTGTCTTCCAACCAACTACTGTATCTAAGCTTCTTTGTCTTTCAGTCTTCTGGAATGCAGACCCTTCTGGGAATCCAGACTACAATCTACTGCAGTGATATTTGGATAACCATAGTTTTTGATATTTGGACCACCAGAGTTGTCTGTCTGTCTGTCAGTCAGTCAATCAGTCAGTCAGTCAGTCAGTCAGTCAATCAGTCTGCCTGTCTGTCTGTCTGTCTGTCTGTCTGTCTGTCTGTCTGTCTGTCTCTCTGTCTTATCTATCTATTACCTGGCTTAACCTATCTTTAGAGGGACACGGTGGCTCAGTGGCTAAGATGCTGAGCTTGTCGATTGAAAGGTCGGCAGTTCAGCGATTTGAATATCTAGCACTGCGTCATGGGGTGAGCTCCTGTTACCTGTCCCGATTTCTGCCAACCTAGCAGTTCGAAAGTACAAGTAGAAAAATAGGGACCACCTTTAGTGGGAAGGTAACAGTGTTCCGTGCACCTTTGGCATTTAGTCATACCAGCCACATGACCACAGAGATGACTTTGGATAGCACTGGTTCTTCAGCTTTGAAACGGAGATGAGCACTGCCCCATAGAGTCGGGAACGACTAGCACATATATGCAAGGGGAACCTTTACCTTTACCTTACCTATCTTTATTCGGTCTGTGTGTTTTAATGCCATGTTCTATTATGGCAAGTTGGTGAAATATGCTGGCAATTTTTAGTTTTCTGTTACAGACTGTTCCATCACTGCAGTTTCTCAGATTCCCTGCATTTCCCGATATGAAAAAGTTCCCTAGGAAGTGGACAAGCCAGAGGAGGATCTCAAAAGGCAAGGTGACAGATGTGGTATCTAGTGAAATTGCTCTTTTTATACTTGTGTCCATAGTCCAGGGTCAGGATTTACTTCTCGAAACCATATCTACCCTCTGAAAGATTTTTTTTATCACTTCTTGGTCTTTGCTGCTGCTAGAAGGAATTTTTTCCCTGGGAATTTCCCTTGCAATTGATTGGAAGTATAGGAAGCCTGGAGGCCAATGATCAACGGAAAGAGGATTATGCATTGCAAGTGAGAACACTATATCACACTTCTTGAACATGAAGTCACTATGGTAGAAGGCAGAACATTGGATCCCACCCTTCAGAATGAACCAAAAAAGCTCCCCATTTCAGGGGGTGGGGAAGAGGAGTTCAATAGCAATTTTATTTTCCATGAAATGGAATGAAAATGAGGGAAAAAGGCAGAAAGAATTGATAACATAGTGGTGAACTTTGCTTTATGGTAAAAATAGAATAGAATAGAATAGAATAGAATAGAATAGAATAGAATAGAATAGAATAGAATAGAATAGAGAATAGAAAGAATGGAATAGAATAAAAGAGGAATAGAATAGAATAGAATAGAATAGAATAGAATAGAATAGAATAGAATAGAATAGAATAGAATAGAATAAGAACAGAAAGAATGGAATAGCATAGCATGGCATGGCATGGCATGGCATGGCATGGCATGGCATGGCATGGCATGGCATGGCATGGCATGGCATGGCATGGCATGGCATGGCATAGCATAGCATAGCATAGCATAGAATAGATTTATTGGCCAAGGGTGATTGGACACACAAGGAATTTGTCTTTAGTGCAGATGCTCTCAGTGTACATAAAAAGACAAGATACATTCGTCAAGAATCATAACGTGCAACACTTAATGATAGTCATAGGGTACAAATAAGCAATCAAACCATACTAGAAAACAATATCAATATAAATCTTAAGGATACCAGCAACAAGGTTACAGTCATACAGTCATAAGTGGGAGGAGATGGGTGATAGGAACGATGAGAAGATTAATAGTAATAGTAATGCAGTCTTAGTGAATAGTTTGATAGTGTTGAGGGAATTATTTGTTTAGCAGAGTCATGGCGTTCGGGAAAAAGCTGTCCTTGTGTCTAGTTGTTCTGATGTGTATAGCCCTATAGCATCGTTTGGAGGGTAGGAGTTGAAACAGTTTATGTCCAGGATGCGAGGGGTCTGTAGATATTTTCACAGCCTTCTTTTTGACTCATGCAGTATACAGGTCCTCAATGGAAGGCAGGTTGGTAATAATTGTTTTTTCTGCAGTTCTAATTATCCTCTGAAGTTCTGTGTCAGTCTTGTTGGGTTGCAGAACCAAAGCAGACAGTTATAGAGGTGCAGATGACAGACGCAATAGTAAAAGGAGATTTCCCCTCCCCCCCCACTTCATGGAGAGTCATTTGAATCAACACCCAGTTCCAGGCAAAGCCATATTCTTGGTATTGGCAGGACACTCCAAACTGCTGTCCCTTCCTTAATAAGGGAAATAAACACCCTTGTGTCTTTTCCTTCTGCTGCTTTGACAAAGTGAACTCCACATCCAGCAGTTGTCCCGAGTCTGATCTTCGGGTCAGAAGGACAAGAGTTTTAATGGCCCCGGTGTTCCTTTTTTTCTTCTTCCCCAGATCCAACTGGAATGATTCACAGGCTTTTATCTTCCTGGTCACCTGTTTGGGGAACAATGGAATGATCAGGAGATCATCGTCTTCATGAGCTTCGGATGGGAAGTGGCAGCTTTACAGTCAAATAGCACTTCCTCCCAGGTGGAAGAGTTCTGGAATTGTTTTCATGACTGCATCCACGAGGTTGTCTAGTTCCCTGCGGAAATGTATGTGAGTAACATATAAAAGTGGGCCAGCAGAAGACTATGGAGAACTTGACCCAAGTTGATGCATGAAGGGAGGCTCTGCTGTTGCAGGCCAGAGATTATGTCATGTGCTTTTTGTCATGGCATCACTTTTGGACCGAGGCTGGGTCTGCAGAACATTTTTATTTTAATTGGGCAACTTAACTGGAAGTCTAAAGTGATTTGTGTCCTTTGTTTCTCATAGGAAATTGTGCTTCTGATGCCTGGCCATTTGCTACTGAATTCTGATGGTGCAATTGTAGGGCTCTACGATGAGCCTCTCTCAAAGCAGCTTAAAAAGGTAAAGGGAAAGGTTCCCCTCGCACATATGTGTTAGTCATTCCCAACTCTAGGGGGCAGTGCTCATCTCCGCTTCAAAGCTGAAGAGCCAGCGCTGTCAGGACGTCTCCGTGGTCATGTGGCCGGCATGACTAAATGCCAAAGGCGCATGGAGTGCTGTTACCTTCCCACCAAAGGTGGTCCCTATTTTTCTACTTGCATTTTTTATGTGCTTTCGAACTGCTAGGTTGGCAGAAGCTGGGACAAGTAATGGGAGGTCACCCCGTTACGCGGCACTAGGGATTTGAACGCTGAACTGCTGATCTTTCAATTGCCAAGCTCAGCATCTTACCCACTGAGCCACCACATCCCTTCAAAGCAGCTTAAAACATCCTAGAATGTCCAGCCTGATTTAGAAGACGGTTAGAAATCTCTCTGTGTGTTTTTAAACTCCAACGGCGGTAACATCCATACATTAGGAAGAAACGGGGGGCAGAAAGAGAAGCAGAGTGCCCAAACCTTGATAAAAGCATCTTGAAGTAAAGGAATCCCTTAGGGAAAATGACAGGAGGGTAATGCAGGAGTCTAGAAAATATGTTTTGGGTTCCACATTTCTCTATCTTTTTTGTGCGTAAAGCTAAATGGATTTAAGAACAAATCTTGTTGTTGCTGAGGTACCCATTTTATTCCTAAAAATCTCTGAGCCAATACTCTGGTTGGATCTACCGCCTTTGACTTTTGAATTGCTGCCTCCAAAATACCACACAAAGCCGCCTGCAGCCCCCAAACCAGCAGAAATAATGCCCCTCTGCCTTACAGGATGTCCTCAACTTACGACCACAATTGAGTCAGAATTTCCATTACCCAGTAAGGCGGTTGTTAAGTGAGTCACCTCCAATTTTATGACCTTTTTTTTTTTTTGCCACAGTTAAATGATTCACAGCAGCTGTTCAGTGATTCATGCAGTCATTTAAAGAATCCATCTTCTTCCCCAATTGGATTTTGCTTATGGGAAGATTGCAAAGGGCGATCATATGACCCTAGGAAGCTGCCACCCTTGTAAATTCTTATCGGTTGTCAACACCCAAATTTTGATCATGTAACCATGAGGATGCTGTGATGGTCGTAATTGCAAGGACCGGTTATAAGTCACTTTTTTCAATGTTGTAACTTCGAATGGTTGCTAAAAAAAATGGTTGTAAGTCGAGGACTTATTTGCGAGGGATCTGCCACCTTTTGGGGAAACTGCTAAGTGTTGTGCAAAATCAAGTTTATTAAAAATAACAGATCCCACAATAAAATTGCATTAATACTTGCTACTTGAGATATTGGTTATTTACTCTTTTTTAAATGCACAACTTGACTGGTTGGAAAAGATTGAAAAGTAAAATGCATTTAAAACCGACTTAAAGGAGGGCTGTTGAAATGTCTTGCTGGCTGTGAGCCCCATGTAAGCAGCCTCCCTAAAAGCCAGCTTCAAATGGCAGCCAGTTAAAATAGCTGCCGTTAGAGGCCTTCCTAGTCATGGTAATCTTACTTCATATATCTGCAAACGAAGAAGATGGCACTGATTAGTTTTCTCCAAACATCCTGCTCCCCAGAAGAGACGATTTGGGGAATTCTCATCATTTCCAGACAGCATCTGTGTTTCCCCATTTTTACCATGTTTTCCCCAAAATAAGACCTCCCCTGATAATAAGCCCAATTGGGCTTTTGAGGGCATAGCAAATAAGGCCAAGCGCTTATTTCAGGGTTCAAAAAAATATAAGACAGGGTCTTATTTTTGGGGAAACACAGAATAAGACTAACATTACCACATTAGGATCAGTGGTGAAATCTGAACTGGTTTGCTATCAGTTCGCTGGCTGCGGATGCGCGCTGTGCGCCAAGCATGCGATGTGCATGCATGCACAGTGCGCATCAAACGCACGCTGTGTGTATGTGTGCATCCACACTATGTGCCAAAAGGAGGCTTGGGAAAGTAAGTAGAACAGCGAGGGGGGGGGCAATCCGATTTAACAATTTAACTTCATTAGAAATGATCTAACTTCACTAGAAAGCAGGATTTCCTGCTTTCTAGCAAAGCTAAACTGCATGGCACAGCTGATCCTCACTGTTCTACTTACCTTCCCAAGCCTCCTTTTGGCGCGTGCTGCACATGCGCGCGCAGGATTTCCTGCTTTCTAGCAAAGCTAAACCACGCAGCACAGCTGATCGTTGGAAATACCGGTTCTGAGGAACTGGTAGCTTTTTTTAAACTACCGGTTCTCCTGAACTGGTAGCTTTTTTTATTGCTACCGATTCGCCCGAACCGGAGCGAACTGGTAGCATTTCACCCGATTAGGATCCATACACAACAATGTTTTGAAGTCCTTTAGTTTGGCCCAACCAGCACTTGAACTCTTGATCCAGTTCTAGGTACCACAATGTCTGCACTTAAACTATCAATACCAAACTCAAAGTAGCTCAGGGAAGTTTGAGGAAGTGAATTCTGCTAAGAACAACTAGGTGGGTGGGGTGCGCACGGGGCATAATCAGCCTTAAAAAAAAGAATGACTGGAGTTGGAGTAATAGCTCTGTTCAAGTATCTGAAGAAGTATCCTACAGATAAAGGTCACGCTCCCGAGCATGGAAAACAAACTTTCTTGCCTTATAGGAAGGCGGATTCCAGTGGAAGTTTATGAGAAACTCTGTTAATGACAGCAGCAATTAAAATACCGAGACAGTTACCAATAATCCTTGATTTACAATGAAAACTGAGCGCAAATTTTCCATTGCTAAGCAAGACAGTTGTTAAGTGAGTCCTCCCCCCCGTTTTACATACCTTCTTCCTACAGATGTTAAGTGAATCACTGCAGTTATTAAGTTCATAAAATAGTTGTTCAGTGAATCTGGCTTCCTGGTTGACTGAAAGACTTCAAACGTTATGATGTGTAGAGGTTGCCTCTTTAAAAACCAGTCCATTGTAACCTTTCCTATTGCCTATATGAAGCATGGGCTGCTGAGCACAATTCAAGGCCCTGTTTATTATCTATACAGCCCTTCTTGACTTAAAGCCTAGTTTTACAGGGATTGCCATGTTTTATAGTATCTCCTCATCCAATAACATCCAATTGAGTGGATGTGCTTTGTGTTTGTGTGTGCGAGTCATTGTTGTCTCTTGACATCTGCCTGGACAAGTCCCTGCAGTTTTCTTGGCACAATTTCAGATGTGGTTCGCCATTGCCTCCTTCCTAGGACTGCGAGAGTATGACTGGCCCAAGGTCACCCAGCTGGCTCGGTGCCCAAAGTGAGATTAGAACTCAGAATCTCCTGTTTTCCAGCCTGATGCCCTTCAACACTACATCGAACTGTGACTCTCACAGTAACAGGCATGCTTTAAAGAAACTAAATAGAACTGCAATGTTTGAGAATATAGATGAGAGGCAGACAAAAAATATATTGGTTTCAGAATGAAAAATGGAACACTTGAATACATCTTCTTATACACCATAAGTGGAAAAAGAGATTGGCTCATAAATTATTATTCACCTAGAAAGCATCACATTTATGAGTTCAACTTTATTGGTCTAATCCACTATTGGAGGAAAAAGGGCAAAATATGCATCCAAATGTGACTTATGAATCGCGATTAAAATAATGTTAAATTATATTATGTGTCATTTTCAATACGTAATAATTAAAGATGTACTCGGGGGGAGAAAAAAGAGGAGAGGAGAAGACAAGTTGGGAGACACCCTTGAAACATTTCATGATCTCCCTCCTTCCAGCCTAACGTAGCACAGCAAATTCTCTCATTAAATACTTCTGATGAAGAAAAGAAGTAATTAGAGACAAAAGGGAAAGACTGGGGGGGCGGGAGCCCTGCTTCGTTTTTTGCTTCAGAACAGAAGTCTCTTTCCGAAAAAGAGAAACCTGAGTTTCAGCAATAATACCCTTCATTTTAGAAAATATTTTTTTAAGCAAAGCCAAAGCCATAGGATATTATAATTTGCGCAACACCGTGGATCTGGTTACCATACAAATGTGTATAGAGACATGAATATAGCTCTTTGCCTATAACTCTTTAAAGCAGCTGTATCTTCTCTCAAGATGGCATGGCTGCATTCACGGCCTTGAGCTAATCTGAAGCACCTTTCTGGAACCGAATCTGGAAACGGTGCGGCCTGGTCATAACGTATCTATGGACCAGGGATGAAATGCTCCCGGTTCGGACCGGATCACCCGATCCAGTAGCGATGGCAGTGGGGTAGTTCGGAGAACCGGTAGCAAAAATCCCTCCCCCACCATACCCAACTGAGCCGCGCAATCATCAGGGGCTTTTTAAAAAACTTTTAAAAGCATTTTTCTACAACCTCTTCAGCTGAAGAGGTTGTAAAAAAAATATTCTTTTAAAAGGCTCTGACAATCCCAGCTGAGTTGCCTGTTCATCAGAGGCTTTTAAAAGCATTTTTTAACAACCTCTTCAGAGGTTGTAGGAAAAATGCTTTTAAAAGAAAAAAAAAGCCTCTGACGATCAGGCAACTCAGCTGGGATTGTCAGAGCATTTCTGGGATCGGCCGAAGAGGTTGTAGAAAAAATGTTTTTAAAAGTTAAAAAAAAAAAAAGTTGGCCATGCCCACCCAGTCACATTACCCCACCACCCCCACCAAGCCACGCCCACGGAACCGGTAGTAACAAATTTTACATTTCACCACTGCTATGGACTGCATGAAAGATCTTCAGGGCCTTTTATGAAGCAATCAAGTGTATACAGGTAATTCTTGACTTAATGACCACAATTGGGAGCAGAAGTTTAGTGTTATTACGTGAGTTACACTGGAAGTTTTGTACTTTGAGTTGTACTTAAAAGCGACGGGAAGTGTACTTTTGTACTTTCAGACTTGCAACCTTCCAGGTTAAGCAGACAGGAATCACAGCTAGACAAACTAATTCTACGTTATTGTTAAGGCTACATTAACAGAATCTTGCTCTGAAAGTACAAACTTTCTTCTCTCATATTTAACAGCCTGATAATCAGGGTCCTTCCTAGGTTTTTTCCCCTTTACGTTTAGCCACAGAGGGGATCCTGCCTCTCTCCTCAGATTGTCTCCTAGGGCAGCATCTCTTCCCCTCTTTCTCCAAATCTAACACAGCGGTCACCAACTGGTGGTCCGTGAACCACTGATGGTCCGTGAGAAAATTTTGGTCGTCCGCAGAAAAATTATTTGCATTTCTTTATATTGCACTAAATCAGAGGTCCTCAAACTACGGCCCTTGGGCCTGATACGTGCAATGAACGTTTATGCTGCTGTAGAGAGTCTCCCCCTTCTGTGTCTTTTTGTGTGGATCGGGGGGGGCAGGAATTCCAACTTGGGGTCTGCTTCAGCCTCCTGGTATGGGGCTTTGGGCAAAGGCTGGAGGGAAGTGCCGCTGGTGGTGAAGAACTGGAGGGCCTTGTTCCAGTAGGATTGCATCATGGCCTGGAAATAGCTGACCATCTCAGCCCACTCAGCCTCCAGGTGCCAGTAGCTGGCCTTGTACTCCCGCAGGTCTTCCCTCTGCTTGGAAAACCTGTGCTCGTAATCCTCAGTGAGGTTGGTGACCCATGATCTAACACATTCCATTACAGGTGAGAATTCAACCATGTAACTATAGTGCTTTCTTAATTTTTTTCTATTTTATTCCCCCTTGCCTGTCCCTACACAGCCATTGCTTCTCCTTTCAGAAGTTTGTTGACTTCTGAATGGATGTTAGGATTCTAAAAGAAATACATCACTGATTTTGAGGGATGTTTTCTAAGCTCTACCAAAACAGACTTCGCCCCAGCCTAGTTAGCAGCTCTTTTCTCTCAACTATGGACACCAAAAATCTACCTGTGAAAAATACATTCTTTAAATGAATGTCTTGTCTACAAGCGGAAAAGGACCTGCCTTCCTGACTTCAACTAGCAAATCAAGATAAATTATAAAATCAAATGGGATGCTTCTGAATCAGTTCAGACAGCTTGGACAGCTGCTACACATGCACAGAATTGTTTTCTTTTTATGCTTTCCAACCCAACAAAGGTTGGAAATAAATTATGCAAAGGTTCATGTCATGTAATTTTGTTGCTTTACACCTTTTATTTTTCTGTTTCTTTTTTTAAAGTCTGTTCTGTTTAATTAAATAAAGTGAAAAAATGGGTACTTGAGAACTTTGTCCAAGTGTTTGTCTTTCAGAGGATACAGTGGCTGTCCAAAAATGAAACCAAATTAGATCAAACTTTACAAATATGCTAGATCAGATTCGTGGCTATAGGCAAAAAAATAATAAAATAAAATAAAAATCCCCAGAGTATTATTCTAAAGGAAATGTAGTTGGATAGTTGATGATGAAGAGTTTTCATCTCTTCATTCTAAACCTGTCCTCTTTTCTTCCTGATCATGTGACCTACAGAGCAGAGGTGGGTTTCAGCAGGTTCTGACCAGTTCTGGAGAACTGGTAGAGGAAATTTTGAGTAGTTCGGAGAACCGGTAGTAAGAATTCTGACTGGCCCCACCCCCATCTATTCTCTACCTCCCGAGTCCCACCTGATCGGCAGGAAATGGGGATTTTGCAGTAATCTTCCCCTGGATTGGGGAGGGAATGGAGATTTTACAGTATTGTTCCCCTGCCACGCCCACCAAGCCACGCCACGCCCACTAAGCCACACAGAACTGGTAGTAAAAAAATTTGAAACCCACCACTGCTATAGAGGAACTAATTTTAAGCAGTAAGAATAAATTCTGGAATATATTCTTTTCTCACTTGTTTGTTTAAATCGCTTAGTTGATTCAACCTGACCATCCAAATCGGATTGGATCATTTTTTCAAACTGAATCAAAAACTCCAAATTTTGCTTGACTCTCACTCTCTTAATATTTATGGCTTCTAAAGATTTCACGTCAGAGATGTTTACATTTAAAAAGCATCTCTGAGAGAAATTTATTGCAAATAAAATAATGGGAAAAAATTCGTTAAAACTATTTTTCGGGGAGTGCAAGTTAAAAAAAAATATGCTCATTATAGAGAAGCGTGCACAAAAGCTTCTTACATTAGGGAAAGTTGTGAGAGAAAACAGATTGAGATATTTTAAATGAATTTTTAATAAGCTCTTTCAGAAAAGACAGTCTAAATAGGGCCTTAAGGTAAAGGTAAAGCTTCCCCTTACACATATGTGCTAGTTGTTCCCAACTCTAGGGCGTGGTGCTCATCTCCGTTTCAAAGCCAAAGAGCTAGCGCTGCCGAAGACGTCTCCGTGGTCATGTGGCTGGCATGACTGAATGCCAAAGGCGCACGGAACGCTGTTACTTTCCCACCAAAGGTGGTCCCTATTTTTCTACCTGCATTTTTTACGTGCTTTCGAACTGCTAGGTTAGCAGAAGCTGGGACAAGTAACGGGGGCTCACCCCATTAAGCAGCACTAGGGATTCAAACCGCTGAACTGCCGACCTTTCGATCGACAAGCTCAGTGTCTTACCCACTGAGCCACCACATCCCAGCCTTAATAAGGTAGAGAGCACAATTATTTGGTTTAAGCCTGATTCACACATCTTTATTGGACATGACATAGGGTGACAGAAAGGTTTCCAATAGGCCATTCTCCCATATGAACAGGTGATAAAATACTTAAAAGACCTGAAAACGAGGGAGGGGAGATTATTCCAGGCCCCACCCATATATCAGAAGTCTAATTTAGCATTGAAGTGGGTCAGATAAATAGTGGGCAAAAATCTATTATTTCTGTTCAAGGCAGTCAAAACTAATAAGCTAAAATGTAATCTAAATAAAACAAAAATCAATATTCTGGTATCCTCCCCCACACATCCCTTTTCCTGGACTATTGATTTTAGTAGTGGACCCAATGCAATAAAAGGAAATATACAGATATAATTTTTAGATCCTTTTTTCTCTTGTCCAATTCCTACGGAGCTTTTTCACATCTGGATATGTAGGAAATCTGAGAAACTGGGATGATGGGACGGTCTGTGACAGTAAAATAAAAATTGCCAGCATATTTCATCAATTTATTATAATTGAACCTGCTTTGAACACCCACGTATTCTCTTAGAGAAAAAAAAATGACATACAATAGTGGCCACAATTGTGGAAATTTTGGGAAAATACACTTTTGGGAAAAGTGTATTTTTGAGGTTTGATGGTTAATAACACCACTTTTTTTTTTTTTGGAGTTTCAAGATAATCACATTCCACTTCTGGAACGGCCTGGGAATGGCCCAGACCTTAGCCCAATTGAAAATCTAAGGAGCCCAGTAAAGAAACTTGTTAGTCAGAAGCGACCCAGCAATAAAACCCAGTTAATAGAAGCCATCATTCAATTTTGGTTTCACATTATAACAGCTGCAGAACTAAAAGACTTGGTTCACTCCATGGGAAGACGTTGTAAGGCCGCCATTCATGCTAAAGGTTACCCAACTAAGTATTAACTGACTGACATGGTGATCATTTTTGTAGATCTCATTTTTTCTATGGTGAAAATTTTTGTAGGTCTCGTTTTTTCTATGTGTTTCACTTTTCTTCTTTATACTGTAACTGCTATTCTAAATAAAATCCTTCATAAAAGTTATTGCATTACATTCTTGATTAAATTATCTTTCCATTGATATATAATTTTATGGTGCTACTCCCCAAAAAAGTAGTGTTATTAGCTAGTTTTAGAAAATATGCTTTTTCCAAAAGGTTTCCAAAATTTTTGGCTACTACTGTAACTCTTAGTAAGAACGAGGGTAAGATTAACACAATTTTAGAATGTTGTCATAATCTTTGTGCTCGGTGTCTGTTTAAATAGCAAGCTGAGGACAACCAGAAGGAATAATTGTTGGGTTGATGTTCTTTCAAATGTCTTCATTGAGCCACAATAATGAAAGCTTCAGAAGAAATGATTATACTTGCACCATCTCAGGAATCTTCATGTCCTATTAGCACAGCTTAATTTCACAATTTAGATTTAGAAGAGAGGCAAAAAAAAAAAAAAAGATTCCATTTTCCACTTTCCACCAAGAAAATAGAAAAATGTGAGTTGGCATTTTTTTTTTTTTGGCCAGAAACTTTCTTCCTCCTGTGACAGAGTCAAGGGCCAGGAAGTCAATGATTTCCCAGAATTACATGGATAACGAATAATAAGAAAGGTAAAGGTTGACCCATTGAGATGTTTAGATAACCCATTCTGGTCATTTTCAATAATATGTAACATGCAATTCTTAGGCTAGGAAAAGCTAACTAAATATTACATTCCCTAATTGCAATAATTAATGGGTGGAAAGGTTTTTCTAGGCTACATCGGTAATCTGTTCCAGGGAAGGGTTTGCCATAAAGATAAAGATGTAACTATTGTAACAGTTGTAAAATGAAGCTTTATCCAAATATCCTTGCCTATTGCACTTCCATGTAACCCCTTTGCATTGTTCCTGGGTTGGTGGTGCAACCCCTTGTCCTCTTCATCATGTCTTTGGCAGTTGAGCGGATGAACAGCTTAGCCATACTGCAAAAATAATTGTTCTTTGCAACCAGAATACTTTTCCACTGACAGAAATTCTCACAGCTCTTAGGCACACTTGCACAAGTTAAAGCAGGGGTCTCCAAACCTGGCAACTTTAAGACTTGAGGACTTCAACTCCCAGAGCTGAATTCTGGGAGTTGAAGTCCTCAAGTCTTAAAGTTGCCAAGTTTGGAGACCCCTGGATTAAAGGATTTTAGCGATCTAATACTAGCCTTTCTAACTAGGGAAGAGTTGGGTTTGCAGGTCATGCTCAAACAGAGAACTAAAAGCTTTGAGACAGGGAGGGGAGGGCCAATTTTTTCACTCCCTTATTGAACACTGGGTGGGGCAGTAGAAGCTCTACTAGTAGAAGGTTCTGGGGGCTAAATTTTATGATGGGCAATTGAGGGAGCTAGATATGTCTAGCCTATCAAAGAGAAGGATGAAGGCTGGAGAATTCTGGGAGTTGAAGTCCATAAGTCTTAAAGCTGCCAAGTTTGAAGACCTCTGTCTGAGATGGATATACAGTAATTGAAAGTACAGTACTTTCTTCTATATTTCCATAGATGCCCATTTGTAACAATAATCAGGACACTTTACAGAATCTGTCTGAAGCTAACTGGGTTCATTAATCATTGAGCAAGCAAAGGTCAAGTGACTGAATGTATCTGTGACATACTTTATTAGTTAGGTGCTTGGTGACTAGATGGGTAAATGTTCACCATATTGACTTAGTTTTAGGAAAAATGGTAGCTCTTCCAAAGGGGAAAGGGAGAAGAATATGGCATTGGGGTGTTGGTTATTATTATTATTATTATTATTATTATTATTATTATTATTATTATTATTATTATTATTACTCAAGGATGGATAAAAAGGGAGAAGTAAAAGGATGTTGTCATTATTAAGGGAAAAAGTAATAACAAACCTATACAACATCATGAATGTAAAGAATATTGCTATGACAACAAGGATCAGAAATGTTAAAGCAATTTTTTTTTACTTGGTCATGTATGGCTATGAAAACTGGACATTGAAAAAGAATGAGACATAGCAGATTCATGCTTTTTAGCTATGGATTTTAGATGGTAATTAAAAATACTATGGACTACAAGAAGAACTAATGAATCAATTCTGGAAGAAATAAAGTGTTCGAGAAATAAAGACTGTTCCTTAAGGCAAAGGAACACTCTTAGAATTAGTTTATGCAAGCAGATCATTGAAAAAACAACAACTGGGCTTGTAAAGTTGAGGGAAACCAAAGAACAAGAGATCGAGTGAATGAATGGAATAAAAAAAGAATGTATAAAAATATAGAGCTGCTCTTGAAAGAGGTGACATACTTTACAGAGTTCATATTTATTAGGATTCTGTGAGCAGGCCACAGTTCAACACCAAAATCCTTGGACAAGGTACATAGCAACTCAAAATCACTCACTCTTTTTGCTATCTCCACCTTTCCCCCTACACCCACCCCCCATATTATATTCAGTGATGGAAGAACAATGAAAACGGTGTATATGCCAGAAAATTTATGAAACATTTATTCTGGGTTGGAATTTTCCTCCTTGTAGCCTTACATTTTGTTGCCCCCTTGAAGAATGCTAATATAAATGTTGAAAGGGATGCTGCAAAAGAGGCATTTTGCAAAGAACAGCCAGTGGAGCAATTCTTCCTTCTAAGTACCTGCTTGTGAAAGTTGCTTAAAATTTAAAATAGTGAAGAATATTCAGATTCAAAGGGAGGGAGGAAAATGTTCTTCAGACAATGTGTGTTGCACACATATATAACACCTGTTGGCAGCTCCTTAAACCTGACTCGTCTTTCCTGAGATCATACTGCAGCTGCAGAAGGTGACACAGGAAAAGATACAGCTGTTCTAAGAAGTTGCTGACAGGTGTTAAGTATGTCTACCTTCATGAGTTCCAAAACAGCTTTTTTTCATTTTGAGTAAGTCCGAAAAATACGGAACTGGCCTGATTCCCACTGGAGTCAATTGAATTATCTGCTGAATATTTTAACTTCTTGGAAAAGTTGACTCCTGGCGGTTACATTGCAGGAAAGGCTAGCTTTAGCTGGAGTTCTGTGATTCAGCTCAATCGTTCTTTCAAACAAAAACTTTAGACTGAATCACCAGGTTCATTCAGTGCATTGAATCAGGTGCCTTGAAACTGACGGATGCGGACTCTTGCATCAAATCAATCAGAATTTTCTACTCACATTGAATCATTGAATTGACAATTCGTGTCAGATTTTGATTAAAGATAAACATTTCCCTGTCCAGTCATGTCCAACTCTGGGGTGTGGTGTTCATCCTCATTTCTTGGCCGAAGGAGCCAACATTGCCCAAAGACATTTTCTGTGGTCATGTGGCCAGTATGGCTATATGCCAAAGCACATGGAACACTTATTACCTTCCTACCAAAATGGTACCTATTTATCTATTCACATTTGCATGCTTTTCAAATTGCTACATGGGCAGGAGCTGACGCAAGTAACAGAAGCTCATCCCATTGTGTGGCACTCAGGTCTCAAACCTGGGCTGTTACCTTTCCAGCTGACAAGCTCAGTATCTTTAACCGCTGAGCCATCACGCCCTCTGATGTTTTAATTATTTTTATTTTACAAGTTTCCCCAAAATAAGATCCGGTTCCTCAATTTGCCACTAGAATTTCACAATGCAATTGTGGGGACTCTGAGAAGAGTGCAAAAAAGCACCCGAAGACAGGACAAAAAGTAATGGATGCAAATTTATCCAAAAGAGAGCCAACCTAGAGCTAAGAAGAAATTTCCTGACAGTGAGGACAATCAGTGGAATAGCTTGCCTCCAGCAGTTGGTGCTCCACCAACTGGACATTTAGACATTTTGAAGAAGAAATTGGGGAGCCATTTGTCCGGAGTGGTATATTACTCCAGTTCTTGAGCTGGGGTATTGGACTAGAAGACTTGCAAGATCCCTCCCAACTCTGTTATTCTGTTGTCTAAAGGCTACAGATTGCCCAAATTGGTCTAAGAGTCAACTAGAAAGTGGTGTGTTCAAAATCACAAAAGGAATCATTCTAAGCATAAAATACCCTGGTTCAGAATGATGTTGCTTTGACAGTACTTAAAGTTTCTTCTCTCTGGTTGTTTATCTCATTGCTTTCAGGGCCATGGCCCTGCCCGATCCAGTCCAGAGGACTTGAAAACATAATGTAGTACGGTACTACGAAGTTTGCTATCAACACCTGGAAGCCCCAGAAGATAATTCCCAAGTACAAATTGCTTTTAATGCTAAGCCACATTGATAGACAGACATCTGCCTGGCCAATGGGAAGATGAAACTTTTAACATTCTTTTCCTGGCACAAGTATACCAGGTAAGAGTTGAGGAAAATGAAGGGACTCGGTGGTCTTCAGAGTGATAGCCTTCATTCAGATTTGTGCAGGGGTGAAATCCAGCAGGTTCTGAAGAATCAGTAGTGGAAATTTTGAGTAGTTCAGAGAACTGGCAAATACCACCTCTGGCTGGCCCCAGAGTGGGGTGGGAATGGAGATTTTGCAATATCCTTCCCCCAGGAGTGGGGAGGGAATGGGGATTTTGCAGTATCCTTCCCCTGAAGTGGGGTGGGAATGGAGATTTTGCAGTATCCTTCCCCTGCCATGCCCACCAAGCCACGCCCAAAGAACCGGTAGTCAAGAAAATTTGGATTTCACCACTGGGTTAGCGTGATTGCATGCTACCAGATCCAAATGCTAGGAACCACAGCTTTCTCAGCTAACTATGTTGTGCAAACACAGGCTTAATGTCTGAGAAAGGCTACCCTTATTGCTTCCTATTGCTAGACAGACCTAAAACATCAACAGATTCAATGCAATAGGTTAAATGCACCAGGCAAGATTAAAGCCACAAGACATATTCAAGTAAAGTTTCTGTCTTGAGTAACGATTAGTAGTATAGTATAGAAATATAGATATAGGGCAGGACAGTCTTCAGGACAGTTGTGCAGAGAACTGGATTTCAAAGGGCAAAATATGAGTTGAGCATACATAGAATAACAGAATTGTAAGGGATGGTGGAAGTCTTCTAGTCCAACCCCTGTTCAGACAGGAAATCCTATACCAATGATGACTAACCTTTTCTGGATCAAGTACTCAATGTATGAGCATTTGTGCGAATGCATACATGTGCCCAAACTGCGAAATGCAATGCGAGTGCACGTGCCCCGCATATCCACCTCGCCCCCTGCGCATGCATGCCCGCCCCACGCACGTGCCTTGCATATGTGCAGCAGAGACCCGAAGACCAGGAGGCCTTGCGCAGCAGAGCTGAGGTGGGGTGACAGCTTGCATGCCCAAAGAGAGGGCACTGTGTGCCACCTCTGGCACACATGCCATAGGTTCACCATCACGGTCCTATACTATTTCAGATAGATAGATAGATAGATAGATAGATAGATAGATAGATAGATAGATAGATAGATAGATAGATAGATAGATAGATACTGTGTTTCCCCAGAAATAAGACCCTGTCTGATATTTTTTTGAATCCTGAAATAAGTGCTTGGCCTTATTGTCATGCGCTCAAAAGCCCGATTGGGCTTATTATCAGGGGATGTCTTATTTTGGGGGAAACAGGGTAGTAAATTACAATTCTATCTGACTGTGGGATTCTGCAATCAGTTGTAACTGTGAACCAGTTGCCAAATGCCTCAAATGTAGACATGTGACTGCAGAGGGAGAGCATGACATTTTGCAACTGCCAGAAGGTCATTGTAACTCTGAACAGTCAAGCAACCAGTTGTAAGTTGAGGACTATCTGTATTTGTCAGGAACTCCTCAAAGCAGCTTTGTCTTGGCTGGGAATCAAGTGACTGTCTCGCCACTGTTGAGAAATCTGGGGTGGGTGGGTGGGAGATATGTTAGGTTTAAGGTGTTCCAGATTATAGATGGCTATTTCCCAAATCCAGTTTAGCCCTTCTTTGCAAACAGATCTTTGCAAAACCCTACTAAACAGAGTTTAAAAGAAAGTCAGAAGCAAAGAGGCCATCTTGCTGGGAATAATAGGAAGTGAAAGCCAACACATCTGGAGCATCAGAATGGTGATAAATTCAGATGAAATATGAGCATGCACCATCCTTCTCAGAAATAGATAGTAAGTACTCCAGCAAATCAAATAAAAACAAAATTATGCCAGAAATATCTTAGGGACAATGTTAAGCAAATAGCGTATCACTACTGTTTTAACAATTTCCAGACTTAATCAGCTCTATCTGTACCACTGTAAGTGCAGCAAATGCCAATTCTTGCAAAGGCCAATTACACCATGGAGGTAATTGGCTGGGCATGTTTTGAGTAAATAGTTAACTCTGCTCACTTGGAAGAAGCGTTTATTGAAAAGTTTGCCTGCACATACAAATGCAAATGATATGTGAATGCTTGCCTTTCAAACAGGAGGGTAGACAAATGCTTGTCATTAGAAACATTTCCGTGCATTTATATTAGGCTGTCCTCTAAAAGACTTTTCAGACAAATATGTCATCAAGATATTCAAAACCATGTAATCTTATCCCAAGTTTCATCTATCAACGGCACAGATTCAATCTCTCACAGCTGTGTGTGTCAGAATACGCAGGCAGATTAGCCAGCTGATAGCACAGCAAGGAGGGAGGGGCGGGTGACAGGGAAGAGGGGCTTGTCTTTAGCCTAACAAGAAATGCGGAAGGAAGGAAGGAAGGAAGGAAGGAAGGAAGGAAGGAAGGAAGGAAGGAAGGAAGGAAGGAAGGAAGGAAGGAAGGAAAATGGGGGAGGGAGGGAGGGAGAGAGAGGGGGAGAGCCGAAGGAAGGAAGGAAGGAAGGAAGGAAGGAAGGAAGGAAGGAAGGAAGGAAGGAAGGAAAATGGGGGAGCGAGGGAAGGAAGGAAGGAAAATGGGGGAGGGAGGGAGAGAGAGAGAGGGGGAGAGCTGGAGGAAGGGAGGAAAGAAGGAAGGAAGGAAGGAAGGAAGGAAGGAAGGAAGGAAGGAAAGAAAATGGGGGAGGGAGGGAAGGAGGGAAGGAAGGAAAATGGGGGAGGGAGGGAGGGAGAGAGAGGGAGAGCTGAAGGAAGGAAGGAAGGAAGGAAGGAAGGAAGGAAGGAAGGAACCAGAGTGAGTTTGTTATTCTAACCAACTACTGTTTGTGTGGTAAGAAGATTTTTGCCTCCCTGGACTGATTTAACTGGCAAAGACTTGGATTGATTTAAAGACTATGAGATTGTTTTTTCACTATAAAGTAAACTTTTGATAAACCAGTTTGCACATCTCTTATTCATTGCTCTCAGCAACGTTTCTCTGTGCTCTACACTCTGCTGGTTGGTAACACAACAACAATATCCTTAACACCCACCCCACTCCAGGGGAAGGATGCTGCAAAATCCCCATTCCCACCCCACTCCTGGGGCCAGCCAGAAGTGGTATTTGCCGGTTCTCCAAACTACTCAAAATTTCTGCTACTGGTTCTCCGAACTACTCAAAATTTCTGCTACCGATTCTCCAGAACCTGTCAGAACCTGCTGGATTTCACCCCTGATCTTAACCCTGGTAAGATCTATCTCCGATACCGTTTTTATAGGTTTGGTGCTCCGAACAATTCCACAGACTGAAAGCTAGATCCAGACACTTCATTACAACTTTTCCTCCATTTTGTTTTAGAAGATAATCAATGGTATAAAATCACCATGGACAATGATTTGGAGAGAACATTATGCACAATATTTCACCTCTTGAATTTTATTCCCAAATGTAGGCATATGTAGGAGACTGTTAGTGCAACAGCCTAACCCTAACTGAAATAATACTTCTGTGTGACTGATCTTCATCCCATACCAGTTAAATTTAGCATTTATAGTTACTAACAGATTTAGATATTTCCTGAAGTTTTTGGATTCAGTTTAAATATGTTATTTTAGCAGCAGCAAACCATTAATATGGAGTCCAGAATGTTGTCCAAAAAGAACAGCAACCTCAATAAAAATTTTAAAGCTTGATCTACCTCCTCCTCCTCCTCCTCCCCCCTCCTCCCCTCCTCCTCCTTGCAATCCTAAAGCATGTAGAGTACCACTTGAAACCATGGGCATTGACAAATCCCCATACACCATCCCCTTTGTGTAAAGGAAGAACCTGGGTTGCCCAAATCCCCAGAGTCTAATGGATAATCTGAGTTTGGAAACTCTTTTTCAGCTTAATTTTCCTTGTTGGGTTATCATGAGAATGAAATGGGGGTGAAAAAAAAAAGAGATGTTATAAGTGTTGTGATCACATGTGAAAAAAACTCATCAAGTCTACCCTGAATTTATATATGTGATTAGATTGCAATCTAAGCAAACTAAATACGCTTAGAAGTGGGTTATAAACATAGTAAATGACTGTGTGTGAGAGAACCATCACACATGGCACACAAGCAAGGATAGTATATAAAACAAACTCTAATTCTGATGGTCTCCCACCCCTTCATTAACTGTGCAAAAAAAAAAGGAAGAGATTTTGCAAAGAATTACACCCAGAGACTGTGTGCATGCCTTTTTTTTTTAAACCCTCTTTAAAAGTATTTCATTCAAATGCTTTGTGTGTAACCTGGTTTAGAAGAGGTCTTGTTTCATGCTCAAAACAGAGAAGAGGGTGGGGAAAGAGGGAAGATAGACGCTACGTGATGGAAGAAGAGCCTGCAAATTCCTTTTTTTCCACAGAGATGTTCTGTTTTGCGCACAACTTCAGAATGCACGGAGGATTCTGACGGTCAGCCAAGGTCCGTCAGGTCAAATATCTACTTTTTGAAAAGGCCCTTGAGCACAAAATGCTATAAAGAATCATTAATGTCTATCAGGAAATAGGCCATTAGAAAGGGAGAGAGAGAGAGAAGAAGGGTGTGTGTGTATGTGTGGAGAGGGAGAGAGAGAAATGGCATGTCCAAATATTTATTTGTTGGTTAGGCCATAAGGACTCCAGAACAGCTGTTAACTTCTGCACAAATCCAAGTTAGATTTATATAAGCTAAAGTATTTTTTTTTAAAAAGCAGAGGTGCCGAGATCAAACCCACTATTCTGAAAAAGGCATCCATAGATAATCAGGATGGTTTCTTTTCTCTTCTTGGGATTTTCAGTGAAGGGCCAAACTCTGTATTCAGTTAATTACATGCTTTGTGTTGGATGACTGAGTATTGAAAGCTATGCTGGGCAGCTTTTTCAGGGACAGAAAGCTGTGTTTTATGCTATATGGGGTGACTACCTGGATAGAACTATTGATGCGGATTCAGAGATTGTATGATGGGTGAAAAGTTTAAGAAAATGCTGGGAGAAGGCAGTGGCTAATGATTGACAAGAAAATGACACTGATGTCTCCATGTAGTCATTGAGGTTGATCTCCATGATCACTGCTGGGCCACTGTTTCTCAGAGACAGCATTGAATTGTCCTCCGCCTGCCCCCCAGAATGAGGGAAAGGTAACGTCTGCCCATCTTTTCTTGCAATGCTCAAGATTTCCCTGATTTCTGATCTATGCTTGCTCCAGCACGCAGAGATAGTAGGCAAAATGTCTATACTGTATACTTTGGCAAAAATCTCTCCTTCTCCTTCTCCTTCTCCTTCTCCTTCTCCTTCTCCTTCTCCTTCTCCTTCTCCTTCTCCTTCTCCTTCTCCTTCTCCTCCTCCTCCTCAATTTACATATCATGCTGAACCAGGTGTGAAATGCTCTGAAGTCTGCTACCACGTCGCTTCACTACCAGTTTGCTTTGCATGCGCATGTGCGGTGTGCACCAAATGTGCGCTTCGCGCATATGCACACCACAGGCATTACCGTGCAACGCTGAAAAAGGAGGATTAAGAAGCCTTTTCTGAGTCGCAAAGGTACATAGAACAGCGAGGGTGGGGGGAACAGCTGTGCCGCGCGATTTAGATTTGCTAGAAAGCAGGATTTCCTGCTTTCTAGCAAATATAAATTGCATGGCATAGCTGATTGTCGGAAATACCGGTTCCCCTGAACTGATAGCATTTTTTACTACCAGTTTGAGTGAACCGGTCTGAACCGGTAGCATTTCACCCCTGTGCTGAACCATTATCATAGTTTATAAGCCACAATGCCTGGTCTCATACACCATACTAAATTTATGCAGCAAAGCATGGCTTTCTGTACTCTGTGAGCCTGGTCAACAATCATAAAGTGTAAAGGAGCCCTATGTTGTTTCCCTATAATCACCAAAAGACCTCAACAACAGCCATGGCTGTTTTTCCTTTTTTTACTTAGTGTTTTCATCATTTGGTGGTATTATTGGATGGAACAGAACACAAATTAACCTTTGAAGTTCAAAAGTCACAGCAAACATCGTCCTGCCCTTTCTCCATCTCTCTCCTAATCTTTGAATAGTTCGGTCACAATGTCTGGAGTCAAGGACTTTATGTCCACCTTATCTTTGAATTTCCTGGCTTTTGTTCACTGAGAGGATGACAATTGTCAGATTCTTAGTGGTGTGAGGATGCTCACATTTCCTTGAGACTTATTAAAAAAAACAACAACGCAGCTTCGTGGGAAAGTAATCTGACACGTCTTTGTTTACCTTTGCTTACATGGTTTCTTTTTGTGGTTTTATAATTACATCCTTGTCACAAGAAAAGATAGAATGTGTTTTATTAATGCTCTCAACGATTCATAAATAATGTTAACATGGACATTTTGATGGACATTACCTACCCACCCCGTCTATGTTTCGCAGGTGAAAACTGAAATTCATGGCACTGTAAGGTTCATATTGTATTGCCCCTCTATTAATGGCCAAATTACCATAACCGTCTTGACATAGAACTTGGCAACATCCTGCATCCCTGCAACCTCTTGCCTTTTTTTTTCAAGATGTTCCACCATATTATCTTCCTCATTTTCCATCATCATGCCAAACTCCTGGCAATCATTGAAAAATTCTCTGTGCTCATTTGGGGATTATTTTGTCCCTGCCAACCCCCTACCGTGTTCCAATTTTGGCAAAGCCTTCAAGCATGCTTATGTCTCCCTCTCTTTGTGTTATCCATTATTTTAATTATGCAGCAGGCAGCTGATCCTTTGGAGTTCCCAGATCCTGGATATCTGATGAAATGAATTCCGATTCATAAAAACTAATAGACAGATCGGTCTTTCAAATGTTATAAAGTTCTTTTGGTGTTGCAAGTGGCTTTAACAGGGCCACTCCCTCTAGAAATTTCTGCTACTGTGGTTAAATCTTCTCTAGATGTTGCTGAACTTCAACTTCTAGTGTCTCTGTAAAGCACACTAGAACAGTGGTCACCAACTGGTGGTCCGTGGAGCAGTGGTGGGTTGCTCCCGGTTCGCACCGTTTCTATAGAACCGGTAGTAAAACTGGCGGGACGCTCCGCCCACTGACCCTGACATCATGAAAATGCTTCTGCGCATGCGCAGAAGAGCGCACGCACGAGAGCGAAACTCATGTGCACGCGTGGCCCCGTTGTGAACCGGTAGCAAAGGTTAGTAGAACCCACCCCTGCCGTGGAGCACTGGTGGTCCGCGACAAAATGCTGGTGGTCTGCAGAAAAATTATTTACATTTTTTATGTTGCACTAAATCAGGGGTCCTCAAACTATGGCCCCTGCAATGAACATCTGTGTTGCTGCAGAGAGTCTCCCTCTTCGGGATCTTTTTCTGTGGGTTGGATGGGGAGCAGAAATTCTGACTTGGGGTGCGGGGCTTTGTGCGAAGGTTGGAGGGAAGGGCCTTGTTCCAGTGGGACTGCATCATGGCCTGGAACTGGCTGACCATCTCAGCCCACTGAGTCTCCAGGCGCCGGTACCTGGCCTTGCACTCCCACAGCTCTTCCCTCTGCTTGGAAAGCCTGTGCTCATAGTCTTCAGTGAGGTGCTTCTGCTGAGCCTCCTTCTCGGTCAGATCCAATTTGAACTGAGCTGTTTTGTCAACTCTTTCTGGTGGTGGCTGCTTAGCTCCAACAACTGCTTCCTGTTGGGGCCCTGAGGAGCCCAGGCGGGGAGGCGAAGAGTGGCTGGCAGGAGAGGGGTGAGTAGAGGCCAGCGAGGCACCCCTCGATGTGAGTGCCATCGAGTTGGTCACGCTCCCCCCCAGTCACATGCCCACCCAGCTGGTCTTTAGGCAGATCATATTAGTGGCCCATGGGATTTAAAATTATGAATTTAGTGGTCCCTGAGGTCTGAAAGGTTGGGGACCCCTGCACTAGAAGGTGTATTCAGTAACATGTGGAAGGTCACAGGTTTGCCCATCTCTGTTCTAATATAGGATTACCAGATATCTAAAAAGATAAATAAGGACAAGGCCAATTGCAAAGGTCGACAAACAAGGGGAAAGGAGTACACACTAACTGTTTAACCTTTTTGGCATACGCAATAAGAATTCCAGAAAAAAAAAAAAGGGAAAAGAAAAAAGGAAAGAAGAAGGGAGGGGAGGGAAGGAGAAAAGAAGAGTATCTAGGCCTACGTATGTATAAAATTACTTTTTCCAGGGTCAGAAAGACTGAATTTTTCAATCACAGAAATGTGTTAGAGCATTTTAGGAGCAAAAGCCTTCAGCATTCTCCATGTAACCGATTAAGGTCGTGTCAATTTCAGGCAGCATCACAAGTCAGCAGGAGGGTACTGCTCGCAACAAAATACCTTATGCCACCAGACTTGAAATTCTGGGTTTAGAAAATTTAGAACTACACCGCCTTCGGTCTGACTTAAGCATAGCTCATAAAATCATCTGCTATAATGTCCTACCTATCAATGAGTACTTCAGCTTCAACCACAACAATACACGAGCAAACAATAGATACAAACTTAAAGTGAACCACTCCAGACTCGATTGCAGAAACTATGACTTCAGTAACAGAGTTGTTAATGCCTGGAATGCACTACCAGACTCTGTGGTCTCATCCCAAAACCCCCAAAACTTTAACCTTAGACTGTCTACTGTTGACCTCACCCCATTCCTAAGAGGTCTGTAAGGGGCATGCATAAGAGCACCAGCGTGCCTACCCTTTATGTATTCAATTCATGCTTATACTTATATATATTATCTAATATGTACTCGACAAAATAAATAAATATAAATAAATAAATAAATAAATAAATAATCAGCTAATAAAAGTTACAGAACTAAACCTATTATCTTGTAGGTAGAACTTAGTAGAAAAGTGCTAAGAGAAAAGCTGCTCAGGAAAAAAACACTTCAAAAGACAACAACATTTGTTTCAATGATATGTGTGCCCAACAGAGGACATAGAATGCAGAGACCATGAATTCAAGTCCTGCCTTTAGCCATGAAAGTCTGCTGGGTAAGTTTGGGCCAGTCACTCACTCTCAGCCTAACCCACAAGAATTGTTGTTGTGGGAAAATAGAAGGGGGAAGATGTTTTGGATATGTTTGCTATCTTGAGTTATTTGTAAAAATAATAAAGACATAATGGCAGGCAACCTTATTTTAATATCACCGCAATACTCATGGGAGTTTCATATATGTAATAAATTATCCATTTTGATAGTGACTGCATGAATCTCCACTTTACAGGGCCAAAATGTTTGTTTGTCTAGTCTAGAACATCTAAGTTGTGTTCTCAGAATTGGTCAACCTGTAACATTCTTAAACTGCACCTCTGAAGAGCTTCCGATGGTTTACTGGATTGTTATTACAAAGATTCTGAGGATGAACACTTTCCAAAATGCAATGAACTCTATTTCACAGAGGGGAAAGATGCTGTATAGCTGGAGGGTGGCATTAATGTAGCATTAATACTTAAAAAGGGCCAAGATTTGATTTCAACAAGAAACTATTGGGTGGTATCATTAATGAATAATGAGTATAAGTTGTTTACAATGATTTTGGCTGAGTGGTTCAAAATAATTTTTGCAAAAATTTATTCATGAAGATCAATGTGGATTTTTACCTTGAAGACAGTTAAGGGATAAATAGAAGTGTGCTAGATATTTTGAAATATTTGGAGCAACATTATGAAAAACAAAAGGCACTGATTTTCATAGATGCGGAGAAAGCCTTTGACCATTTAAATTGGGCTTTCCAGTTAAAAGTTTTGGAAGAGATAAACATTGGAGGGAACTTTATTAAATGGATATGATCGGTTTACACCTTGTAGAAAGTACAAATAATTGTTAATAGAGAACTAACAAAATCCTGTGAGATACCAAAAAGGACAAAGCAAGGACAATTGTCTCTTCCATTGTCTCCGCTATTTTAGTATTGAAGAGAGATATAATTGAATGTGAGAAAACTGTGGTACTAAAGATTAAAAGAGAATCTTATAAGTGAAAGGCATTTGCTGATGATTTGGATGATCTTTAAAAGGGAAATGGAAACATTAATGTGAAAATTAAAATAATTTGGTATGCAAACCCGTTTTAAGATTAATAAGGACGGGTTTTAAGAAGATGAATATGTTAACCAAAAATAAAAATAGAGGACTATATCGGAATAACAGAACAACAGAGTTGGGAGGGACCTTAGAGATCTTATAGTCCAACCCCCTGCTCAAGCAGGAAACCCTAGACAATCAAACTGAATGGCTTCAGAATCATGGCTGTTGGCTAAGGATGCTGGGAGTTGTGTTTAGCAACAGTTGAACTATTCTATAATGCCCCTATGTGCACAGGTCCCAAAAAAGCACAGGTCCCAAAACAGCCACGTACAGAAATAACTGTTATTATAGGCGAATCAGGAAACTAGTTGGATTCAGTGTCATCACCATAAATATAACTTTACAGATCTGTAAAGTTTGTAGGGCTTCGATAGTAAGGACAAAATGAATCTACAAGTATCTCTCCCATTTTCAAAGTATTCAAGCACAAATTCCTTCCAGCTTTTCTCTCCTTTATTATAAACAAAATCTTCCACCTTCTACATCACCCAAATTCACTAGACAGAACTAATATTCCCAGAGAAGACAGTGTTAAGTTTGCCCGTTGTATTGTTATTAAAAATGAGAACCTATAGGAAAAAAGTTATTATAATTTGCAAGCCTATTTCAGCATGTAAGACACAACTGAATGTGGGAACGTGTGAGTATTGCCTATTGAAAAAAGGTACCAATTTTGTCCCAAACTAAGATTTAAACAACAACAACAATAATAATAATTGCTAAATTAGTCCACTGGTCATTATGTAAAAAATACGACATACCTGTATCTGAAAAGTCATGGGAGCATAAAGTGGAAAAAGTTATCGAAAATGAGACAGTGAAGATCTTGTGGGACTTTTGAATACAGACGGATTGGATTTGGAACATAACATGCCAGATATCACAGTTGTTGAGGGCCGAAGCGTACAGTTTATTGATATCGCTGTACCAGGAAATGCCAGAGTCGAAGAAAAAGAACTGGAAAAAATCATGAAATATCGCGACCTGGCCATCGAAACTATATGGCTATGGATGAACCATGTCACAGTGATACCCATTGTCATCGGGGCACTTGGTACCATGTCCAAGAATTTCACAAAACACATCAAGAAATTACAGCTTCCTGCAATAACACCAGCGGAACGGCAAAAAACTATGCTACTCGGAACATTGTACATCTTAAGAAGGTACTTGGTTGATACCTAAGACGCTGGTAGCAACCCATATCAGCCATTAGCACCTGTCAGTGGTACTTGTGATGCATTTTTGAATGTTCAGTTGACTGAGTTTCATATTTAATGAATAAAAGAGATAATAATAATTATGATGGTTGATACCTAGGACGCTGGCAGCAACCTGTATCAAGCATTAGCACCAGTCAATGGTATTAATGATACATTTTTAAATGTCCAGTTGACTGAGTTTCATGTTTAATGAATAAAAGAGATAATCATCATCATCATCATCATCATCATCATCATCATCATCATCATCATCATATTCATCATCATCATATTTGTCCCGATTGTAATTGGAGCCCTTGGAGCAATACCCAAAGGGCTACCCCACTATTTAGAAATTCTAAATTTGCCGGACTTGAACATTTTGACTCTACAAAAAACCACCTTACTCGGAACAGCTTACATCCTCCGACGATACCTTAACAGTTCCTAGGTTAGGACTCGAGCTACTGAACTATTAACCAGCTGTGAATTAAAAGCTGTGAATCTCACTAAAGATTAAATAATAATAATAATAATAATAATAATAATAATAATAATAATAATAATAATACCAGCAGCAACAATTATCCATCCTCTTTAGTTTAAGAACTCTGAAGATTTAGTATGTTTAGTTTTTGTTTTTTTTAAGTAATTAGTGTCTTCTTCGCTGTCCTGCTGACATGGATTTTAGAACACAATTTATTAATTTCCCTGGTCAGATGATACATTAATATGATTTGGCTAACAGTCTTATTTATTTTATTTTTATCACTTTCTGACTTCCGGAGGAACCAGAAAGTATACAAAACAATAAAAACATGCCCCATAAAAGAATGAAACGGTCACCAATCCAAAATCTCAAATCCAAAAAGACAATAAACACTTTTGTTTTTACACAAAAGGAATTTTATAAAACATTTTACTCCAGAGCTGGTGGGGGGGTGGGAAACTAGGCTTAAAGGCAGTTATCAGACAAATACCTGGTTGAATTTAGTTATTGCCGACCTTAATTTAAAGTCATAAAATGTTAAATGGTACCACCATCAAGCTGGCCATAAAGTGATCACATTAGTTAGCCTTTGTGGAAAAACAAGCTGTGGAAAAATGTTTGGGAGGACTTTCTAAATGCCAAGATGGAAGAACAGGGAAAAAAAAAAACATTTGCTACAAGAGAGTCTGATGATGAAAGCTACTAGTAATTGAAAAAAAAATATTTAATACTAATTAACATGGGAAGCCTATAATATCTACTTATCTAAACTGCCGGGGAATTATCTGCTTTTCACCCCCTTACCTACCCCCTAATTTTCCCCAAAAAACAAAGGTCAGGCTTTTGCTATACCAATTAGTTATTTTGCTGCAGTACAAAGATGAGGCACCATGGGTATAACAAAAATGAGAGAGGGGAAGAGAATCGGCAAATCTCCGACATTGTATTAAAACAACAGATTTTAGGGTGTTTGATTTACCATTCATTCTTTGCAGCTGCTGCTTGGAAATAGGAAGCGTGCCAAAGAAAAGATACTGGGGTATTTTGGAAAAAAAAAAGGGACAGAAAATAAAGGGGGGAATAGAAAAAAGAAAAGAGAAAGGGAAGTCAGAAATGCTTGTAGATTTTACTAGATGTTAAAGTCAGCTTTGCAAAAATAAATTTATAGGGCTATGTGATTTTTACTCCTTTCCCACACATAAATACACATGCAAAAAACGTTATTCCCAGTTTAATTTCCAAATTCCTTTGGGGCTTAAAAGTAGATCTCTACATAGTAACCTGTAGGGATTCTCACTCACCACGGATACTATTAGGAATAATCATGTTTTTGATCATAGGAGGGGTAGGAAAATTGGGCAAAATCTAAGATGAATTTTTGATGCAGGTTTATGATCCAACTCCAATGTGGGAAATTTATGCAAATTGTACGTTAGATAATGTTGCTACGTATGTGAAGAAACTGCCTCAGCCAATATGGAGAGAACCAATGTGATTCGTATCAACCATTAAAAGTCCAGTTCCATTTGGAATCAGATTTGATTCCAACTGAATTTGTGTGCATCCTTAATTCACAGCCCCAAACCAAGACTATCTGCCCGTGTTAAGTGATGCCGTGTCCTCCCTCTCCCAGTGCCTGGAAGCTGTTAGGGGTTGGATGGAGAGCAATGGGTTGAAACTAAACCCTGGCAAGACTGAGTGGCTCTGGATTTGGGGTTCGTTGGCTCAGGGAGAATTGCCATCTTTGGTCTTAGATGGGGTAGCACTACTTTGTATGTAATCTGCAGGTTGTACTGGACTCATGACTCCTGCTCAAAGAGCAGGAGACGGTCACTCCAGGAGGGCCTTCACGCAACTGTGAGTTGTGCACCAGTTACGCCCTTTCCTGGACCGGCAATCCCTACTCACAGTCACTCATGCCTTAGTCACTTCCCATTTTGACTATTGCAACGTGCTCTACATGGGGCTGCCCTTGAAGAGCATCCAGAAGCTCCAGTTGGTGCAAAATGCAGCGGCCCGCACTGTTTTGTGCAGACTCCAGTGTGCACATGTATCACCTCTCCTGCGGGAGCTGCATTGGTTGCCGATTTGCTCCTGAAAGTCCTATGTCTCCATTTCAGCCCTACAAGGTGCTGGTTGTCACCTTTAAAGCCCTTCATGGCTTGGGACCAGGTTATCTGAGGAACCATCTCTTGCTGGTCACATCTACCTGACCCATCAGAATGGGGAGGCAGGGAATGTTGCGGGTCCCATCCCAGAGGGAGATACACCTGGTGGGACCCAGAAGAAGGGCCTTCTCCATGGTGGCTCCCTCTCTCTGGAACATCATTCCGCCAGAGATTAGAACAGCCCCCACTCTAACACTCTTCCGGAAGGCACTGAAGACCTGGTTCACTCAGTGGGCCTGGGGAACCCAGAGTGGGATGGAGCCCATTAAATGGCTCATGTGATTGGCTGTCACTGGGGCGGGTGTGTGTGTGATTGTATTACATTAATTTATTTGATTTTTTATTAGTTTTACTGTTTTTTTAAATGTGGCTTTTATATTCTGTAAGCTGCCTTGAGTCGATATGGGCGAATAGGCGGCAATATAAATTTGATAAATAAATATAAATATAAATAAATAAATAAATAAACAACAGTCTGATCAATTCATCCAACTTTTTTGATTGACCCAATAGAAAAAGATAATGACTTTCTTGGGTCAAGGTAAACCCTTCCTGACCACCTGACCACACCCATATTTCCAGCATTACAAACTGCAGTACAAAAATGGCTGCAATTCAATCATCTGATTTTCACGTTTAAAGCTTTTCACTTCTCATCCCACCTTTAAAACTCTGGAATAGCCATCCTGAAGGTCCTATGTCTCCATTACAGCCCTACAAATTTATTTATTTATTTATTTGTAAAAAAAGTTATTAACTAGCCATTTGCGCACAGTCATTCTGGATGGCTTATAATATAATAAAATAAAACTGTGTAGTTTATAATAATATAAACACAATACTATAAATACTATAAAATCAACCTAGCTAAAAAATGGGGAGGAGGGGAGAGAATATGATGAGAAGGGAAAAGGGGGAGATCTGTTGTTAATCAACCAACTATTCCCGAACATGAAGTCCAGGTCTTTAAGCTCTTATGGAAGGTCAGAAGGGCTGGAGTTGACCTCATTTGGTGGGTTAGATGTTCCAGAGGGCAGGCGCAATGGCAGAGAAAGTTCTTCTCCTGAACCCCACCAGCTGGAGTACTCTGACCATAGCAGTGGTGGGATTCAAAAAAATTTTTACTACTAGTTCTGTTTGCGTGGCTTGGTGGGCGTGGCAAGGGAAGGTTACTGCAAAATCCCCATTCCCTCCCCACTCCTGGGGAAGGATACTGCAAAATCCCCATTCCCACCCCTGGGGGAAGGATATTGCAAAATCCACATGTCCTCCCCACCCCACTAACCTGCTTTCCAGTTCCATTCTCCTGTGCAGGGCAACAAAAGAAGATACAGCTGATCAGCTGAGACTTGGAAGGCACCGAATAGATTGGGGACAGGGCCAACCAGAGGTGGTATTTGCTGGTTCTCTGAACTACTCAAAATTTCCGCTACCAGTTCACCAGAATCGGCTGACTACCACCTCTGGGTCATACCATGCCTCCAAATGATGCTTGTCACTGCCTTAAACACAGAAACGCTGCAAATTTGCACTAGCCCCTCTAATTAGGAAAAAGAAGACATGTTTTATAGCAAGTCCTCATTAAATCCATGTGAATCCTTCAGTAAGCCTCACATCTTTGTTTTTCATTCTCCTCCCAGTTATAATTTAAATATTATGTCATTATATCTGAACAGGTCTGCAAGGTAAAGTCCTATAACTGAGGTCATAACATCAATTGCCAGATCAAGATTTTTTGGAGTGTTTCCCTCAATGGGAAATGCTTTCACTAAGTTTAAGACCAGGTGCAAAGATAGAGCTTCTGGGGTCAATGTGTTTGTTTGCAACTGGGGAGGGTATAGCAATTTTTTCACCTCAAATCAGGGGTGAAATCCAGCAGGTTCTGACAGGTTCTGGAGAACCAGTAGTGGAAATTTTGAGCAGTTCGGAGAACTGGTAATGGAAATTTTGAATAGTTCGGAGAACCGGCAAATACCACCTGTGGCTGGCCCCAGAGTGGGGTGGGAATGGAGATTTTGCAACATCCTTCCCCCAGGAGTGGGGAGGGAATGGGGATTTTGCAATATCCTTCCCCTGCCACGCCCACCAAGCCGCGCCCACAGAACCGGTAGTAAAATAATTTGGATATCACCACTGCCACAAATGTCTATTTTGAAAGTTCTACCAATTTAGAATGAGCATATCTCATGCCATTTTAATATGAAACAACTTAATTCATTTTTTTAAGAACAAAGAACCTAACTGGGATGCAATTATTCCTCAATGTTCATGCTTCTCCAGAAATTTTCCAGTGACACTTTCTAATTAAAAAAAAGAGATTAGTAACATAGGAAATGCAGAAGTTAAGAGACAGTGATTGTAAGAAAACTGTAGTACGGATATTCTGTACAAAAACGCATAGAAATATGCAACATTGCAGATAGAATCATTTGTGAAATCTAACCCATACTTGAAAAAAGGGCAAATGTTACAAGAAACACAATTTATTTCCTTCATCCCCAGTTAAAACTCAAACTACCCAAAAGTTAATGCTTGATCCCTGGTTGAAACTATACTAGTATATCAGTGTAACATTTCTACTTAAAACGAATCAATAAAACCAAGACTTGTGTATTATTACCGTGTATTAATTTAATATACTAAAAAGCTAATGTGTATTATTGCACAATATATTAATTCTACATTTTATTATCTCAATTTTGAGGTTGCTTTAATTAAAGTCACTTATTCTTGCTGAACACCTTGAAGGTTTTTTTTTTCAAGGGATTTTACTTCAAATAATGAGAAGTTGTAGAGCTGTACAGTTCTTGTACAGTTAAGACTGATTTTTATTTAGAACATTTTCAATTAAAGTGGTTATAAAAATGAAGAGAATGAGAAATTAGCTTTTAAAAAAGTGAGGATGAAGAGATTCAAGCGAGATAGCATTTTCCACAATGTTACCCTTAGCTCAGAAATGTGTTCATGTCACACTATTTTTATTTTATTTGTTTGTCAAACATGTACAAGGTAGCAAGTTCATACTCAGCAAGTATGAACGTAAGTTAAGTATGAACGTAAGCATGAAAAAAAGGAAGTAAATACAAATAAATGGGGACAGTAGGACAGGGATGGTAGGCACGCTGGTGCATTTATGCACGCCCCCTTTACGGACCTCTTAGGAATGAGGTGAGGTCCACGGTAGACAGTTTAAAGTTGAAGTTGTGAGGGTTTGAGGATGTAATAATGGAGTCGGATAGATCATTCCAGGTGTTGACCACTCTTGCTGAAGTCGTATTTTCTGCAATCAAGTTTGGAGCAGTTTACCTTGAGTTTGTATCAATTGTTTGCCTGTGTATTATTGAGGTTGAAGCTGAAGAAGTCGTTGATGCTGTAAGATGCTGTAGCAGACAATTTTGTGTACTATGCTTATATCAGATCGCAGGCGGTGCAGTTCCAGATCGTCCAAGCCCAAAATTTCAAGCCTGGTGGCATAAGGAATTCTATTATAAGTAGTACTCATAATACTAGTACTATGAGTACTCTTCTCGTGAAATATCTCTGGACCCGCTCAATCGTACTAATGTCCGATATACAGTGTGGATTCCAGGCAGACGAGCTGTATCCGAAAATTGGTCTGGCAAAGGTTTTGTACGCCCTGGTTAACAATTCAATGTTACCGGAGAAGAAGCTTCACAAAATAAGGTTAACAACTCTTAAGGCCTTTTTGGCAATGCTGTTACAGTGAGCTCTGGGGCTTAGATAGTTTGAGAAAAGGTCAAACTCCTAGGTCCTTGACAGAGTGAGGGTCATCTATGAGATCGTTTCTGCCTAACTTGTGTTACACTATCTTTTGTGTGATGGAAGTTCTGTCCTTAAATTCTGAAATTCTTAATTTTTAGAAACTCAGTTTCTAAAGCCCACTTTCATTCCCGGGCAGCTTAAGCCATGATTTGTTAAACAAGACCCAGCAGACTGAATATACATGCATCACCCAAATATTTTGCTTTGTGCTAAATTAGATTGTCTCAATTAGCAGTTAGTGTGCAGTGTACAAAAAAAATTAGAAACATTGATTTAGCCAGAGAACAAATGTTTAGAAAATTCTAATTAGAACCAGCAACTAGGGGCATTTGGCAAAGCTCACCTCACTCTTTGTATTCATACTAAATGGAAGAAATTTTGCATTGTATTCTGATAATCGTAAAGATCAACTGTTGGCATCTCCAAGTAGAATTGGAAAATGCCAAAAGTAATTTCCATAGCTTGGTTTCATAACTTTCTGTGGATTTCTTTTTTGTTGTTGTTATAACCATTTCGTGCTAATGTACTTTGAACACGAGACCAGTGGCAAGAGTAAAAAGAACAATATTTTTCACTAGTTTCATATTTTTAATAGCTGCTTTAAGATTACGTCCACAAAGAGATCCCATCTGAACAGGCAGGGATGATAATTGCAAGAGATGTCTTTAAATAACAACAACTTTGGGGTGACCAATGAAGTCAATTTATTCAGACATCTTTCACTCAGATAAAATCTGAAGTAGGAGCATACCATCACTCCTATATAGTCTACAGCCCTGGGACTTCTCAGTAGCTTCCCAACCCCCTCCCCAGGAGCATCCCCATCTCTTCTATATAGTCTACAGGTCATGTTCTGCCCCAGCTACAGATCCCAAAGAATGCAGCACACACAAAGTCTGTACAAACCTTAGTTTACTAAATTAAATCAGTCTTTTTCAAATAAAGGCTGTTAATTAACTTTCTTAACATCCAAAGAATCCAAAGAATAAATAATCGTGATCTTAATATGGTTGGCAGAAAGCCCAGAAGAAATTTGCAGGAAACTGATAAGAGAACTAAGATCAGGACGCGAAAGAGAGTGAACGAAGTTGTTCCCTGCAAATTGCCTCAGTTGTCGTCCTTCCTTAAATAGGCTAAGGGAGTGGCCAATTATCCCCAAGCCTTACTCTCGAGGAGACCTCCTCCTGAGGAACCACTCCTGCCGTTTGGCAGCTCTGCGCGCCCATGCATCAAAAAGAGGCTCCTCCTCTTCGTCCTCTTCACTTATGGGAGCTTCTGGAGGTTCTGAAGGCTCTGGCTGAATCCCTGCCTCTGGCACCACATCTTCTCCAGCCTCCTCATTGTCTGACTCGAGTGCCAGCTGCACAGGCTGCTGGCACAGCACCACACTAGCCTCCTCGCTGTTGGAATCAGCTACTAGCTGTACAGGCCACTGATGGGCCACAACACTACTGGTTCGCAAATTTGAGCGTGCGCGCCTCCTCCATGCATGCGCAGAGTCTTCTGCGCATCTGCAGAGGGTCAAAAACAGGATGTGATGACATCCAGGTGAGTGAGTGGAGCCCAAGCTGGATAGAACCGGCTGAATTTCACCACTGCATGGTGCCCACCCTTTGGAACATACTATTCCCCTCCCCTTGAGGCGAAATCCTCACCCACTATTCTGATCTTCCCTAAGGGCCTGAAGATCTGGGTCTACCAGTTGGCCTGGGGCCTAAAAGGGGGTTATCAGATGAAGATGTTGATAGATAAAGATGGGGTGTCAAACTCATGTTGTCACGGCGGCGTCACGTGACGTATCGGAACTTTTTCCCCCTTTGCTAAACTTGGCATGGGTGTGACGCATCCAGCCTGTGGGCCACGAGTTTGACAGCCCCGGATTAAGAGGTGGATTAAGATTAAGATTGATGGATTAAGAGCAGGAGGTGCACCTCCCTCCATGCATCTCCTGCTCCCTTCCTCATCTTTTTAACTGTAATTTTTACCATTACTAGAAATATTTATTCTTGGTGGTTTTAATGGCTTTTAATGTTGTAAGCTGCCTAGAGTTGCCTTGAAGGGAGATGGGTGGCAAACAAATCTAAACAAGCCAATACTAACTAGACTTGACTCTATTTAAATCCAAAACCAAGGCTAGACAATTTCTTCTGCTGAATTTCTTCTCTCACAGTAGAGCAATGCTGAACTGAAAGAGAGAGAATTACGTGACAGTATAATGAGGAAGCAAACTGCAAACAAATATTTGACAGTCTAGTACTAGAATGTTGTAAAAATTTAATTAGATGGATACATTATTCATCCACGCATTAAGGGGTTCATCCATAACGTACAAAAATGTATGGTCTGGTGCTAAAGAGATATTTAAATCTTTCCTGTAAATACCACTTCTCTCATTATTGGGAAATGAAGCATCAGTGGGACCATTGGCTCTGTCTGTGTATTTACAAAATATGGCCGATATGAGATTTAACAGAAATGATTGAAAGAGTTTGGTGTTTTTTTGTTTTTTTTGTTTTGATCTTTCCAAGCATAGTTATCTAGGCTGATTTTAAATGCAGATTGGTTAAAATGAATACATGTGAATATATCTGTGGATTGGATGTTTGGCATTATTTATGCTTACAAGTAAATTCATATATTTATTTTTCTTCCCTGGGCTTTTTTTAGTAAGAGTGCAAAAGGAGATCTTGGCTGGAAAGTCAACTTTTCTTTTGATGGAAAGAGTCTGGCTGTTTTTTTTTTAAAAAAGTGAATGCCTTGCCTTCCCGAAACTTTAGCTTTGCAAATATAGCACAAAGGTGTGAATGTCATCATGGATTTGACTCAGATGTGAGAGAATGGAATAGTTTTCCATGTGCACACACAAGTAAGATTTAAAACATTGATGAGTCCACAAATTACCCTGAAGGATTTACATCAATCCTTTCACCTCTGCTTGGATAGCTAGAAAGAACTGCCACTGGCTCCTATGGAACATTATGTGCTGGAAATGAGAAGTAGTGGAACAGTTGTTGGTTTCTATCTGCTGGAAACCAGACTCACTGGAGAAGAGCCTAATGCTGGGAAAGATTGACGGCAAAAGAAGAAGGGGACGACAGAGAACGAGGTGGCTGGATGGAGTCACTGAAGCAGTGACTCGTGAACTTAAATGGACTCCAGAGGATGGTAGAGGACAGGAAGGCCTGGAGGAACGTTGTCCATGGGGTCACGATGGGTTGGACACAACTTCGCAACTAACAACAATAACAAATCTGCTGGATTTATAGGACTTCATTCTCTGTCTCATTGCACTTGAGCAGTGAAATGATTGTCCAATTCAAAGTGCTGGTTGCCACCATCAGAGTCCTACATGGCTTGGGACCATGTTATTTGAAGGACCATCTTTTTCCGGTCACATCAACCGAACCCATCATTGTGAGGAGGCAGAGAATGTTATGGGTCCTCTCTACTAAGGAGGTACACCTAGCAGGACCAAAAAGAAGGGCCTTCTCTGTGGTGATTGGCTCCCTCTTCGATAGCAATAGCACTTGGACTTATAGTGCTTTTTATAGCCCTCTCTAAGTGGTTTACAGAGTAATCATATTGCTCCCCAACAATCTGGGTCCTGAGTATCAGATTGATACTCTTTTGCAAGGCTCTGAAGATCTAGTTTTGCCAGCGGACCTGGGGACTGCAGAGTGGGATAGAACCCATCAAGTGGTTCATTTGATTGTCGTTGCTGGGTGTGTGTGTGTATTGTTTTTCTATTTTTCTTGCATTGGGCTTTTGTATCTTTGTAAGTCACCTGGAGGGACGTGGTTGGCTCAGTGGCTAAGATGCTGAGCTTGTTGATCAAAAGGTTGGCAGTTCAGCGGTTCGAATCCCTAGTGCTGTGCAACAGTATGAGCTCCTGTTACTTGTCCCAGCTTCTACCAACCTAGCAGTTCGAAAGCACATAAAAAATGCAAGTAGAAAAATAGGGACCACCTTTGGTGGGAAGATAACAGCGTTCCGTGTGCCTTTGGCATTCAGTCATGCCGGCCACATGACCACGGAGACATCTTCGGACAGCGCTAGCTCTTTGGCTTTGAAACAGAGATGAGCACTGCCCCCTAGAGTCGGGAACGACTAGCACATATGTGCAAGGGGAACCTTTACCTTTACCTGGAGTCACTCAGAGGGAGTTGGATAGCCATATAAGTTTTCATAATTAAATGCAAATTCTTAGGAAAGTACAGCTTGTATTATTATTATGGGGATTGCTGAGTTGGATCTCTTTTTGACCAGCCTATTCAGGTTGAGGGGCGGTGTGGTGGCTCAGTGGTTAAGACGCTGGGCTTGTTGGCTGGAAAAGCCAGCAACCCAGGTTCAAGACCTGAGCACCATGAGATGGGGTGAGCTCCCATCCTCATCCCAACTCCTGCCAAACTAGCAATTTGCAAGCATGCTAATGCAAAGTAGATTAATGTATATAGTGTGAAGGTAACAGCATTACATGACTCATGCTGGCCACATGTTTTGGACAGTGATGGCTCAATGGCCTTGAAATGGAGATGAGCATCACTAGACAAAGACTAGCAGAGTAAAATCCGCAGGAACTCCTTGTCCAGGCTGAGAGAAGGAAGTTAATAAAGGTCAAGACATCCACTTTTATGCATGCAATGATATGGTGGTAGGAATGTTCCAAAATGCAATTGCTATTTAATTGGTATTGGATTAAAAATGTAATGTAATAGCTCCTGTTCTCTAACATGTGCATAAAGCACACATCTCAGCTGCCTAACTGATGAATAGAATAGAATAGAATTCTTTATTGGCCAAGTGTGATTGGACACACAAGGAATTTGTCTTTGGTATATATGCTCATAAGGAGAATACAATACATTCATTAAGAATAAAAAGATACAACACTTAGTGACAGTCAAGGTTACTAATAAGCTATCAAATCGTACTAGGAAACAAACAAAAACAATATAATTGAAAGATACAAGCAAGATGGTTATAGTAATAAGTGGGAAGAGATAGATACTAGTAAGGAAGAAAAGAATAATAGTAATACAGTCTTAGTAAATTATTTGACAGTGTTGTGGGAATTAGTTGTTAAGCAGAGTGATGGCATTCGGGAAAAAACTGTCCTTGTGTCTAGTTGGTTTGGTGTGCAGTGCCTTATAGTGTCTTTTTGAGGGTAGAAGTTGAAACCATTTATGTCCAGGATGTGAGGGGTCTGTGACATGGAGTCACAGATTTCAGATGCTACCACGGACTATTTTTCAAAGTCCTTTTTTTTGTCTGCAAATGTATATAGGTTTGATCTATTGTACCTTCATTTCGGCACATTGCCCCTTCAGTCCCGTGCATCTGATGTAGATTTTGAAAAAAGAAAAGAAAGTATTTCATGCCCAAGCAATTATTTGGAGAAAGGGGGGGAAAATAGGGGGAATTCCCCTTCCAACAAAGTTTCCCTTGCCACTTTGTTCTCTAGTCAATTTCACAAGTGGATTTTATCAGAAAATTGATCTTAATCCCCTCTAGTCAATCTCACAATGCCAGAGAAGAAACTACAGCTTAGTTTTCCTGTTTTATAAATAGCATGCCTCTTCCTCTAGCAGTATCCCCCAAGTAAAACTGATAGGCTTGTAATTTCACGTATATTATTCTTGGCAGCCTTTGGAAACCACAAAAACCCTCAGAAGGGAAAAAAAACTTGATTTCAAGAAAAGTCACGTGAAGAGATATGAATGACATCTTTCGTAAGCGAGGCAGTTGATTTACCGATATAATAAGAATGGGAATAAGAAAAGGATAGGCAGTAGATCTGATCTGTTGATCTTGTCTTTTTCTATCTCCAGGACATCTGAAAAGGCCACTTCAATGCTTAAAGCAGTGATTCTCAACCTTGGCAACTTTTGTGTGGTTGGTTAAGGAATTCTGGGAGTTGGAAGTCCACATGTCTTCAAACTGCCAAGACTGAGAAACCCTGGGTTTTAAAGATTTGACATTTCTCAAACCAGGCAATATATATATCATATAGTATCAAGCACCCAGCTACTTATGAAGTTTTCAATCCAGTGCATTGCCTTTTCAATAGAGTCAACAACGGAAAGTATCTACATATTGATGAACATGCCTTGAGTTCATGCCAAGAAAGAGATTTACAAAAACACTTCAAATAGGTACTTCCAATCACATGAAAAGAGGAGAGGAAGCACATTCAGACTTGCAAGATTCTGGTACTATACCTATTGTAATAAAAGTAGTTCTAGGCCTACGTGATTTGTAGTCTGGTCTGCCTTGTAGAGCTGATATTATTCTTCAAACGTTTTCTCCATTGCAGCCTCCATCCATCCATCCATCCATCCATCCATCCATCCATCCAGGGGTGGGCTGCTGGGGGTTCACAGAGTTTCGGGAGAACCTCTAACTAAGATTCTGTGCAGTTCAGAGAACCCCCAAATCCCACTCCTGGCTGGCCCCGCCCACCCCACCCCACCCCTACCAGGAGTCCCCATGCGGCCCGTTTTGGATGCAGGTAAGTGCAGGGGGCACGCGGAGTCTTGGGGAGGGCGAAAAATGGGCCTACCAGAAGTTCAGGAAGGAGTCCTCCAGAGGGCCTCTAGAGCCTGGGGAGGGCAAAAACGCCCCCCTGCAGTGGTGCAGGAGGCAGACTAGGCCACGTCCACCCAGCAACTGGGCAGAGAACCCCTTGCTAAAATTTTTGAAGCCCACCCCTGCATCCATCCATCCATCCAATCTGTCATCTATATCTCATAACTTATGGATACCATTTATGGATACACCTTATGTATACCATAAATGATTCTGAAAAACTTAGGAGTGGGCAGTCTCATCCCCTGCTTTGTGAGAAATTAAGTAAACAAATATAAATCAATTCCACCCAAGAATTCATGGAAAAATGAAAATCTTGACTCCATTCATGAGCATTCTTCCTGAGAATGCTCAGGAAGATAAATCTATCTCAGCATCTACTTCTGTTCTACTATCGCAGCACCATTGAGAGTGTCATGACATACGGCATTCTTGCATGGTATGGGAGCAGCTCTGCAGTGGACAAAAAAGCTCTACAGAGAATCATTAAAACTGCCCAGAATATCATCGGGCTCCAGCTACCAGCCCTGGATGACATCTTCGAATCTCGCTGTTTGAAGAAGTTGCATAACATTCTCAGAGACTCTTCCCATCCTGCTTACAATCTTTTTGGACTGTTGCCTTCTGGCAGAAGATACAGAACAATTAAAACTCGGACCACACGTCTTCTGAATAATTTTTATCCCAGAGCTATAATTGCATTCAACAATGAACTAAAGGCCACCATCAGTGAGCTGTTGGACAGCATTACTTGGTCTGTTGTGTGGATGTTTGGGTGGTTTAGGGGTGGGGAATTTGTGGTGGGTGGGAGTGTGTTTGGGGATTGTTATGTGTGTTGAACCTGGTCTTTGGGTGTTAAGTGAATTTTGTTGTATGGGTATACTGTGTATACACGTACAATGACAATAAAGTTATTTATTTATTTATTTATTCACATATATGATCCATTGCAGACTCTCATCCTTTTCCCCAAATTTAAGTGCCTCCCCCCAGTGGTGGGTTGCCCCCGGTTCGGACTGGTTCACAAGAACCAGTAGTAAAACTGGCGGGAGGCATGTGTAGAAGCTCGGTGCACGCGTGCGCGAAGTGAGTGCACGTGCGCGATCCCGTTGCGAACTGGTAAAGGTAAGTAGAACCCACCCCTGCCTCCCCACCATAAACAAACACTCCAGTGCTTCTGTCTAGGAAAAGCAAAAGAACTTAGTGGGAATTTTGCAGAAGATGAATTGCTATGTGTGATGTAAACCTCATTTAAAAAGGCATCTTTGTAGGAATCAAGAGTGGATCTGTTACAAAATCCATTTAATAGATCTGCCTATAAACAACATTTAGCTCTCTTCTGGTGCTCTTCCCTCCTCTCCCCTCTGCTTGGCATGCTGCCTCTTCCCCGATGACAGCTGTCTGTGCTTGAATAGTAAATCAAACATCCTCAAAAACAATTGTCCCAAACTATTTCAGAGATTCCTCTTGGCTGTTCCTTGCCCAATGGCTGATAGGAAATATTGTGGAATCAATAGTTGCCACAAATGTACAAACATGTTTCAGGGTAGAGCATACATGTGCATGCGATCATGCATGCACACCTAAAGGCCTCCTTTCCCGCTAAGTAGTTATTCCCTAGTGTGCCAAATCAGAAGTAAATCAGAAGTGCCTTGCAATATTTTGCAAAAAGATATTTATTTTTCCAATAGAGATTAGCAAAACGGCTAAATCACGGGTGAAATCCAGCAGGTTCTGACAGGTTCCGGAGAACCGGTAGCGGAAATTTTGAGTAGTTCAGAGAACCGGCAAATACCACCTCTGGCTGGCCCCAGAGTGGGATGGGAATGGAGATTTTGCAATATCCTTCCCCTGGAGTGGGGTGGGAATGGAGATTTTGCAGTAACCTTCCCCTGCCACGCCCACCAAGCCACACCATGCCCACCAAGCCACGCCCACAGAACCGTTAGTAAAAAAAATTGAATTTCACCACTGGCCTAAATGAAATTAATTCATGATATAAAAATTTAGGAAGACAAGATTTTTTAAAACAGACAAACAGGATTGGCATTCCATGTACCAAACCTTGTCCTGTTCAGAGTTCACAACAAAAATTCAAGAGTTGAGATGTGTAGATTGATTGTGGTCTAGGCTGTGGCAATGTCACAGGTTTTTGTGTGTTTTCAAGGACTATCCCATAATGCTAGAAAATCTGCATTTGTTTGTCATTCTTTTAGAGCAAGGGTGTCAAACTCGATTTCATTGAGGGCCACATCAGAGTTGTGTTTGACCTTGGGGGGGCGGGGTGGAGGAGCCAGGGTGGGTGTGACCATCTCAACGTCACTCGTGTTGAGTGCTCTGCCACTGAAAACAGGTTCCCGAGCTCCATTTTTGGCTACCACAGCCTAAGATGGAACTAGAACAGAGTCTCCTGGTGATTGGCCCAAAGTCACCCAGACGGCCTTCATGCCTAAAGTGGGACTAGAACTCACTGTCTCCTGGTTTCCAGATTGGTGCCTTCACCTGGGGGGTTCGCAGGTGTTCGGGAGAACCTCTAGCTAAGATTCTGTGCAGTTCGGAGAACCCCCAAATCCCACTCCTGGATGGCCCCGTCCACACTGCCCCTCCCAGAAGTCCCCAAGCAGCCCATTTTGGATGCAGGTAAGTGCAGGGTGTGTGTGGAGGCTCAGGGAGGGCAAAAAACAGGCCTACCGGAAGTTTGGGAAGGCCGGAAACGGGCCCATTTCCAGCCTCCAGAGGGCCTCTGGAGCCTGGGGAGGCTGTTTTCACCCACCCGGAGGCTCGAGGAAAGCCTCTGGAGCCCGGGGAGGGCAAAAATGGCCCCCCGCCATGGTGCAGGAGGCTAACTAGGCCACACCCACCATGGCCATGCCCACCCAGCAATGGCCTTCACCATAGACCAACGTGTTTCTAATATGATGGTTTAACTGCAGTCCCATGCTTTCTTTCAAAAGGAAGGCTTTTTGAAAACTGACAAAAGTTACTCAGGCTTGTTCAGAAAACGAGAATCAGGTTTTACTCAGTTTTGTGAGGTTCTTTCATTCAAAATGGACATCTACCGGCCCTGGATAGCTAGCAATGGATAGCTGGGGTATTCCTTAACAACCTGACCAGGTGAGAAATATCTTTCTTTTCCAAATCGGCAGGCAAATAATAATAATAAAAAAAAGCAAGGAGCAGTCAGCAAATTGCACCTCAGTGGCCGGTGCAATAAATTACCAGTATAGCTCCATCAATTATTAACTTGGCTCAAACATATAACTTTGTGACAAACAAAACCCAGACATCATTGAGAGGGCTGTTTACAATAAAAGGTTACATATTAAAACACACTATAATCATAACCTTCGGCAAACACCCTTTCCCCCTATACCCCCAGGAGAAAAATCCAGAGGTTTTTGCCATTCCTAATGATGTAGTTTGACAACGGTACCTGGAAAGTGCCACATTTAATAAGTCTCCTATTACAGGAGAGGTAGCCTTGTCTACAATAAAACAGAGACCTGGTGGATTCTCCCTGCTCATCAAAGGCTCCATTGTCTTGCTTGGCAGCAGATGGCAGGTTAAACAACAGCAAAAGGCATTCCTTGAAAAAAAAAACACCACCACCAAAACCCAAATGTGAGATTTCATCTGAACCAGGGGCTGTTACATTCTGTTTAGCTTTTGCTGAACCGCAATGCCATCTTGGGATACTGAGACAGTTGTGTGGCTTATAAACATTGTTTTGCTGCCAGCTGCAGACGGTGGTCATAAGGTGACCTGGTGGAATAATAATGATGAAGAAGTCTAATGATGTCGGAATAAATTTAATAAGAGGGGGATTTTGCTGGGAAATTCCTAAAGACTGGTTTAGCTTCAAGGAGGAACACCCAAGCCATCTTGCTTTCTAGCCACAAGACTGAAGTTGTACAGCCTATTATCTTAATCAGAACCAGGATATATTTGCATGGGTTATTTTATTTATTTTTATTTATTACTTTGTATCCCACTGTTATTATTTTCACAAATAACTCAAGGCTACATAGCTACCGTGTTTCAGAACGATAACCCTGCAATGCAGGGAGCTACAAATGGTATGGTGGAGTGACGGATAAGTCACTCCTGATTTAAATGTTTACGAGTGGAAGAGAGAAATTTTTAAGGGAAACCAGAAAACGACCAAACATCACTGAAGAAACATCATAATTCAGAAGTTAATGATCAATATCAGAGAGCCCCAATCATCATCCGAAAATATTCAGAGTTGCAATTGTTTTCCAGAATTTTCTGGTAGTCCTTGAATTATTACCATTGAGCCCAAAATTTCTGTTGCCAAGTGAGACAGTTCTTAAGGGAGCTTTGCCCTGTTTTGCAATCATTCTTTCCGTAGCTGGTAAGTGAATCCCTGCAGTTGTGAAGTTAGTAACACGGATGTTAAGTGAATCTGGCTTTCTTATATACTTCGTTTGTCAGGTCACAAAAGGGATCACATGACCCTGGGAGATTGCAACCGTCATAAATATGAGTCAGTTGCCAGGCATCAGAATTTTGATCACATGACCATTTAACAGTTGTAAGTGTGAAAAACTTTTTCCAATGCCATTGTAACTTCAAATGGTCACTAAATGACTTACACTCAGTTGAGGATTACCTGTACTAATAGGAGTCTTTTCTAATATTAATATTGGTGTTAATCTCTGCTCATTTGGATGTTGATTGCTGGTGAGGAAGGCATAGAGTAGAGTAGAGTAGAGTAGAGTAGAGTAGAGTAGAGTAGAGTAGAGTAGAGTAGACTAGACTAGACTAGACTAGACTAGACTAGACTAGACTAGACTAGACTAGACTAGAACAGAACAGAACAGAACAGAACAGAACAGAATAGAATAGAATAGAATAGAATAACAGAGTTGGGACTTCCGGCGGTGACGTAAGAGTCGTGGCGGCACAGAAGAGAAGCGCTCTCTCTCTGTTGCCGATTTTCCGAGTTTTGGTGCCTGTTTTTGGCGGAGACCAGTCCCGAAGAGACCGGGAATAAAGAGGGGAAGCTTTGGGGGAGGCGAGGAGAGGTGCGATCTCCCGCCGTACCGTAAAGAGCCCTCAATCCAGGCTCGGGAAGAAGTCGGCTGGCGCGGTGAGCACAGTCGGCCCGGAGACTCGAACGAGCCGATTGAGATCACTGGGAGTAAAGGAGGGAGTACAGTGCAGAATTGCTGAGGTCGAACAGAAACAGAACTAATTTGGACTATTAATTTTGGCGCAAAACCGAGGAGAAAGTTTCTTTTCTTTCCGGAGGGACAGCGTGAAGAAGGAAGATCTCAAAGTGGAACCGGGCGGCAACTGAAAAGGCGAGCAAAGAGGAAGGGGCAAAATACGGAGCAGCGAAGAAAGTTTTAAAAACTTTAAAACAGACAAACGGAGGTGAGGAGAAATAACTTAAACAGAGGAGATTAAAAGAAGAATGGACTCTCTTTTTTTTTTTTTTTTTTTTTTTTTTACCCCCGCTGCTAGCTGCCTGAGCGGAAGGAGTGAGAAAATCTTGGCAAAGTAAGGATTACATACAGTGACTGTGCAGAATAGAGGCCGCCATACTGTAACCGGAAAAGACTTCAACAGTTGTAAAAGAACTTGTTTTTTGTTTTTTTTTTCTCCTCTTTATTGAAAACATACTGAGGCCAACAAAAACATTGAAAAGCACTGCTCCAACTTATTATTATTTTCTTTACTTAAGTATAGATGAATTAATATTAATGTTATTTATTGGAATTAATCAATTAAGAAATATAGAGTATACCTAATTAGTTTAGAAAATATTTATAATACATAGAGATTTAGAAGTATTATTATTAGAGCATTATATTACGATTAATTAATTAATTACTATAGATTAACTAGTATATATTATTAGAATATTTTATGTTTGTGGATTTTATTGAATAATTAATTACTAGATATTAAGATACTAAGAATTGATTAATTGTCTTTAATTGATTATAGTCTTTAATTAGATAAGATATTTATTTATATATATATTTATACTGGTAGCAATATTTATACTCATATTTATATTTATATTTATATTTATATCTATATTCTTATCACATTCTTAACTGAATTATATATAACTTTACATAGAGAGAATTAATTATTTAAAAGAATTTATCTATTTAAAGAAGGCTTATTGGATTGATCTTTTATAAGGAGAGGGGGGAAAAAGAGAAAAGAAAAGAAAGGAATTATAGAAATTATAGAAATTTGGATGGTGACTTGGGAGAAAGTTGATAAAATACTGGGAGAACAATACAAGATTTTGAAAGAAATGACTAGCACTACCACAACCACGTTGAAAACAGCTAAGAAGCCAACACCATTTTTAACAGGAACAACGGCCTCCCCAGTGACACAGAAAACCTTGGAGGGAATGTTTGCATCAGACAAGCAACCCAGCACACCTAATATGCCAACAATGCAGGCCACGCTCATAACAATTCAGGAAACTATGGCCAAAATGCAAGAGTGTATGACCAGAAACCATGAACAATCCAGAAAAGACATGGACGAGGTAAAGAGAGAAGTCAAGAATGACATTCAAAAGATTGATGGAAAAATGGACTTAATACAAGAAATCATTCAAAAAAATGACCAAAAGATAAAAGAAATAGAACAAAAAACTGAATTGACGGAAGAAAAACTAGAAGCATTAGATACAAAAATGACAGGATTAAATAAGGAACTTGAGAACACCGTGGCCCAATTAGAAATGGAGAAGGCAGCATTCTATTTGCGTTTTCAGAACGTAGCGGAAGACCGGGAGGAAGATCTGACGATGGTAATGGCTGAGATGATAGCAGAGGCACTCCAGAGAGAAAAAGACGAGATAATTAATGAACTAGACGAAGTTTACCGAGTCCACACTAACTATGCACGACAAAACAAACTCCCTCGAGAGGTACACATAAGATTTGTAAGAAGGAAGGTGAGGGATATTGTATATAAGATAACAAAGGATGAACCAATGTATTATAGAAATAAAGAAATAATCACCCTAAAGCAAGTACCTAAAAGAATACGAGATTTGCGAAGAGATTATTGGTTCCTGGCCACGTTACTAAACAGAAGATATATACCATTCAAATGGATAACCCCGGAAGGAATGTTAATAACGTGGCAGGGAAAGAAAATCAAGGTGGACTCGCACAGCAAAGCAAAAGAACTATATGACCAAATGATGGGTGCTGAAGCAACAAATGGTAATAGAGAAGAGGAAGGACGAAATATCAAAGGAAAACAGAAGAGAGATCGGGAAAGAACACTACAACAAGGAGGGAAAGTAGATGAAGAAGAGACCCAGGAAGAGGAAGGAGTGCAGACAAGAGGCAAAAAAAAGGAACAGGAAGAAATAAAGAAGAAACAACAGGAAAGTCAATAAAAAAAAAAATGGAACGGACTTTAAAAATACTATCTGTAAATGTTAATGGACTCAACTCACCATCCAAACGACACCAAACTTACAAAAAAATTTTGAAACAAAAATCAGACATTGTGTGCCTCCAGGAGGTACATATAAGAAAACAGGATATTAAATATATACAATATAAAAAATTAGGTAAAGAATACGCTTCATTGGCAGAGGAAAAAAAAAAAGGAGTGGTGGTATATATTAAGGAAGGAATAGATAGTAATATGAGGTATGTGGATACAGAAGGTAGGATAGTCATGGTAGAGCTAAATCTTGACCTCAAAAAGATATTATTGGTAGTAATATACGCCCCAAATAGTCAACAATTAGAATTCTACAAAAAAGTGCATGAGAAAATTATAGAACAAAAAATGGAGAATGTCTGTTTGATTGGGGATTTTAATGCAATCTTAGATGTAAGAAAAGACTATGAATGTGGTCAGCAAAACAAAAATAAAAAAAATATATTACCTAAAACCTTTATGGATATGGTGGAAGAGTTAGATATGGTAGATAGTTGGAGATGTCTTAATCCCAAAGTAAGAAAGTATACATATTATTCGAATCCGCATAAATCATGGTCAAGGTTGGATATGGTTTGGGTAACTAAGATGTTAATAATGGAAATAGAAGAAGTAGATATTTTACCAAATAATTGGGCTGACCACAACCCGATAACGATGAAGTGGAGAGGCCAGCAGAGAAAGAAGAATAGATGGACTATGAACACACAGACACTGCAAGAAAAAGAGTATAAGAATTATATAGAAAAGGAGCTAGAATGGTTTTATAAGGAAAACACAAAGCAACACACTTCCCTACAAAATCTATGGGATACAACCAAAGCATATGTAAGAGGCCTCACGATATCATATAATGTAAAACGGAGAAAAGAGAGAGAGAAAGAATATAATAAATTATTAGAAGAAATTCAAAATTGGGAATGTAATTTGCAAAGAAACCCAGGGGATGAAAAAACAAGGTTAAATTGGTTAACAGCAAAACATAACCTAAACATATTAGAGCAGGGGAATTATGTAACAGCATTGAAATATACAAGACAAAACTATTTCGAAAACGCAAACAAACCAGGGAGATGGCTGGCGTATAGGCTGAGGAAGGAAAGAGAAAAAAGAACAATTCAGAAATTACGAGATGATGAGGGAAGGATTCAATGGGCTCTAGAGGGAAAAAAAGACATAATAGTCCAATATTATCAAAAATTGTACGAAAAGGATATAGCAACAGAGGAGGAAATCGAATATTATTTAAAAGGGGAGGGATTGCAAATACTAACAGAGGAAGAAAGAGAATTATTAAATAAGGAGATTACGATGGGGGAATTAAAAGAGGCACTGAAGAGGCAAAAAAATAACAAAACCCCGGGGACAGACGGTTTACCAATAGAATTCTATAAGACATTTGGAGATCCATTAAATGGAATACTGTTAGAAATATATAATGAGGCCCTAATGGAGGCAAAGCTACCCAACACATGGAAAGAAGCATATATCTCCTTAATACCTAAAGAGGGGACAGATACCACATTAATAAAAAATTACAGGCCGATTTCTTTGTTGAATACCGATTATAAAGTTTTCATGAGTATAATTGCCAACAGGATGAAAATAATATTACAAAATAAAATACACCAGGACCAAAATGGTTTTCTGCCTACAAGGCAGATAAAAAACAATTTAAGAATAGCATTGGATGTTTTAGAATATTATGAGGTGCATCCAGAGAGACAGGTAGCACTGATCTTTCTGGATGCACAAAAAGCGTTTGACCAAGTCAATTGGCAATTTATGAAGCAACAAATCAAAAGTATGAATTTTGGAGAAAGATTCACTAAAATGATAACATCGATATATCAGAATCAGAAAGCATGTGTTTTGGTGAATGGTGACCCAACAAAATTTTTTGGAATAAATAAGGGAGTAAGGCAGGGATGTCCACTCTCCCCCTTACTATTTATTTTAACATTGGAAAATTTACTAATCAGAATTAGAGCAAATAAAGAAATTCAAGGACTAAAGATCAAGAGAGAGGATTACAAGGTCCAAGCATTTGCAGACGACCTTGTTTTTTTCGCAGAAAACCCATTAGAAACAACACCAAAATTAATAAAAGAGATTGAAAAATTTGGAAAGGTAGCAGGTTTAAAAATTAATAAAGAAAAGACAAAAATGATAACAAAAAACATGACAACAAAACAGGTAGAGAAATTAGTAAAAGAATCCGGTCTGCAGACAGTTAAAAAAGTTAAATACCTAGGGATAAATTTGACGGCCAAAACGACAACAATAAAAGAAGACAATTATGATACTTTAGTCCAGAAAATAAAGGAAGATTTAGAAAAATGGGGGAAACTAAAATTGTCTTTATTGGGGATAATAGCAGCAATAAAATCAAACATACTGCCAAGACTCCTTTATTTATTCCAAACAGTTCCAATAAAATTAGATAAGAAATTCTTTGATAATTTGGATAAAATAACAAAAAAATTCGTGTGGGGAGGGAAGAAATCAAGAATAAAATTGAATATACTACAAGATGATAAAAGTAGAGGTGGATTTGGACTCCCGGCATGGGATAAATATTACAAGGCCGCCAGTTTATTATGGATTAAAGATTGGATAACCTTAGATAATCAAAGATTGTTAAATTTAGAAGGGCATGATTTAATGAAGGGATGGCACGCTTTTATATGGAGTTCAGGAAATAAAATATATAAACATTTTAATAACCATACAATTAGGAGATCTTTAATTAACACATGGCTACAAATTAAACAAAAACACTACATGAAAATTCCTGGCTGGCTATCGACTATAGAAGCAATAACTCACCCCAACATATTATCAAAACAAAAGATTCTAAGATACAGAGAAATAGTAGATGTTCAGGGGAAATTGAAAACTAGGGAAGAGCTCAAAGAACAAGGAATAGGAATAGACTGGTGGCCCTACTCGCAAATAAAAGTAAGATTCAGAAAAGATCAAGAAGAAGAAGGAATAGATTTAAAACAAAATCGATTAGACAAACTATTAGAATCAAAAGAAGGGAAATTAATTTCAAAAATCTACAAATATTTACTCGAATTCGATCTGGCAGAAGAGTTGGTCAAAGGGCAGATGATAGCCTGGGCGAGGAACATAGGGCATAATATACAATTAGAAGATTGGGAAAGAGCATGGGAAGATAACTATAGAATGACAAAATCAGTATCATACAAAGAAAATCATTATAAAATGTGGTACCGATGGTATCTGCCACCCGCAAGGTTAGCAAAAATGTATCCAAATGTGAACCCGGCCTGCTGGAAATGTAAAAAAGCGCAGGGAACTTTTTACCATGCTTGGTGGCTTTGCCCAAAAATCAAAAAATACTGGAACAAAATAAAAACGTGGATATTAGAGATAACAAATCACGAAATTGAATTAACACCTGAAGTCTTTTTACTCGGCATGATCAATAAGAATATTAGGAAGGACATAAAATACCTAATACTCCACATTATAACAGCGGCAAGATTAGCGTTGGCACAACTTTGGAAAATAGACCGTTTGCCAACTGATCAGGAAGTAATACAGAAAATCTATGTATGCGCAGAGATGGATAAATTAACCCTAAAATTACAGGATAAGGAAGATTCAAAATACTTTAAAATATGGAATAGCTGGTACCAGTGGATAAGTCAGAGAGAGGGAATGTTTAGAGATGAAAGTTAGGAGAAATTAATGTAAATAAACAACTGCACTGTCAGAGAGATATAGAAAGAAATAAGTCACCGTGTGTATATATATATATATATATGTATATATAACATTAGAAAGTAGTTGATAGATGAAGTTGAGCATTATATATGTATAGTATATGTACTTGTAATTTGTGTGTTTGATTAAGAAAAACTTGTTCAGTTTTTCTTATAATTGTTTTAAATGTTCTTTTTTAAATACGAATAAAGTTTGTTTAAAAAAAAAAAAAAAGAATAACAGAGTTGGAAGGGATCTCGGAGGTCTTCTAGTCCAACCCCCTGCTTAGGCAGGAAACCCTACACCACTTTAGACAAATGGTTATCCAACATCTTCTTAAAAACTTCCAGTGTTGGAGCATTCACAACTTCTGGAGGCAAGTTGTTCCACTGATCAATTGTTCTCACTGTTAGGAAATTTCTCCTTAGTTCTAAGTTGCTTCTCTCCTTGATTAGTTTCCACCCATTGCTTCTTGTCCTGCCCTCAGGTACTTTGAAGAATAGTTTGATTCCCTCTTCTTTGTGGCAGCCCCTGAGATATTGGAACACTGCTATCATGTCTCCCCTAGTCCTTCTTTTCATTAAACTAGACATACCCAGTTCCTGCAACCGTTCTTCATATGTTTTAGCTTCCAGTCCCCTAATTATCTTTGTTGCTCTTCTCTGCACTCTTTCTAGAGTCTCCACATCTTTTTTACATTCACAACTTCTGGAGGAAAATTGTTCCACTGATTAATTGTTGTAACTGTCAGGCAACTTCTCTTTAGTTCTAAGTTGCTTCTCTCCTTGATTAGTTTCCATCCATTGCTTCTTCTCCTGCCCTCAGGTGCTTTGGAGAACAGCTTGATTCCCTCTTTTTTGTGGCAGCCCCTGAGATATTGGAAGACTGCTATCATGTCTCCTCTAGTCCTTCTTTTTATTAAACTAGACATACCCAGTTCCAGCAACCGTATGCGTAACATATGCACAACTCATATGTGTAACATGCTCCCTACCAATAAAACACCCCTCCTTCCTAACCAACTATTCACTGTAAGAATATTTCATGCCGAAACACTAATACAGGAAGTTCTTGACTTATGACCACAATTGAGCCCCAAATTTCTGTTGCTAAGCAAGACATTTATTACGTGAATTTTGCCCCATTTTATGATCTTTCTTGCCATTGTGGTTAAGTGAATCACAGCAGTAGTCAAATTAGCAATACTGTTGTTTAGAGAATCTGATTTTCCCATCGACTTTGCTTGTCTGAAGGTTGTAAAATGTAATCCCATGACCCCAGGATACCGCAACTGTCCTAAATAGGAGTCAGTTGCCAAGTATCTGAATTTTGATCGCATCACCTTGGGGATGTTGCAATGGTCACAAGTGTGAAAAATGGTCATATGCAGGGGTGCTATTCAGCAGGTTCTGACAGGTTCTGGTGAACCGGTAGTGGAAATTTTGAGTAGTTTGGAGAGCTGGCAAATATCACCTTTGGCTGGCCCCTGTTCTGCCCCAGCTACGGATCCCAAAGAACACAGCACAAAGTTTGTACAAAACTTAATTTACTAAAATAACTCAATCTTTTTCAAAACAAAGGCTGTTAATAAGCTTTCTTAACAGCCTACAAGAAACCAAAGATAAAGTAATCACAATCTTACAAAGGTTGGCAGAAAGCCCAGAAGCAATGTGCAGACAATCCAAATGCGAAGTAGAGTGAACTAAAGTTGTTCCCTACAACTTGCTTCAGTCGGCATTCCTCCTTAAATAGGCTAAGGGAGTGGCCAATTAGCCCCAAGCCTTACTCTCGAGGAGGCCTCCTCCTGAGGAGCCTCTCCTGCCTTTTGGCAGCTCTGCGCGCCCGTGCTCCTCCTCTTCGTCCTCTTCACTTAAAGGAGCTTCTGGAGGTTCTGAAGGCCCTGGATGAATCCCTGCCTCTGGCACCACATCTTCTCCAGCCTCCTCATTGTCTGACTTGGGTGCCAGCTGCACAGGCTGCTGGTGCAACACCACACCAGCCTCCTCACTGTCAGAATCAGCTACAATCCGCACAGGCCGTTGACGGGCCACAACAGCCCCAGAGTGGGGTGGGAATGGGGATTTTGCAGTATCCTTCCCCTGGAGTGGGGAGGGAATGGGGATTTTGCAGTATCCTTCCCCTGCCACACCCACCAAGCCACACCACGCCCACCAAGACATGCCCACAGAACAGTAGTAAAAAAAATTGAATTCCGCCACTAGTTATATGTCCCTTTTTTCAGGGCTATTGTAACTTCGAATGGTCACTAAATGAACTGTGGCAAGACGAGGACAACATGTAGGGTTCTATCTTATGACCCGTTTATAAAAGAAACGACATTTTGCAGTGCAGAATTCAGCTCCAGCAAGTCAGTTCATTTGCTAAGGCAAAGAGGAAGATTGTTGAGCTTAAGGCATAGCTATTCTTACACATGGTAGTTGAGCAATGCAAAACATGTGCCAATAAGGGGGGTGAACTAAGACAGGCACTTCCAGAGCCCTTCTGTCCAACATCAGCTCCATTGCAAACACTCATACACACACCCCATAAATCCCACACATTATAAGTACATTTTGTGATGCTCGTTATGAGTTCAGAAGAGTTCAAAATTTATGCATGCTCTCTGATAGATTCAAGATGGAACGGCCAATGTATTTGTGGTTTGATTTTTTTTTTTTAAGCAGTTGCATTTGAAATCTCCAAACCATATTATCATAAACTTTTTTTCAGTTACGAGATTTCTGGACAAAATCTATCTGTCCTTTTTTTGAGCTTGTCTTTTGAGCATTTACATTTACACCATGGAACATCCTATGCATACGCAATACGATTGGGGTTGCATTGTACCTTAGGTTATGACAGTATCGATGTTACCTTTTATCCGTGGCATGGATAATTATCCTTGCATGAATCCCCCTAATTTCCTTTCTGTTATGCTTATAACATTTCGCAATGGTAAACAAATCCAGATGCATTAAATGCCATCACACATTTAATCTAATATGTGGTCATCATGCATCTAACTTTCCAGGTTTTTCCCGAGAATGTTGAGAAATGGCTTTACATGTTGGTTTAAAAGCTTTTCTAAACAAATGCTCTCAATCAGTTCTTCTCAATCTTGGCAAACTTAAGTTGGGTGGACTTCAACTCCCAGAAGTCCCCAGCCAGCCCAGCTTCTCCTTGGTGTGAGTTGAAGTCCACCCATCCTAAACTTGCCAAAGTTGAGAAAAACACTGTTCTAAACAAGATCTGCTCCCATTCCATGCATCCCAGGACAAAAGTAAGGGAACAGAGTGGATAATATAGAAACATAGAAAACTGATGGCGGAAAAGGACCTAATGGGCCATCGAGTCTTCTCTTTGAGTTTGTTTTCTTTTTAATTAATTAATTTAGTATTTTTATATTTCATCTATTCATTTAATTTATTTATTATTTTTATATTTCATCCATTCATTCATTTATATATTTTATTTTTTTGTCAAATGATGGACATGTGTTTATTGCAGGCATGTTTAAACTCAGTTACACAGATTGACCTTCACGGGAAGATGGTTCTAAGCTTCCACTACTCTTTCTGTGAATTAATAAGTTTCTAACATTACTTTTGAACTTCCTTCCTATATATAGGTAGCCCTCAACTTACTGCATTCAGTTTTGGTCGCCATGATGTAAAAAAGATGTGGAGGCTCTAGAAAGAGTGCAGAGAAGAGCCACAAAGATGATGAGGGGACTGGAGGCTAAAACATATGAAGAACGGTTGCAGGAACTGGGTATGTCTAGTTTAATGAAAAGAAGGACTAGGGGAGACATGATAGCAGTCTCCCAATATCTCAGGGGTTGCCACAAAGAAGAGGGAGTCAAGCTATTCTCCAAAGCACCTGAGGGTAGGAGAAGAAGCAATGGGTGGAAACTAATCAAGGAGAGAAGCAATTTAGAACTAAGGAGAAATTTCCTGACAGTGAGAACAATTAATCCGTGGAACAGCTTGCCTCCAGAAGTTGTGAATACTCCAACACTGGAAGTTTTTAAGAAGATGTTGGATAACCATTTGTCTAAAGTGGTGTAGGGTTTCCTGCCTAAGCAGGGGGTTGGACTAGAAGACCTCCAAGGTCCCTTCCAACTCTGTTATTCTATTCTAAGACTTTGTTTAGTGACCGTTCATAGTTACAACGGCACTGAAAACAGTGATTTATGACTGTTTTTCACAATTACGACCTTTGCAGCATCCCCATGATCACATGATCAAAATCCAGATGCTTGGCAACTGGCTCATATTTGTGACCGTTACTGTATCCCAGGGTCATGTGATCAGCTGTTATGACCTTCTGTCAGGCAAAGTCAATGGGGAAAGCCAGATTCACTTAACAACCGGGTTACTAACTTATGAACTGCAATGATTCCCTGAATGACTGTGGCAAGAAAGGTCATAAAACGGGGTAAAACTCACTTAAACAAATGTTTCACTTAACAACAGAAATTTTGGGCTCAATTGTGGCCATAAGTCAATGACTACCTGTATTATCCTTATCCTTATATTATCCTTATCCTTTCCATCTCCTTAACCAGTAATTAGAGTAATTAAGGTTGCTGGGAAAGATTCATGGGATTTCCAAGGTGGACAAATAATGGCAAATAAGGTTGCACAATAAGCGTCACCCTTCGCATGGAGATCTGGTGTGCATTTGTGTTTTAATTTTAATGATCAGGCTGTATCCCAAACCAGCTACATTCCATGATTTTAAAATGCAATTCGAATTTCCCAAGGGAAAACTCTATAGGCTGTCTTTTTCTTTGTTGAAAATCAGCTAGAGTGGGGATTCAGAAGAGAGATTGCCTTATCTAAATATTGATTGAGATCTCTGCACACATCCAGAATCACATAATCTCTGCTCTTTAGTTCTTCTCCTTCTTTTTCATATTTTCTTTGCTCCGTAACACTTCTTCATTCGACTTGATAAAAATCCTTGCGATTAATTTCTAAAATGCTTATGAGTGTCTTTGTTTAATGAACACGGTAAGTTACATTAAAATTAATGTATTGATTTAATTAAGGAATTACATGTTTGCTTTCTTTGTGATTATGGACTTGAAAGTCTCATAACTGCCATGATTTCTAAGAACGTCCCTAAATCCATCTCTCAAGTTAACTATTGTTCAGTTATTCTCTTTTATTAGAAATTCAGGGGAGTGATGAACATCCTTACACATAAAACAAGAGCAATACATCTGCAGAGTTAGGGGGATCCTCATTTTACATATATGTGCCAGAGACAACCCACACACAATAACACCTTGCTCCCAATTGTACAAATACTACCTCTCCCAGGCACAACACACATGTAGATTGTGTATATATGCGAAATGTGGGGCTGGGATATTGGAAGGAATGAAAGCTTATTATGATTAATGAATACCACAACTACTTTCCTATTTAAGCTTCTTGGTAGCCTCTAAAGCAGCTATACCTTTAAAAAAAAAAAATTGGAGATGGGGAGGACTGCTTATTGATCCTGCAGCAAACTGAGGCTGTACTTCCTGAGAATACTCAGGAAGATAAAGCTGTTTGAGAAAGTTGCATAACATTCTCAGAGACTCTTCCCATCCTGCTTACAATCTTTTTGGACGGTTGCCTTCTGGCAGAAGATACAGAACAATTAAAACTCGGACCACACGTCTTCTGAATAGGTTTTATCCCAGAGCTATAATTGCACTCAACAATGAACTAAAGGGCCACCATCAGTGAGCTGTTGGACAGCATTACTTGGTCTGTGGTGTGGATGTTTGGGTGGTTGAGGGGTGGGGAATTTGTGGTGGGTGCGAGTGTGTTTGGGGATTGTTATGTGTGTTGGACCTGGTCTTTGGGTGTTAAGTGAATTTTGTTGTATGGGTATACTGTGTATACACATGTAGAATGACAATAAAGTTATTATCATTATTATAAACAGGGGAAAAATATTGGTTTAGTAGGAAAGAGCTAATTTCTAGCATAGTTGTGGCTTGAACTTAGAATACAAGTGTTTTGCATTGTATGACCCTTCTTAACAGTCTTTCATACTGTAAACCAGTGTTTCTCAATCTTGGCAATGTTAAGATGTGTAAATTTCAGCTCCCAGAAAGCCGCAGCCTACACTGCTCCAGACTCTAAATCCCTCACCTAAGGGACTATTTTAGGTTGAGTTCTGACCAGTGGTGGAATGCTGCCAGTTTAACAAGCAGTTCGTTGAGCGTATGCTTCGCACCAAGGGTGAAATGCTCCCGGTTCGGACCAGATCGCCCAATCCGGTAGCGATGGCGACAGGTGGTTCGGAGAACCAGTAGCAAAAATCCCTGCCCCCCCCACAATGCCCAGCTGAGCCGCACAATCATCAGAGGCTGGTTTTTTTACTTTTAAAAGCATTTTTTCTACAACCTCTTCGGCCGAAAAAAATGCGTTTAAAAGTAAAAAAAAAAGCCTCTGATGATCGCGCGGTTCAGCTGGGATGGTCAGAGGCTTCTAAAAGCATTTTTTTCTGCAACCTCTTCAGCCGAAGAGGTTGTAGGGAAAAAAAAATGCCTTTAAACGCCTCTGACGATTCCAACTGAGTTGCCCGATCGTCAGAGGCTTTTAAAAGCATTTTTTTTTTCTGCAACCTCTTCGGCTGAAGAGGTTGTAGAAAAAATGCTTTTAAAAGTAAAAAAAACAAAACAAAATTGGCCATGCCCACCGAGTCACATTATCCCCCCCCCCAAAGCCATGCCCACAGACCGGTAGTAACAAATTTTACATTTCACCCTTGCTTCGCGCTGAAAATGGAGCATTTAGAAGCTCAGCTGTTGACTTCCAAGTCAACAACGGTAAGTAGAACAGCTAGAAAGCAGGAAATAAAGGACAGGATAGGGCAGGGCAGGTGGGCGGGTCCATCTGATTGTTGGTGCTACTGGTTTGCTCGAACTGGTCTGAACTGGCTGAATACTACCTCTGGTTCTGACTAAAGGTACTTCTGGACTTATGACCACAATTGAGCCCAAAATTTCTGTTGCTAAGTAAGACAGTTAAGTGAATTTTGCCCCATTTTAGAACCTTTCTTGCCATGGTTGTTAAGGGAATCACTATGGTGTTAAGTTACTAACATGGTTGTTAGGCAAGTTCGGTGTCGTCCTCCCCCCGCCCCTTAATTTGCTTGTCGGAAGTTCACAAAAGGGGATCACATGATTTTGGAACACTGCAACCGTTGACTCAAATATGAGTCAGTTGTCAAGCGTCTGGAATTTGATCACATGACCTTGGGAGGCTGAGCGGTTGTGAGTGAGAAAAATTGTCATAAGTCACTTTTTTTCAGCGTCGTTGCAACTTTGAATGTTACTTGGTGAACTGTTGTAAGTTGAGGATGATCTGTACAAGTTTAATATCATTGGCATCCTTCAGTCTCAAGAGACTATGGTATCGTGCTCTGGAAAGAGGTCCTAAAACAGCATCTAGAAAGATCTCCTGTATGGAGAATTAGTGCAGGGAAAGCGCCTCAGAAGGAGATCACAGCTGCGATATAAGGATATCTGCAAGAGGGACCTAAAGGCCCTGGGAATGGACATTAACAACTGGGAAACCTTGACCTCCGATCGTTCAGCTTGGAGGCTAAAGACGCAGCATGGCCTTCTCCAATTCAAAGAGATGCTTGTTCGGCAGGGACCAAGTGAAATCTGGGGGCTGGGCAGGGGACAGAATGTATCTGCCCTCAGTGTGGAAGAGATTGCCACTCGAATTGGCCTTTTTAGTCACACTAGATGCTGTTTTAGGACCTCTTTCCAGAGCACAAAGTTTAATATGCAGTGGAGTTTAACCCTACAAGTTTAATATGCAACTTCAGAGAGGTCCCTGTCTTAGACCAGGGAAATAAAAATTTAAAAAATGGTATTTCAAATGGAAAATAACAAAATTAGCTAAGCTGGGCTGCAACCTTGTGGGAGATGCTATATCTCCTTGGAGGGATCTAGTGAGGTGCAACAGATTTGCTATTTTCCAAAAAAAAAAGTTTCTTTGCTTGCCCTATGTGCAAAGGAAAGAGATATTTCCAAGAGCTCTTAATGCTCTCATCCAAAGGAAACAAAATCTATAATGCTAGCCCCCTGGGGCCCTTCAATGCTCAGGAGATGTAAAGTGGGCTATGCATGTAACGATATATAATTTTGTGTTTGTATGTATGCTGTACATTGCGTATCAGGCGTTCACTGCTTCCATGGACGAGTGTGCAATCAAACTTGCCATAAGACAGTAGTCCTTGATTGTCATCAGCTGTAGCTCATTATTCTCTCAAGGCTTCCTTGTGTCAATCGATAGGAAACAATGTGTAATCACTTTCCATTGATTGCAAATCAGTTTGCATAGACTGGCACTGGAGTCCTTGACGGGATAACAAGCGATGCCTTGTTGCCCATTTTAGGCGCCAAGTGGCCAATATGCCATCATCTGCACAGCCCTTTTCCTGCTTGGCACTTGAAAACAAAACAGGCTTCCAAGAGGGAGAGAAGCAATATTGTGGCAATGTTACAACGGGTAGAAGGCCGAGTTCCACTTTGCCTTAAATGGATTGCTGCAAACAGGGGGAAGCATGTGGCAGAGCTGTCAATAACCTGTCAGATTGATCCCTGATGTCCATTTCCTTCAGGCACAGAGGTTCCCGTCAGGCCCCATGGACGACTCTTGGAATAATTTCTGAGTGTTTGTTTTTCATTGTTGCTTGCCTACAGACAGAATCTTGCCAGGCTGAAGCAACTCTCAGCACAACTGCTGGTATATTTTGTGAACTGCTAGGGTTGGGCAGTCTTAGCCCTCTTCCTGTTACCAAAATTTCTGAGTTCTGCTGCCTCTTTGCCCACTGGGAAACAGTCCTTCCAGAGGTGGGTTTCAGCAGGTTCTGAGCAGTTCTGGAGAACCGGTAGTGGAAATTTTGAGTAGTTTGGAGAACCGGTAAATACCACCTCTGAATGACCCCGCCCCCATCTATTCTCTGCCTCCCGAGTCCCAGCTGATCGGGAGGAAATGGGAATTTTGCAGTATCCTTTCCCCTGGAGTGATCACGCGCAAAGAGCATGCGCGAAAAGAACCGGTGGTAACACTGGTTGGAACCCACCACTGCTCCATTCCCACCCCACTCTGGGGCCAGCCAGAGGTGGTATTTGCCGGTTCTCCAAACTACTCAAAATTTCCGCTACTGGTTCTCCGAACTGCTCAAAATTTCTGCTACCGGTTCTCCAGAACCTGTCAGAACCTGCTGGATTTCACCCCTACATTGATCTCTTGGTACTGGGCTTAGGTGTTATGTCTTTAAAGGGGTGATTAGGCAAATGTTTGAGTGGCTTCAGGTACGTGTTGCATTTATTTCACGTTCTGTTTGTTGTTTTTAATTTGCTATTAGCCACCCAGACTCTTATTTTGGAATTGGTTGGCCATGTAAATTGAATCAATCAATCTACCCAGCCAATATCCCTGGGCATAATCTTTAATTAGCAATAATTTTAAAATGGCATGGGGAGGAAATATGAGGTAGAAAAGATTTAAACCAAAGGCTGTGATAGAAAAACACAGTTGAACTCCTTTGAAAATACAGAAAAGAGAAGGAGATGTAACTCCCGAAGTTGCTACTGAAATTTCAACCAAAGCAAATTTCTGAATAATTGTAAATAATCCAGCAAAACGTCCAAGGGATATGCAGAAAAATAAAATTTGAAACAGCAATTTGTAAAGGGAATTTTGCTGTTTTCCCCATGCTGTTTTGGATTAGACCAAGTGATTATCACTAAAGCACTCTGTGTGTACAGTGTAAATAAGGTCCTTGTATATATTTTTAAAAGTCAAATGTTTATGTTTGGTTTAGGAAATGGACGGAATTTCCTTGACAAAGATATATTATGAAAACATATTGTAGATGAAATTTTAGCACAGGTAGTCCTTGACTTACAACACAACACTTCATTTTGGGTTTAATTTAAAGTTATCATGGCACTGAAAAAAAAATGCCATATAACTGTTTTTCACGCTTATGATCATTGCAGCTCCTCGTTATCATTTGATCAAAATTTGGACACTTGGCAACTGGCATGTATTTATGACAAAATTGCAGTGTCCCATGGTCATGTGATCACTTTTTGTGGCCTTCTGTCTTCAATGGGGAAGACAGATTCGCTTAACAACTGTGTCAAGAAAGGTCGTAAAATGAGGCAAAACTTAGTTAACTATTGTCTCACTAGCAATAGAAATTTTGGGCTTAATTGTGGACTTGAGGACTACTTGTATATTCTTTGGCACCCATTTAAAGACTCTGAATTTAAAGTCCAAGTAGAACGCGGTGGCTCAGTGGCTAAGACGCTGAGCTTGTCGATCGAAAGTTCAGCAGTTCAGCGGTTCGAATCCCTAGTGCCGCGTAACAAGGTGAGTTCTTTTTTTTTTTTTTATTTGATTTATATGCCGCCCTTCTCTGGAGACTCAGGGCGGCTTACAATGCGTTAAGCAATAGCCTTCATTCTTTTGTATGTTTTATACAAAGTCAGCTTATTGCCCCCACAAACTGGGTCCTCATTTCACCTACCTTAGAAAGGATGGAAGGCTGAGTCAACCTTGAGCCTTGGAGAGATTCGAACCAGCAGAAATTGCAGGCAGCTGTGTTAATTACAGGGTGCACTAAACCCCTGTACTATCAAGGCTCTTGACAGGTTCCCATTACCTGTCCCAGCTTCTGCCAACCTAGCAGTTCGAAAGCATGTAAAAAATGCAACTAGAAAAATAGGAACCACCTTTAGTAGGAAGGTAACAGTGTTCCGTGCGCCTTTGGCGTTTAGTCATGCCAGCCACATGACCACGGAGACGTCTTTGGACAGCGCTGGTTCTTCGGCTTAGAAACGGAGATGAGCACCGCCCCCTAGAGCCAGGGATGACTAGCACATATGTGCAAGGGGAACCTTTACCTTTTTTAGAATGTGCTATGGCTGTAGTACATGAAACTACAGATGGCTCAAGAATTTCTATTCTAGGTATATAACTTTACATTTTTCTATTTCCAGTTTAACAGACATATACTTAATGGATTGAACAGTAAATTGTCATCTTATCTGAAGTTAAAACTGTGTTCAGGAAATTTTACTGACAGCATTGCAGACATTTTAATTAATTATTTTGAAATATTTTTTTGAGTTTTTGAATATTACATTTAACTAAAGGAATTTATAAATGCCATCACTCTAGCAGAGTTGCGACTGGCTAATTTTAGAGTTAAGGATGGAAATAAAAAGAAATGCTCCAGGGAACAGATAAGGAACTATGAGAAGAGCCAGGAAAATATTACAGAATGAAAAAAACAAGGAGACATGGCTAATAATTAAAAGCATTTGGTGCTTTTGTCAATTTTTCTCTAGGTACTTCCATTAATGATCCTTAGACTGTTAAAGTACAACTTCTTTGTAATCATCCCAGTAATATCTGTAATGGCTTCTCTGCAAGATGAGATGTCATTAAGAAGGGGAAACATTTGAATTGCCTGTGGTAGATCTTTTAGGAATTTAGCCTACGAATAAGGATGGGAAAGCAAACACTCTAGGAAATTCTGTTTACTCCTTTTCTTCAGGTTGAACAAAGAGCTCCTTCCTTAACCAAGCACGAAAAGAAACATGCAGGTAGTCCTCAATTTACAGCCACAACTGAATCCAAAAGTTCTGTTGCAGAGTGAGACATTTGTTAAGTGAGTTTACAACCTTTTTAACTGAACCACTGAAGTTAGTAAGATGGTTGTTAAATTAATCTGGCTTCCCCATTGACTTTACTAGCCACAAAAGGTAATCTCATGACCCCAGACATTACAACCGTCATAAATATGAGTCAGTTGCTAAGTGTCTGAATTTTTATCATGTGACCATGATAAATGCTGCTATGGTCATAAGTGTGAAAACATGGTAAAAAGTCACTTTTTTTAAAGTGCTGTTGTAACTTTGAATGGTCACTAAATGAACTGTTGTAAGTCAAGGACTACCTGTAGTTTGAAAGAAAAGATGTGCAGCAAATTCTATGATCAGAGCTAGATGTATTATGATACTATAATATTATAATAATACAAATATAATGTAATGTAATAGCAATAGCACTTAGACTTATATACTGCTTCACAGTGCATATTGCCTCCAACAATCTGTCCTCATTTTACCAACTTCGGAAGATGGAAGGCTGAGTCAACCTGGAGCCTGGTGAGATTCGAACTGCCAAATTGCAGGCAGCCGACAGTCAGCAGAAGTAGGTTGCAGTACTGCATTCTAACCACTGCGCCCCCAAGGCTCTTGATAATAATATAATAAATATGATATATGATATGATATAACAACAACAACAACAACAACAATAGCAATAATAATAATAATAAACATGTTAACAGTGATACCCATTGTCATTGGGGCACTTGGTACCATGTCCAAGAATTTTATAACATACATCAGCAAATTGCAGCTTCCTGCAATAACACTAGCGGAACTGCAAAAAACTGCGGTACTTGGAACATCATACATCTTAAGAAGGTACTTGGTTGACACCTAGGATGCTGGCAGCAACCTGTATCAACCATTAGCACCAATCAATGGTATTTGTGATGCATTTCAGTTGACTGAGTTTCATGTTTAATGAATAAAGTAAATAATAATAATAATAATAATAATAATAATAATAATAATAATAATAATAATAATAATAATAATAATAATAATAGGACTTTTGAATACAGACAGATCGTCATTTGGAACACAACACACCAGATATCACAGTTGTCGAAAACCGAAACATACTATTTATTGATATCGCGGTACCAGGAGATGCCAGAGTCGAAGAAAAAGAACTGGGAAAAAAATCACGAAATATCATGACCTGGCCATCGAAACTACACGGTGGAATTGTTCCAGCGGAACTGCAAAAAACTGCGCTACTCGGAACATCGTACATCTTAAGAAGATACTTGGTTGATACCTAGGACGCTGGCAGCAACCCGTATCAACCATTAGCACCATAACCATCAGTGATATTTGTGATGCATTTTTGAATGTTCAGTTGACTGACTTTCATGTTTAATAAATAAAGTATAACAATAACAATAATAAAAAGCTGTAGCAGAAGAAACATAGAGGAGAAGTGCTACTATTTTGTGACAGCTTATGCTTTGCACTACAGTCTCAGAATCTCCAGGTAGGGCTGAGAAAGCAGCCATCTGAGAAGGCATCTAAGAGTTCAAACTTTACCACTAGTTGCTTTAGATCAAAAGTAGGGAACCTGCTTGCAGATGTTCCTGTTATTGATATTATGAGGTGTTGTCAGGCTCCAAAACCCAAGAAAGACACCCTCCAAGTTCTTTCTAAGCAGCTTCCTGTTGTTCCTCACCATTCTTGCCAAACTAAAGCAAACTATTTGCACACCCATCTTCTCTGAGAACTATCAAGGGAGGAGCTATTTTAACTCTCTTTCTTGTACTCCCTTTCTCCTGGGAAAATGGACTACGGTCCATCACAGGTGTTGATCAGATAACAAGCCTACTCAGAGGTGACCAGGGGTGGGCTGCTGGGGGTTCACAGGGGTTTGGGAGAATCTCTAGGTAAGATTCTGTGCAGTTCAGAGAACCCCCAAATCCCACTCCTGTCTGGCCCCACCCACCCCACCCCTCCCCTCCCAGAAGTCCCCACGTGGCCCGTTTTGGATGCAGGTAAGTGCAGGGCGCACACAGAGGCTCAGGGAGGGCAAAAAACAGGCCTACCGGAAGTTTGGGAAGGCCAGAAACGCGCCAGTTTCTGGCCTCCAGAGGGCCTCCAGCACCTGGGGAGGCCATTTTCGTGGCCACACCCACCCAGCAACCAGGCAGAGAACCCCTTGCTAAAATTTTTGAAGCCCACCCCTGTTGGTGACCCCATTCTGTGGAACAAGTTCCTTTCCGAAGTTGCTGATGGTATTTTGCCACAAAGCCAAAATACTATTATTATTATTATTATTATTATTATTATTATTATTATTATTATTATTATTCATTTGTTTGTATCCTGCCTTTATTTTTTACGAATAACTCAGGTGGTGGGCATATCCAGCACCCCAGCTTCCTCCTATTTTCCCCAGAACAACAACCCTATGATGTGAGTTGGTCTGATTATGTGTGCCTGACCCAAGGTCATCCAGCCTCTAAGTTTCTATCCTGTGTCTTAACCACTAGATCAAACTAGATGCAAAATCTTGGAAGTTAAAGAGTCCCTTAAAAAAGATAAAAATGAAAAACAAAGAAAGGATACTAACATATGCAATTAGATAGACAGGAGATAGAGATTGAAGTAGAAATCATTCGGTTGATCATGTCACAAAAATACTTGTTTGTATTTTCTCTTGCTGGCTCAAGGTTTTGTAAATGAATGACCCAATTCGATGTAGGACAAATTTCCATAACACAAGACGTATCCCATCTCCATCCCACAGCTTTGTTCAGTGAAGGATGAGGGAAGGGTCACTGCTAGGGAGCGAAGGGTGGCTCTCTGGCTATGTGATCAATTCATGAGATCAGCTGGGAGTTTTGGCGGCTGGTCGGAATTCCTTGCCAAGCCGTGCAAGAGCATTGCACCTCCCTTTTGGGCAGGGGAGGATCCCCCATTTCATGAGATTTGCTTTTTGGGAAGAGAACGTTTCCATATAGACTGTATCACAACCCCAGCCAGGAATTAACTCTTTTGGACTGAGATGGGTGATGGGGAGTTATGGTCTATGCAGCACTGTTGAGCAATGAGATGGCTGAGTTACAGGGCTGTAAATCTGCCATTGTTGGCGGACAATGGTTATGAGATGGGTTTGTCAGCACTGCTGAAGACAGGGGTGATTTATCTCTCCATTGTCGGCTGTAGGCAAGGGCCAGACAGACAGCCTTACATTGCTTGTGTTGCGTGTCCACAAGCCGGACTTAAATCAGTCTCTTTAATACAGTGCAAATAAATTGCTAAGAGTGCTGATGGGCTGCACCTCTTTTACCAGCATGGGTGTACACCTTTCACTAATGTACTTATGTTTATATATTGCCCTTCTTCCAGGACGAGATTGATGCTATTTTCCCTGTTTTATCCTGACTGCAACTTTTTTCCAAGGAAGGTTGAAAAGTTGAGAGACTAAGGTTAGCCCAAAAGCATGGAGTAGAATTAATGGTGTAGGGAATGATTTAAAACCTGGTATTCTCTCCCTTGTTTAACACTGTTATTATAGTCCTTCAGCTATTTGCCAAGAGGTTTGATATTTCACACACCCTGCGATAAATTTACGATGCTGCTCCATAGCAGTTGGTTTTAGCATTGTGCCTTGGAGCTTCAAGTTCAAATCCCAACCTTTTGTTAATCTTTTCCACTGATTTATTTTATTTATTTATTTATTTGATTTGTATACCACCCTACTCCCGAAGGACTCAGGGCGGTGAACAGCCAACAATAAAATACATAAATACACAAAATTTAAAAACCCGATAAAATCAAATTAAACTTTTTGGCCCAGACAAATTAAAATACCCCAATAATTTAAAAACAGATTAAAATTTACGTATTTAAAAAGGGAAGAGATCAGGCCAAGCCCGCTTGATGGAATAAAAAGGTCTTCACAGCACGGCGGAAGGAGCGCAGATCCGGGATCCTCCGTATCTCCGGGGGGAGCTCATTCCAGATGGTAGGTGCCCCCACAGAGAAGGCTCTCCCCCTAGGGGCCGCCAGTCGACACTGTTTGGCTGACGGCACCCGGAGGAGTCCCTCTCTATGAGAGCGTACTGGCCGGTGGGAGGCTATTGGTGGTAGTAGGCGGTCCCGTAAATAACCAGGCCCTAAGCCGTGATTTAGGCAAGTCACTAACTCAAGCTTAGTCCCTCTACTGCAAAAGAGCTGGGTGATAAATAGGTCTGTCACTGCCTGGTTATTTCTACCCATCCCACTCAATCAGGCAGGAGAGGCATGCTGCAGGTCCCATTACCTAAGGAATGCTGACTAGCAGGGCTCAGTAAGAGAACTTTTCCTTCCACGGTGCCTGCCTGTTGCATAGCCTTTTGCATAGCCACGAAAACAGGGTTTTATGCCTAAGCCTGGAGCCCTGAGGTGGGGTGACAGAGTTCATCTTCTGCTCATGTTAATGGCTGTTTTCCAATGCTTGGCTGCAATCTGTTTTTAGTTTTTGCACCATATGTTAACAGAATAACAGAGTTGGAAGCCTTCTAGTCCAGGTCCCTGCTCCAACAGGACACCCCTATACCATTTTTAGAAAAATGCCTGTCCAATCTCCTCTCAAGAACTTCTGGAGGCAAGTCGTTCCACTGATGAATTGTTCTAACTGTCAGGGGATTTCTCTTTAATTCTTCAGAAGTTGTGGGAGTTTCATCCCTGGAAGATTTCAAGAAGAGACTGGACTGCCATCTGTCAGAAATGGTGTAGGGTCTCCTGTTTGAGTGGGGGTGGGGGTTAGACTAGATGACCTACAAGGCCTCTTCCAAATCTGTTATTCTGTATTCTCTTATTGGTTGGTTTCCATCCATCATTTCTTGTCCTGCCTTCAGGTGCTTTGAGAGTAGGTTGACCCCGGGGGTGAAATCCAAATGTTTTTTACTACCGGTTCTGTGGGCGTGGCTTGGTGGGTGTGGTGTGGTTTGATGGGCATGGCTTGGTGGCATGGCAGGAAGGATACTGCAAAATCGCCATTCCCTCCCCGCTCCTGGGGGAAGTATATTGCAAAATCTCCGTTCCCACCCCAGTCTGTGGCCAGCCAGAGGTGGTATTTGCTGGATTTTTTTTTATTATTATAATTTGATTTATATGCCGCCTTTCTCAGGAGACTCAGGGCGGCTTACAATGCGTTAAGCAATAGTCTTCATACTTTTGTATATTTATACAAAGTCAGCTTATTGGCCCCACAACTGGGTCCTCATAAGAGGTTCTCTGAACTATTCAAAATTTCTGCTACTAGTTCTCCAGAACCTGTCAGAACCTGCTGGATTTCACCCCTGGTTGACCCCCTCTTCTTTGTTGCAGCCCCTTAGATACTGGTATACTGTTATCATGTCTCCCTTTTCCTTCTTTTAATTAAACTAGCCATACCCAATTCCTGCAATCATTCTTCAAATGTTTTAGTCTCCAGTTCCCTAATCACCTTTGTTGCTGTTTTCTGTATTATTTCTAGAGTCTCAATATCTTTTTTATATTGTGGCAACCAAAACTGGATGCAGTATTCCAAGTGTGGTCTTACCAAGGCATTATCAAGTGGCACTAACACTTCACATAATCTTGATTCTATCCTCTCTAAATGTATTTGATTGTAAGTGTGTGAGAGCTGGGCAGCTATATCAATCAAATAAATTAATGAATGGATGAATTGTGGGACTCTTGGGATAAAACTTGAATAGTGCTTTGGAAACATGAAATATTATCTTCAAAACACATAGCGGATTGTAAAGGTGGGATGCAGATGTGTAGCTGAATGGCACTGATTTAAGAGGTAATGATTGCAAACTAGAAGAACTACAGATAAAATTAAAAGGGATATTATTTGGAAAGGAACTTTTGAAAACTAAAGGAGGAAACGGGGAATGACTAAAGAATAAGAGTGGCAAAGATTAATATATGAGAAAGAAAGAAATTTTTTTACTATTCTTAGGTCCTCCCAGGCTCCGGAGGGTTTCCTCGAGCCTCCGGAAGGGCGAAAACAGCTTTCCCTGGGGTCTGGAGGCCCTCTGGAGGCCAGAAACAGGCCCGTTTCCAGACTTCTGGAACATCTAGTAGGCCCGTTTTTTGCCCTCCCAGACCCTCCGCGCAACCCCTGCACTTACCTGGAATGATGAACAGGCTGTGTAGAGACTCCTGGGAGGGGTGGGGTGGGTGTGGCCAGCCAGGGATGGCATTTGGGGGTTTGCCAAACCACGATGATCCTTGGCTAGAGGATCACCCAAACCCTGCCCAACCCCCAGGAGCCCACCCCTGATCCTAACCCTAAAACAGACTACTACCTAGATGAAGCATATATTCTGGGAACTATTAAGGAGGAGCCATCTTCACCATCTTTCTCTCACAGAAACTATATGAACTAAGTTGTCTCTTGCTCCTCTGGAATGTTACTCCCTCTCTCCTGGAAATCTGGCCCACCATATTCTATCACAGTCCTAGACCATATAATTTCTGCTTGAACAATATCCAATGTTGTATACTAGGTGCACAAAGACATTGTGCATCAGCCTAGGACAGTGATGGCTAACCTTTTTGCCATCGCGTGCCAAAAGCGGGGAGAGCACAGGGGGGTCATGCATGTGCATGCCCACACCCATAATTCTATGCACCCCGTCCCCCGCACTCCCCCCGTTTTTGGCATGTGATGGCATGGTGGGCCTGGTAGGCCTGTTTTGCACTCTCCCCAGGCTCCAGAGCCTTTCTAGGAGCCTGGGGAGGGCAAAAATGGTCTTTCCCATCCCCCCAGAGGCCCTCCAGAGGCTGGAAATGGTCTGTTTGCCGACTTCCAATGGGGAAGGCTGTTTTCGCCCTCCCCAGGCTCTGGAGCCTGCAGAGAATGAAAAACGGGCCTTCCGGTGGGACCGGAAATCAGCAAATGGGCCATTTCCAGCCTCTGGAGGGCCTCTGGGGAGGGGAGGCCTAACGGGCCTTCCCCACCCCACCCCCAGTTCCTCCAGAGGCCGGAAACAGTCTGTTTCCTGACTTCTGGTGGGCCCAGAAAGCCTGAAATGCATGCGCCCCGGAGCTGAGCTCGTGTGTCCACCTCTATGACTCCATGTGACACCTGTGGCACACGTGCCATAGATTCGCCATCACGCCTAGGAGGATGAGATTCAAATACAAATTCCTTAGAAAGTGGAAGTGCTGTTAAGCTCCTTGCAGCCTCATGAAGGCCCTAGGTTTTCTGTAATATCTGCTTTCAAGCAAATTCCTGGAATGAGAACTACAGTCCTTGCATTTGGTTCCTGTAAGGGAGGTTGTAACTTTGGCCCCTGCTTTAAGCCCCTGAGAAACGAGCTTGATAGAATTTTATTAGCTGGCAGAAAGCTGCTTAACAATATGGCTCGGTACTCTGGCCAGGTCAGTGACACAGTGGAGAATACACTTTCTGTGTAGAAATCTTAGGCGTTTCATTTGAACAAAAATATTCAGAATTGCTGCTGGCAGTAATGAGCTAGATCAGGGGTCTCCAAATCTGGCAACATTAAGACTTGTGGACTTCAACTCTCAGAATTCCTCAGCCAGCCATACACGAAACAAGCTTTAAAAGAGACTGACAGCCACCGTCTTAGCATGTTGCATGAAGTAGCCCATTGTATTATGCATGACAGTTGGATCTAATTCTTGGCTGTGTGAAGACAGGAATTGTGTTTGGTTAGCCTGGTTTAGGTTTTAGCATGTTGTGTGAACCTAGACAATATGCAGCACCTTCAAATTCCTCTGTTAAGCTTTCCTCCAAGCTGCCATCTTCTGCAACTTCCAGAATTTTAAATATAGGACACTGGCAAAAACAAAACTAAACAAAAGCACATAAGTAAATAGTAAGGAAACAGGAGCTTGGAAGTTACGAGGAATTTTGGTCAAAAGCTCATACAAATTTGAAGAAAGGACTGGGGAAGAGTGTGAGTGGAAAAAAAGAAAGAAAAAGAATTCTGTTTATGTGTATACTGGCTGTGGATAAAAGCAGAGACTTCAGGTTTGCACAATGAATTGGAGCATTTTTGGTGTGCCTGTGCACAACTTTTATTTGGAGAGTAAATGAGATCCTTTGCAGAGGCTGTTGTGATACATTCCATGGACAGCTGAAGCAGGAATGATTATTATTATTTTATTATTTATTTATTCGTCAAACACGTATAAGATAACAGATATAATAAAAACATGATTATGAATACAGGATAAGGATACGAATAAATGGGGACAGTAGGACAGAGATGGTAGGCATGTTGGTGCGCTTATGCACGCCCCTTACAGACCTCTTAGGAATGGGGTGAGGTCAACAGTAGACAGTCTAACATTAAAGTTATGGGGGTTTGGGGATGAAGCCACAGAGTCAGGTAGTGCATTCCAGGCATTGACCACTCTGTTGCTGAAGTTGTATTTTCTGCAATCAAGTTTGGAGCGGTTTACCTTAAGTTTGTATCTATTGTGTGCTTGTGTATTATTGTGGTTGAAGCTGAAGTAGTCATTGACAGGTAGGACATCATAGCAGATAATTTTGTGTACTACGTTTAAGTCAGACCGAAGGTGGCGTAGTTCTAAATTGTCTAATCCCAAAATTTCAAGCCAGGTGGCATAAGGTATTCTGTTGTGAGCAGAGGAGTGGAGGACTCTTCTCATGAAATACCTCTGGACTCTCTCAGTTGTATTAATGTCCGATATACAGTGGATAATAAAGTGGATATATAGTGGATAGTGTTAGAAACAAATTTCTAAGCTACATCAGGAGACAGAGAAGTCGAGGAGCTTCCATTGATAAGACCCACAACTTTCTAAGAATAGTTTTTAACCTAACAATATTAGGAAAAACTTGCTCCAAATCAAAACAGTGATAACTGTGATCATTAACCAGCCCAAAGCAAATAAAGAATAAAGCAAACAAGTTTCACTTAAAATTCAAGGGCCTTTAAAAATAAAAAGATAAATCGGTGCACAATTTAGGGCTGAGAATAAGCCATATCTATCACACCATTAATCAAGCAAGTTCAATTGCTTTTGGCTAACATTAACTTATTTTGCAGACCTTGGCTACATTATACATTGTCTCAGGGTTGGTAATAGATAACTATGCATATGGTTGGGAAGTGACCCCTGTAAACATTAGATATGGAGTGATAACTATATCTACTTGGGCTCTGCAAAAGGATTTTGCAACTAATTCACTTGCATGCCTTCTATTTCTACCGGCCCCCATTGTAGCATGAATACTGAAACAAAAATTCAGAAATGGATGTGCTGCGGCATGCAAACAAGTGAAATTATGGAAATAGGGTGACCTCCATTTTAAAAATGGTTTCTTAAAGACTATATAAATTAGAACCATAGAATCATAGACTCATAGGCTGGAAGGTCTTCTACTCCAGGGGTCTCCAACCCCCAGCTCATGGATCGGCACCAGTCCTCAGCATGCTAGCAACCAGGCCATACAAACAAATGAAGCCCCATCCACAGTATGCAGCAGTGGTAGGATTCAAATTTTGTTACTACCGGTTCTGTGGGTGTGGCTTGGTGGGCATGGCTTGGTGGTTGTGGCAGGGGAAGGTTACTGCAAAATCCCCATTTCCTCCTGATAAGCTGGGACTCAAGAGGCAGAGAATAGATGTGGGTATGGTCAGTCAGAGGTGGTATTTACCGGTTCTCTGAACTACTCAAAATTTCTGCTACCGGTTCTCCAGAACTGGTCAGAACCTGCTGAATACCACCTCTGGTATGCAGGTAGCATGCAAAACTACCCGTAGTCCAGGCCGCGGAAAAAAACCTTTCTCCATGGAACAGGTCCCTGATGCCCAAAAGGTTGGTAGCCGCTGTTCTAGTCCAACCCCCTGCCCAAGACAGGAGACCATATTGCATCCTGGACAAATACTGTAGCTGTCCAATTTTTCTTGAACACCTCTAGTGATGGAGCACCCACAACTTTGAGAGACAAGCTGTTCCGTTGATTAATTGTTCTTACTCTCAGGAAATTTCTCTTTAGTTCCAGATTGGATCTCTCTTTAACAGGCGTCCATCCATTACTTCTTATCCTGCCCTCTGTTCTCTGTTCTTTGGAGAGAAAGTTGAACCCCCTCCTCCCTTTGACAGCCCCTGGAAGACAGCTGTCATGTCACCACTAACCCTTCTCTTCAATAGGATAGACATACTAGTTGAAATGGCTCTAACTTTTCAAAAAAGTCATTTAGAGAAAAATGATTTCAATTTATTTGCATATCCCTTGTCAGGACCCATCACACAGACAAGAGTGAACATCAATAGCAATAGCACTTAGATTTATATATTGCTCCCTACTACTTTACAGCACTCTCTGAGAAGTTTATAAATGTCAGCCTATTGCCCCCAACAATCTGGATCCTTATTTTACCGTCCACGGAAGGATGGAAGACTGAGTCAACCTTGAGCTGATCAAGTTTGATCAACTGTGAGCAGAGTTAGCCTGCGATATTGCATTCTAACCACCGCGCCACCAGGGCTCAAACTGTCCCTTTTGGAATTAAGTAGCCAACAAGTGACCTTATTAGCCCATTAACTCATCTGGCAGTCCATACTGCCATACTGGACTCTTTACTATGGTACTTGTCTATTCATAAAAAACTTTTGCTTCTTTAAAAGCTTGTTTATTCATGTCAGAAGCATCACAATTAAAATGAGGCAGTATGACATAAAAATTCAAGATTAAAATATGTACAAATTTAAGCAGATCTTGCCCAGAAACTGGCAACATTGATTGTGTTCTGTCACGCTGCCATGAGGTCAAGTGTACACTGATCAGGACACGAAGGGTAGGTATACAGGTCTGCATCAGAGGTGGGTTTCAACAGGTTCTGACCATTTCTGTAGAACCGGTAGCGGAAATTTTGAATAGTTTGGAGAACCGGTAACTACCACCTCTGACTGGCCCCGCCCCCATCTATTCTCTGCCTCCCGAGTCCCAGCTGATCTGGAGGAAATGGGGATTTTGCAGTAACCTTCCCCTGGAGTGGGGTGGGAATGGAGATTTTACAGTATCCTTCCCCTGCCATGCCCACCAAGCCTCATCCACCAAGCCATGCCACGCCCACCAAGCCATGCCACGCCCACCAAGCCATGCCACACCCACCAAGCCATGCCATGCCCACCAAGTCACGCCCACAGAACCGGTAGTAAAAACTTTTGAATTCTACCACTGGTCTACATGCTACCACAATTGCAAAGAACAGAAGCCACTGGATAGCCCCTGATCTTATTCAGGAGGGGGGAGCGGACCTGGCAGGTATTACGGAGACCTGGTTGGGCCATGAGGGGGGGGTTCCCCTCGTGGAGATGTGCCCATCAGGCTTCCGTGCATTTCATCAGCCGAGAGCTCAGGGCAGGGGCGGGGGGGTGGCGGTCATTATAAGAGAGGGTCTTGATCCGAGGGAGACCACTGTGCCTCAGATAGCCGGATGTGAGTCCCTTTTCGTGAAGTGGGGTCGTGGGGTGCAGATGGGTCTGTTGATCACGTACCTGGCTCCCTGCCACGTGGCGACGACCCTGCCCGAACTCCTCAATGTTATAGCCGAGGTGGCGGCTGATACCCCCAGACTTCTGGTCATGGGGGATTTCAACTTGCCATCCATTGGTGAAACTTCTGAGGTAGCTCGGGAGTTCATGGCTTCCATGACGGCCATGGACCTGACCCAAGTAATTCACGGCCCTACTCACATGGGGGGACACACTCTGGACTTAGTTTTTGTCTCTGGTCAGTGGTTGAGTGGCCTTGATATAGGGGATATAGATACTGAACCCTTGTCATGGTCTGACCACTCGCTCCTTCGACTTGACTTTCTGACCGCCGCACCCCGTCGCAGGGAGGCGGAGCCGACCAGGTGGTTCCGCCCCAGGCGCCTGATGGATCCTGATAGGTTCCAGATGGAGCTTGGGCCATTTCCTGAAACTCTAGCTCACGACTCGGCTGATGACCTGGTGGCCGCCTGGGATAGTGCGGCTGCCGGGGCTTTGGACCGGGTCGTGCCTTTGCGGCCTCTGACCCGGCACCGAACTCACTTAGCTCCTTGGTTCTCCGAGGAGCTGAGAGAGATGAAGCGCCGGAAAAGACGCCTAGAGAGCGGTTGGAGGGCCAGTCGTTCCGAATCCGACTTGACACTGGTAAGGTCTCATATTAAGACCTACCTAGTGGCGATAAAAGCGGCGAAATCTAGCTATTTTGCCGCTCTTATCGCGTCATCAGATAACCGCCCAGCCGCCCTGTTCAGGGTGACCTGCTCCCTTCTCCATCTGGGAGCGCGGGAGGACCCCTTGCAGGGCCGAGCTGAGGATTTTGTACAGTATCTGGATGATAAAATAACTCAGATTCGGGAAAACTTGGCCACTGACTGGGTTAGTTCAGACGAGATGACTGAGGCAGGCCTTGAGAATGTTATCTGGGAGGAGTTCGATCCTGTGGCTCCCGAGGACGTGGACAGGATCTTGGGACGGCTGAACGCCACCACATGTTTATTGGACCCGTGTCCCTCCTGGTTGGTGCTGGCTTCCCGGGAGGTTACACGAGGCTGGCTCCAGGGAATTATCAACGCTTCTTTGAGTGAGGGTGTCCTGCCGGCCGCCTTGAAAGAGGCGGTGGTGAGGCCTCTCCTCAAGAAGCCATCCCTGGATCCGGCTGTTTTGGCTAACTATCGTCCAGTCTCCAACCTTCGCTTTATTGCGAAGGTTGTTGAGAGTGTGGTGGCGCGACAGCTTCCACAGTACCTGGATGAAGCTGTCTATTTGGATCCGCTCCAGTCCGGTTTCGGACCTGGGTACAGCACGGAAACGGCATTGGTCGCGTTGGTGGATGATCTCTGGAGGGCTCGGGATAGGGGTTACTCCTCTATCCTGGTCCTGTTAGACCTCTCAGCGGCTTTTGATACCATCGACCATGGTATCATGTTGCGCCGGCTGGAGGGACTGGGAGTGGGGGGCACCGTTTTGCGGTGGTTCTCCTCCTATCTCTCCGACTGGTCGCAATCCGTGTTGACAGGGGGGCAGCGGTCGACCCCGAGGCGCCTTGTTTGTGGGGTGCCACAAGGGTCGGTCCTCTCGCCCCTCCTGTTCAACATTTATGTGAAGCCGCTGGGTGAGATCATCCGTGGTTTTGGGGTGGAGTTCCATCAGTACGCTGATGATACTCAGCTGTACATCTCCACCCCAGACCATCCCAACGATGCCTTGGAAGTGATGTCCCAGTGCCTGGAGGCCGTGCGGGTCTGGATGGGGAGAAACAGGCTCCGACTCAACCCTTCCAAGACCGAGTGGCTGTGGCTGCCGGCGTCCCGGTATAGCCAGCTGACGCCATCGCTGGTTATTGGGGGTGACTCATTGGCCCCCACGGAAAGGGCCCGCAACTTGGGCGTCCTCCTGGATGCACGGCTGTCCTTAGAAGGGCATCTGACGGCCGTGGCCAGGGGGGCTTTTTATCAGGTTCGCCTGATACGCCAGTTGCGCCCCTTTCTGGATCGGGACTCCCTACGCACAGTCACTCAAGCACTCATCACTTCTCGTCTGGACTATTGTAACGCTCTCTACATGGGGCTCCCCTTGGGGTGCACCCGGAGGCTCCAACTGGTGCAGAATGCGGCCGCGCGGGGGATTATGGGAGCGACTGGGCGCTCCCATGTGACTCCTCTCCTGCGCGAGCTGCATTGGCTTCCGGTGGACTTCCGGGTGCGCTTCAAGGTGTTGGTGACCACCTTTAAAGCGCTCCATGGCTTAGGGCCGGGGTACTTACGGGACCGCCTTCTGCCACCAATTGCCTCCCACCGGCCAGTTCGCTCCCACAGAGAGGGCCTCCTCAGGGTGCCGTCGGCTAGACAATGCCGGCTGGCGACCCCCAGGAGGAGAGCCTTCTCTGTGGTGGCACCTACCCTTTGGAACAATCTACCCCCAGAGATACGAGTGATCTCCGACCTCCGGACCTTTCGTCGGGCCCTAAAAACTCATCTCTTTCAGTTAGCCGGTCTCTCTTGATTTTATGATTTTATGGTTGGTTTTAAATTTTGATATGGATTTTAAATTGATAAATTTTAAACTATGGGCCAAATTTAATTATTTTAAATCTATTTTTAATCGTATTTATGTATAAATGTTTTTATTTTGGCTGTTCACCGCCCTGAGTCCGAAAGGAGAAGGGCGGTATAGAAATTCGAATAATAAATAAATAATAAATAAATAAATTTGTTCAGAGTGTTTCTGGATCTTGTTGTACCCGTGCTCAGTCTATTCTAAGTTTAAAAGCTTAGAAAGGCAGATGGAAGAAGGAATGATTATCTGCGGTTGTAGAAGGTAAACATTACTATTAATAAAAGAGAAGGGAAATTAACCGTCATTCCATAGACACCGCCCCAATTGCAAAGCTAAAATTGATTAGAGATTCAGAAGCCGTATTAAGCACAATGCCAGATCTGACCAGGGGTGTCTCTTACAAAGTTGTGGGATTCAAATCATTTAACAACCGGTTCTTCTGCCCTAATGACAGTCTGGGTGGGCGTGGCCATGGCCAGGGGATGTGACAGGCAGCACTCGGCCTCCCGCACCGCCCTGGGAGCAAAAACGGGCTGCGGGGGAGTGGGGGTGCTGCACCCCCCATGCCCCATTTTGGGCCTAGTAGGCCTAGAATCCCACCACTGCTCTTACACAGAAAATACTAGACATCTCTATCAATATTCAATCCTGGAAGAGGAGGATCCTCAGGCCAACTGCAGATTAACATGGTCATACGAGTTAGATAAGTCTAAAAATCATCAGATGATGCAGCTCATTAGATCAACCACAAGCTGCTCAAACTCTGAAATCAAGCGACGATCTGAACTTTTATAGGTCGGAGTGGCAGGGTGATGCTTTTTTCATTTAATGGTGGCTTAACTGGAGACTGAAACCAGCCCTTTGATGCTACTTAAGTGCAACGTAAAAATCAGCCCAGCAACATCTTCATCTTCTGGGAAAGCCACCATAAAAAACTTTGAAGCACTTTCCTTTGGTTCCTAATATCTTAATGACATTTGTCTTATTAATATAAGAGACTGATGGGAACAAGTGATAAGCTAACTCAGACGTCAGAAAACTCATTTCTTTCTCTCTGATCTGTTCATTTTCTATTTGTAGGGAGAATTTAAAATAACAGACTGCTGCAAAACCCACCTCTTCAGTTCCTGGAAATTCTATATCATTTTCTTGCACAGGCAAACTAAACTTGAGATGTCAATAGACCAAAAAAAAAAAAAAAAAAGGACATAAAAACCAAATCCCCCCACCTTTGAAAACAGCTTTTTCCCGAAAGAACAACTGTTCCTCATACACATTACTGCTTTTCAGTGTCCCTCCAGTGTTTTGAAACACTGTTTTATAGGTCTTCAGTGATAATATGCTGGATGTAACTAACAATTATATTATTTTTTCCTTGCTAATTGTATCCAACTGGAATTTCTTCTGCAGCTAACAAGAAACATTTATGGCAAATACAGGGAACGGTGGAGATAAAGCAATTGGCAAAAACCAGGATGCTTAAGTATCATAAAACAGCCAGGATCCAAACAGGTGCGAGATAAAGCAATATAAATAAACTGCTCTGTATGCAGCGCACCGCTCGGCAGAGTTGTGTAAAAAATAAATAAGAATTGGATGAAATCACTTTGCTCCTATCCAGAGGAAAATTTAACAAAGCCATGCCTTGTGTCGGCTAATTAGTTCCAACAGCTGGGAAAACATTTCTCAAGTGGAAACTTTAAAAAAAAGTTAAAAGTTGTTCTATAAAAATGAAAAACAAAGATGTGATCAGATATACAAAATGCTTCGGGGACTCTAAGATGTAAGTTTCTCTAGCTATTTCCTAACATTTCCAACGACCACACTCCAAATACTTTAAAAGAAACCTTTCCATCTTTTGCTTATCTCTCTCCCTGTCTGGTTAGGTTACTTAGGGTTTTAGCACTGTTGACTAAAAACATTTTCTGCCTGAATCCACAAGGTGACCCTGGATGAGTTGGTCCTTAAAAGTTATGGCATCTGTTCTTCTTTTTTTTTTGAGATCAACAGAGTGATCTTCAAATCAGACCATTCCCCTCCATGGTACGGGAAGGCCAGCCCTGCATAACCAGCCTTTATGGAATAAAAAGGAAATACCATATTTTTCAGAGTATAAAACACACCGGAGTATAAGACGCAGCTTAGTTTTGGGGGAGGAAAATAGGGAAAAAATATCTGCCTACCAGGTATTCATCTGGTTAGCATCCTTATAATCTGGTCAGTTTCAGCACATTAGTTTGCTGGTTTTTATTCCCTGCTTGGGGATAAAACACAGCTTTTAAAGCACAACTGATCTTTGGAGAGAGAAGCAGTGAGAAAAGCAGGCAAAGCACGGAGATCGCTTCACTTGTTAGCACCTCCTTAGAGCTGAAAAAAAGCTTCACAGTTGAGAGTCGGAGGGAGCAGGCAAATCACGGAAGATTGCTTCGCTGAAAAAAACTTCACAACTGAGAGTCAGAGGGAGCAGGCAAAGCACGGAGATCGCTTCACTCACTAGCTTTTTTGAAAAAAAGCTTCAAAAAAGCTACATTCGGAGTACACACCCAAATTTTCAACCTCTTTTAGGAGGGAAAAAAGTGCGTCTCATACTCCGAAAAATACGGTAGAATATGAGCAACCCTTTTATATTTTAGGCTTGAAATGAAATTATGATCACTTTCACTTCAGCCAAGACATGACAAGAATCGGAAATGGTTTGCCAAGAGAGGCTACAAATCCCTACGTTCTTAGTCTAGGCATTGGAGAAGATAAAAGAAGGACCCAACCAAACATCCTGACTCTTTACAAGCCAACTTTGTTGCAACTGAAAAAGAAAACAGAAACAAAAACTCTAATCAAGTTCATCCCTGCTCTGGGGAACTGCAAGCCGAAAAGGGAGAGCTACAAAGTTGTCAAGCCACCATTCCTTTTAAAGGATGAGAGATTTAAGAGCTGGAAAGAGAGGAAAGACAAAAACTGCCTTCCATTGCAAAATGCTCCAAGAGGAAATATTAGCTCTGGATAGAGTTAGGCTCCAGTTAAACAATACATATATTCAGTTTTCCATCACTGTTGGTATCAGAGGAACGCAAATGTAAGGATAAAAACTGATAGTAACACTTTTTTTTTTTAAAGGGCTGGTTGAACCATAATGACAAGTCTGAAAGGAATGGATAATGTAAGAAAGAAACTCTTTTATCCTCAACAATATTACATTATTAATGTATATTATTCAAACAATATAGCCTTCCTTTTTAAAGTAAACCAGGTTTAATTCCTACCTGCTGCTGTGTCAAGAGCGGTCTCCAAGTCTGAAGGGAGCACCTTTTCATTAATTCAAGTACATCAATAATGGTCAATGTAGGCATTGTGGTCTGCAAAAAAGAAAGATGAAAATGCTCACGATGGGCCATATTTATTTATAAGGAATTTGTTTATTTATTTAGCATGTGGCATATCATACATGGACTAGTACCGTGATGGCGAACCTATGGCACACGTGCCAGAGGTGGCATGCAGCACTCTCTCTGTGGGCACGTGAGCCATTGCCCCATTTCAGCTCCACTGTGCATGTGTGCCCACCTCCCGCCAGCCAGCTGTCTTTGGGTCTCTGCTGCGCATGCATGGGGGAGGGGGAGGTGGGCGTGGGGCCGTGTGTGCATGTGGGTGGGAGGGCATGCATCAGGAATGGGTTCTACTTACCTTTACTACTGGTTCACAACGGGATCGCATGCCTTGCTTCTGCATGTGCGCAGATTGCCAATGATGACATCCGGGGCAGTGGGCAGGGCCTCCTGCTGGTTTTACTACCGGTTCTTGCGAACCGGTCCGAACCGGGGGTAACCCACCACTGGCATGTGTGCATGTGTGGGGTGGGGCGTATGCAGGGGGATGCGCTTGTGTGCAGAGGGAGTGGGGCACGCATTGCATTTTGGGGATTCAGGGGGCATACACGCATTCACATATGCACAAGCTTTGGGCACTTGGTCCGGAAAAGGTTAGCTATCACTGGACTAGTAATATACTGTATATTAACATTTCACCTAAAAAATTTTTTATTATTTTTTATTTTTATTTTTATTTTATTTTTTTAATTTGATTGATATGCCGCCCTTCTCCGGAGACTCAGGGCGGCTTACAATGCGCTCAGCAATAGCCTTCATCCTTTTGTATATTTATACAAAGTCAGCTTATTGCCCCCACAAACTGGGTCCTCATTTAACCTACCTTAGAAAGGATGGAAGGCTGAGTCAACCTTGAGCCTGGTGAGATTCGAACTTGCAGTAATTGCAGGCAGCTGGTCTTAATAACCAGCTTAATAACAGGGTGCCTTAGACCACTGTACTACCAAGGCTCATTAGTAGAACCCTATAAAATATAGATGTTAAAATAATCTGTGTTCAAATACCAATGTCTAGGCCGTCTAAGAACTGAAGCGCAGCATCGTTTATATTTTTAAAAAATCAGATATATGCCCTCAGTTTACAGCTAATCACGATGTGATCTACAGTTTGACATGGAACCCCACACTGAGGGAATGATATTATGCCCCATTTATATAGGGAGACCTAGCAGATATCATGTGAAGTGCGAATCCTATTCAGGCTTGTCCAGCCTGGCACCTTTTTTGTGGGGTCATTTAAATGTCTTCATTTTGGGGGACATTTAGCTACCCATTTGACTTTGCATTGGAAATCGATGCGAAAGTTGTTGGGCAGATCTGCATCAAAGTTGTAAGGAAAGGGGGCCATTTACAACTGAAGAACAGAGAAAACTATACAGAAGAACATTTAGTCAACAGGTTTTAAAAACAGAACCCCTGGTTGATTTTGTACGTTGTTTTAACCTCATATCGTGCTAAGCCACAAACCATGTCTTGCAAGCCACAAAAGCTAGCTTCATACATCACACTCAACCAGAACTATAGAAATCTATAGCTTAGTGGGATGTATATAATAGTTAAGAAACCATTTTCTTAACCATCATCATTTTCTCTCCTTCAGACAAGCCAACAGTTCCAACAATCCACATATCCAAAGGGAACTATCCCATTATCTGAAGAGAAGAGACTTCCCACCAAGCCAAGGGGCCTTATTACTTCAGAAGCTCTGAGAGTTAAAGGCCTTAAGAAACTCACCAGTTGGAGAATATTTCAACGATGGCCCCCAGCAGAAAATTCAGTTGCTTTTAATATTTGTAAACCCCCTTGAAATCATTGATAAAGGTTGATACGTAAAGGTTTCCAATATAACTTATAAAACAGTCCAGGCTGGGTCTGTGGATGTCCATTTTAATTTCCCACAGTGCTCTAGGGGGCCATTCAGTTGCGCTTTTAATAACACCTGTCATTGATTAGCTCAGGTGAAATGGCAAAGCATGCCTTTTGTTCTCCAAAGATTTAAAGGAACCTCATGCTCAGATTCATATATATAAGGGCAGATGAATGATATGTATCAGTCTGGCTGGCTGAATAAAAGCAATTAAAAGATTAAAAGAAAATGTTAAACTTTTTTTTTTTTTAAAGAAAAAGAAGCATTAGAAGCATTAAGAACATATCAGGAGGAGCAGGGTAAAACCAAGTTCAGCAGATATTTAAAAACATCTCCTACATTTTATGACAGGACTTTTCTTTAACAGTTTACAGCCAATGGTGTTGTGTCTATAGATTGCTAAACCTTGCGTTGATTCCTTTTATCTTTTTATATCCAGCCACCTTTGCTATTGGTCAAAGGCCAACGTTCAGCTTAACTTTCCCAGAATTACACTTGCCTTCGGAAAAAGTTACTCCACTCTCAATTCCCTTCTTCCTCCCATCTGAAATATTTTTTTTCAGACTGTAGGGTGGATGGAGGAAGGGTTGAAATTACCCCAGCAATCCATACGCGTAACACGTTATACTATGATATAATATAGCTTAATTTGCAATGGGAACCTTGTATCCTATGACTCATCCTTTATGGTTTAACATCTAGGGGAAAACCTAAACAATGGGGACATCTTAAAGCTAACTGTGATTAAGAAAATAAGGCCTAGCTATATTTCTGAACCCAGCCATTGTCGCCGGATCCAGATGTCACACAAAAGCATCATTCAGAATGTTTTGCAGCGTTCCTAAGATTTTGTGCTTCTTTCTTCTTTGATATGGCTGCAAGGAACAATTTAGAAGCATCCGCTTCCATTTTGTGCTTCCATTTGTGCTTCCAATGAATTTGATCGTTTATCCAGCCTGCTGAGTTTTGGTTAGCATCAACGGAGGCTTGCGTGAAATAAGCTAGCTCTGCATCGGAGGGTTATGAATATGATTTATTTAAATAAGTCATTCTTGACATTCGCTACAATTTAGGTTTGTTTGAAAAGGGATGGCAAAGAAAGGAATGGCTGAGTCTGAGATTAGTTATAAGTCATGGTTATGAAGGTCCTTTCTCCTGCTAGAGCACAAGAGTCCCCATGTGTGAGTTTGTTTATTTAGAAAATGTATATGGCCACCTACTCGCTCACAGTGACTCTAGGCGGCTTACAAGCAATAAAACACATTGTATAAAAAAATAAAAATAAAAAGTAATGCCCCTCTCCCTCACCCTGGTTGACAAAACACAGTCAAATAAATTGCTGATATGGACCTGATCTCATCATCCTTCCATGCAGATCCCACAACTGCTGCTTTTTATCTTTTCTGGCAGGTTTTCAACTGTTGTGGTCCGCCAGCAGCCTGTGCAGCTGGCACGGAGTCGGACAGTGAGGAGGCTGGGGAGGAACATCAGCCAGTCCTAGAGTCTGGGGAAGGCCCAGACGAGGGCTCTGCATCAGAGGCAGAGATGGGACCAGGGCCATCTGGCAGTGATCATGAACTCTGGAGAGCAGAGAGGCAGAGGAACAGGAGGAGCTGTTCCTAGTGCACAGAGCATGTGCAGAGCTGTCAGAAGGCAAGAGCAGCTAAAGTAAAAAGGATGACTCGGGAGTAAGGCCAAGAGTAAGAAAGATGATTGGCCCCTCCAATAAGCTTAAAAGAGAAATGAAGGCACTTGGGCCTTTTTGCAGGAAAGCAACGTTGCTAACTCTGTTTCCAGTCGGCATCTCTTGTTTGTTTCTGAACTTCATGGGGCTTTGCCAAGTAAGGCCTTTGGCAGGGTGTCAAAGAAGATAAAGGTTGGTGATTATCCTAAAGGACTTCTTCTGAAGGACTTGTTTTGCAACTAATTGGGACTCAGCTGGGAATGAACGTAATTCTCAGCTGTTAAAATAAAATAGGTTTATTTGGGACTAATTGTGTCTTGTAATGACTCAGTAAGCCTAGGTCACAACAGATGGGCTCCATCCCACTCTGGGTTCTTCAAACCATTTGGCAAAGTCTTTAGGGTTTTATGAAAGAGTGTCAAAATGGGATCCAGTCTAATTTCTGAAGGGATGATACTCCAAAGGGGAGGGAGTCACTATGGAGAAGGCTCTTCTTCTGGGTCCCACCAGATGTACTTCCTTAGGAGACGAGACCTGCAACATTCCTTGCTCTCGTGGTTGGTTGGATGTGACCAGCAAGAGATGATCCCTCAGATAACCTGGTCCCAAACCATGAAGTCCTTTAAAGGTGACAATCAGTGCCATGAACTGCACTTGGAAGCAAATCGGCAATCAAGGTAGCTCCTGTAGGAGAGGTGACACATGCGCACGCTGAGGTCTGCACAAAAGAGAGCACTGTATTTTGAACCAACTGGAGCTTCCAGATGCTTTTCAAGGGCATCCCCAGGTAGAGCCAAATAGTCAAGAGTTGGGCAGCCATGCACATGTGTACAATGAATTAAAAAAGTGGAAACATTGCTGTCCCGTGTAGCATGCCACCAAGCAATGATAGCATTATTGGCCTTGTGCAACTGGCTGACAATGCCATTTTCTCTGCTGTGTCCCAATTCAAGGTTTCTACCATCCAACCTGTCTGGATGGCCACTGCAGATTTCTTCATCTGCAAAGATGGGATGTGGCTGTTTGCTGAACCACATCCTGGTCATGCTAAACTACAGTTTAGAAGAGGAATACACAGGACCTTTGTGTATGAACACACACATATTCTGGAATGTCTCGAGGAGAAAAAAAACAACAACAACAGAAGCTCTTTTCATCCATTAAACACTAGAGAGTTTCCAGATGAGAAATTGCTTGCAAAAATCAAGCTTGGGGTATGGGTGGGAAGCTGCTCTAAAGTCTTGAGCACAGCAATGTCTCTTTGCTTAGTTATTATTTCAGTTGTTCTGTGTAAATAATAATTATTAACAAACACACTTTATTCCTTTTTTTCCACAAAATGCCCAAGGTGTGTAAAAATAATTAGAATCAATAAAAGAGTGAAATGAATGATAATAACAGCATGACACACGGGGTGACCTAACACGGCAGAGAGTTAATCAAACATACCAGAACAAATGTCACAATTACCTATGGAGCAGCAACTGACAAACAATAATATCCAACCGGTGGGCAGGACGATGATGCTAATGGGACATGTCAAGAGCGCTGAAATGCTTCCTGCTGATTTTGTGGTGGGTTAGGTCAGCCTGCCTCAACTTGGGGCCTTCCAGAAGAGTTGAAACTACAACTCCCAGAATGCTTAGCAAGTAGTAATTGGAACTTCTATCAATCTAGTCTTACCTTATCTACTTTCAAGGCAGTGGTGAAATCCACTCTTTTTTTTACTACCGGTTCTGTGAGCGTGGCTTAGTGGGCGTGGCTTGGTAGGCATGGCAGGGGAAGGATACTGCAAAATCTCCATTCCTACCCCACTCCAGGGGAAGGATACTGCAAAATCTCCATTCCCACCCCACTCCAGGGGAAGGATACTGCAAAATCTCCATTCCCTCCCCACTCCTGGGGGAAGGATATTGCAAAATCTCCATTTTTTAAAAAAAAATTGATTTATATGCCGCCCTTCTCCGGAGACTCAGGGCGGCTTACAATGCATTAAGCAATAGCCTTCATACTTTTGTATATTTATACAAAGTCAGCTTATTGCCCCCACAAACTGGGTCCTCAATTTACCTACCTTAGAAAGGATGGAAGGCTGAGTCAACCTTGAGCCTGGTGAGATTCGAACTTACAGTAATTGCAGACAGCTGGTGTTAATCACAATGCTATCAGTCTGCTGAGCCACCAGGCCCGTTCCCACCCTACTCTGGAGCCAGCCAGAGGTGGTATTTGCCGGTTCTCTGAACTGCTCAAAATGTCCACTACCAGTTCTCCAGAACCTGTCAGAACCTACTGGATTTCACCCCTGTTTCAAGAATACTTTCAATCCCAAAATTTCTTATCACCAAATATTAACTGGGCTAACATTAGGAATTACAGGTGAGTCTTCAACAACAATTCATTTAGTGACCATTCAAGTTACAACAGCTCGGCAAAAAGTGATCGATAGCCATTTTTCACACTTACAAAATGTTGCAGCCTCTCCCATGGTCACATGAACAAACGTCAAATGCTTAGGAAGTGGTTCCTATATATGACGGTTGCAATGTCCCGGGGTCATGTGATCAGCTTTTGCGACCTTCTGACAAGCAAAGTCAAAGGGGAAACCAAATTCACTGAACAACTGTGTTAATACTTTAACAACGGCAGCGATTCACTTAACAACTGTGGCAAGAAAATGTAAAATGTGGCAAAATTCACTTAACAAAACAGTACACTTTTTATTGTTCTGCAGTATAAATTTTGGGCTCAATTACGGTCATAAATCGAGGACAAGCTGTATATTGCATTGAAAATTCTGGTCTCTGTCCAGCTAACCCGCTCACTGCCTCCCCCCAGAAGTCTCAGGACACTAAGTATCTGCAGAAATGTTTGAGGAATGTCTTTGCAAGAACATCCCCAAAGGATGATGCTGTTTACAAAATTGGTGGTTAAAACATGAAGAGAGAAAAGTGTCTTTTCTGCTGTTTATTAACTTCAGCTAACGATTGACGGACGCGATAAAACATCCTTTTATATGTTACCAATAAAGCAAAATGAACTCAAACCAGGGATCGTATTATGAGAGCTACACATTGGTTTCATTTAGAGCATCGGATGGTTTATTCTTTTTTTTAAAAAATTTTTTTTAATTCCTTCCTGTAAAAGTATTATGCCTAGGCCCCATTCATATCTGATCGTCCTTTTAATGTTTTTCATTAGGAAACCACAGTTAATTTTAGATAATAGTTGCAGATAATCACACATTTGTGTCTTTCTTGAATGCCTTAGATCTGGGGTTGGGGACTGGGGAGAGAGGTTTGGAAAAGAGGTTTTTTTTTCTTCTTCTTCTCCTTTCTAACTCCTTTCTTTTAATTTGCAGCTCCAGGGTGAGTGCGGCTGTTCTTGTCAAAGAAATCCTCACGCTATAGACATTCCGTCTCCTCATCTCAAGACTGAACGAAAGTCCCTGCCTGTTTACTCATCCTTTGTTTTAGTTCCATACCCTGAGTGGTTCAGTGGTTAACCATCAGGTGTGCCAAAAAAGATGGTAGACAATGAGATTTCAGAGAAGGTTTTCAAGGTTGGGCTAAAATGGCATAATGTTGGAGGAGGTGATGGTGGTGGCAGCAGAAGGGGTGGAGAACTTGAAACCTACTTTCTGAAGTTCTTGGAGTACCGCGAAGGGGGGATTGCCTGTTGTCCCCTTGTCTCTGACCCTTTCTTGTACCGCTGGAATTTGGTGGCGTTCCATCATCTTTTTTTTTTTAATGCAAAGTAGGTGATGAAGGTTTGAGGAGGCTTATCTTGAGCTATCAGAAGTGGCAGCCGAGAAACTGAACCATTCAACCCTACCCAGTCTCATTATGTTAGGTTGTGTCTGGCCTCTCCCTCAAAACCCTCATTATAGTATATTAAGGAAAGGGTGTCTGATTGTGGTTGGAGTTATCTAAGCAGGTATGTTTAGTACTTAGGAAGGGGAGAAAGAGAGAAAAACCCCTTACCTTGTGGCCCTGGATTCTAACTCTGGAGTCAGATGCCTGTCTCTTTTCCCCCATCAGACAAAAAATGTCTGCTCCTTACCGTCCGCCAAAATCTGGCAAACGATTTGGTTGCATTTGGGGGTATTGCCTGCACATTCCACAGACTGTGGTCCTAGGAATCTTCCCAGTCCCACAGCAGTGGTGGGTTTCAAAATTTTTTACTACCGGTTCTGTGGGTCTCGCTTGGTGGGCGTCGCATGGCATGGTGGGCGTGGCTTGGTGGGCGTGGCAGGGAAAGGCTACTGTAAAATCTCCATTCCGTCCCCAATCCAGGGGAAGGATACTGCAAAATCCCCATTTCCTCCCGATCAACTGGGACTCAGGAGGCAGAGAATAGATGGGGGCGGGGTCAGTCAGAATTTTTACTACCGGTTCTCTGAACTACTCAAAATTTCCGCTACCGGTTCTCCAGAACTGGTCAGAACCTGCTGAAACCCACCTCTGTACCACAAGTACCTTTTAAAGGGCTAACAAGAAAGCATGCTTGGAGCAGAAGTGTAAGGATCTGAAGGGGATATGTGTGTATTTTAATCAAAATGCCTAATTTCTTCCAGATAATTAAGTTACTGACCAGAGGTGTTATTCACTTACCTTCACTACCGGTTCGCAAATGTGAATGTACGTGCACGCACGGGTCCTTCTGCACATGCACAGAGTGTCAAAAATGGGACGTGATGACATCCGGGAGGGTGGGAGGAGCTTCCTGCTGTATACCACCACTGTTATTGACCCTGATGAGTGCTTGAGATGGGAAGCCCTATAAACTGAATGAATCAATCAATACAGAGAGATCCTGGTTTACAACCACAATGGTAAAAGCTAAGCAAGTGGTTGTTAAGTGAGTAACAGCTGAGTCTGGCATCTTTTTTTTTTGCAATTGTTAATCCAAGCATTGTAGTTGTGAAGTAAATTCACATTTGGGAATTTACTTCATGGTTATTAAGGGAACCCATCTTCCCCATTGACTTTGCTTGTCAGAAGCCAGCTTGGGAAGGGTGACAAACGGTGATCACAGGATCCTGGGATGCTACAACCATCTTAAATACATGCCGGTTGCCAAACGCCCAGAATTTTAGAATAGAATAGAATAGAATCACAGAGTTGGAAGGGACCTTAGAGGTCTTCTAGTCCAACCCCTGCTTAGGCAGGAAACCCTACACCACTTCAGATAAATGGTTATTCAACCACTTCTTAAAAACTTCCAGTGTTGGAGCATTCACAACTTCTGGAGGCAAGTTGTTCCACTGATTAATTGGTCTAACTGTCAGTAAATTTCTCCTTAGTTCTTGGTTGCTTCTCTCCTTGATTAGTTTCCATCAGTTGCTTCTTGTCCTGCCCTCAGGTGCTTTGGAGAATAGCTTGTCTCCCTCTTCTTTGTGGCAGCCCCTGAGATATTGGAAGACTGCTATCATGTCTCCCCTGGTCCTTCTTTTCATTAAATTAGACATACCCAGTTCCTGCAACCGTTCTTCATAGGTTTTAGCCTCTAGTCCCTTAATTATCTTTGTTGCTCTTCTCTGCACTCTTTCTAGAGTCTCCACATCTTTTTTACATCATGGCGACCAAAACTGAATGCAATATTCCAAGTGTGGCCTTACCAAGGCCTTATAAAGTGGTATTGACACTTCACGTGATCTTGATTTTGATCATGTGACTGTGAGGATGTTGCACTGGTCATACATGCGAGCACCCGGTATTAAGTTACCTATGCCAATGCCCTTGTCACTTTGAATGGTCACTAAACAAATTGTTTAAAGTCAAGGACTACTTGTAAATAGTTCTATCGTGAAACTGGATTCTCCCCTGCCTCTGGGACCTCTGCCTCTGAGGCCCACCCACAGGGGTGGGCTTCAAAAATTTTAGCAAGGGGTTCTGTGCCCGGTTGCTGGGTGGGTGTGGCCATGGTGGGCATGACCTAGTCAGCCTCCTGCACCACGGCAGGGTTTTCACCCTCCCCAGGCTTCGGAGGCTTTCACTGAGCCTCTGGGAGGGAGAAAACAGCCTCCCCAGGCTCCAGAGACCCTCTGGAGGCCAGAAACTGGCCTGTTTCTGGCCTTCCTGAACTTCCGGTAGGCCCATTTTTTGCCCTCCGCGAACCTCCATGCATGCCCTGCATTTACCTGCATCCAAAACGGGCCGCATGGGGACTCCTGGGAAGGGTGGGGTGGGGTAGGGTGGGCGGGACAGCCAGGAATGGGATTTGGGGGTTCTCCTAACTGCACAAAATCTTAGCCAGAGGTTCTCCCAAACCCCTGCAAACCTCCAGCAGCCCACCCCTGGGCCCCCTCCATAGAATGTGCAGACGATACCCTCAAATGCAACCAAATAGTCTGCCAGTTTTTGGAGAAAGTAAGGAACAGCCAATTTTTGTCTGACGAGGGGAAAACAGGCAGGTATCTAACATCACAGTTAGAATCCAACTTTAATTCCATTTGGTCCTTCAACTCTTGCTTGCTTCAATATTTCTCATATGGAAAGGGAATGTACCTTCTCCAAAATCTGTTTTGCCTAAGTCTCTTTCCACGTTCATCTGACTTGCCTTGTTCCTATGTCCTCCTGATCATTGACCAGATATACTTCCCACCTGAAGGCAAAAACCACTTAAGCGTGGGGCAGTTGCTAACTTGCTAGTCCAGGTTCAGTTCCCACTCAGCCCTCAAAACTCCCTCGGTGACTCTGGGCTAGTCCCTATTTCTCAGCCCAACCTATCTCATAGAATTGTTGGGGCGGAGGAGGAGGGAGTAACTAATACCTTGAGCTCCAGGACGAAAGACAAGATACAAATCTAGGAAAAACAAAAGAAGACACAACACCCCACAAATATAAGTTTAAGCAAAAGTCAAATGGCTGAACAGCTATTGAAGTCCTGCAAATAGATCTGAGGAGGCAAAAGCACTTGACTAGGTAGATCTGTATGCAAATTGATACCCTGTTTTCCTCAAAATAAGACATCCCCTGATAATAAGCCCAATCGGGGCTTTTGAGTGCATGGCAATAAGGCCGAGCGCTTATTTCAGGGTTCAAAAAAATATAAGACAGGGTCTTATTTTCGGGGAAACGAGGTATCTATCTAATCTATTCTATCTATCTATCTATCTATCTATCTATCTATCTATCTATCTATCTATTATCTATCTATCTATCTATCTATCTATCTATCTATCTATCTATCTATCTATCTATCACTACCTACCTACCTACCTTCCCACCCTGTTTTCCCCAAAATAAGACATCCCCTGATAATAAGCCCAATCGGGGCTTTTGAGCGCATGGCAATAAGGCCGAGCGCTTATTTCAGGGTTCAAAAAAATATAAGACAGGGTCTTATTTTCGGGGAAAACACAGTATATTCATCAGTGTTACGATTGTGCCCTTTTGCTGCAACTCTTGGGTGGAGAGAATGTTTTTGAGAAAAGCTGACCTGTAAACAGCTGGCAGGACATTCAATATTCAGTCAACTCTCATTGTCTAATAGTGTGTGTATTCTCTTGATAGTCCCATGTCTGTGCAGATATGGAGGGTCAAGGCAAGTTCCCTTAAGTCACTTCCACCTATTCTTTGGGACTTGTAGGAAAGCTATATCTTGGATAGAGGCAAAAGGGTGATTCCTACTCCTTTTTCCTCTAGCTCCTCTCTACTTATCTCACTTTTCTTTCCTCTGTTATGTTTATTTCCCCCGGCTGTCCTTGCCTATGGCCAACATGAAGCATTAGGCTGTAATTCAGGCTGAATTCTCATTCACCAGGACTGAGATTTAGATCTAACTCCTTTTTGGTCATTGCTCCGTCTGTGAAGGGCTAAATGGATGGACTGTGCAACTTGCCCCTTGCCTTCTGAATCATCCTACACTGAACATGACATTTGTAGAAGGACAAAAATATGCAAGGAATGGAATGTGCATGGACACGCCAGTTGATTTAGTCCAAAGAACAAGAAGCCTGGGTGAATGGATTTGGGACCTAGTGGAATTTGGATCACTGATATGGTCCATATTTTGCATAGCGGTTTCTTTTCAAGTGGAAGCACATAGAACATTTTATGGTTTGTTTGTTTTTTTGCCATTTCTGTACTTATTTTATTTGTTTCATTTGTCAAACATGTACAAGATAACAGGTATAAGTATAAACATGGACATGAACACAGGGAATGAGTATAAATAAATGGGGATTTTGCAATATCCTTCCCCCAGGAGTGGGGAGGGAATGGGGATTTTGCAGTATACTCTCCCTGGAGTGGGGTGGGAATGGAGATTTTGCAGTATCCTTCCCCTGGCACGCCCACCAAGCCATGCCCACAGAACAGGTAGTAAAAAAAATTGAATTTTACCACCGGGAGGAAGATGATAAAAGATAAGAACAGAAACAGGGGGGAAGATGAAATCTGGCTGTAAATATAATAAGAGTATCAGTGGTAATTCGTTCCATTGTAGCCTGAGCGGATGGAGAGAGGCATTCTACATTTGGGATGTCGCCATCTAACTAACTTCAGAAGTCGCTGGATAATAAGAAATTCAACAGACGTTGACTGTAACTCTCGGCAATGTTCATGTGTTGTTTTTTACACCTACAGTTTACCTTCCCCGACACAGCTGGACTCTAACCAGGCTTTGGCCTGCATGAGCACTATTCATGGATGATGGGAGGGGTAATCCAAAACATCTGGAGAAGAGATTGATACGAAGGCTAAGCTTGAATCGAACGAGAGATTACAGCCTTCAGGAATAGTTAAGATTGTCTGGAATTCCAAATACTTAGAAGAAAAGAAAAAAAAAAAAGTCGGAACGATTTACAGTCATCCTAATGCATGTCCAGAATCCCTTTACAGCTCTGAGGTTTGCAATTTGCAGTTGATTTCAGCCTTGTATCTCATTTCCTTTGTGTAGCTTCGGTATAATTGCCACATGTTAATGAAAATTGCAAAAATGTGTCCTGCTTCCCAAAGGCAGCCCAGTCCAAAGTGTTTTTGGCTTCTCTGCTCTAAACAAGACACTGATTAGCTAGTAATCAGCCAGTGATTAGCAGAAACAAGTTGGTCATTTGGAGTTCAGCCTGTACATTGTTTGCTTCAAGTCAATGGAATGCTGCAGCCTAGACCAGACGAATAGATACGATGGCCCACTGTAAACACTGAATTCAGCATATTTGTTCTGGAAAATTAATTTTGAGCAATAACAACAACAACAACAACAATAGCCAAGGCAATACGCACACACAACCTAAAACTTTTTGGTTTTGGAGCCCAGTGATCTCTCAATGTAATTAAATTACAATGCCAACCAGAGAAGAATCAGGTGGAATGTTTAATTAATGGTTAATGCACATGAAATCAAATGCAATTTTTTATGTTCGTTCCATCAACTACTTTTCTGGAGAACAGCCTCCTGCTGTCATAATTCTCAAGAGTCAAGGGTTGCCTTGGCCCGCAAAAAATTGGACAGCTTTCTCTAATATTCCCACAGAGTTTACTGCACTTCTGGTTCAGTTTACTCAAGGATAATATTGACAAATGAATGATAAAGCATAGCCGTTTCAGTTTTATTTCAAACCACCACTGCTGCCATGACACAGTTCATGGAATAGAATAGAATAGAATAGAATAGAATAGAATAGAATAGAATAGAATAGAATAGAATAGAATAGAATAGAATAGAATAGAATAGAATAGAATTCTTTATTGGCCAAGTGTGATTGGACACGCAAGCAATTTGTCTTTGGTGCATATGCTCTCAGTGTACATAAAAGAAAAGATACATTCATCAAGAATCATAAGGTGCAACACTTAATGATAGTCATAAGTTACAAATAAGCAATCAGGAAACAATATCAATATAAATTGTAAGGATACAAGCAACAAAGTTACAGTCATACAGTCAGAAGTGGAAGGAGATGGGCGATGGGAACGATGAGAAGATTAATAGTAGTGCAGATCTTATTCTTAAATATGTAAAAAGCAGTTTATCGTAAATATCTGACATCAGATTTGTAGAGTGGACACATTCATCTGTATTTCTCAGTCTATTTCTTGGACAGTATAGATAGTCCTTGATTTATAATGGTTTGTTTAGTGACTGAAGTTTCAATGGCACTGGAAAAAGTGACTTATGACTGTTTTTCACACTTATGACCATTGCATCTTCCTCATGGTCACATGACCAAAATTCAGACACTTGTCAACTGGCATGTATTTATGACGGTTGCAGTGTCCTGGGATCATATGATTCCCCTTTTGCGACCTTCTGACAAGCAAAGTCAATGATTCAGTTAATAAATGAATTACTAACTTAATGACTGTAGTGATTCACTTAACAACGATGGCAAGAAAGGCTGTAAAATGGGGCAAAACTCACTTAACAACTGCCTTGCTCAGCAACATAAATGTTGGGTTCAATTGTAGCTGTAAGTTGAGGAGTACCTGAATTTATCTTTTAGATTTATATCCCATCTTCCTTTTAGGCAACCAAGATGGGATAATATAGAATTCTCCCACCACTGAGGCTGAGCTGAGCGAGAGTGACTACTTCAAAATTACTAAGTGAATTTTCATGGCTAAAGGTGGATTTGTGATTTCTATTTTTCCATTTTAGAAATATTAGAAAGACATCCCATGATAATAAGCCCAATCGGGCTTTTGAGCGCATGGTAATAAGGCCAGGTGCTTATTTCAGGGTTCAAAAAAATATAAGACAGGGTCTTATTTTCAGGGAAACACGGTATTAGGGTTTTAATGTTTTAATGCTTTAAGCTGCCCAGAGCCATTCCGATAGGAGATGGGTGGCAAATAAATTTAATAAATAATAAAATAAAATCTTCTAGTCCTTGTTTTTGGCAATGATTATCAGCAGTTGAAAAATATGGTAAATCTAGGCTGGTTTTAGCATTTTTTTTAAAAAAAAAATAGATATCTACACCCATTATTTAACTCACTCCATATGAATGCTGGTTCTTGTTCAACCTTTATTGTTTGATAATTACTGAGCAGCAGGGGTATGCAAATCACCCCAATTTGGTTTGAATAGCCAATTTATGTTGACTGAAATTAATCTGAATAAACGTATTTAAATTTCAATATTTTTTTTTTTCTGTGCAGAAAAAAGAAATGCATTTCCATGCAGGTTGAAAGTCTTGGGAATTGCCTTCTTATCGGATCTCTGAATCAAATTGTCACATAGGCCTAGAGAAACCCTAAATTTAATGACTTCTACATCCCATTCAAAGGATGTCTGGTTGGAGAAGCTATTTCCAATAATTTGTATTACAAAGCACTAACCTGTAATTACCGCAGAACAACAACTGTATTACCCCAAAGAAACCTAAGGAGCAGCTCAATCCTTTCTGCTGGTTGATAACCTAAATGGAAAAATTGCAGGATCGGTTTTTCAGTCTTCAATCTAGAGCTTTACCCTCGAAATTTAGCATGGCCCTTTGAATAGAAGCAGGATGTCTACAAATAACAGGGTCAGACCATTCTTGTAAAGTGCTGGTATCTTTCCATGCAAAGGCTGCTCAAAATTGGGCCGCTATTTCAGGGGTGAAATCCAGCAGGTTCTGACAGGTTCTGGAGAACCAGTAGCGGAAATTTTGAGTAGTTTGGAGAACCAGCAAATGCCACATCTGGCTGGCCCCAGAGTGGGGAGGGAATGGGGATTTTGCAATATCCTTCCTCCAAGAGTGGGGAGGGAATGGGGATTTTGCAGTATCCCTACCCTGCCACATCCACCAAGCCACACCATGCCCACCAAGCCACACCCACAGAACCGGTAGTAAAAAAGGTTGGATTTCACCACTGCGCTATTTACTTCCTTGCTTGATTTCTATAGTCACCCATCTCAGCACACAGTTCACTTAGTGACTGTCTGAAGTTTCAATGGCACCGGAAAAAGCGACTTATGACTGTTTTTCACACTTATGACCAATGGTGAAATCCAAATTTTTTTACTGCCGGTTCGGTGGGCATGGCTTAGTGAGCGTGGCATGACTTGGTGGGTGTGGCTTGGTGGGCATGGCAGGGGAAGGATACTGCAAAATCCCCATTCCTGCCCCACTCCAGGGGAAGGATACTGCAAAATGCCCATTCCCTCCCCACTCCTGGGGGAAGGATATTGCAAAATCTCCATTCCCACCCCACTCTGGGGCCAGCCAGAGGTGGTATTTGTCGGTTCTCTGAACTACTCAAAATTTCCGCTATCGGTTCTCCAGAACCTGTCAGAACCTGCTGGATTTCACCCCTGCTTATGACCATGACTCCGGGCAGCTCACAATTCAAAGCATATATTAGAATTAAAATAAAAAAAAAAAAACATTTTAAAACAACAAACTGTAAAAAGCATTAAAACAGTAAAAAAATAAAATAAAACATCTAATTCAAAGTATCAAAGTATACATTCAAAGTAAACATCATACGAGCCACGGTGGCATAGTGGTTAGAGTGCAGTACTGCAGGCTACTTCTGCTGACTGTTGGCTGCCTGCAATTTGGCAGATCGAATCTCATGAGGCTCAAGGTTGACTCAGCCTTCCATCCTTCCGAGGTGAGTAAAATGAGTACCCAGATTGTTGGGGGCAAGAGGCTGACTCTGTAAACTGCTTAGAGAGGGCTGTAAAGCACTGTAAAGTGGTATATAAGTCTACATGAGATTGCAATTGCGATCATACAAAATCAAGATATCCGGCCCAACACTAGTCTAAGGTATTAATCCAGACATTCATCTAAGACTAGTGAAGTCAAAGTATAGTTGCTACTATAGTTGTTGACTACAGATATCTTGGGCCAGTCACTATCATTCATCATAGCTTAACTAATAGATGGTCTTTGCAACCATTTAAGAAAAGTTTATTTCAAGATATTACCACTATCTCCTTCCATGGTTAGCTCCACTAGATAGACTAGACTAGGAAATCACTTCCATAGGAAGCTACTTTGGCTGAGATTGGCTGCTATAGCAGAATTTTGCAAATCTTGTTTTTTCCTCCTCCTCCTCCTCAGTTGTACATAATTACTGTATTTTTTGGAGTATAAGATGCATTGGAGTATAAGACGCACCTTAGTTTTTGGGGAGGAAAATAGGAAAAAAAATTCTGCCTACCAGGCTAGCATCCTTAGTCTGGTCAGCTTCAGCACATTAGTTCTCTGGTTTTGAGCCGGGTTGGGGATAAAAAACAGCTTCTAAAGCACAGCTGATCTTCGGAGGGAGCAACAATGAGAAAAGCTGGCGAAGTGCGGAAGATTGCTTCACCCGCTAGCGCCTCATTAGGGATAAAAATCAGCTTCTAAAGCACAGCTGATCTTCGGAGGGAACAGCAATGAGAAAAGCAGGCTAAGCACGGAAAATCGCTTCACTCGCTAGCACCTCATTAGGGCTGAAAAAAGCTTAGAAAAAGCTAATGGAGTATAAGACGCACCCAAGTTTTCAGCCTCTTTTAGCGGGCAAAAAGTGTAACTTATACTCTGAAAAATACAATATATTGGGAGTTAAAATGAGTCTTTTCAAGTGGGGTGGCTATAACAATCTAAATAACAATAATAAAAAGCATTAGACAACTTTTCTTGCAGAGGGAATTCAGCAGCTCCGAAGCCACCAATGGAAAAGCTCTGTAGCCTTCTTGTTCTCAATTACAGCTGTGTGGCTACTGTACAGACTGATATGAATAAATACCTTGTCATTTCCACAATCCAGGTAAAATCACTAAGGAAAGTTGTTTACTGCTCCAACCTTGTATTTCTTTTGAATTAACTGCATTTCCTCCCAATGCCTTTGGGCACTGTGGGAATAGATGAGTTAGTGTTACTGATGAGTTAGTAACTGCGTTAGGATTATAGAAGAGTGTAATAGATGAGTTTGGACTACAGACAATTTAGTATAGAGTTCTGAGTTCTTTCTGCTTTATTTTGTCATATTCATTTTGCACAAACCTCCAAACCAAGGTTAATCCCTTGATTTCCAACTAGTTGAGGCATTTTTAACTATTGGGGGTGCTGCCAGAAATACAGATTGTAAATGCTGGACAATTTATTCCTCAGAGAATTCAGGATCTGAACACTATAAACTCATGAGCTTTGGGACTCAGCTACATAATGTACTTCCTTTAAAAAGATATGTCTTTCCTGACGTAGTTTATCAGTTATTGGCTTTCCTCTATTCCTGTTTCATGGCAGTATCTTCTACGATTAAGTAACAACAATAGCAAAACAGTCTGATTTAGATTATGTTGCTCAAAATAGCATTTTTCTATTTTTTTTTGACGGAACTCCCCCCCCCCCCAAAAAAAAAGACCATGGAAAAGATGATAACATTTCTGCAAAAATTGTCTGCACGTATGCAAGACTTGAAGCCTCCATTGCAATTCAATTCTGAATAAAAGTAAAGATTCTTGAGTTGAGCTTGGCTCCTAAAGACTAAATAGATGCCTAGTGCCCTTCTCTCTAGATGTTAGGTTTTATCCTGCTTTCTGGAATGACCTAGATCAGAGGTCTTCAAACTTGGCAGCTTTAAGACTTGTGGACTTCAGCTCCCAGAATTCTCCAGTTGGCTGGAAAATTCTGGGAGTTGAAGTCCACAAGTCTTAAAGCTGCCAAGTTTGAAGACCTCTGACCTAGATGGTGCCGCCTGAATGAGACACCATCAAATCTTATTTTGATCAATGATTAATAAATTACTTAAAAGCATAATTAAAAACAAAATTATAGTGTTCAAATTTGCATCACCTATTGCCTCATTTCCACTGGGGCAACACAACATTGTGTTACTATGTAGATGATAGATATGTTTTATACCTGAGAGAAAGAGGTTCATATAATAATTATCAGTTATTCCTAGGTATTGACACAGCAGGAGTAAAGTACAATTATTCCAAATATCTTTGGAGAAGTAACAATATAGTAGTATGGGATGAACTGTTTCTTTCTCCCTGGATCCCCAGGGCCAAGTGCTCATAGTCAAAACATCTATTGCAAAATATCTACTACTCTTTTTGCAAAAGTGCAATGGCAAGGAGATTATGTTTGGCCCTGAAAACTACTGTCCTCAGCTGGTAATGGTCAAAAGAATCAAGATGATGTTCACTTGTCTGGGATGTCATAAAATCTCCTGCCTTGGATGGGGGTTGGCCAAGAAGATCTCCAATGCCCCTTCCAGACTTATGATTCTATGAGAGTGCAATAAAAACCCGGACTCTTAAGGAACTTGTGAACTGACTATTGTTTAACAGATTAACAGAGTTGGAAGGGACCTTGTAGGTCATCTAGTCCAACCCCACCACTCAAGCAGGAGACCCTATACCATTTCTGACAAATGTCAGTCCAATCTTTTCTTGAAAGTCTCAAGTGATGAAGCTCCCACAACTTCCGAAGGCAACTTCTGTTCCATTGGTGGATTGTTCTCACTGTCAGAAAGTTCCTCCTCATTTCTAGGTTGAATCTCTCCTTGGTCAGTTTCCATCCATTATTCCTTGTCTGTTCCTCAGGTGCCTTGGAAAACAGGTTGACCTCCTCCTCTCTGTGGCAGCCCCTCAAATATTGGAACACTGCTATCATGTCTCCCCTGATCCTTCACTTCACTTGACTTGTTCTACCCTATCCTCACTGAAAATCTTCCCATGAAGTTCAAGAGCGAAAGTCAGACTTAAACTCAAAGATGTCACAATGTGATCCAATCAATTATTTGCTCACGCTGAATAGACAGAATCTTGCCAGACTAAAGCTATAGTCTTCTAACTTATAGCTATATCCTGGGAGATTCTAAGACATGGCTATCTCAAATCTTTTCTTCCCTCTCCCATCCAGTTCAGGACTATACAATCTCTTGGTTTGGAACGTGCTACTTCCTCCCACTCTTTCTTCAGTTGCACATTCCATCACACTGAAAAGGAATATGAATCTAGGTGAACCACTGTAATGTAGGGATGGTCGACTTGGAGACATCCAAATTCCTGAGATGCAACTCCTACCAGCCCTTCCAGGATAGCCATTGGTCAGGGACCAGTGGAGGAACTTTTGCAAGCTCTCTCCTTGTCTCTAATTAAATACCACACTGGTTCTTGCTCCATAGAAGTGGAATTACAAAATAGGAGACATGTTGGAATTGGTAGGAAAAGCACACGAAGCATGGTTTTGTTGGAATTCTTTCCAACTTCATGACCAGGAGCCATAGGATATTTTTTCATTTTCTTCTGGGTAACAAAATAGGGTTGGTGCAGGGGTGCTATTCAGCAGGTTCTGGAGAACCGGTAGCGGAAATTTTGAGTAGTTCGGACAACCGGCAAATACCACCTCTGGCTGACCCCAGAGTGGGGTGGGAATGGAGATTTTGCAATATCCTTCCCCCAGAAGTGGGGCGGGAATGGGGCTTTTGCAGTATCCTTCCCCTGAAGTAGGGTGGGAATGGAGATTTTGCAGTATCCTTCACCTGCCACGCCCACCAAGGCACGCCCACCAAGCCACACCACACCATGCTCACCAAGCTATGCCCACAGAACTAGTAGTAAAAAAATTTGAATTTCACCACTGATTTTGAGCAGAAATTCAAGCACTCTCTTTCTTTGTACATATACATCTGGCTTACACATATTTAAACATGACAAGGAAATCAGGTTATACTGTTACAAGATAGGAAAAGTCTGCAGAATATGGCATCTGGAATTCTTTCTACTTCTTTAAAAGTAGACTCCACCTGGAGTCACCTGAACTGAAGGGAGAAGGGAAGGGTGTTAAAATGGAGCTGTTGCCATCATTCTGAGCTGTAGTAATGCATGGGGGACAATTTCTTTCCAATCACTACGTTTGAGCATTTCCTAACTTGAAACTCTCTAGATGTACTTTATTGCTGGAAATAAGGAAATTTTGAAAATCAAGAGCCATCCCTTCTGAAAACCTTTGTATTTGGAACAAATAAATGGATACTTATTCATTCACTACATCAGATCAGAGAAAACTAAGATCATGGCATCTGGCCCACTCAATTCCTGGAAAGTAGATGGGGAAGAAATGGAGGTAGTGACAGATTTTATTTTCCTGGGCTCCAAGATCACCACAGATGGGGGACTGCAGCCAAGAAATTAAAAGACGCTTGCTCCTGGGGAGGAAAGCTATGGCAAAGCTAGACAGCATACTAAAAAGCAGAGACATCACTCTGCCAACAAAAGTGCATATAGTCAAGGCTATGGTTTTCCCAGTTGCAATGTATGGCTGTGAAAGTTGGACCATAAGAAAGGCTGAGCACCAAAGAATTGAGGTCTTTGAACTATGGTGCTGGAGAAGACTCCTGTGAGTCCCTTGGACTGCAAGGCAATCAAATCGGTCAGTCCTAGAGGAGATCAACCCTGACTGCTCTTTAGAAGGCCAGATCCTGAAGATGAAATTCAAATACTTTGGCCACCTAGTGAGAAGAAAGGACTCACTGGAGAAGAACTTAATGCTGGGAACGATTGAAGGCAACTTAAGAAGGGGACAACAGAGAATGAGGTGGCTGGATGGAGTCACTGAAGCAGTCGCTGTGAGCTTAAATGGACTCCAGAGGATGGTAGATGACAGGAAGGCCTGGAGGAACGTTGTCCATGGGGTCGCGATGGGTCGGACATGACTTCACAACTAGCAACAACTAACTCATTTTCACAGACTGATCAACATTTCTTGGACTATCCATATCATCTGGAAACTAAAATAGGTCTAGTGAGAACTTTGTGCATTCCTCCATAAAAGGAGACGAAAGCTGTTCTCAGGAGTGACTAAGTTACCCAAAGATAGGAATATATATTTAATTTTTAGAAGTGATTCTCCCAAAGCTTCATGGCTGGTGGAAGTGGATAACCATCTCTAATAAGAGTGCATCATCCTTTAATCAAGCATGCACTTCATTAGAACATATCTGAAAGTAGACCATATGTGATGTGATAAAGTGATAAAGAATAATGGTTTAGGAGACCATTATGGGACTAGGTGGCTCCACGTTTCTCTATTATCTGTGGAAAAAAAACCTGTTTTCACAGGAAGCTGTTAGATAAATAGCCAAAAAGTCTCCAACTGAATAGACCACAGGATATATTAGTTTTAAATAGGGAGTAGTTCAGTTGCTGGAGTTCCTATAACCCAATCCTTTCATCTCAGTCTTGCTAAAGAGAAGTCTGTGAGAATCAGCTTTGGAAATAATCATTTTTTTAAAGTTTTACACAGCGAGCCTGATATGTGCATGTCAGACTAAGAGTTCCTAATGCGAAGTGGCACACAAGGAAATCACTATCATCATCATCCCTTTACATGCTTGACTAATGTTACTCTCTATTTGTAATCTTGTAGTACATGATAATAAGAAGAGATGTTGGGTCTTGACTTATGGAAGTTCCCAGGGGTGAAATGCTCCCGGTTCGGACCGGATTGCCCGATCTGGTAGCGATGGTGGCGGGTGGTTTGGAGAACCGGTAGCAAAAATCACTGCCCCCCCCCATGCCCAGCTGAGCTGCGTGATCATCAGAGGCTGTTTTTTTTTTTACTTTTAAAAGCATTTTTCCTACAACCACTTCAGCCAAAAAAATGCTTTTAAAAGTAAAAAAAAACAGCCTCTGATGATCGTGCGGCTCAGCTGGGATCGTCAGAGGCTTTTAAAAGCATTTTTTCTACAACCTCTTCGGCCGAAAAAATGCTTTTAAAAGTAAAAAAAAACAGCCTCTGATGATCATGCAGCTCAGCTGGGATCGTCAGAGGCTTTTAAAAGCATTTTTTTCTACAATCTCTTCATCTGAAGAGATTGTAGAAAAAAATGCTTTTAAAAGCCTCTGACGATCCCAGCTGAGTTGCCTGATTGTCAGAGGCTTCTAAAAGCATTTTTTTTCTTTAAGATTGTAGAAAAAATGCTTTTAAAAGTAAAAAAAAAAAAAGTTGGCCAAACCTACCCAGTCACATTAACCCCCCCACCACCACCACCAAGCCACGGCCACAGAACCGGTAGTAACAAATTTTACATTTCACCACTGCTTTACATGCCTGACTAATGTTACTCTCTATTTGTAATCTTGTAGTACATGATAATAAGAAGAGATGTTGGGTCTTGACGTATGGAAGGCCCTTGGGTATTTAATGTACTTACAGAAACATGTCCAACAAGTCCAACTTCTCTGGTGTCCCTGTAAACTGCAACTATTTAATATATTTAAAAGGAAACTGCTGAAAGCAAAGTCTTTACCAAGGAGAAGGGTAACCTACCATAAGTGAAATGAAGGGAAAAAAAGGGCAGCCAGACTAGTCAAACTGGAACGATGCCGGAGGAAGCAAGAGCTAGCTAGTGTTCAAAAATGTTCCATTGATGTCATCTACTGTATATTAATACCAGGTAACGTGGAATGCATGGAGAACACTTGCCAATAAAGTTGCCAAGAATCAGACATGACTAAATGGTTAAAACAACAACAACAGTTTGGAAGGCATTTGGAGGGTGCTTGCAAAGTGAATGGTTGGTTGGAACATCAAGGACGCTGTGTTTCCTTAAGGGATAAATAAGATAAAATAAGGTAAGCTTTATTGTGACTTTTTTTCTGTAAACACACTAGCACACATTAAAAAAATGAAATTCTATATTCTGATGTATATACCCTTTCACACACATATGCTATATGTATACACACCCATCCACCCACACCCAAACCCCTATATATCTACAACATCTACAATATCTATCTATCTATCTATCTATCTATCTATCTATCTATCTATCTATCTATCTATCATCTCTCTCTCTCTCTTTCTCTCTCTCTCTCTATCTCAGTCCATTTTGAATACATAGCGGAAAAAAAGTCTTGAGGATTAACAAGATTGATACAATATGGCAGTAATGGCTAACCTTTTCCGGACCGAGTGCCCAAAGCACCCCCAAAATGCAATGTGTGTGTGGCCCCGATGCATGTGCCCCGCCTCCGTGAATGCACGTGAGGCCCCCTGCACACGTCCCGCCCCTATGCATGCGTGGCAGAGACCCGAAGATCAGCTGGCCGGTGGGAGACGGCGCGCATGCCAGTGGTGGGTTGCCCCCGGTTCAGACCGGTTCCATAGAACCGGTAATAAAACCAGCGGGAGGCTCCGCCCACTGACCCTGACGTCATCAGAAGCAATCTACGCATGCGTGATCCCATTGTGAACCGGTAGTAAAGGTAAGTAGAACCTACCCCTGGCGCATGCGCGGTGGAGCTGAACTGGGGCAACGGCTTGCATGCCCACAGAGAGAGCGCTGCGTGCCACCACAGCTATATGGTATAAAGCTATTACAGAATCGAGTAGTTCTGCTTTGGATACTGTGAAGCCTCCTCCCAGAAGGTAACAAAGAAAACTGGTCATGGAGAAGACATGTAACGTCCAATACAAAACTGTGGACCCTGCTCAAGCATTGCTTATATGCCATGTCTTGGATAGAAGGCAGTGAACTTCCAATAGTCTTTTCTGCTGTCCTCACCACTCTCTGCACAGCCTAAATCATCTTTTGGTTTTCTTGCACCCTATGAGCTTCAGCACATGCACAGAAGTCACTTCCACTAGGAAGTTCTCTGCAAATGATTTAGACAACTGTATTCATTACTAAGAGAAAGTTCAGGGGACCAGGATTAATTATCTCCTATATTCCCAGAGCTCTCCTCATTTCTAAAAGGGGTGAACAAGAGAGAGATTTTAAGTATTTTAATTAAAAATGTCAAATAGTGGGAGAAGCCAGGATGGTAGCTCAGAAGCAGAGATCATAAAACTTGGATTTTCAGATCCCGATGCCAAGATGGCACCCTTTCTCTGGCCAAGGCATATTTTTCAAAACTATTTTAGTAGCTTCAGTAGCTTGATTAAGATGTTGGAATTGGACCTAAGAAACCAAGATTCAATTCCCAGTTCAGCCATGGAGCTCGGGAGGTGTCACGGGGCCAGTCACTGTCAGCTCAACCTTTCTCACAGGCTTGTTGTTGAGCTGATAAAATGATCTGCCTTTTCATCTCAAGAGAAAAATTGGACTGCAAGCACAGTCATAAATAAAGAAATATTTGAAATATGCAACTGGGCTATCTCTGCCTGAGAGGCCCAGATTAAGGAGGGGGGGGCTGGTTATGTAACAGGTTATCACAGGATGACCTAAGACTGTAGAAAGCCATCCGAGTCAGTTTTTGGGAGATGGGTGGCTATAAAAAAAAAAGGATAAATAAACAAATAAATAAAAACAGAGTAAACTGCATTTAGACTAGACCCGTGATGGAGAACCTATGGCACACGTGCCAGAGGTGGCACACACAGCCCTCTTTGTGGGCACACACGCGCATCGCCAGCTGCTCTTTGCAGGCTCTGCAGCACTGGAAAACAGCACGAAACACAGCCCCAAAACAGGCCATTTTCTGGGCCTTTTTCGGACCATTTTCAGGCCGTTTTCTGGGATATTTTCAGACCCTTTTTCGGGTCATTTTCAGGCAATTTTGAGCCGTTTTTCAGCTGTTTTGGAGTCATCTTTCGGACAAGAAGCAGGCCTGAAAACAGCCTGAAAACAGCCCAAAAAACAGCCAAAAAATGGCCAACAGGCATGCCAGCCAGTTGATCTTTGAATTTTTAGTGCTCTGGCACACATGAAGATTAGCTGGCTGGTGCACATGCACATGCCAGAAACTCAAAGACCAGCTGGCTGGCGTGTGCATGCGCACTGGGCAATGGTCTTTGGGTTTCCGGTGCTCCGGCATGTGCACATTCTGCTTAATAGGGTCAGGTTTCCCTCTAATTCTGCAGATTACACTAGCTACAAGATACCCCAAAATTAAACCAGAGATTTTTTTTATTAGGGATTTTACCAGAAACATATAACAGAGAATTGAGTTACCTGATTGTGGATGTATTGACAGCAGCTAGAATTGTGTTTGCTAAAAATTGGAAAAATGAGGAAATACCTAAACAAGATGAAGTTATTAGGAAAATGATGGAATGTGCTGAAATGAGCAAATTGCCATTTGAAATTAGAGAACAGGAAGATAAACAATATTATAAGATATGGGATTTATTTTATCAATGGCTAGATAATAAAACATGGAAATGAAATATGAAATGGATGTTATAATACAATTTATGGAAATGATTTTAATGGGATGAAAATGCCATTGTTAAATGAATGACAAATGAGAATAATGATATAAAGATATATGTTAGATTGATAATACGAAAAATTAGAGAATTTGTAATGATGAATATGAGACGAAGCACAAAAGATTTGTAACCGAACGACACACTACTTGTAATTGGAATGGATGATGGATGTTTTTATGTTTTGTTTAAAATAAAAAAAATATTTCAAAAAAAAAAAAGATCCCCCAAGATTAAGAAACTTGACGTCTCCACTTTCTTCTCTGCTATTATCCTCTCTGAAATTATCCACGATCAATCTGATGCTATAATACTTAACTGCCTGTTGTATAAGCATCCACGATCCGGTAGTTGATCTTCAAGGCTTTGTAATCCATTGGGAAGATTTGTATTACGGCCTAAAGCGAATGGCTTTGGGAAGACAATTATAGCAGCAATTGCTATGAAAACGACGAAGGGATCACGAGTTAACTGAAGTGAGCATGTTCGCCTAAATTAGAAAAGATTGTTGTCTTGTTTAATGGAGAAAATACATCTCCAGATTGGCCAGAAGTCATTAAACAAAAAGAGCAAACTTGAAATTGAAATAATTAAACCGTAGTCATAAGGAAGCTTGAGAGAAACCAGGTCAACATATGCTCGCAAGGTGTAATTACAAGCTAGCTTAAAAGGAAGCAACATATCTTTATTACTTTCAGAAACCCATTTAAAGGAAGGATGGAAGTCTCATTTCAGCAGAGTTGGGTGTGAAATCAACTAGATCACAACAGAAACAGCTCCTTGGAAGACGTCCAAAGAAATGCATTCTTTAGGCAGGCTGATGTGGCCGATAAGCTTAGTCAAAGATAGAGTTGTTTAGAGTACGTTGAGACTCTCCAGAATCACAAATTTAAATAGATGTGGATAGATGTCTGGATTACTCATAGGAAGTCTTTGGAATTTTTCAGACAATACTGCATTAATCAGTATGGCATATATCCCTTAAGGAAATAGGAAAGAAAGATTTTGGATTTCTCTCAGTTGTAGCTGAGAAATTCCAGAAGATTTTACGAAGCACGCTTTGTAAATGTTTTCATCTAAAGCAGAGGTGTCCAACTTTGGCAACTTTAAAACATGGCCGGCTGGGGAATTCTAGGAGTTGAAATCCACAAGTTGCCAAGCTTGGATCTAAAGGATAATTGCCCTTGATTCATGATAGGGATATGGATATTAGATTAATCTGCAACCCCCAGTTCTTCTTATACTATTGCAGGAAAGGAGTTCCTGGAATGAATTACGCAAATCTTCTGAATTATACAAATATGGCTTGATTTTTTTTTGCAGGGGGGAGAGGGGAGTTGAATGAATTAACTCATCTGATTGATTGGATGAGATGCAAGCTCCATTTAGTGCATTTGAAGGAGCCATAGTTTGCCTTCGAGAATGTCAGCCATTACTGCCAAAGAATGACCACAAAAGGAAAAAAAGGGGGAAGATGGAAGAATATGACCTACAACCACAATCGAGCACAACATTTCTTTTGTTAAGCAAGACAGCTGTTAAGTGAATTTTGCCGCATGTTGTGGACTCTCTTGCCGCTGTTGTTAAGTGAATCACTGCAGTTGCTATGTTAGCAACAGGGCTGTTAAGGGAATCAGGCTTCCTCATTAACTTTGCTTGTCAGAAGATGGGACACAGACCACAGGGCCTGGTGGCTCAGCAGACTGATAGCATTGTGATTAACACCAGCTGTCTGCAATTACTGTAAGTTCGAATCTCACCAGGCTCAAGGTTGACTCAGCCTTCCATCCTTTCTAAGGTAGGCAAATTGAGGACCCAGTTTGTGGGGGCAATAAGCTGACTTTGTATAAATATACAAAAGTATGAAGGCTATTGCTTAACGCATTGTAAGCCGCCCTGAGTCTCCGGAGAAGGGCGGCATATAAATCAAATTTTAAAAAAAGAAGAAAAAAAAAGAAACCATCATAAATATGAACCAGCATCTGAAATTTGATCACATGACCATGGGGATGCTGCAATGGTCATAGGTCACTTTGTGTAGAGTTGTTGTAACTTTGAACAGTCAAAGTTGACTTGTGTGTGTGTGTTTGTGTGTATGCAGGGGTGGGCTGCTGGGGGTTCGCAGGGGTTTGGAAGAACCTCTAGCTAAGATTCTGTGCAGTTTGGAGAACCCCCAAATCCCACGCCTGGCTGGCCCCGCCTGCCCCTCCCTGCCCCTCCTAGGAGTCCCCACGTGGCCCGTTTTGGATGCAGGTAAGTGCAGGGCGCATGCAGAGGCTCTGGGAGGGTGAAAAATAGGCCTACCGGTAGTTCGGGAAAGCCAGAAATGGGCCTGTTTCCAGCCTTCAGAGGGCCTCTGGAGCCTGGGGAGGCTGTTTTTGCCCTCCTGGAGGCTCGAGAAAAGCCTCCAGAGCCTGGGGAATGCAAACACACACACACACACACACACACACACATACACACCGCCATGGTGCAGGAGGCTGACTAGGCCACACCCACCATGGCCACGCCCACCCAGCAACCAGGCAGAGAACCCCTTGCTAAAAATTTTGAAGCCCATCCCTGTGTGTATGTGTAATAAAATCACACCAAAAGTCACTCAGGGGAGCCAATCTGAGCAACTTTTTTGCAAAAATACATAAATTTTTCAAGTGATTAAAAAGATGGTAATGCTTTTCAGAGAACATTTGCTGATATTTCCCAGAAACATTCTTTTGTAAAAACAGTGTCATGCCCTATAATCTCATTGGGACAATCTGGTTTTCTGAAGCCCAACATTTCACTATACTTAAGTCTTGTGGTTTATTATAAAGTGTATCATAGCTAGTTTATAATTACTTTTGAAGAAAATTGCAGAGGAACTGGAACATCAGTCTCACTCCAACAGGTACATTATTAAGGAAAATGAAGGAATTTCTCCCAGGAAAGTATTCTTCAGAGCAATCTAATGGTGTCCAATATTGTCAAGTAAACTATTTGAAAATTTGTCTATGCAAATGTTCTACCTTTTGTGGAAAAATAGCATTAATAAAAAAAAATCAAATCAATAGAAGTTAAGGAATTGAGGTCAAAAATAAATGTAGAGAATAAAATGGAATCCATTTGCTTGGATTACCAATTATACAAATGTAATCAGGGCAATTTCTGCTCAGCTTGATGGTAAAGGAGCTAGTAATACCTCTGGCTGATTCAAGGAAAAGACAAAAGTTCAATTTCGGTTTGGTTATCTCCCGCCCACCCCCCACCCCAATTTAAGGATTAGTTTTTCAGCATTCATTTCAATTTATTAGATGCCTGAGAACATTCTTAAGCATTTCTACTTCCTCTAATAAACATGTTTCTAATTTTAAAGCAAATTACACAGTGCATATGTTGTACTGTGCATTTTTCTTTGTGCAATGGTGCTACAAAACTCAAAAAATGTTACATATTACAAGATTCTTCTGTTTTATTTTTATTTGTTTTATGTGTCATATTTGTATAGCAATCCAGAAATTGACATCATACAACACTTAATTAAAGGTCTACCCCAATATGGGAGGGAGCATCCTGCTTCCCTTTCGCCTTTCAGCTCCAATCCAGGAGCCCTCAGGCAGTCACTATTGCGACAAACTATTTGTATCAAATTTATATTTGCTGATAAAGAAATAAAGAGAGACTAGTATAGATCTATTTCAAGCTATTTAGCTCTCATCAGCTAGCCATACCCCTACTTGGATTCAAACCCAAGTGTTCGTGGCCGTGCCACTTTAAACCCCTCCAATCCATACATGAAGCAGACTGACACCCAACATGAAGAGATGGCATGGCCACGAACATGAAGCCAAACACAGCAACACAGCTCACCAGCTCAAATCCCCCTGCTACTCAGACTAACCCGAGCACAACCAAGCCCCCACCTAAACAGAACACACACCCATCCAATCAGAGCACAGCCAACCCCCCATCCAATCAGAGCACAGCCAAACCCCCAACCAATCAGAACATACCTCCACCCAATCAGAACACAGCCAAGCTCCCACCCAATCAGTTCACACCCCCACTGGCAGTTAAAAGGAAGAAACAGCTGCGATCACACACATTGCTCCTAGAAGCACGAAGCCGAGAACACCAGCCTGAAGATGATGAATGAGACTTCGTCGAAACGTTGCCAAGACACCTCCAATTTTACGCGGGAGAAAACCCGAATAACCAAAGACCTATATATATAGTTATATATATAGTTATATATATCCATATATATATATGTGTGTGTGTGTGTGTGTATATATATATATATATATATATATATATATATATATATATATATATATATATATATATATATATGTATGTATAACAATCATAATTTTATTCTTGTTTTATTTGTAGTCTTAATTGATTAAAGTGGTCTATCAATATTGCAAAATAAATATAAAAATATTAACATAACTGTTCTTTAGTTTATACTTTGGTTTAAGATGTGAGACTTATTTAGCATACTGAAGTTCTAGTTATGGATCCGCTATTCAAACCTTTATTGTCAGAGTACAACATGTGTACTATGAGATTGGCTGAGCCTCCCTTCGTGCACCCCTCTCCCAACCCAGTACAACTCACAGTGAAAGACAGTAAAAGAAAAATCCCTAACTGAGTGAATCCTGCTAACAATCACCCAATCCTACTGCACCATGTGAATTTATTACACGTCGCACTGGCCCCGCAAGTCAATTGTACTATGTTGTTGTAAAGTTATTTTCCATTCGAAGCCTGAAAGCCCACGGATAAAAACTGTTCTTCAGTCTGTTTGTGCGGCTGCCTATGCTTCTATATCGCCTTCCCAATGGAAGGAGAATAAAGAAGTGGTGATCAGGGTGAGAGTCTTCCCTGAGGATTTTCCTCACTCTTCCAAGGCAGCGAACCCTAACAATGTCGTCTAGTGATATCAGGGGATAGCCCACGATTTTTGTGCTGTGCTCCACCACCCTCTGTAGTGTTTTTCTATTCTATCTAAGACAGCATACCACACCGTAATGCACGGAGTGAGGACACTTTCTATTGTGTTAAAATCACTTCCGTCTCTAGGTGAAAGGCATTAGACAACTAGGATACCATCATTATCATCATTATCAATCATCAGGTCAAGGACAAGAATTCTCTGAATGGATTACAACTTTTCCAAGAATCAAGTATATCCACCCTAACATGCAGATCAAATGATCTTCTGTACACCACTCTAGATATTACTACAAAGTGGGGAACAGGAAATAGAAGTACATGACACTTTATTTCCTACTTTCCTATGGTTTTAAGCGGGTGTAACACTTAAACGTAGGCAGAGATAGTGGGCGCTACCTCAGATTAGATGAGGTTCTTAAAAAGGTCTTCACTTGTCCTCAGTCTGATGGAAGTTGGTGACTGCCCATCATACAAAGCTTGCCAATCCTAACTACCTTAGAAATCTCTTAGACCACATTCTCTTCTCAGGGGAAAAAAAGGGGAAGATGTGAGATATGAGACTCTAGAACTGGAACCATAAACTTTTAAAATCAAATCCCTGAAGTATCCTACCAACCATAGTTGGCTATTCATAAAAAAAAAAAATCAAGTTTATTCAAACAAAAGATTATTCTAGATTGCATGGATCCTTGGTTGTTAGAACAGGGAGCCAACATATTCCAGACAAATAGTGTTCCCCTTATATGCTTCTTTGCTTACAAATCTCTTGAGGGTTATTGTGAAATATATTCTTATTTCTGTATGGAAAATCAAGCCCGAGATAATGTTTGCTCATACAGAAGTACAGTTTTTCCTCTCTTTTTGTTTTTAGGATCATCACTTTTAACATTTATCATAGTAGAATATCAGCCTTTTAGGTACTTTGGGACAGGGGTGAAACCTACTTACCATCCCTACCGGTTCAGAAACCTACTTACCTTCCCTACCGGTGCGCGTGGGGACCCTCTGAGCATGCGCAAACCTTTCTGTGCATGCGCAGAGGGTTAAAAAACAGGGTACTTCCTAGTTAAAAGCAGGAAGTAACGACAACCGGGTGGGTGGGCGGAGCTTTGTGCTGCCATCGCTATCGGTTCTCCGAACCACCCGCCGCCATCGCTACCAGTTCGGCTGAACTGGTCCGAACCAGTAGCATGTCACCCCTGCTTTGGGACTACCCGAAGGCCATCTGCTGGGAAAGTAGCAGGCTTCCTTGGGGAGTTGGTTGACTACTCTAAGAACAGACTGCTGGGCCTGATGGACCTGGAATCATGAAGAGTTGTGCTTATGTTCTTATATTCTTAAGCAGTTTCACATAGGGACAGAGGCCAGGCCAACATTAGAATTGGTTTGGATCTTCAAATTTTGAATATATTAATTTGTGTTGGTGTGAGTTTTTTTTTTTAATAAATATTTTATTAAATATACAATTTAAAAACATTAGACTTGGTGCGACTTGTCTGGTACATACTTTTCTAACACTTTTTCTTTTGTGTATATTACAATATAACATCACGCATATTCCATATATACCTTTTGTACATTCAATCACACTCCAGTTACATACATATTCCCTTTGTATCTATTAAAATCCAATTTATTCCTCTCTAATATTTCTTTTAATATTTTATTTATTTTTCTTCCCTTTGTTTCTAATTCTCTATCCTTTCATTCCTCCTTTTCTCTAGCCATTTATAAAATGTATTCCAGGTTGCGTAGAATTCCAATTCATCTTTATCTTTGAGCTCCATTGTTAACCTGTCCATTTCTGCACAGGTCAAAATTTGGTTGATTATTTCTGCTTCCTGTGGGTTCTCTCTGCATTTCCAATTTTGTGCAAATATCAACCTTGCTGCTGTTAATATGTGTACCATAAGATATAATATGAGTTTGTTAATACCATCTCCTTTTCTGTGACATCTGATTATGACTACCTGCCTGTAATAAACTCTCCCTCTTACCATAATATCCTAGTCTCTTAGTAATCTAGGTCAGTTACCGGAAGGCCCTGAAGAAGCCAATCAAGCTTGGTCAGACCAGAAACAGGAATTCTTGAATCAACTTTGTAGAGAAAGGTGTGAAAGTTCCACTTAAAAAGTTATGGGGAAGAAGAAAGAAGAGGAAGTACATGTCACTTGCACTTCCTGTTTCCCACCATTACCCCGTGCCTAAAGCCATTCCTGGATCTTAGGTCTTGCAAGCCATATCATTTCAGAAACTAGACATGAGTGATGCAGCAGCTCAAATACCACACAATTATCTTAATTAATGCTAACTAGGGTACAAAGGTGGGGCAACCAAATTGGCTGCTTTGATCTTTAATGTTCAGGACTGCCCTGGTCCAATTTAACTTTAATGGATGATAATATTACAGAACAAATCAAAAGTGAGGATAACATTGACCAGAAGAAAGACAAAACGAAGAGATCACTATTTAAAGCCTTGGGGAAGGAGATTAGCTGGAAGACTGAGTGTCTCCTTCTAAGCAGGGTGCGTTTGTCTCTTCGGCTTACCTGTTGTTGTTTTTTTAAGTAAAGCCATACATTATGCACCCTTAAATAAATTAATTTTCATGAATTCTGATGTAAACTGGCCTCCGTCATCCCTCTAAACTATAGGTTGCGATATGGAATAAGTCCCCTTAAGATGTCGCACATCTCTGGCCGAGGTGGTATTCAGCAGGTTCTGACCAGTTCTGGAGAACCGGTAGTAGAAATTTTGAGTAGTTTGGAGAACCGGTAGTAAAAATTCTGACTGGCTCCGCCCCCATCTATTCGCTGCCTCCCGAGTCCCAGCTGATCGGGAGGAAATGGGGATTTTGCAGTAACCTTCCCCTGGAGTGGGGTGGGATTTTACAGTATCCTTCCCCTGCCATGCCCACCAAGCCACACCCACCAAGCCATGCCCACAGAACTGGTAGTAAACATTTTTGAACCCCACCACTGATCTCTGGGTTACAATCAGCAAAGAAACCAAAGTGCATTTTTAAATATATCTATTTTAAGGTTAAAAAAGAGGAAAGTTCTTTAACAAAGTAGCTTAGGAATGTGCATTTGTGAAAATATGGGCTCAGACATGCCTTTATTTTCAAATATGAAATATTTGGGCAGATATAAATATGAAATTTGGGCAGATTCACAATGAAACTATGAGAAATTCACACATGGTTCGTTCCAACCATGGTAAGAGAAAATAGCAAAAACTAAGAGAGACAACCTAAAACTTAATAACATCGCATGTGGTCTATGACGAAAAATAGTTGTCACTAAAGTAAGCTTTGTTTTAGAAACCAACTTTAGATCTTAACAGAATGAAATTAGTATTTTAAGGATTAAATTATTCTAGAAGGAAGGGGAAGGAAGTTTCTTGACTCTTCTGGTTTTGCAAAGAAAAAAGAAAAAGTATTTTGCACATAATGAAATACAGGATGAACGAGTAAAACATGCCACCAAAGGGTTGTTTGTCAACCCTCAAGGTGTATTTTATTACTCATTTCTAACATTCATTACTCTCATTACTCAAAACAGTTCTGACAGTAACTAACTTCATAAAAATAGGCAGGCAGGCAGGCAGGCAGGCAGGCAGGCAGCAGGCAGGCAGGCAGGAAATCAGTATATAATTTAAAATATAGGATGTGAAAGGTAATAAAATAGAATGGACAGAAGATGCACCTCAGTATAATTTAGCACTATGTGGATTCAGTTCAGTGGTGAAATGTAAAATTTGTTACTACCAGTTCTGTGGGCGTGGCTTGGTGGGGGGTAATGTGACTGGATGGGCGTGGCCAACTTTTTTTTTTAACTTTTAAAAGCATTTTTTCTACAACCTCTTTGGCCGAAGAGGTTTTAGAAAAAATGCTTTGAAAAGTGGGGGAAAAAAAGCCTCTGATGATCGCGCGGCTCAGATGGGCATGGGGGAGGGCAGGGATTTTTGCTACTGGTTCTCCAAACCAGCCGCTGCCATCGCTACCGAACCGGGAGCATTTCACCCCTGATTCAGTTTGTATCAGTGGTGAAATTCAGCTGCAATCAGCGATCGCCAGAGCCTTTTTTAAAAACTTTTTTAAAGCATTTTTTTACTACCTATTCGCCCGAGCCGGTAGTAAAAAAATGCTTTTAAAAGGTAAAAAAAAATGGTTCCAATGATCGTGTAGCACAGCTTTGATCATCAGAGCCTTTTTTTAAACCTTTTAAAAGGATTTTTTTACTGGCTCGGCTGAATAGGTAGTAAAATAAATGCTTTAAAAAAGTTTTTAAAAAGGTTCCCCCGTGCGCCACAGCTGATCACCCCCCCCACATGCTGTTCTACTTACCTTCCCAAGCCTTCCTTTGGTGTGCACTGCACGCGTGCACAGCTCGCATTTGGTATGCACTGTGCATGCACATGCACAGCATGTGTTTGGCGCATGCGCGGCTAGCGAACTGGTAGTAAACCGGTTCAGATTTCACCACTATGGGCATCCCTTTTCAAATTCTACTGAAGCAAAACCTGAAATGTGCTTCGTAATTTTAGCCCTGTGTGGGGCAGAATTTGTTGCACAGAAGCTCTCTTTGCTGTGCCACTTGCCAAGATGACAACAGAAAACAAGTTCCTTTATCTATGAAATTGCCCGTAATTGATAGTTGCCTATTGGAATCAATTATAACAATACCACGGCCTCTCTTTGCCTCTTCTTTCCTTGAAGGGATGAATAGATTGATAAAAATTATCCAGAGGAGAATCACTGTGGGCTGGGAGATTTGGGAGAAACTAAAAAGGAGAATTGAGAATTGAACAAGGGACAACAAAGAATGAAGATAAGGGAATGGTCACATCAATAGGAAGCAGAGGGGAGGCTGTTGTAAGCTGTTTGTGTGAATAGATTTCTAATCAAGCAGACAAAAGACCACTTACACTCGAGCATAATACAAACCAGAACCAAATGAGGCAGAACTTTGATGGAAAAAATGACCCGAAATATAAAGTTTAAAATAATAGGGTGCTGAAGGGCTCTCTATAGGATTGAAGGAAGGAATCATTTAGTCTGGTTTTCAATACAACACCCTGTGTTGCTCCATTCTAACAACACTATAGCAATAAGTAGTGTACATTCTTGTACTGCAGTGAGTCTTCGACCCTTTACAAACGGCAGGAGAGAAAGTTGAACACCTTTCATATGCGCTGTGTCCGACAAATTCTTGGCATCACCTGGCAGGACAAAGTTCCAAATAGTGCAGTCTTGGAACGTGCTGGAATTTCTAGCATGTATACACTATTGAAACAGCGACGTCTACGCTGTCTGGGGCATGTCGTGAGAATGGCTGGTGGTCCAATTCCAAAAGATCTCCTATATGGGGAATTAGTGCAGGGAAAGCACCTCAGAGGGAGACCACAGCTGCGATATAAGGATATCTTCAAGAGGGACCTAAAGGCCCTGGGAATGGACATTAACAACTGGGAAACCTTGACCTCCAATCATTCAGCTTGGAGGCTAAAGACGCAGCATGGCCTTCTCCAATTCGAAGAGACGCTTGTTCGGCAGGCCGAGGCAAAGAGGCCATCCCGGAACCAGCGAAATCTGGAAGCTGGGCAGGGGACAGAATGTATCTTCCCTTAGTGTGGAAGGGATTCCCACTCTAGAATTGGCCTTTTTAGTCACAGTAGATGCTGTTTTAGGACCTCTTTCCAGAGCATGATACCATAGTCTCTTGAGACTGAAGGATGCCAATGACAGCAATAAAAAGGATGAGTTTATTTTATTTTGGGGTTCATACAGTTTCTCCTCTGAAAACTGTTGCACACACATTACCATAAGAAACCAATGAAAGCCAAGTTTGATATTACTGTCCAAAGAACAGAGACGCTCCTAGACAAACAGATTTGCTAAATGTTTTTGCACTTGGACCATGCAGATTTGTCTGCAGTTTTTTTTTTTTAAAAAACCCTATTATAAATTCCATGCGTATCTTTTCCCATTGTGGCACTCATTTTATTCTAAACTCCCCTCTTTTAATTATCTCTCATTTTCCATTCTCCCTCCCCCCTCCCTGTTTCCACATTTATGGGAAAATATAGCAAAGAAACTAATTAAGAAATAAAGATTTTGGTTCTCTGCGCTTATGCTTTCCCCCACTTTCTAATAAAATATTAAAGCTAAATTGAATTTAATTTAACTTGATGACTGTTTAACCTTAGTAGTCATCAGTTCACTGCAGTTACTTCCAAGATATTTCTCCCCCATCAACCCCTAAACACAAAGCTTAAACATATTTGGCACTTAACCAACATGTTCTGGCACTCTGACTGTGGGTTATAATTTCAGAGTCACTGGTGAAATCATTAAGAGAAAGCTATTTTACAATCCTCTCTCACACACTCTTTATGATTGTGTGTGTTTGTGTGTTCACTTATAAAAAAACAGATGGAGAAAAAAACGTATCTGCAACTGGGACTTGCTCAAGTCTAATTTATTCTCAGGAAATGCAAAAGAAAACCTGAGAACTTGACAAAGCCAAATTCCATGATGGCATTGCTTGCAAATTGCATGAAGAGAAAGAACCCTACCAGCTTCTCCATCTCAATCTGAGCATCCCAGTGTTTTGGAAATGTGTGCAAATTGACATTTGTCTCTTTCTGTCTTGAATGGCAAATCATCTTTGCATATAAAATGAAGCTTTATGTCTTTTCTTTTGCTTCCTTCTCACCTTTGGGGATATATGCAAGGGTGGGCTGCTGGGGGTTCGCAGGGCTTCAGGAGAACCGCTAGCTAAGATTCTGTGCAGTTCGGAGAACTCCCAAATCCCACTCCTGGCTGGCCACGCCCACTCCACCCCTCCCCTCCCAGGAGTCCCCACACGGCCCATTTGGGATGCAGGTAAGTGCAGGGCATGCCTGGAGGCTCGGGGAGGGTGAAAAACGAGCCTACCGGAAGTTCAGGAAGGCCAGAAATGGGCCTGTTTCCAGCCTCCAGAGGACCTCCGGAGCCTGGGGAAGCTGTTTTCGCCTTCCAAGAGGCTCAAGGAAAGCCACCGGAGCCCCGGGAGGGCAAACCCTCCCCTAGTGTGGTCCAGGAGGCTGATTAGGACACGCCCACCATGGCCACACTCACCCAGCAACTGGCAGAGAATCCGTTGCTAAAATTTTTGAAGCCCTGGATATATGTAACTTCCCTTCATATAGTACAGGAGAAATTATGCAAGAGGAGACTCTGAAACATCTCCCATATGTCTGTGGATGTTTTATAAAACAATTATACCTAAACGTTAAAGAACGAACAGAACGTTTGCATTTTCTCAAAATGTTCTCCAGAGCAAAGGGGCTGCCAATTACTTGGAAACCTCTTCTATTGTGAGTCAAAACCTCCCTCCCTCCAGATTTCTGAATTGGACAATTCAGGAGGTGGCTCAATTTGGTGTAGCAGTAACAGGTACTGGGCTAGAAACTCAGATACTGTGAATTCTTGTCCCACTTATGACATGAAGCTAACTGGGCCAGTCTCTCTCTCTCTCTCTCTCTCTCTCTCTCTCTCTCTCTCTCTCTCTCTCTCTTTCTCTGTCATGTGCAAACAACCAGAACCACTCTTACATAGGTCCAAGAAAGCTCAGAGAGCATCAAGGACCCCACAGATACTTTATTGTTGATCACGTATGTTACAGGAATCTCACCAGAATCTCTGCCATCCCTTGGAAAATGGCAGATGTAGACCTGAAGATTTGATCTCAGACATTTCATCTCCCAAGCAAACTCTAAACTGGGATGTTTCTTTACTCTCCCTAGAGGGGATTGTTCCCTTTCATGTGGTGGTTTATTTATTTGTTAGTTAGTTAGTTAGTTAGTTAGTTAGTTAGTTAGTTAGTTAGTTAGTTAGTTAGTTAATTAGATTTATATGCCGCCCTTCTCTGGAGACTCAGGGCGGCTTACAATGCATTAAGCAATTGTTTGACCACACTCTCTCACCAAAGGAAGAAAAGAAATGCAAGTTGCTTCCAACAATGTGGTCAAGAAAATTTTGTGGACTTGTCCAGGCAATTGCCAGGAGTCAAGTCTGACTCAAAAGCAAGCAAGCAAGCAAGCAAATAAATAAATAAATAAATTCTCTCACAACTCTTCCCTTAATTTTATTGTCATACCAGATTTCGGAGGGGGGATAGATTGTAGAGCTGAATTAATTTTATCTCATAATTTTTAATGATAAACACATCACATTAGAATAATACAAACATTATTGTGCAAATTATATTGTAGTCCAAATTAATAGCCTGCATTATATTTACTGGATAGGATGGATAAAGGTCGTGTAGGAGGGGATTCATATTATGGTCCCTGATTAATCATACTTCATTAGTGCAGTCAGGAAACCATAAAACAAAATTACATTTGTGAATCAATTGCTGAAAGGAGCTAGGGCTGAGAGCTGGAGGATAAAAAATGATTCCTTTTCTTCCTGGACTGATGCTATCAGAACACTCTGTAATTAACCACAGAAAAAGCAGATAGAGATGATAAGAGATTAAGGTTTCCATTTGCATATACATTTACTTATCTTGCTCTAAGTTTCACTGAACTGAATGGAACTGACTTCTGCAGAAGGTTAAGAAGAAGCATTTCTTGAAAATTACACCTTGTATCTTGTTGCACAGTGTTCAGAATAACGATATCATCAGAACAGGACTAGGGGCAAATTTTTGCTTAGTGAACTAGGGAGAGCCCAGATGTGCCAACTTTAGATTTCGGAAAATGACTGAATCGTTGTTTATTACAGCCTAAACAGTCTCTCCCCTGACTCACAACTGTAGAGTTCAAGGTTAAGAACAACCAGTGACACCAAGATTAAAGGTGACCATGGAAGAAGTCCATTTTGATATTTCTTGGTGATTTGAGACTGATCTTAGAATCAGGTCAAAGGGGACCGATTTTTAAACTCGAGAATATAGGATTTATTGAGGCTTTTTGCATACATGATAGATGTGGAGTATAATGCCCAGGGGATCTGGTTGCTGTCATACGATATAAAATGGGATAGTCAAAGGTCACAGCAAATGCCACAGTCTTTAGGAGATAAGTGAGACTCTAACTGGGGAAGTACCTTTAACTGTGCTGGAGTTGGGAAAGAGGCTGAAACATTAGGTGAAAATCCCAGCTGGGTGAGAATTCAATAATATGGGTAGTTCTTGTCTTATGAACATAGTTGGGATATAACTTCCATTACTAGGGTGATGCATCATTAAGTGAGTCATCATGTGACTGTGCTCTATTTACAATCCTTTAGCCATGTTTGTTAAGTGAATGATGTGATTGTTAAATGAATCCAGCTTTCCCCCATTGATTTTGCTTGTCAGAAGCCAGCTGGGAAGTTCACAGATGGTGATCAAATGACCCCGGGATGCCTCAATCATTGTAAATATATTCCAGTTTCCAAGAGCCCAAATCACGATCACATGACTGCAGAGATACTGCAATGGTTTTAAGTGTGAGGATCAGTTACAAATTACTTTTCCCCCCCAGCACCATTGTAACTTTGAACAGTTGGTAAAGGAATGGTTGTAAGTCAAAGACTGCCTACTGTATACTTTTTTTTTCTATGTTCTGGAAGCCTTGATGGTATGCTATCTGGACCTTAGCCTAGAGGCTAGTCTAAACTGAATTTTAAGAGTAGTCCATACCCCAGGCTCTTCCTGTACTTTGGAAATTCAATTCCACCAGGCTATTAAAAAAGGCCATGGTTTTCCCAGTTGCAATCTATGGCTGTGAAAGTTGAACCATAAGAAAGGCCGAGGGCCAAAGAATTGAGGCCTTTGAATTCTGCTGCTGGAGATGACTCCTGTGAGTCCCTTGAACTGCAAGGCGATCAAACCGGTCAGTCCTAGAGGAGATCAACCCTGACTGCTCTTTAAAAGGCCAGATCTTGAAGAGGAAACTCAAATACTTTAGCCACCTAATGAGAAGGAAGGACTCACTGGAGAAGGGCCTAATGCTGGAAACGATTGAGGGCAAAAGAAGAAGGGGACAGCAAAGAATGAGGTGGCTGGATGGAATCACTGAAGCAGTAGGCATGAGCTTAAATGGACTGTGGGGGATGGTAGAGGACAGGAATGCCTGGAGGAACTTTGTCCATGGGGTCGCGATGGGTCAGACACGACTTCGCAACTAACAACAGCAACAAAATTAAAAAAGGAAAATTCATGACTTCATATAATAATACAGACTACTGAGTTGGAAAGGACCTTGGAGGTCTTCAGGTTTAACTTCCTGTTCAAGCAGGAGGAGACCCTACACCATTCTGGACAAGTGATGAAGCAACTACAACTTCTGGAAGCAAACCGTTCTACTGATGAACTGTTCTCACTGTCAAGAGATTTCTCCTTAGTTATAAAGGTTGGCTCTCTGTTTAATGATCTTCCACCTGTTACTTTTTTGTCCTGCCTTCAGGTGCTTTGTAGAATTAGTCAACCCCCTCATCTCCGTGACAGTCCCTTAAATATTGGAAGACTGCTAGTCCTTCACTTTGCTGCAGTGGCTTTGCATTTCAGTGACAACTTCTGCATCCCTAACAGAAGCATTGTGTCATTGGGCAGATTTCCAAATCCCCACCAAATGTGCCTTTGTAGAAATAATTGCTGTAATTTAAATAGAATTACACTAAAGTGGGTAATCCCATGTCCTTTCTGGCTACCAGTGGGTAACTTTAATGCCCTGACCTTCTTAAGCATCCACTCTGTACCATTTGTAGAGTGATGTTGACAACTGTTTGATTCAGGGTTAAACTGTCTTCAGCCTCTGTCTCTTATTTTACTTAGGAAGTGTTGGAAGAAATATTCTTCTGGGTTCAGTTCCAAGTGGGGAAAAAGACACTGGAAACATGGAGACTGCTTGGAAAGATGGTTTAATGGTGGACAGGATCACATGGTTTGAGTTCCTGAACAGAAAAGGGCCGAGATGCTGAGAATTCTTGGGTTTTATACTCTGGCTTTGAACTTCCTGGGGCACAGGAAGAATATCCTGATTGGTTGCTGTCAGAGGTTATAGCTAACCTTGCTGGCTGATGTAATCTTCCCAGGTGCCATGTTTCTGTTGCTAGATGGGTCCTATTGTGTTGCAGATGATGGTCCATTGACAAAGGTGTGTGGAGGGAATGAGTGAGCTTGGATGAGGCCTTAATGGCCATTGACAAAGGTGGGGAGAGGCAGGAAGCTGCTTTGTCTTTAAAACATGTTTCTCCATTTCTCATCCAGGGAAATATATTCTGCTTTTTAAATATTTCCTAAAATATTTCATTCTTCTAGGAGAGGGGGTGGTGGTGCTAACTTCCTACAGAAGTTTAGCCATTTCTTTAGTAGGAGAATACAAAGCATCTCAGATCATCTGGAAGCCATTGACAAGACAAGCAATCCTTTAGCAGATCAACTTCACTCTTCAAGCTCTTAGGTGTGACACTGTGTTTAATCTCAAAGGCCTTTTTATTATGATTTTTTTTTTGCTTTAAAATTGTCAGACTTCCTTGCCTTAATGTTTGGCAGACTTCAGTCAGTGTTCTCCATCTGATGAACAAAGTTTCCCGTTTCTTTGTTTCCTTAGGTGTAATGTTTTGGGTACACGCTCTTAGTTTTGGTGCTGTGCGTCTGTTTTTCTCCTGTTCTTTTTAAAACGTTGTCATCGTAATATATGAAGCATTGGCCTCCTTGCAGTTTGTCAGACTACATCAGGCTGTATCTTGTCACATACAGGAACAAATGAAGGCAATATGACTGAGTTGCAGATACATATCACAAGCCATTATAAAGTTAATAAAAACTTTCTTTGAAGGAAAGTGCATTTGATGTGTTCTCTCAATGAGCTTCGGATCATACTGCCGTCTTTCCTGACAAGTCAGAGTTGCCAAATCTTTTAAAATTTAAATTTATTAAGCTGGTTGAATTCCATTTTATTGAAGCTTGCCTGCATCAAAAAAGTACTTCTACCACGTTGTTGGTTATTTTATTTTATTTTATTTTTGCTTTTCCTTCTCCCTATTGAATAAGATTCATGCAACTGTTGTTAAAGTCCATGCAAATAAACAAAATAAAATTCTAATGAAGATTATGTTATAATAAAAACCATATCACTGTATTAAGATGCATTAATATTAATGAGGTTACCAAAGCTTCTTATTTATATCTGGATTAATTGACTTGGCAATTGGCTCAGGGAGTGTGGGAAAAGGAATATACATTCTAGATACCATAATTCTTGGTCACCTTTTGAAGAAAAGATTTACCAAATGCAAAGATGGGTATTTTCTTTGGCTTATTTCTCTTGCTTTTATATTTAAAAAGCAAGCAAGCAAGCAAGCAAGCAAGCAAGCAAGCAAGCAAGCAAGCAAGCAAGGAAGGAAGGAAGGAAGGAAGGAAGGAAGGAAGGAAGGAAGGAAGGAAGGAAGGAAGATCAAATCACATCATTTTCACTGGAAAACACATCCCAGAAAACAGAAAAGTGCAGATTTGGTCAATACCAATCTAAGTACAGATTTAGGAAGTGCAAATGAGATAAAAAAAAATTAAAAAATAGACATAATGAATTTCCTTGCAGTAGTAACTCAAGAGTTGAAAGATTTATTTCAATGTGATTCTAATGTATGAATTTTTATTGCACGTTTTTGCTAATGTATGCATTTTTGTGTCTACTTTTCTCCAGCAATTTCTCTCATGGAAAGCAGACTTTTGTGTACTTTTCTCAAATACTCCCTTTTAATTATTTTCTCTAATGTATTGTACACCCTTTTCAACATGTTTTTAAATGAATTGGAAAACACGTCCCAGAAATCAGAAAAGTGCAGATTTGGTCAATACCAATCTAAGTACAGATTTAGAAAGTATGAATGGGATATATATACTTTTAAAACAGACCTAATGAATTTCTTTGCAGTAGTAATTCAGGAATTGAAAGATCTATTTTTAACCATCCACACTAATCTGATCTTTACTTTTTTTATGCAGTTGTGCATTCGTCTTTGGAGAGAGAGATTTAGGATAACAAAACTAGCTCTCGAGATTCTTGTGAATAAAAATAGGAGAAGGGAATGTTGCATATCGTCTTGAACTCTTAGTGGAAAGGAGGAATATAAATGGAACAAGTAAATACATAAATAAGGGACTTTGGGCCAGTGGTGGGTTGCCCCTGGTTCACACCGGTTCTGTAGAACTGGTAGTAAAACTGGCAGAAGGCTCCGCCCACCAACAATACTTCTGCGCATGCTTTGCTCTGGGCTTGTTGTTGACAAAGTGGTAGGAGCAGAATGGGAAAGGGACAATTTAATGCAAAAAATAAATTACTATTCTGTCCAGCAACTCAAAATTCTGTAGGGCAGCAGTGTCAAAACTGGCAGCCCACGGGCCAGCTACGTCACATACAGGCCACTCCCACCCCAGCTCTGCAAATGGGAAAAACATCACGAAACATCACCTGATGGCAATGTGATGCAGCAAGTTTGACACCTGTGTTGTAGGGAAAAAGCTATCATGGATTTTCATGACCTCTGCCACTGCTCCCGGATAAGCAACACAATCTTTAAACAGGGATTCACTGAATACACATAAATGTCTAGGTTTACACCTCTGACTGAATCATGCTTTTCAAAAGAACAGCTAGGTTTGCATAGCATGCTAAGCCCAAGCAAATCACATTTATTTATTTATTAAGCTTATATTCACCCATGGCGACTCAATGCGGTTTACAGAATATAAAAACCATATTTAAAAACAGTAAGACTAATAAAAAAATCAAATAAATTAATGTAATAAAATCACCCCGACCCTCCCACCTCCTGCCCCAGCGACAGCCGATCAAATGAGCTATTTAATGGGCTCCATCCCGCTCTGGGTTCCCCAGGCCCACTGGCAGAACCAGGTCTTCAGTGCCTTCTGGAAGAGTTATTAGAGTGGGGGCCATTTTAATCTCTGGGGGAATGATGTTCCAGAGAGAGGGAGCCACCACCGAGAAGGTCCTTCTTCTGGGTCCCACCAAGTGTATCTCCCTCAGGGATGGGACTCACAGCATTCCCTGCCTCCCCGCTCTAATGGGTTGGGTAGATGTGACCGGCAAGAGACAGTTCCTCAGATAACCTGGTCCCAAGCCATGAAGGGCTTTAAAAGTGACAACCTGCACCTTGAATTGCACCTGGAAGCAAATAGGCAAACAATGCAGCTCCCTCAGGTTCCATAATCCCGCATTATGGATTAGCACAAAATATGAGTCGAAACTATAATCAAATCCTGTGATGAGAGAGAGAGAGAGAGAGAGAGAGAGAGGGATGGAGATAGAGAGAGAGAGGGAATATCCAAAGTATTTCTGCCTTCATCACCACCCTTAGCCTTTTCTGTGGGAGAGGGTTTCAAAATGTCTGTCTGTCTGTCTGTCTGTCTGTCTGTCTGTCTGTCTATATCCCTATCTATCCAACTCTTACTGCAGAATTAATGTTGTTTAAGGGCTTAGATTAAATCAGGGATCCATTCCAACTTTTTCAAAAGAGGGGATGGGAGTGACATCCACATGAAGATAGCAGGCTAATTTAAGGAGCACTGAGCTGGATGCAAACTACACAATATGGTCCAATAGTTTGCAGTCTCATCCTACATTTTGAGATGGCTTTGCCTTTGCAGATTGGTAGGGCCATTTCTACCACTAATTTGTGGTGTTGAATTACTGCACTTTAAGAATCATAGTAAATATTCCGTTTATTTCTTGCATTTCTATCCTGATGAAGTCTCTGATGACGCTCAGCAATTCATATGACATAAGGAAAATAGGAAAAACATCCGCAGTACATTTTAAAAAATTACAGTTCAGTCACTAAGCCAGACAACCCATTGGTGTAACAAAAATAAAATAAATGTAATTAAATATAAATATAAAAAAATGCTCAATAAGTAACTTCATTGGAATACTCTCCGAGAGTTCAGTTTTAAGGACTTTCTGAGAGCTATCAATGAGCTTTTAATATGCAGAATAGAGTTACATCTATTATTTTTTTATTTAGATGTAACAATGTGGAAGCTGATCTGCATCTCTGTCTAACTGCACCTGTTTTATAATTTTGCTCTTTGCACCTGCAATTCAAAAGAAAATCTTCTATTGCAGTGAATGACACTTCCCCCCCCTTTATACAAATCTAGGATACCTGAACTGGAATCACATTGCAACGGACAATAATTTCCCCAATTCTAATTGTCTGATATCAGCCTGGATAGGATCCCTTACATATTTGATACTTCAGATGGATGAACTCTATTCCAAATTTTCCTCCTTAATAGAACTTTTTGCCTGGCGAGAAAAACAATGGAAGAAGTTGGGGGAAGATGGAAAATTACAAGTTTAAAGTTTTGTGTATAAAACAGGGTGATCGCACAATTCAAAGACTCATCTGAAAGTATCGTTATTATCTTTTTCTTTTTTAAATGTAGCTCATATGCTAGGGGTGAGAAGTAATCTGAAATTTAGTTCCAGGTTAATAAATCAAGTAATAATCCAGCAGGAAGTTGGGTTGCATTTTAGATTAGGCTGCTTTTGAAACATTTTTTGCTTCCCACAGTACTTATGCTCTGCTAACTCTCGGTAATTGAAGTTTTGGGTAATGTTATATAAAGTACAATTATAGTTAATGCAACATACCTCTTTTGCTCAATATATATAGCTTGTAAACGTGTGAAATGGCTACAACTTTCATTTGGCCAGCTAGTTGACTGGAGACAGGAATAAGACAGATATCTCAAGTGTTCCATTAGGTGAATTTACTGTACTCAGTGATTAATTATAACCTTAATAATTCACTCCCATTGCCACAGGCCCAAAGCTGCTATTACTCACAATGTAAATACCAGCTCTTTCTCATAGGCGATGCAACACCGAGAGTGTGTAGTAGTGAAAAACCCTTGGAATGCATTCTGTGAAGTTCTTGTTAACACAGGTTTTGAAGATCTGACGACAGATCAGAGCCACACAGAATGGAGACCCGTTTCTGGGAATTAAGTAACCTAATGGTAGACTTAATTTATATGGAGTAGATCCAATCTGGAACTTTTCCAGATAGGACTAGAAAGGACCTTTGTTTGAAATCGCTCATGTCCACTCAATGTACAGAATACTCCATTGCATATCTTATTGAGATATCTGGATAGACACAGTCCATATATTGTGATTGGTTAGATGCAGGGGTGGGATTCAGCTAGTTCAGATGCTTTGGGCGAACCGCATGTTAATTTTAATCTGGTTCGCTGAACCAGTAGTTGCAAGGACTGGCTGACCCCGCCCACTCTGCCCCTCCCCTCCCAGAAATCTCCACGCAGCCCATTTTGGATGCCAGGTAAGGGCCTGCGCAGAGGCTCTGGGAGGGCGAAAAATGGGCCTCCCAGAAGTACCAGAAGTACCAGAAGTCCAGAAACTGGTACTGTTTCTGGACTTTAGGCTACTCCTTCAGCCTGTTTCAGAGGCTGAAGGAGGCCGTTTTCGCCCTCCCAGAGGCTCAAAGAAAACCTCCGGAGCCTGGGGAGGGAGAACAATGCCCCCTCCGCCATGGTGCAGGTGGCTGACTAGGCCACGCCCACCATGGCCATGCCCACCCAGCCACCAGGCAGAGAACCAGTTGCTAAATTTTTTCAATCCCACCCCTGGTTAGATGTTGCCCTAGCATGCTATATATGACCTCAATCAATTGTGGTTTACTCCACAAACCATTCGCCAAGCAAGCAATGGTTGGACATGATTTGGGAGCCATATCTATATAAGGTAGTTTTATAGTGGATGGTCCTCAAGATGTAAAAAGAGGAAGACCAGGCCACTGTTATCAGTGATCACAATAAATGGAGCTATGATCATTGGACAAACCTCCACTAGCTCTTTCCCCACTTCAGATTCAGCCACATCAGTGCCTCCTGTAGATTTTTTAAACAGTAGTGAGTAGTAGGGAGGAATCCGAAAAGTATCTCAACCTCCTGCTCGTTTGAAATTTGAGCACTGTCATTCAGAATAAATCAAGCAGCCTAGGAAGAACATGCAACTTCGTATTCACTCATGTGTAGGAAATACTTTTCATAAATGAGCCGGTGCACCATTGCTTGAGATGGCAAAGACAAGCAGAAAAGGTGGAATATGCGAGGTAGTAATTTTCCTGTTATTTTATGGTTGTTCTCCAGGAGTGCAATCCTGAGACCATGTCCACGCTATCAATGCCATGCTATCTAATCCTCATGTCAAAGTAACAGTAATGAGAACAAACTTCTCATTATTTTAGCAATGGGTGGATAATACTACAAAGATGCTCTGGAACATTAGTGGAGAAATAGTCCACTTGAGATTGGAAGAAGAAAAGTACTCAACCTCCCTACCTATAGGAGAAGAAGGAACAGAGGCTGGGGCAGTGGTGAAATGCAAAAATGTTTGCTACTGGTTCTGTAGGCGTGGCTTGGTGGGTGTGGCTTGGTGGGGGGGTCATATGACTGGGTGGGCGTGGCAATCTTTTCTTTTTACTTTTTTAAAGCATTTTTACTACCTATTTGCCCAAACCAATAGTAAAAGAATGCTTTAAAAAAGTTTTTAAAAAAAGGTTCCGATGATCACAGCTGTGCCATGCGCGCACATACTCACACATGGACACACACACTAGAGCTGTTATTCATCAATAACAAATCAACACAACCACCATACAGTCTTAGCTACACCTCCTGATCCCCAGACCCAGTCACATGTTTCCTGACCGCCTAAGCTTTGTATCTCTAAGTGGCTACAAGCTCTTAACAGTATTTTTCAAACATATGGAAGAAAAACAATGGCCCGTCAGGAGCAGCTTGCAAAGCCACTGAGTTGTGAGATTCTCGGCCTCCCAAATATACTGTACTTTTATCACTTGCAGGACTAGAAATGAAGATAAAATTGTGCATATGGAACTGGTTGCATATATAACTGGGGACACCCAGCTCTTCCCCAGTGGTGAAATGTAAAATTTGTTATTACCGGTTCTGTGGGCGTGGCTTGGTGGGGGGTGTTTAATATGACCGAGTGGGCGTGGCCATTTTTTCTTTTTCTTTTTACTTTTAAAACCATTTTTTCTACAACCTCTTTGGCTGAAGAGGTTGTAGAAAAAATGCTTTTAAAGCCTCTGACGATCCCAGCTGACTTGCCTGATCGGCAGAGGCTTTCTTTTTTTTTTTTTAAGCCTCTGACGATCCCAGCTGACTTGCCTGATCGGCAGAGGCTTTTTTTCCTTTTAAAAGCATTTTTTTCTATAATGTCTTCTGCTGAAGAGGTTGTAGAAAAAATGCTTTTAAAGCCTCTGACGATCCCAGCTGACTTGCCTGATCAGCAGAGGCTTTCTTTTTTTTTTTTTAAGCCTCTGACGATCCCAGCTGACTTGCCTGATCGGCAGAGGCTTTTTTTCCTTTTAAAAACATTTTTTTCTATAATGTCTTCTGCTGAAGAGGTTGTAGAAAAAATGCTTTTAAAAGCCTCTGATGATCCCAGCTGAGCCGCGCAATCATCAGAGGCTTTTTAAAAAAACTTTTAAAAGCATTTTTTTGGCCAAAGAGGTTGTAGAAAAAATGCTTTTAAAAATAATTTTTAAAAAAAGCATCTGATGATTGTGTGGCTCAGCTGAGCAATGGGGGGGGGGCAGGGATTTTTGCTACCGGTTCTCCGAACCACCTGCCTCCATTGCTACCGGATCAGGCGATCCGGTCCGAACCAGGAGCATTTCACCCCTGCTCTTCCCCAACCAAAAACCCTTCCTCAGCTATCAATCATCTTTGATGTAGCCCATGTTTCTCAGTTTTAGTAACTTTAAGGTTAGTGAACTTCAACTCCCAGAATATTGGGAATTAGAGTCCATGCATCTTAAAGTAACCAAGGTTGAGAAAAACTGGTTTAACTTAACCTTGAAGAGGATTTAAAATAGCTTTATATGTATTCTTTTCAATTGTATTGATGAATTTCACATGGTTGGTAAGTATTTTCCACCTATTTTAATTTCTTCAGAATAAAGGACTACTACATTTGGACTGCAAACATTCAGATGGACATGAGATGGCAGTAAGAAGATTTTCTCGATGTTGGCTACTATCTAGTAGTCACCTGAAGTTCTGTAGTCTAAATACAATAGCCCCATTTTCTGAATGAGATTGGAGAGCGTACTGTTCTCAGACTTCTAGTCTCATATCCTCATACATTCAATGTCTGTTGCCTAGCTCATTGAATCTCCTGGCTTCATATACAAGAGCAAAGCTTTAAACAAATTGAATAAAAATAAACAAGATACAGTATATGCATATGTGTAGATCATTATCACATTTAATTTCTTGTTAGAAAATAGTTAAGCATCTCCCTCTTTGGCTTGAATTATTCTATGAATGAAAGACTTCATTCTACTACTAGGACTTGGGACAGAATTTTTTTTTAAGGAATTTGAACATGTAGAGAAAAAAGACCTTCAATCATTTCCACGTTGCATCCTATTTGAGGAGTTTGTGAGCCACAATCGTATTGTAAAGTAAAAGACAATGGAAATGTTGAAGAATCTTATGCCATGACTTGCAAAATTTAGAATAATTGCAGTTTACACATGGTCAAGAACATTACTCCTTAAACATAAGGTGAGGTGATGCAAAAATAGAACCCATTGATGTTCATTGATTGATATACACATGTTTTATGTTGTCTGTCACCCCTTCTATAACTCAAGAAACAAGAGTGACATTTTCCTACATTGGGGCAGGAAATTTCTTTTGCAGTGAAGGTCCCCATTTTGGCCTTCAATTTCAACCCCTAGATATTGCAGGATAAAGGATGATGAGGACTTGAAGTTATGTAGGGGTTGGGAAAGGTACAAAAATGAATTTTGGTTGCTGCAGAGGCCCCATAATAGTTCACTCTACATAAACTACCTAGCATCGCGTTTCGTTTAACTCCATGTGGTTACACATCTATACAGGTACACATAAGATAGAGCAGCTAATATATTAATCTCTAGAGAAGGGAAGCTGAATATGAAACATACAGACACGTTGGTTGAGTTTCCATACATGCTAGGCAAGTTGTTGGGTTTCCTCAGTTTCAGCACCTGGTGAAGAATGCTGCCATTCTCTTAGGCCAGGGGTCAGCAACCTGCGGCTTTGGAGCCGCATGTGGCTCTTTCAGCCCTCTGCTGCGGCTTCCTGTCACTCAAAATATGCATCACAACTGCCAATGTGCAACACCCACTGGCATGTGATTTTCAACCACTGGTAGGCCAACCAAGGATAAATCCAAGAAAAGAAAAGTTTCAGAAGAAAACAGAACGTTTAATTCAACTACATATGCTAGTTTTGTGGCCGCTCAAGAAATAGTCAGTCACGGGAAGGGTTTTGTGGCTCCCGGTGTTTTCTTTTCTGTGGGAAACGGGTCCAAATGGCTCTTTGAATGTTTGAGGTTGCAAACCCCTGTCTTAGGCCATTGTTATGAACATGGTATTCAACTGTAGAATGTAGAACTGTTTATCAATTTGGTATTGTATGAGAATCCCACCACTGAGTTTCATCTAATCTGGAGTTAAAAGTTTAGAGTTTAAAGAAAGCTATGAATCCAACTCAAGTGTTGTTGAAAAGCCAACTAAAATGTTGCCACAAAAGGCAAACCAGGACATTGTTTTCTATCAGGAACAGGTGGCTAGAAAATAAATTGCTCTTGTTGAATTGGAGACAGCAAGGATCAAATGTATGGACTTGTACCAACCTCACCCCCAAGAATCTTTCTTTCTCCAAAACTTTCAAGTTCTCTCCAAGTTCTTCCAGATGTTTTTGTCTGAGCATGATCGGTCCTACATAAAATTTTCTCCTGTAGGCCAAATTAGACGGCAAATTTAGGCGAGAAGCTCTCACTGCCAAGAAGCTTGCGTTTCAGGTGGGAAGTCTTCCGATAGGGAATCTGCCTAAGGCTTTGGGATCTGGTGGTGCATTCAGGCTCACAGCCAGACTTCCTACAAGGAAAGAGCTTTCAGGTGGTTCCAAGGATGGAAGGGGGAAAGTCAAAGCAGGACAACAAGGCATGAAACACCAAAAGGACAATTCCCATCATGCCCAGAGAGCATAGTTGATTAATTGCGAGATCTTATGGAGTTTGTAATTTATAATTCATATTGTGTACTTTTGGTCTAATAAATTAAACAAACATTGGGGAATTCTAGGACCTGCACATTCTTGTCTGTATGTCCTGCTGGGCTGAATTTCAGTACCAGTCCATTGCTGGGAAATAACCTAGAAATTTTCTGTCTTTTTTTTTTCCTGTAGAAAACAACAAGAAGGGAGCATGTATGCCTTATACAGTGTTTCCCCGAAAATAAGACCCTTTTTTATATTTTTTGAACCCCAAAATAAGCGCTTGACCTTATTTTTGGGGGGGTCTTATTATTTTTGGGGTGCATGGAGCAAGACGGGGCTCCTCTTGCCATCTTACCTGATTTCCAGCTTTGTCTCCTTAATCCTAACCAGAGGAAATGGCAGGGACTGGCATTTAAATATTTTCAGAGAGGGCTTATTTTCGGAGAGGGCTTATTTTAGAGCATGCGCTCAAAAGCCCAATTGGGCTTATTATCAGGGGATGTCTTATTTTCAGGGAACCAGGGTACATTGAAATAAATATCAATGAAAGTTGGTACCAAATTATAATTGAACTTGATTGAAACCTGAATAAGTCAAGGATAGAGAAAGCTCGATAAAGCATTCTTCAAAATGAAAAAGGTCTTCTGCAGTCACAACATAAGCCTAAGACTGAAAATGGGACTTGTCAGATGTTACATCTTTTCTATCCTGCTCTACGGAGTGGAGAGTTGGTCTCTGACAGAAAACCACTTGAAGAGACTAGAAGCATTGGAAATGTGGATTTACAGATGGCTGTTACGTATAAGTTGGGTTGACAAAATCACAAATGAGGAGGTGATAAGCCGCCTGGGAAAGCCAAGGGAAATCATCAAAGCCATTAAAAAGCGAAAGTTAGAATATTTTGGACATGTGATGTGACACCCAGAAAAATACGGGATCTTCACTTAATCCTCCAAGGAAAGATTGAAGGCAAACCAGGTCCAGGCAGAAGAAGAACATCATGGCTTTAAAATCTAAGGGACTGGTTTGGACAAAACTCAGCAGCACTCTTACATGAGGCTGTTGATAAAAATAGGATCGCCACCATGATTGCCAACGTCTGATGACAGATATGGCACAAGAAGAAGAAGAAACCTGTATCTGCTTGTCTGTCTGTTCATCCATCTTTTCCACATCCCATCTGTCTCTTGGCTCTTATAGGCACGGTTTTAGCACAGTTTTTACTAATATTTTAATGTTGGGTCATTTTAGTCTTTTAATTATTTTTCACCTGTTTCTATAATTTGCAAGCTGCCCAGTCCCCTTGTAGAGGAGATGGGGATATAGAAAATAAATAAATAAGCAAACAAACAAACAAACAAATATCCATCCATCCATCCATCCATCCATCCATCCATCCATCCATCCATCCATCCTTTTTACCCAGCTAGGTGGCAGTGCTGAGCTTATTTTGCCCAATCCAAAAAGAACAAAGCTGGACTTGCAAAATAGATGGATAAGAGACCACCTGAAAACCTTTGAGTGGCAAATTACATTGGGAATTTTTATTTTTTTTAAAAAAAATCAATTTTGTTCCCATGAAAGCTACCTTAATGTGTCGCAAGAAGCTGAGCTCACTCGCTGGAGATTTTAACTTTTTTTTTTTACATTTTATTAAGTCAATGTAATTAATCGGAGTTAATTTGAATCACATTTAAATGCAAATTAAATTAATTTAGATGTACTTTTTGTCCAGCTTCCTCATCTCCACCTTCGACTGTATCAACCACTTTTTAAAGGACAGCCTCTGTACACTATCCCAAGAACAAGGCTGGTCACTTAAGCCGAAAAAGTTGTTTAACCCAATTCGAAATTACAGGTAGTCCTCGATTTTTTAACAGTTTGTTTAATATCTGTTTGAAGTTACAACAGCACTGAACAATTTTCACACTTTTGCAGCATCCCCATGGTCACATGATCAAAATTCAGATGCTCTCATATTTATGACAGTTGCAGTGTCCTGGGGACACATAATCAATCCCCTTTTGTGACTTTCTGACAAACAAAGTCAATGGGGAATAGAATAGAATAGAATAGAATAGAATAGAATAGAATAGAATAGAATAGAATAGAATAGAATAGAATAGAATAGAATAGAATAGAATAGAATTCTTTATTGGCCAAGTGTGATTGGACACACAAGGAATTTGTCTTGGTGCGTACGCTCTCGGTGTACATAAAAGAAAAAATGGTACAACACTTAACGATAGTCATAAGGAACAAATAAGCAATCAAATCATACTGGGAAACAGTCAATATAAATCTTAAGGATACCAGCAACAAGGTTACAGTCATACAGTCATAAGTGGGAGGAGATGGGTGATAGGAACGAAGAGAAGATTAATAGTAGTGCAGACTTAGTAAATAGTTTGACAGTGTTGAGGGAATTATTTGTTTAGCAGAATGATGGCGTTTGGGAAAAAATTGTCCTTGTGTCTAGTTGTTCTGGTGTGCAGTGCTCTATAGCCTCGTTTTGAGAGTAGGAGTTGAAGCAATTGATGTCCAGGATGCGAGGGGTCTGTAAATATTTTCACAGCCCTCTTTTTGACTCGTGCAGTATACAGGTCCTCAATGGAAGGCAGGTTGGTAGCCATTGTTTTTTCTGCAGTACTAATTATCCTCTGAAGTCTGTGTCTGTCTTGTTGGGTTGCAGAACCCAACTAGACAGTTATGGAGGTGCAGATGACAGACTCAATAATTCCTCTGTAGAACTGAATCAGCAGCTCCTTGGGCAGTTTGAGCTTTCTGAGTTGGCGCAGAAAGAACATTCTTCATTGTGCTTTTTTGATGACGTTTTTGATGTTAGGTGTCCATTTTAGGTATGGTACAAGCCAGATTCACTTAAGAACCATATTATTCACTAAAACAACTGCAGTGATTCACTTAACAACCGTGTCAAGAAAAGTTGTAAATTGGTGTAAAACTCACTTAACCAATGTCTCGCTGAACAGCAGAAATTTGGAGCTGAATTGTGTTTGTAAGTCGAGGACTATAATGAAACAAAATGTTAAAAAGTGATGATATTTATGTAGTTGTCTACCAAGCACATCTAAATTATATTAAAATAGCCAAAATATATTTACAATCCCCAAGGCATGTCACAACATTTGAGCACCTTTTGAGCACAACTTTTAATATTTGGAAATTGAAAGTTGAAAAAATCGACATGCCTTATGTTGGTATATCCTCCTCGTTCTACACTAGAGGTGGGTTTCAGCAGGTTCTGACCAGTTCTGGAGAACCAGTAGTGGAAATTTTGAGAAGTTCGGAGAACTGGTAGTAAAAATTCTGATTGGCTCTGCCCCCATCAATTCGCTGATCGGGAGGAAATGGGGATTTTGCAGTAACCTTCCCCTGGAGTGGGGAGGGAATGGGGATTTTACAGTATCCTTCCCATGCCACATCCACCAAGCCACGCCCACCAAGCCATGTCACACCTATCAAGCCACACCCACAGAACCGGTAGTAAAAAAATTTGAAACCCACCACTGTTCTACACCCATTATTCTGTCAGACACACTCACAGCATTCCCTATTATTGTGGTCAAAATGCTATCTTTAACTGCTTGGGTTTCTGTCCAGACTGGGAAAGGACTCCTGCTTTTTCAACTAACACAAATATTTGTTTCCATTTTCCAGAAATAAGATGGCAGGTGGTTTAGGTTTTAAGCAAGATTTTCTCTGCTTCCCCTTTTCATTACAGTTGACATGCTGGAGCCTGAGTTTTGTAACCGACTTGTAGCCTATGGCATCAGACAGGGGAGATGAAATTTAGAGCAAACATGCACAAAAAAGAACATGCACAAAACATTGAGTTGACAGCTTGCTGAGGTAGCTTTTTTTTGTCAAAGTTGCTCTAGCGTAATCGCCGCACATTGTTGTACAATAGTTGACATAGCTCTGTTGCGATGTGATGGAATGGAATCACCATTCGGTATTTGCAATTGTCTGTGATTTACTCTGAGAAAGAAAAGAAAATAGCCCAGTCCTAACAGGTGTTTTAGTGAACCAGTTGAAAAACTTGATTTTATCGGTCATCTATAAATAGTTTTACTATTTATTATATAATGCTATGATATTTTTATAGATACCTGGCACAATCTCCTGTATATACCCTATTTTCCCGAAAATTAAACCCAACCGGAAAATAAGCCCTAGCATGATTTTTCAGAATGCTCATAATATAAGCCCTACCCCCAAAATAAGCCCCAGTTAAGATTGTCAACCAGATGGAGGCATTTAGTACTATATTTTCCCCAAAATAAGACCTAACTGGAAAATAACCCCTAATGCGTCTTTTGGAGCAAAAATTAATATAAGACCCGGTCTTATTTTCGGGAAAACGGGGTAAATTAGTTGTCTGTTACCTTATTGTATTGGGAAATGTTGTAGTGGCTAAGGACCATCTTTAATGTTTTGGTGAGACTGGAGGATAAAAGCTAGAGTAGATACGGCACTGATGTGAGGAAGACAAGAAACCATTATTTACTTAATATGTCTAAAGAATCATAGAATCATTGGGCTGGAAGGGACCTTGGAGGTCTTCTAGTCCAACTCCCTAACCATGGCAGGAGACCTTTATTTAATTTTCTTCTTTGCTACTGATTGTTATGCTAAGGAGATTTGTAAAGGTTCTGCAGAGCCAGTCCCCAATTGTCAACAAGTGAATGGGGATAGATTTCTGCAAGATGTCTAGATAAAAATAGAATACACAGACATACATGATATCTTCCCCCCAATTGCCAACAACAAATATAAACATTGGTAAAGTATTGCAACGGAAGTCTGCTTTTTTTCCAAGAACTGCCACTTGGATTGCTGATTAATTTCATATCTTCTGGACTGAGGAAAAAAAGGTTTAATGTTCCTTAGTGCTATGATTAGCTCATGGAAATCTCTGCAAAACCTTGGCCAGATAAGTGATGTCTCCATTTCGGCCTCTGTCTTATAATCTTAACAATATGTTTTGTAACATTGAATAATGATAATTAAATCAATATCAAGCAAGATCAGAAAATAGATGTGGGGGGTTTTGGACAAAACTTCATATGTAGCCAATGTTGGTTAGTAGTTGGGGCTATATTCAAAGCTTGTTTCAATGCTAAAGGAGGTAAGTGATGAATTAGTTGTTGGCTTATAGAAAAATGGGTTCTGTTATCACTCTTTACTTCTATGCATGTTTCTCCTCTTCTGTGTGGAGTTAACTTAGAAGAGCAGAAGAATCAGGACATTGGGGCTTAAAGAGGATATAGTCCATATTCAAACATTATGCTTTGTATAATAAGGGAATTCATCCACTACGGGTTTTTTTAAGTTAAACCAAACACAAATGACCATTCAACATATTTGGATAGAGACATGGGATGGGACCTTTCTTACAATTTCTTCATAAGGTGGAGTATTTCAATATATCAAGAGTAACTTTAAGCAATACAGCTTGCATCATCACTGAAAAAAGCCAATAGAAAGAATTCCCTCAAAAAGTCTGATCTTCTGATTTAACTAAAACGTTCAAAATGAAGAGGACTGCAAACAATGGTTGAGATGATCCTTCGGTGGGATAAAAAGAACTTTTGTGTACCACTCTTGGCCCCCCATTAGATTTCCTCCAAATTCTCATCTCTGAAATAATTTCTTATATAAATTCTCCTTCATCAAACTGTCTGAGGCCAAGTAGAAAACAACGAAGAACAATTTCTCTACCCCTTGTGAATAGGCCGTGGGAAAACAAATTGGTCTTTTAGAGTTAAGCAGCTGCACTATTCATACAACATAGAATAACTGAGTTGGAAGGGACCTTGATGGTCATCTAGTCCAACCCACTGTTGGACAAGCAGGAAACCCTACACCACTTCAGACAAATGGTTATCCAACATTTTCTTAAAAACTTCCAGTGTTGGAGCATTCACAACTTCTGAAAGCAAGTTGTTCCGCCGATTAATTGTTCTCACTGTCAGGAAATTTCTCCTTAGTTCTAGGTTGTTTCTCTCCTTGATGAGTTCAGGACAGAATGATGTTGGCTGGTCCCATGTTTGATTTCTGAGACTTTAGTTGAAGGTCTGAAATATGTTTGTGTGTTTGATGGTCCAGGATTGTTATGCAGGACTATCCATTAAACAGAAGAGATCACCAGTGAAATGCTCAAACCAAATGGCTGCTCCTTGAGCTAAATTTAACAAGTGAGCCAATGAACTATAATATGGGGAGGACCTGCCTATCTTTGCCACTATCTGACATGTTACCTATGTGTACAGTTTTCTACAAGATCTATCCTGACACTGTGATTTAATAATCCACAAATAAGGCCTCTCCTCAAAGGATGGGAACTACTTCTGCCTGTCAATCCTGCTATTCTTAATTGGCAGAATTTACATTTTTAATTTAATTACATTTTTTAATTTGATCTTTCAAGGTTCCTCTACACCACCCAAGAATATTGACAGTCGACAATGAGGAGACAAGAGGAAAATCTTCTGGGAAGAATTTTTTTTGGCAATGTGTAGAAGACTAAACATATACTACTAGGATTATACCATGAGAGGACCATCTAAATCAGGGGTCTCCAACCTTGGCAACTTTAAGACTTGTGGATTTCAACTCCCAGAATTCCTCAACCAGCTGACTGAGGAATTCTGGGAGTTGAAGTCCACAAGTGTTAAGGTTGCCAAGGTTGAAGACCACTGATCTAAATCATACATGCTTGTCTGTTTCCTCTTGATTAGAAGATAGAGCCATTCTTCTATTAGCCAGAATAGCTTCTGAGAGATAGCAAGGAGAAAAGGACAATTACACATGCTTCATCTGAAGATGTGAAGAGAGCTGATCCATTCATGAATGGTAAATCCAGAGGAACAATTATGTCCCACCTTACCTAAAGGTTCAAATCTCCCAAATCTCATATTTATAAGAGCACTGGCTAACACAGACATCTTTAAATTGCTGATCCATTTTGGATATATTTCGATATCACACCCCATAATGTCCACATAATAATCATGACATCATTATTATTAATCAGCCAAGATTGGGAGCCAATGCCATAGAGAAAGATAACAAGATGGGAAAGTAGCCATTCAGATAAATTACTAGATAAGAAATTATTTATTATTAATCAGGAAAATGACTTCTAATATATCTGGAAGGCACCGTGGAGAAATCTGGATTATCTAGTAGCTCAAATATGCATGCCTTGGTGGTGCAGCGGACTAAAGTGCTGTTAAGTAGCACTTAGCTGCCAGCTGTCTGCAATTACTGCAAGTTCAAATCTCACCAGGCTCAAGGTTGACTCAGCCTTCCATCCTTCCGAGGTAGGTAAAATGAGGACCCGGATTGTGGGGGCAATAAGCTGACTTTGTATAAAAAGAACACTGCTTAGGGGGAGCCGAAAGCCCTACTAAGCAGGTATATACAAAAGTATGAAGGCTATTGCTTAACGCATTGTAAGCCGCCCTGAGTCTCCGGAGAAGGGCGGCATATAAATTGAACCAATAAATAAATAAATAAAATAAATAAGGTTTTCCTTAATGCAGATTCCCCATGGAATTTCTATCTTGGAATATTACATTCTTGCATTCAGGCTCCATTTCTTTCAATCTATTTTAAGGGTACGGTGTAATGCATTAAGCATTATTTATCAGAATTATTTCTTGAAAGTTCATAAAACATATACAGATATTATTATCCTTCTATGTCGAATTGTGTATATGTGTAATGGAAAGTGTGGATGACCAGCAGGAATGAAGAATGGGATTGTTTCCTGCTTAGGAAAGGCAAGAGGCCTCAGTTACTTAATGGTCAGAGCAAGTAACTGACGATCAGGGGTGCTATTCAGCAGGTTCTGACAGGTTCTGGAGAACCGGTAGTGGAAATTTTGAGTAGTTTGGAGAACCGACAAATATCACCTCTGGCTGGCCCCAGAGTGGGGTGGGAATGGAGATTTTGCAATATCCTTCCCCCAGGAGTGGGGAGGGAATGGAGAATGGGAATGGAGAATGGAGGTGGTGGGCAGTTTCAGACATGCAAGATTAATGTCAGCCCACTCAAGTAAACCAGACAGGTCAAACAAATAAATCAGACAGAAAATTCTAATTTAGGTAATTCTACTTTATTGTAAGATTATATTAATAGAATCCTGCAAGAAATCTGAAGGTACAGACTTCCCGCTGCCACTTTTAACTGCTTGTTCCTTTAGGGTAGATCCTTCCTAAGTTTCTTCCTTTGACCAACTGGGGGCTCCTGTCTCTCTTCTTTGATTGTTTCCTAAGCAGTATCTTTTCCTTTTGTTCCCCAAGGTCATCTGCACATTCCATTCCATTCCATTCCATTCCTCCCTCCGTCCATCTCTCTCTCTCTCTCTCTCTCTCTCTCTCTCTCTGTGTGTGTGTGTGTGTGTGTGTGTGTGTGTGAGAGAGAGAGAGAGAGAGAGAGAGAGAGAGAGATCCTATTTTATTTTCCATTCGTTTGATGATTAAATATCAAATTAGTTTTGTTAATCATTCATAAGAAGCCAACTTATTTCCTTTGATATGAATTTAAATACTGCTCAATGACTTTGATCAAACAACAGGTCCAGCCTTAGTACATGCTTTCTCACAATATACTAAGCTTGATTAGCAGCAGCCTTGGTCACTTTTTGGGCTTTGTGGAAATTGTGAAAACCCAACTCATTTGGTTGGTTATGATTTAATATATTATGTCCCTCTGACCCAGTGGTGGAATTCAGTTTTTTTTTTACTACTGGTTCTGTGGGTGTGGCTTGGTGGCATGGCTTGGTGGGTGTGGCAGGGGAAGGATACTACAAAATCCCCATTCCCTCCCCATTCCTGGGGAAAGGATATTGCAAAATCTCCATTCCCACCCCACTCTGGGGCCAGCCAGAGGTGGTATTTGCCGGTTGTCCGAACTACTCAAAATTTCTGCTACTGGTTCTCCAGAACATGTCAGAACCTGCTGGATTTCACCCCTGCCCTGACCCCATGGTTAATTCGGAAATCAGGTTAAGGGTGTTGAGCTTTTTCAGTCATTTTGTTACTCCCATTCTATTTTTTTTAATTATTTTTTTGCCTATTTTCTTCTATTCCTTCTTTTCCAGATTCATTATGCAATACTCATCAGGACTGTAGCGCAAGAGAAAAAAGCCAGTAAACCAAAGGAAAAAACAAAACAAAACAACTAAGCCCAAATTTATTCTAGACACAATTTACAAATTCACATTGCTTAAATTATTAATTAAGTGCCAGTTTGGTACAGTGCGGGGGTGAAGGTGTTGGCCTAAAGACCAGGAAAATATGAGCTGTAAATCCTACCTTAAGCATGAAACCCAGCTGGCTGACTTTGGACAAGACACTCTCTCCCAACATAGCCCACCTTGCAGGATTGTTGTTCTAGGCAAAACAGGAGGAGGAAGGAATATTAAGTACATTTGCTGCCTTGAGTTGGTTATACAGTAATAAAGGCATGATAAAAATCTAATAAATACATAGTTAAAATAAAACTTGTTAGAATGGCATGCACGGAGGACCCTCGTGAAACCTCCTGCAGTTTGGATCTTATTTTTATATCGGCATTTTCCGGAGGACAGAAAGTTAGTTTAGAGCAAACAAAATAGACTACAATGCACTGCTTTCCACAAGCTAGCTTCTATCACCTGGACACTGAATAGTGGGTAGAGGGAATGAGAAAAATAAAGAAGTAGAAGCAAGAAAATGCACTTAGAAATATAAAACAGGATTTTTTTAAAAACGGAAATTTCTTCCTTATTTTTACACTTTATTTAAAAAAAAAAAACTCTTTTCCACTTTAGGCTTTTGAAGAAACACATCTGATAGTCCTCTGCCTGCTTTTCTTTTTGTTAATGGTAAAGGATAGATGAGGAGTTAGGATAGAAATGGTTTTTATTGAAAGGAGGAAGAGGAGAAGGAGGAGGAGAAAAGAAAGAAAGAAGGAAGGAAGGGAGGGAGGGAGGAAGGAAGGAAGGAAGGAAGGAAGGAAGGAAAGAAAGAAAGAAAGAAAGAAAGAAAGAGGAACACATTTAAAATCATCTGCAAAGATCAACACGTGTCCTTTCATTCCCCCCAAATATTTTTGTATTAATGTTGAACAGTTCACCCCCTCTCCCTCCCTCCCTCCCTCCCTCTCTCTTTTACACAAACACACATACACTTTCTCATTGCAATCTCTCTCTCTCTCTCTCCCCCTCTCTCTCTTAAACACACTCATTTTCAAATTTCTTTCCCTCTGTGTCTCTTTCACACTTGCACACTTGCTCATTGCAAAACCAGCTGGATACAAGTCCTGGCTGAGAGGAAGAGCTGAGGATTTGAATGGCAGCGAACTACCCCTCCAGTTCACTAAGTTGATAAAGTTATTAAAAAGCAGGAGCAGGATGAAGATGACAAATGGGGCGGTGTTGGGTGTGACCCACCCATACCTTAAGGCTGTGCAAACAGAGAAAGAAAAAACAGAACAAGTCTGACAGGGTAATGATCTACAATAGCCTCATTCCCTCAAGGTTAAAATATGTGTGTGTCTGTGTGTGTGTGTGAAAGCGAGCGAGTGAGCGAGAGAAAAGGAGAGAAAAGAGACAGAAAAAGACCACAGGCCAAACCCGTTTTCTGAGGTTGTTCTCTGGTGCTCTTGGCAAAAGTGTGCGCTTAGTTTTGTTTGCACAAACTTGACTTCAGAGTTTTATTTATTAGGAAACAGGAGAAGCAAATCTTTCTTACACGGTGGAAAAAAAGATGGACTTGGTCTTTGCTATAAGGGTGGGGTCCGAAGGGAGTTCTAACCAGCCACTGGGACATCTGCTTAGCAACAGGACTCTGAAGGAAAAAAAGAGAGCAGAGTTGGGGGCAATTGTTGGGAGCCGAGAGGCCAAGCAGAGCCTTTATGCAATTGGGCTTCATTCCAGCTTCTTCGTGCCAAGTGCCGAGCTTTGCTTCCAAAAAAACCAAACAAGGACATTTTTACAAGACTCCAAAAAGTGAAAAGTTTTCCTCCCTCCTCTTCCTCCCTCTTCTCTTCCTCCTCCTTCAAACTCTTGTCTTGGCTGTGAAAAAAGGATGCAGGATTGTTTAAAGTTATGACTTTAAAAAGGATGCAGGATTGTTTAAAGTTATGAGGAGGAACCTTCTGACAGGGAGAACAATCCACCAATGGAACAGAAGTTGCCTTCCGAAGTTGTGGGAGCTTCATCACTTGAGACTTTCAAGAAAAGATTGGACTGCCATTTGTCAGACATGGTGTAGGATCGCCTGCTAGGACGGAAGGGGGGGAGGTTGGACTAGATGACCTTCAAGGTCCCTTCCAACTCTGTTAATCTGTTAACATGGAGCAGGAGCTTGCAGGAGATGGACGGTTTTTATTCTATAGATGCTGCTGGACCCAAGAATGATTCAAAGATTTAAAAGTTGGTCGCACAGTCAGTCAGAGGTTATTAAACTGGATTTTGCCCACCTATTGAGTCCTATTGACTTGGGATAGGCAGGTGCTATTTTGATGGTATTAAAGGTATTATCACAGGATGAAAGCTGTCCAAGAAAAGCTGCCTTTTGCAATTGATTTATAGTGATTTTGTCAATGGCGGTTTTACTGTTTATGGGTATTGCTAGTCACACATTCAGTCAGATGTTTACAGTGAGTTTGGCATTTTTAGTCACTTATTTAGTCTGTCCCAAGGATCCGGGATAGGATAGGCAGATATTTGATAGTGCTAAAGATGCCTTTGCGGATCTAAGCTGTTCCAAGTAAAGCTACTTTTACAATTGACTGATGGGTTTTTTTCTCAATGTCAAGGATGTGCAAGTGGTGCTCCAGATATTTCGGTACTATCTTTGCATTTTCATTGCATTATTATTAATATTATTATTATTATCCCACCTATGGAGTTTGTTTGTTTATTATTTATTTATAAATTTTATTGGCCACCCATCATCACAGAGTAACTTTGGCCAGCTTACAATCAGTGTTGTTGAGGAAATAAAATTATTGGGGAAAGGTTGGGATGGTGATGATATTTGCCTATGACCACATGCTACTTTCAGGCAACTTTCAGACCAGGCCTCTGCAGGGGTTTGATAAGGAAACACCCCCCCACCACCACCACCAACATCTCATAGGATTCCTGGCAGGAATTCTGGTAAAGAGGTGCTGGGTGCTGTAGAACAGGGTCCCAACCTTTCAGACCTCAGGAACCACTAACTTCATAATTTTAAATCCCGCAGACCATTAATATGGTCTGCCTAATGACCGACCGGGTGGGCATGGCTAGGTGGTCATGTGACTGGGTGGGCGTGGTCAACTCAATGTCACTCACGTCGAGAGGCACCTTGCTGGCCTCTCCTTGCCCCTCTTCTGCCAGCCACTCCTCGCCTCTCCACCCAGGCTCCTTAGGGCCTCAACAAGAAGCAGCTGTTGGAGCTAAGCAGCCACCACGAGAAAGAGTTAACAAAACAGCTGGCTCAGTTCAAATTGGATCTGACTGAGAAGGAGGCTCCGCAGAAGCACCTCACTGAGGGCTACAAGCACAGGCTTTCCAAGCAGAAGGAAGACCTGTGGGCGTGCAAGGCCAGGTACTGGCGCCTGGAGGCTCAGAGGGCTGAGATGGTCAGCCAGTTCCAGGCCATGATGCAGTCTCACTGGAACAAGGCCCTCTGGCTCTTCGCCACTAGCGGCACTTCCATCCAGCCTTCGCCCAAAGCCCTGTACCAGGAGGCTGAAGCAGACCCCAAGTCGGAATTTCTTCCCCCCTCTGACCCACATAAAAAGACCCCAAAGGGGGAGCCTCTCTGCCGCAGCACAAATGTTCATTGCACATATGCGGCCCAGGTAGTTTGAGGACCCCTGATTTAGTGCAATATAAAAACTATAAATAATTTTTCTGCGGACCACCAAAATTTTCTCCCAGACCACCAATGGTCCACGGACCACCAGTTGGTGACCGCTGCTGTAGATAGCTAGATTAATTTACAGGTGTTGTAATCCCTAAGGGGCCTGAGCCCCCAATACTTGAAGGAATAATTTCCCACCTATGTTATAAAGTAGGAAGTCCAGTCATTTGGAAAGGTTTATTATGGGCAGTAACTCAGAAATTTTATATGATAAAAAGATGTTCCTTTTTAGATAACTTTATTACGTTTATTTTACTAAAAAGATTAAAGAACTAACAAACACTAATAATTAAGAGAACAGGAAGGAAAAGAAGAGAACCAAGCCAAAAGTACAGAAAGAAAGAAAGAAAAATTGCTTAACGCATTGTAAGCTGCCCTGAGTCTCTGGAGAAGGGAGGAATATAAATAAAAAAAATAAAAAAAAAATATAAAGAAATGATTTCTGATTTTGTTTTATAATAGTTATAAGCATAAATTTAAACAGAACTTTCTCTAAGTTTACATTAGTTTCATTTTTCTATTATAAACTATTTTTTTTCAAATAATCGAAACAGTGGTGACATCCAAATTTTTTTACTACCAGTTCTGTGGGTGTGGCTTGGTGGGTGTGGCATGGCTTGGTGGGTGTGGCTTGGTGGACATGGCAGGGGAAGGATACTGTAAAATCTCCATTCCCATCCCACTCCAGGGGAAGGTTACTGCAAAATCCCCATTTCCTCCCGATCAGCTGGGACTTGGGAGGCAGAGAATAGATGGGGGCGGGGCCCATCAAAATTTCCACTACCGGTTCTCCAGAACTGGTCAGAACCTGCTGAAATCTACCTCTGAAGCAGTGGATAAGCAAATAAGCAACAAGCTTATTTTAAGGCCATTTGAGGAATTCTATTTTTATAATTCTTAATAGGAGTCATCTGATTCACACCTTTCAAATTAATATGCGCATTAAAGCTTTTCTTTTTTGCACCTCTCAGGTGTTGCTAGGATAAAAAATAAATAGATCAATGTCTACTTTTAAACATGCCGATGAAAATAAATTGGGATAAATGTATGTTTTGACAGCATAAATATTTATGGTTTTTTCCCCTCCAAATTGGGGGAAAAAAGTATTTGAGGATCGGTAAAGGCAGAAATAGGAAAGGACAGCTATCAGTGACTTTGTAAAAGTCACATGAGCCAAAAATAGACCAAAAACTAAGCCAATATTATGTTAATTATGTAGCGTGCGGTTCATCATCTGCTTTTTATTTGCAGTGACTTCTGCTCATGTATGCTCATGGAAGCTCTTTGTTTGTTTGTTTGTTTGTTAAATTATTCTGTTTATTAAACTTGTTATATTATTGGCAACCAAAGTGAGCCTGCAGAATTCTGAACTGAAGGAGCTGGAGAGAATATTTAAGCCTCCTCAACGTGAATACCAAATATTGATGTCTATTGGACTGTCACTTTCTTGTTCATGTGGGCAAAAGGAAAATTAGATTTGGCCTGATCTGGAACCTCATCTGGGTTGACTGGTGGGCCTTATATCACTTGTTAATTGGCTTCTTCCTGATCTAGTTTAATAGTCTGCCCCAAATAATGCCGTATTGCAGGCTAACAATGCTCATGATCCAGAGTTCAATCCTGACTGGCTCAAAGTTGCCTCGGCCTTCCATCCTTCCAAGTTCAGTAAAATGAGGACCCCAGATTGTTGGGGGCAATATGCGGATTTTATAAATCACTCAGGGAGTGCTGTAAAGCACCATGGAGCAATATATATAAGTTTAAATGCTATTGCTGTTTTCTGAAATCCTCGACAGAAGTCTTTCTCCTTATCCAGTGCCATTAATTAGAGATGACAGTGATTGAATCAAGGACCTTCTCCGTTCTCAGTTTGTGTTCTACAAAGGAATTATAGTCCTGCTCCTTAGGTTGTGATTGATGAGCATTGGCTCACTGTCCATTAATTGGTTATTCCTCAGCATAAAAACCTAAGCTATGAACTGTCAGAAACCTGGGCGGCAAAAATCATATAGAAAGGAGGTATGCAAAATTCTTTACTCCAGCATTTATTATTCACTAGACAACCTGTGATCCATTTGATGATCATTTCAGAGATATGACTTTACTTAACAGAATGATCAAGTTTAAAAGCAGTGAGAGTAGGACATCCAAGTTCCTTCTGGTTTGACCGTTCCCTGAAGCTGATGGTTGGACCAATCCACCCAGTCTCCAGAGCAAAAGTGGTCTACTGTCAGCTTTGGAAGCCATATTAGGCCGGAAGCTGCCATGCTGCCACCTTCTCGTGTGTGGGAAAGTAGGAGGGAGGGGATTTAGTAGAGGGGTTGTCCGTAGACATAATAGCATTCTTCCTGTCGGTCAAGGTCAAGGCGATCCTGCATCTGGAGAAGGAGTGGTCCAGAGTACTGTCTCGAGATGGGACGCCGGTTGATTGGAGCATGTGATCGACTGAGGAGTGAGGGGATGGTTTGGGGGGTTTTGACTTACTGAGGGAAAACCTGGATCTCTCAGATTTGGGTTTTCCCAGATGTGCCGGTTTACCTATTCTAGTAAATAGAACTTTGAAAAATGCTTGGTTCACAGTCTTTACTTGGAGTTGGGTTTTTTCTGGAATGCTGACATCTACATGATCTCCAGCAGCTGAAGGTGTAGCTAGTCTGGAGGGCTAGAGCAGGACAGATCTACTGAATCTCTGGGCAGCAACACAGTAGCATTGCAGCAGTGAAGCGACCACACATTTGCTAAATTTCAATCCCACAGGAGACACGTGTCCTGGATTTTGGACACATTCTGTAAATGAGCTGATTTGAGGTACCTTGGTTGAAAAATGGTTGCCCTATGATGCCTCTTTCACCAGTTAGCTACAGGTGGAAGAGTTGTAGTAAATTATAAATGTGTGACTTGCCAAAGACAAGAAGAAACCTGAAATTTACACATAGGGCAGCATGGTTTCCCAAAGTACACAAAAATGTGCATATATTGGGGAAAATATAAATATTTGTATTTGACGGACATGCTCTACTATGTTTCTGAGTCTTCCAATAATTCTGAAGAAGGACTACTACAGTATATCAAGTGAGTATAAATGTACTGCAGCACCTTGAAGAGTCAGCTGCTCAAGAGATGTTGCTGGCTCAGACCTGGAAGCATGGTTGCCCTGATAATCCCTAAGGTAAAGATAAAGGTTCCCCTCGCGCTTATGTGCTAGTCGTTCCCGACTGTAGGGGGCGGTGCTCATCTCCGTTTCAAAGCCAAAGAGCCAGCGCTGTCTGAAGATATCTCCGTGGTCATGTGGCCGGCATGACTCAATGCCAAAGGAGCACGGAACGCTGTTACCTTCCCACCAAAGGTGGTCCCTATTTTTCTACTTGCATTTTTAACATGCTTTCAAACTGCTAGGTTGGCAGAAGGTGGGACAAATAATGGGAGCTCACCCTGTTACGCGCCACTAGGGATTTGAACCACTGAACTGCCGACTTTTCGATCGACAAGCTCAGCATCTTAGCCACTGAGCCACTGCATCACCCTTAATTCCTACGGGATGCCAAACTCTGTCTTGTTGGTAACATCTACCAGTCTTTGTTTTTGTGTCAGCTTTGTTTGATCACAGCCCTGTTCCCTCAACACCAGTGGAGAAAACTCACATTACAGCTCTTTCTCTTTGAAATTTTTTTAGCAGAAGGAAGAGTGCCACTTTCATTAATCAGGTGAAGATGTTAATGTAATGTGTCTATTTGAATAAATCCATCTCTGTATGAAAAGCCACATAGAAAACATGATAGGAAGGCATTTCTTTTCCTGATAGGCTGCATTCATACAAACACCCTAGTTAAATTTTTAATCTTTGTTATCTCATAAGTATCTTGTAAGCTTCTTTTCAATAATTTATTAACAACTTAAACAAATGTTTCATCAAAGCGGGGGGCTAAATTGCATCAATATTTCCTTATGTATTCCCAGTTTTACTTTATGGTAACGGGTGAAGATCAATCACATACATTTCTCAGTCATATAACAGAGACCATTTTATTAATTAATACTTGATACAAATCTGTGATTAAAAACTTAGCCAGATCTGTAATTAGGTTTATAAATACACTTACATGGATTTTTGCAAGGTGGGAACAAATGAATGGATAAATTCTCATGCATGAACAACATCAAAGATTAAATCCTCTCCTTTAGACTGTGTTGAGCTCCCAATGTGGCTTTGCTGAATATTTCAACTCAGAAAAAAAATATCATTTGTGAAAAAAATATAAGGTGGTTATATAAATCTAGTGCACATGGGATGGGATGCGGTGGCTCAGTGGCTAAGACGTTGTGGCTAAGACGCTTGTCGATTGAAAAGTCGGCAGTTCAGCGGTCCGAATCCCTAGTGCCACGTAACAGGGTGAGCTCCCGTTACTTGTCCCAGCTTCTGCCAACCTAGCAGTTTGAAAGCACGTAAAAATTGCAAGTAGAGAAAATAGGGACCACCTTTGGTGGGAAGGTAATGGTGTTCCATGCGCCTTTGGCATTGAATCATGCCGGCCACATGACCACGGAGACGTCTTTGGACAGCGCTGGCTCTTCGGCTTTGAAACAGAGATGAGCACCGCCCCCTAGAGTCGGGAACGACTAGCACATATGTGCGAGGGGAACCTTTACCTTTACCTTATAAATCTAGTGAATCATAAACAGAAATGGTTTTATTTGAACTTTAATTTGAAATTAGTTTTATAAGCCACTTGGGAATTATAAGAGGACTTGATGCCATGACTGATCTGGACATCTTAGAGGCCCTTCTGAAATGTCTTACAATAAGGATAAGAAAAACATACATAAATAATGTAAATATTTCTTCTCCCAGTATCAGCTATCAGCTATCAGTGTTTCATCTTTTTATCACGATTCATGTTTCTTTTTAATATTTTTTTAAACTGTTAAGGATCATTTCTCTTATTTTTCATCAATTGATTATGTGCCATCAAATCAGTATTAAGTCAGGCAACTGGACCAGGTGGCTCAGTGGCTAAGACACTGAGCTTGTCGATTAGAAAGGTCGGCAGTTCGGCGGTTCGAATCCCTAGTACAGGTCTCCTCCGTGAGCAGGGGGGTTGGACTAGATGACCCCCAAGGTCCCTTCCAACTCTGTTAATTTTAAATACTGTTAAATTTCTTAGTGACCACCTAGATTTTGTCCATGTCCATCTATCTCTAACCTAAGCCTGGTCTTTCAGGGCTTCCAATGGTAAATTTTATTTTATTATTTATTTTATTTTATTATTTATTTTATTTTATTATTTATTATATTTTATTATTATTTTATTTTATTTTATTATTTTTATTTTATTTTATTGTTTATTTATTATTTATATCATTTTATTGTTTATTTTATTTTATTGTTTATTTATTTTATTTTATTGTTTATTTTAATTTTTAAATTATGTTTTCAGTTGCTTCATTTTCATAGAGGACCCATGCATGAGCCAAGGAAAATTTCATGGCACTAAAATGCACATAACTTTACCATCAATCGTATGTTGCAATGCTACCACCCAAGTGTAGGCATGTATGGTGCTGCTGTAAATGCTGCTGGCAAGACTAGGTGCCCCTTAGGGAATTCTGGTATCCCAATGGCCTCTTTCCAAACCACACAATCATTATTTAACTTCTCCATATCTTTCTTATGCCCTGTTTCATAAGTGAACAAATGGATTTCCTTTTTAAAAAAGCCCCTAATTTTGTTCCTTCACTGCTTTCTAGTGATCAGGCATCAAGTAGCAAAACTCCTATTGAACCCTTCCCTTCTCCTCCCCTCCCCTCCCCTCTACTAATGGTCAACAAGAATTGGTGTTAGATAAGAGTCAACAGACTTTACAGGAGAGTTTAAGTTAGGTTTCTTATGGGGGGTATAGAGACTTCAAACCGATGATATGTTTGACCCCACTTTCTGGCTCAGCCTGGATGTCTGCTACAAGAAGGTCATTCTATGAAAACTCTGGCTCAAAATCAATGAATGAGAATGCAGCATAGAATTTATCCTGTATGTTAGGCACATACTTACTGATGTGATTCTCAGCTGGCCCTACATCTGGCTCCCAGCTGATGACAAAGAGAATGTCAAAATGCCAAAGGCATATCAAATATGACATTTGCTTTAAAAATGTAACCAAGAACGAAAAATAGAGATGGAATAATCTTATTAGTTAAAAAGATAAAGAGACAGCTTCGATGCTCTTTCTTTCCGTATAAGAATAGGAACATTTGCAAAATATTGGCAAAATATATTATTGAAATATATTATTAAATCTAGGGGGAAAAATGCATGTAGTATTAAATCTACAAAAAAAAACAAACTCATTTGGGTCTTATGCTGTTAAATTTGGAAAGTCATCATTTAGAATTATTAGCGAATTAAATTGTGGGACAATTTTTTTCAATTTAATTCAATTTATATGCCGCCCCTCTCCAAAGACTCAGGGCGGCTCACAATACATTTAAAATCCTAATAAAAAACATTTAAAAATTAAAAACATTACGACATTAAAACTCATTCATATCATTCCCCATTCCCCATCCCAGGGGTGAAATGCTACCAGTTCGGGGCGGTTCTCCTGAACCACTAGTAACAAATGTGACTGGTTTGCCGAACCGGTAGTAAAAATGCTTAAAAAAAAAAAGTTCTGACGATGGCGTGGCACAGCTGATCGTCTGAACTTTTTTTTTACTTTTTTTAAAGCATTTTTTTACTACACATTGGGGCAATAGGTAAAGAAATGCTTTAAAAAAAGTAAAAAAAAAAGGGGGGTTCCGACAATCAGCTGTGACAATCAGCTGTACCACGTGATCCTCGGAACTTTTTTTTTTTACTTTTTAAAACAGTTTTTACTAGCTATTGGGGGAAGTCTGTTTTTGTTCCCAGGGGGCTTCCCTGAGGCCTGCTAGGCCAAAAATGGGGGGAGGGGCTGCTGCAAAAGAAAGAAAGAAAGAGGGAGAGAGGGAAGAAAGAAAGAGAACGAAAGAAAGAAAAAGAAAGAAAGGGAGGGAGAGAGGGAGGGAAAAAGGAGAGGAAGGAAGGACCATAAATCTGGCACTAGACGCAGCTTCAGAGGATACCTTGAAAGAGCACAGCAATCAATCCAGGGCTGGAAGGGACCTGGAGATCATCTAGTCCAACCCCCTGCTCCAGCAGGACATTGTTAAAGTGAGTTTCTGTCTTTTGACCCCCCCAGTCACATGACTACATCGCCACGCCCACCCAGTCACATGACCCACCAAGCCACTCACACAGAACCGGTAGGAAAAATTTTAGATTTCACCACTGTTTCATTCCCTTTACTTAAATTCATGCATGATAACACTGTCTACAAGAATCTGAACGACTAGTGATTAAAGCAAGTTGGTGGTAGATAAGAGTCAATGGAATTCAAGGTGGGCTGGACTTCGATCTCTGATGGGCACAAAGAGACTCAAGACAGATGATGCATTTGACCCCCTCCTTCAGGGTCAGCCTGATTAGGTCCTATACATAAAAATAGGTACAACTAGAAGAAACATTAGGACAGGGACGGTAGGCACACTGGTGCTCTTATGCACACAGTAGCACACCCCTTATGGAGCTCTTAGGAATGGGGTGAGATCAACAGTAGACAGTCTAAGGTTAAAGCTTTGGGGATTTGGGGAAGAAACTACAGAGTCATGTAGTATTCCAGGCATTGACCACTCTGTTGCTGAAGTCATATTTTCTGCAATCAAGTTTGGTGAGGTTTACCTTAAGTTTGTATCTATTGTGTGCTTGTGTATTGTTGTGGTTGAAGCTGAAGTAGTCATTGACAGGTAGGACATTGCAGCAGATAATTTTATGAGCTATGCTTAGGTCATACCAAAGGCGGCGTAGTTCTAAGTTTTCTAAGCCCAGAATTTCAAGTCTGGTGGCATAGGGTATTTTGTTGCGAGCAGAAGAGTGGAGGACTCTTCTTGTGAAATATTTCTGGACACGTTTGATTGTATTAATGTCCGATATGCAGTGCGGGTTCCAAACAGATGAGCTGTATTCGAGAATTGGTCTAGCAAATGTTTTGTATGCTCTGGTTAGTAGTGTGATATTATCGAAGAAGAAGCTACGCAAGCTTAGGTTTACAATTCTTAATGCCTTTTTGGTGATGTTGTTACAGTGGGCTTTGGCACTTAGATCATTAGATATGAGTACTCCAAGATCAAATAGTCAACCAGCCATTCTATTAGCCAGTGGAGGCTTCTGAGCCTGCTATATGCTTTCAGCAGTAGAATCAGAAAAGGCTTTATGTTCTTATAGTACATAAGAAGGATCTTTCTTGCTAATGGAACCGCTGGACCAATCCTCAAAGTAAAACAACACAGAGAATTTATTTTGCAATGCACACCACTTATTTAAAACAAATCATGTCTATTAAGGAAATTCTGCCCACAAACTGCATATTTTCATTATATTGGGGAAAATTTACAATATGCATGATGGGAAAAATTGGAAACAAAAATGCATGCATTTTTAGAAAAATACAAAAAAGGCTAAAAAATTTAATTACTAATTTCTTTTTTTTTTTAAAGAAATCATAAACTGATATAGGAATGGAGCAAACTGAATTTAGAAGCAGAAAAATTAGAAGCCAATCTTTAATGTACACATCCCTATTTGAGATTTTTCCCATAGAAATTCATGGGAATTGACTTTAATGTTATTATATTAGGTTTATCCACTGTAATTATTATTTGAATGTCTGTTACAAATAAACTAGCTTTTGTATTTCTTTTTAATATATTATTTTATATTTAGTGTCATAAACATCATAAATCTTTGTAATTCGGTCTAGGCAAGTCTATTCAAGTTTACTTGACTAAGGGAAAGTGATTGGTGTAGACATGTGTGATTTGAAATACTCGAGGGCAATTTTATAACTTTTACCTTTGATGTTCTCCGAGAACTCTAGTCATACAGGTGCATATTAAACACCACTTTTTCCAGATTTGTACAAATAAAATGTTCGGCTTAGATGTTGAAGAACCAGCCTCTAAACCATTCTCAGCTATGAAAACTACTTGGGTGGCCTCAAACTAAACATCTCTGAAAGATCTGACAGAGATTTCAGAGATTTGACAGTCGTAAACTGTGTAGCTTGTGCCCCAAATATTAATAGGGATAATCAGTTTTAATGACTTTTTAAAAAAAAGGGGGGGGGTTTAGACAACTTCATTTTGGGCTTTTCATAGCTAGAAGTTATCAAACTCCAGCATTAAAGACTAGAGTGCTGGGGAATTGAACATTTAGAATTAGTTATTTAGGATTCCCCCCCCCTTCTCTCCTATAAGTGAAGCATTCAGGGGCAACTGGTTGGTTCTTATGGAGATCTGGGGTGCTTTTAAAAAAAGCCTTGGAATAGAGTAGAGTAGAGTAGAGTAGAGTAGAGTAGAGTAGAGTAGAGTAGAGTAGAGTAGTCTAGACTAGACTAGACTAGAATAGAATAGAACAGAATAGAATAGAATTAGAGTAGAGTAGAGTAATAATAAAGAACAGAGTAGAGTAGAGTAGAGTAGAGTAGAGTAGAGTAGAGTAGAGTAGAATAGAATAGAATAGAATAGAATAGAATAGAATAAAGATAGATAGATGAGTAAGACCAAACAAGGAAGAGTCAAAACACAAATAAGAACATGTATTACAGTTGCGATACCTTTGACAAAATGTATATTCGAACTCTTTGTTTACATGTTTTGTATGTTTTGTTGTCACTTGTTTTGTTTTGTTTGTACTTTTAAACAAATAATTTTTTTTTAAAAAAAGAATAGAATAGAACAGAACAGAACAGAACAGAATAGAATAGAAGAGTTGGAAGGGACCTTGGAGGTCTTCTAGTCCAACCCCCTGTTTGGCAGGAAACCCTACAACACTTCAGACAAATGGTTATCCAACATCTTCTTCTAAAAACTTCCAGGGTTAGAAGTTCCAGTTCATCTAGTTTAAAGGTTAAATTAGTTGTAATGCCAACCATGAGTGAGTAAATGAATTGTGAAGTTTTCTTACCTATCTATCTTGCATAGAATCACTCACTGGGACCTTGGTGAAAGGCCTTGAGTTTACATTAACCTTTTCTACTTCCTACTATCGTCCCAGTTTATGCCTATTTGCTTGTTGTGGAAGGCATCCAAAGGGGAATGCTATTTCCTGCCAAAAGTATTAGGAAATTAGGAATTTCCTGCCAAAGGGTAGTTATGTATGTATGAACCATGAGCAGAAAAAGGGGCAGAGGCTTAAAGTCCATTCATCTCTTCCCTTCCTTCTCAAACCCCGTTGAGTTAGGTCTTTCATCCGTTATTCACTTTTTTTTGTTCTGCTTGGTTGTTTCTTTTTTTCCCTCATTCAAATTTTGAATGGAAGCAACTCTAAGTTAACTTTAGTGGACATAAATAGAAACCAAGTGCAGAGACAATATGGATGTACTTTCAGATATAACAATATATGAATCCTGCACAGACAAAATTCTTCTGGTCGCAGCCATCATGGACCATATAATTCTACCCCTCCAATCATATTCTAGAAAAAGGGACTTGCTTCTTCTGTAATTCTCTAGATATTTTGGTATTCAGATGAGTCTTGCGTTGACTTAAGGTCTTAGACCAATGGCTAGTTCTAGGAATTTGAAAATGCTGTTCTCTAAGCTATGGAGCCAATTTGGACTAATGATTCAGTGCTGGTGACCTTCTTATTTCCAGCTATCTGTTGGTCTGTCAACAACCTACTCCTCTTGGAGTGCAAAGGAAAGAAGAAAAAACTAAACAATGCTATCTTTGCAGAACTTTAGTCTTTTATGTCTAAACTTGCCTGCTGGCAATTATGGAATTATGATCCTTTCCCCATGCTACTAGATCCGTGATGGCAAACCTATGGCATCGGTGGGCACACGAGCTCAGCTCCGGCGTGCATGTGCCCGCCAGCCAGCTGATTTTCGGGACTTCTGGGCCCACTAGAAGTCAGGAAACAGGCTGTTTCTGGCCTCCGGAGGGCCTCCAGGGTGGGGTGGGGAAGGCCGTTTTCACCCTCCCCAGACTCCTAGAAAAGCTCTAGAGCCTGGGGAAAGCAAAAAACGGGCCTATTGGGCCCACCATGCCATCATGTGCCAAAAGCAGGGGAAGCGTGTGGGGGGGTGTCACGCATGCATGCACAGGGGGCTGAGGTGCATAGAATTATGGGTGTGGGCACCTGCGCAAGCGACCCCCCCTGCTTTTGGCACGGGATGTGTTTGGCAGTAGATGGAATTTTAAGTTTCATTATTACATAACCAAAACTATGTGCCACCAAAATAAATGGGGAAAAAAATAATAGCAAAATCATGCCAGTCAGCTGTCTTGAAATGGTGTTGTAATTTGATTCTTATCCTGTGTTGTTGTTTTTTTTAGCTTCTTGTGCTTCTGTTTTTTTTTTTTTTTTTTGACACTGCCTTCTTTCAGGGATGACTCAGTTTCTTCTTTTCACACATAAAGGTCATTTCCACAGCTCAAGGTCTTTTCCACACCTAACTGAGCTTAGATGTGGTTTCTCCTGCTGGGGAAGTGATCTTTTCACTCTCCAGCATTTGCAGACATGGTTTCTAAATGAAGATTCACTCAGCCAGTTGCAATTAGTGCAAACGCTCATTTGGCAGTTTGCTTTATCTCTAGGCCATATTTGAACTGTCAGATTGCAGCCAAAATACTCTCCGATGTGTCTTGCTGGCTTGCTTGTTCCAAGATCTTATGCTTCCTGGGGTCTCTAATTAACATGTAAGTAACATGGCAGATGAAAAGGGTTTTAGGTCCAACGGAGAACTGGAGTAACTCTCAACCACATATGGCCCAGAGATGAGATCCAAATTTTTTTACTACCGGTTCTGTGGGCGTGACTTAATGGGTGTGGCAGGGGAAGGATACTGCAAAATCTCCATTCCCACTCCACTCTGGGGCCAGCCAGAGATGGTATTTGCCAGTTCTCTGAACTATTCAAAATTTCCGCTACCGGTTTTCCAAACTACTCAAAATGTCCGCTACCAGTTCTCCAGAACCTGTCAGAACCTGCTGGATTTCACCCCTGATATGATCCCCTGTCTTTGAGTTCTTATCCCAAGAAACACAAGTGAAGCAATACAGGTTTCTTCTAGAAATGTTTAGATGGATCCTTTTCATTGCAAAAGCAAATATTATGAAGAACTGATTTTCAAGGGAACTACAAAATGGAAAACCAGATGGATGAAAATCTCTGGCTAAGTTCCTGCCTGGGTTATAGTGGAGAGACGCAAAACGTTAATGCAGGACCGGACTCCATTTAGCGGCTACTAATCTCCCCTATAAAATTTCTATCAAAATTAAAAGCTGTTCACATGATTTTCAGGTAAGGAGGTTTGAGAAGTTAAGCAGTTTTCTTCCTAAGACTGCATCGTAGTTTAAAGTAGTGTATGATCTGGAGGAGAACTACAAAACAATTCATAGTAACTTCAACCATCCAGAGGGTAATTGAGAACCAAAATTGGATTCCAGAATCTGGACAACAGCAGCAATCTGCATATACACCCGAGAAGTGCATATCAGATGGATTTCTTTAAAAAATAAACACAAAACACTATTCTTCTCCCATTCATGGCACCGTTTAGCCATAGTTGACCGGCCATTGTTTGGGAACAGGATACTGAACAGGTGACGTCATTGCTGTAATTATTCAACCAGGCAAAAACAAGTGGAAAAAGTTGATACATTGCTAATGACAGGAGACCATCAATACAGATTTTCCCCCACCCTCTCCCTAGAAAAGGGCTTTTCCCAGTGCTTCTCTCCTTTTGCTTACTGCTTCTTTGGAATTCATTGGTCAAAAATTGGGTATTTGGAAACAAGACTGGATTCTGAGTCATTCATTCATTCATTCATTCATTCATTCATTCATTCATTCATTCATTCATTGAATTCAATGTATATGCTGCCCATCTCCACAATAAGGTGACTCTGAATGGCTTACAAAGGCCAAAAAGATAAATATAAAAATAAAATGTTAAAACCTATAAAAACTCTACCAGTAGAATCAAGGAAACAGATGGCATGGAGAGCAAATCTTCTCACCACATCAACCACCTCCAACAGTAAGTGCCTCTCCTTATTCCTGAGAGGAATCTCCCTTCTGGGTCTAGATCTAGAACCGTGATGGCGAACCTATGGCAGGCGTGCCCGAAGTGGCACACTGAGCCATGTCTCTTGGCACACACGGCGACGCCCGTTCCTCTTCCGGGTTTCTGGTGCACATGCGTGTGCAACAATCGGCTAGCCCTTTTGCATACGCCAGTGCTGGAAGCTGAAAGAGCTGGTTTTCTGTTTTCCTGTGTGAGCATGTGCGCCGGCCAGCTGATTGTGCATCTGGAAGAGTAGCTGGCTGAAACCGAAAGTTCAGTAGCTGAAACCGGAAGTTCATTTTTGGGCGTGAGCATGCGCCCTGGGCAGCTCCTCTTCCGGGTTGCAGCCCAGATGTGCGTGTACACTCCCTTTTCGGCACTCAGTGCCGGAAAGGTTTGTCATCACTGATCTAGAACTTTCTATACATGTGGACCTCGTTCTGCCTCTATACCTGAGTTAAACTGTCAGGTTCTTGGTCTTTGTAACCAACCTGATCATCAAACTCCTGAAGGTCTGCTCTATCTTTAGAGCAGGATTCAATCAATAGGACTAGGACATAGAAAGATCATTGGTCAAATCCATCAAATCTCTTTCTCTGGTCTTCTGCTGGTGTTTTCTTTTAAAACAGAATACAGAATAACTGAGTTGGAAGGGATATTGGAGGTCTTCTATCTAACCCCCTGCTCAGGCAAGGAACCCTATATCATTTCAGACAAGTGGCTTTCCAATCTCTTCTTAAAAACTTCCAGTGTTGGAGCATTTACAACTTCTGGAGGCAAGTCGTTCCACTGATTAATTGTTCTAACTGTCAGGAAATTTCTCCTCAGTTCTAGTATGGTTCACTCTTTAATTAGTTTTCATCCATTGCTTCTTGTCCTGTCTTCAGGTGCTTTGGAGAATGGGTTGACCCCCTCATCTTTGTGGCAGCCCCTGAGGACTCCCCTGGTCCTTCTTTTCATTAACCTAGACATACCCAATTCCTGCAACCGTTCTTCATATGTTTTATCCTCCAGTCCCCTGATCATCTTTGTTGCTCTTCGCTGCAATCTTTTTTACATCGTGGTGACCAAAACTGGATGCAGTATTCCAACTGTGGCCTTACCAAGGCATTATAAAGTGGTATTAAAATGGTATTAACATTTCACGTGATCTTGATTCTATCCCTCTGTTAATTTTGTTTGTTCGTTTATCCGTACTTACTGAACATATTACTCTTAACACTTATGAGTTACTCAAGGCCTGACTTTGAATGCTCATCAAATATCTACTTACATTGGCAATCCAGGAAATCATTCAGTAGGTAAAACAGAGGGCTTATCCTCCCATTCTCAACAGATTATCCCATAATATTAGTAATTGTCAAATGTTAGCTTTTCTCAATAAAAGAAAGCTGCCCCATTGTGTGGACGAAAAAAACCTCCCTCTTGATTAGCTCATTAACATATGAATCGATTGTGTGAAGTAGCAGATGGAAGGGAGCAAGCTCAAAGGATCCCACTGCCAAATTTCTTGTAGAAGAGTTTGAGAACTCCCCCTTAATTGGTTAAATACTGTGAAAATATTTATTTCTTCCACAATGGAGCAAAATGATGGACTCTGGGCTACAATCGCCTGCCTTTCTCCACTGCAGTCCATGGAAAGTTATTGCTTAATTAACCCCCTTTAAATGAATACCTGATAATTAATAAAGCCATGGATGTTACCCCAAGGCTCAAAGCAGAAGTCTCTTCTGTTCAAGTATGAAACGAGAAAACATGCTGTACTAATGGGAAATAATTCCGGTGGAAGGCGAACCAATTAGGATTAGTGAATTCCATTTCATTTAAAGTTTCAAGATACAAGAAGTAATTTATCTAGGAAATTAATAGTGTTAGTGACTTTTCTAATATAGCAGCAAATGGTTCATATCAAATTAATGGAAAGCAAACTGACTAATGCAGAATGAAGCTTATTATGAAGGTATAAATGTTATGGATATGATAAAGTACAAATGATTAATATTAGAGGCTTCAGGTCTTCAAAATTGATACCTGTTTTTAATTTTTCCATATGTTGGAGCAACTTCCTTAGTTAAGTAAATAAATAAAGAGCCTGCTTACTTAATATCTTCCCTTAAAATTGAGGCTCTAAACAAGGGCAATCATTTCACATGTTTTACATGACCCTTTTTGTACATACATGCAATTTTTATGACTTTGCTCTGAAAGCATTTAGATTCAAAAGTTGACTTTAAAACTACACATTTGATCTTAGCCAAAAGGTAGAGATGCAAGATGCAATAACATGCCATAAATAAATTTGGTTTGGTTCTGCAACCCAACAAGGGCACAGACTTCAGAGGATAATTAGAACTGCAGAAAAAAATTGGCTACCAACCTGCCTTCCATTGAGGACCTGTATACTGCACGAGTCAAAAAGAGGGCTGTGAAAATATTGACAGACCCCTCGCATCCTGGACATAAACGGTTTCAACTCCTACCCTCAAAACGACGCTATGGAGCACTGCACACAAGAATAACTAGACACAAGGACAGTTTTTCCCCAAACGCCATCACTCTGCTAAACAAATAATTCCCTCAACACTGTCAAACTATTCACTAAGTCTGCACTACTATTAATCTTTTCATCATTCCTATCACCCATCTCCTCCCACTTATGACTGTATGACTATAACTTTGTTGCTGGTATCCTTAAGATTTATATTGACTGTTTCCTTATGACTATTATTAAGTGTTGTACCTTATGATTCTTGATGAATGTATCTTTTCTTTTATGTACACCGAGAGTGTATGCACCAAGACAGATTCCTTGTGTGTCCAATCGCATTTGGTCAATAAAGAATTCTATTCTATTCTATTCTATTCTATTCTATTCTATTCTATTCTATTCTATTCTATTCTATTCTATTCTATTCTATTCTATTCTATTCTATTCTAAATTTAGTCACACAGCATTACAGAAAGCTTTATGTAAACATACTTCAATGGCAGGAAGTTTATACTTTTCTTTCTTTCTTTCTTTCTTTCTTTCTTTCTTTCTTTCTTTCTTTCTTTCTTTCTTTCTTTCTTTTTTTAGGGAAACTGAGTGTGTTCTCCCACTATAATGGGATGTGAGAATAACCTTGAGAGACAGAAGGAAGCCAAGGCAACAGTCAGTCAAGAGGTATATCCATCGATGGAATGGAATGGGGACGGAGAAAGCATTCCCCCATTTTTAAAATGGTTTTTTAATTGTTTAAAATTGTTTTTTTATTGTTTTTAATTATTTCCCTTGCTTTTTGTTGTGATGTTTATTTGCTCTGTTATGGTCATTTTGTTGCACTGTTTTTTCCCCTCTTTTTGAATTTTGTATACCATTTCAAATAAAAGGGAAGTGGTGGCTCATTGGCTAAGACGCTGAGCTTGTCGATCGAAAGGTCGGCAGTTCAGCGGTTTGAATCCCTAGTGCCGCATAATGGGGGTGAGCTCCCGTTACTTGTCCCAGCTTCTGCCAACCTAGCAGTTCGAAAGCACGTAAAAAAATGCAAGTAGAAAAAAATAGGGACCACCTTTGGTGGGAAGGGCGTTCCGTACACCTTCGGCATTCTGTACACCTTCGGCATTGAGTCATGCCGGTCACATGACCACGGCGATGTCTTTGGACAGTGCTGGCTTTTCGGCTTTACCAACAGAAACAGAGATGAGCACTGCCCCCTAGAGTCAGGAACGACTAGCACATATGTGTGGGGGAACCTTTACCTTTACCTTTACCTAAGTAAGTAAGTAAGTTTAATAGGGGGAACAGTTTCCTTCCAATAGTAGGGTTATAATGATTAAAACAGTATCAAGATATGATCAGGAGTACAAGCTTTCTTTAATCCATAGACAGACTGATGCTTCTTTCAGGTACCTCTCATTGGACAGGACTAAATATTTTTTTACCCCCTTTTTTATCTTTTGAATTGTGTTTTTTTTTTTTTTGAGAGGGGAGTACAGGGGGCACGCTCAATCTATGTTCTTTGAGACTTGCAGAAAGTTTCATCACCAATGCAGCTCTGGACCTCTTTTAGAGAAGCCATCCTTGAACAAACAGAAGTTGCACTGTTCCACATAAACATCTAAACAAAAGCTATGGTTTGGTTGTCCTATTAAACACTCTCACTGGCTGGGCCATTAAATTAAAGTTTTTTTTTTTAAAAAAAATGGACAGAAAAAATCCATTCACAGAGGACGCAGTGAGAAGGAATGTGATTAGCCTTCTAACCAACGCTCTTCCCCTCCCCCGTTCTGCGAGCAAGGATAGATGTTTTCTAGGAGTATTTAGAAGAGCCTTACAAAATTGCCCATTGAAACCTAGAGATGAATAAAAAATATATACATACAGAAGTATTTGAAGATCGGTTTTATTACTGAGCATAATTGACATTGTTCCTAATTTTTAATATCCCTAGAAGGGTTGTTCAGCTAAACAGATTAAATTAGTCAAACAGTATCAGAGGCAGTAAGGGTCCCCCGTGCAAGCATTTTCTACAATTTGTAGAACTAGATTGCAATTTTGGAAGTTTGCTGGAGTGGTAAGATCCATTCTGCTAGAATCAGCCCTGTAAATTGTCCTGATGAATTTTATTCCCTGAAGTCCCTGGAATTTGTTCAAGCCTGAAATCTCTCAAGTTACTACCACTTGTTCCTTTGGCGTCTGCAAAGAATCAAGCATTTAATCCAATACGTTATCCTGGATCTGTGCCTGATTTAGTAATATGGATAACTCTAGCTCAAGAGAGCAATTATTAAAATGAAATTGTCCAGAGGTGGAATGCAAAAATTGTTGGTGATTTGGCCATATTTCTATTCAAGAATTTTCTAGGCTTAGTAATATGCAATTATAGAGGAAGGGATATCATTACTGTACTTATTTTTTTTTAGTTCTTTTTTTTTAAAAAAAAAAACAAGATACAATGATGTGCAATAAAAAATCACATATTTTGGGAATTGAAAAGATTCTGTACTTTATTTTATGTATTATTACTGTTGATTTCATTGTATGATAAAATCTTTGGGGAATAAAGGGATTACCTTTAATCTAATGTAGATAATGTAATTCTTGGGAGGAGAACCTAATTCCTTATTCATCCATTGATTACTGATGCTATGTACTTTAACTGGATAGCTATGCAATTATCCGGTGGGGGTTTTTTTTGTTTTTTTTTGCATTTCACCAGATTATTCTAGATGCATATATAAAAGGCATGCTTAAGGGGAGAAAATATACATAATTGTATTTATAGAATGTAGGCACTGGAAATAACCTTGGAGGTCATCTATTCCAATTTACTGTCCAATGCAGAAATCAACTACAGCATCCTCGAACACCTCCATTCACCATCTGTTTAAACATCTAAAGAAATTTTGCTGCCTCCTAAGGCAATCTGTTTGCATGAAGACACATTTTCCTGATGCCCAGAAAACCCTACTTCCTTCTAATTCAATTTTTAAAAAACATATCCTCCAGAACAGGGGTGCTATTCAATAGGTTCTGATAGGCTCTGGAGAACCAGTAGCGGAAATTTTGAGTAGTTCAGAGAACCGGAAAATACCACCTCTGGTTGGCCCCAGAGTGGGGTGGGAATGGAGATTATGCAATATCCTTCCCCCAGGAGTGGGGAGGGAATAGGGATTTTGCAGCATCCTTCCCCTGGAGTGGGGTGGGAATGGAGATTTTGCAGTATCCTTCCCCTGCCACATCCATCAATCCACGCCCACTAATCCACGCCCACAGAACCGGTAGTAAAAAAAAATTGAATTCCACCACTGCTCCAGAAGGCAAGACAAGAAACAACGGATAGAGACTAATCAAGGAGAGAAGCAACCTATTACCAAAGAGAAATTTTCCGATAGTGAGAACAATAAACCAGTGTAATGGCTCGCCTTCAGAAGTTATGAGTGCTCCATCACTGGAGGCTTTTAAGAAAAGCCTGGACAGGCACTTGTCTGGAATGGTATAGGGTCTCCTGCTACAGCAGGGAGTTGGACTAGAAGACCTCCAAGTTCCTTTCCAACTTCGTTATTCTGAACCAACTGTGGACAATTTAGAACTTCAAAGGTTTCATCCAGACATCCTCCTTACCTATTGCCAAACTGGCTTGCCAACTTCCTGTTTGTTTGTTTATCCTCACAATAAAGCCTCCATGTTGAAGACCTGCCAGAAAAGGTAAAAAGCAGCAGTTGTGGGATCTGCATGGAAGGATGATGAGATCAGGTCCATATCAGCAGATCCACCTCTTTTCTATATGCCTCATGATGTCACATGCACACCCAAAAGGATGAGTTGAAAGTGGTGGGTTCCTGTAGATACTGCTGAGGAATAACGGGTCTCTCCCCTCAAGCAGATGCAGTGTTGCCAAGAAGAGAATAAGCTAGGAAGATGAGGATTTTAACTGGAGGTGGGCTGTACTTACTTTCACTGGTTGTGAGCGCCCGTGTGCGCTCACTTCGCTCGCATGCACCTCTTTGGGAGAGAAACGGAGCTTCAAACATGCTCCTAATCAACTCAGGCAGCTCCGATGAGTACAGCAGGGGCGGCTCGGATCACAGCTGCAGCTGGGCCAGCCAATGAGCCAGAAAGTTAGTTATAAATGGAAAGTATAGCACAGGGATGGATGGATGCCCGCACGCGGCGATCAAAGCTAAGGGTTTGCCCCAGTGGTGAAATCCAATTTTTTTTACTACCAGTTCTGTGGGCGTAGCTTGGTGGGCATGGTGTGGCTTGGTGGGCGTGGCTTGGCGGGTGTGGCAAGGGAAGGATACTGCAAAATGTCCATTCCCACCCCACTCCAGGGGGAAGGATATTGCAAAATCTCCATTCCCACCCCACTCCAGGGGGAAGGATATTGCAAAATCTCCATTCCCACCCAACTCTGGGGCCAGCCAGAGGTGGCATTTGCCGGTTCTCTGAACTACTCAAAATTTCCGCTACTGGTTCTCCGGAACCTATCAGAACCTGCTGGATTTCACCCCTGGTTTGCCCAAACCCTTTCAACCATGCAACAGCCCACCACTGATTTAACCATCACAGCTCTCCTTCCTTTGTGTACATCTTCCATGACCTCCACACTTTCTCAAAGTAGCCTCCAATAGCCACATCCACATCCTCGTGTAATGACAGAAAAATGTTTTCTCATCTTCTACAAGGGAGGAAAGGACAATGCCTGGGGACATGGAGGAAAACCCAAAGACAGATATTATGTCTCCCTACAGTCTTGTTCTCCAGGCAAAATATGCCCAATGCTTCCAATTCTTTCTCATGGATTTTCCTTCCTTTCCCTTAATAATTTAGTTGTTCTCCTTGGGACGCCTTCTGGTTTCTCAATGTCCTTCCCAAAATTCAGTGTCCAGATTTGGACAGAACATTTGCAGAATGAAAAGGAACGATTACTGTTCTTATTTATGTTTTTCAAAAAAAAAAAAAATGCACTATAGGCGGAGATAGGAATGGAATGCATGCTTTATGAAACTGACACTGCTTGGAAATAAATTAATCTCACTATCCATCGTTCCATATAGTTTTCAAGTGTAGAGCATTTGCTCCTTAAGCAAGGTTACACATACAGGTAGGCAGATGAGTGTGTTAAAAAATGTGGTTTCCCCTCCCCTCCCTAAAAGCAATTACTGATGCCCTTCCGGGCTTAGAGTAATAAGAAGGAATGTCAAAAGAACTTTCAAAACTAATGAAGGCTATATCTAGTACAGCTTCTTATTTCCAGCCACATGTTTCTGAGATTTCCAGATATATTTTATATTATATTAATATTATATTAATTATATAATATAAATAATATATTATATAATTATATATTATATATTACATTACATTATATTATATTATATCATAAATTTTAATAATAATCATCATTTTAGCCATTGTCTATCCACTGAAGAATGAAGGCCTCATCTGCATATTTCTAACCAATACAGTCCTGAGCCTTTTTCCACCAATTGCTCCTGTAATACTGCTGATGTTGTTGATCCATCTTATTTTAAGACTCTTTCATGGACGCTTTTTATCAAGTAGGGTCTAGTCTAGTCTAGTCTAGTCTAGTCTAGTCTGGTCTGGTCTGGTCTGGTCTGGTCTGGTCTGGTCTGGTCTGGTCTGGTCTGGTCCGGTCCGGTCCGGTCCGGTCCAGTCCAGTCCAGTCCAATCCAGTCCAGTCCAGTCCATCCCATTCTATTATTATTGTATTGTATTGTACTGTACTGTACTGTACTGTACTGTACTGTACTGTACTGCACTGCATATTGTATTGTATTGTATTGTATTGTATTGTATTGTATTGTATTATATTATATTATATTATATTATATTATATTATATTATATTATATTATATTATATTATATTATATTATATTATATTATATTATATTATATTATATTATATTATATTATATTATATTATATTATTATATTATATTATTATATTATATTATATTATATTATATTATATTATATTATATTATTATATTATATTATATTATATTATATTATATTATTATATTATATTATATTATATTATTATATTATATTATATTATTATATTATTATATTATATTATATTATATTATATTATATTATATTATATTATATTATATTATATTATATTATATTATATTATATTATATTATATTATATTATATTATATTATATTATATTATATTATATTATATTATATTATATTATTATATTATATTATTATTATAATATCACATCACATCACATCATAGTATTATTAACTATTCAGTACTAATACCCTACTGTACCCTACCCTACCCTACTATACCATACCATTGTATTGATCCTGACGGGGATCAAGGTTAACTCAACCTTCCATCCTTCTGAGGTTGGTAAAAGGAGGACACAGATTGTTGGGGGCAATAGGCAAATAATCCCCTTTTTTTTTTTTTGCTTCAAAATAGTCACAATAGTGTGGGATAGCTAAATATTGATAGTTATCTGTTCTCACTAAGGTATTATAAAATAGCTGGTGTGGCACAGTGGTTAGAATGCAGCATTGCCAGGAGTTCAGTCCTGACCATTTGAAGGTTGACTCAGCCTTCCATCCTTCCGAGGTTGGTAAAATGAGAACCCAGATTGTTGGGGGCAATAGGCAATTAATGCTTACATTGTAAACAGCCCAAGAACTATGGGGTGGTACACAAGCCTAGATGCTATTGCTATTGTTTGCTTAAGCATTCGGTAAAACTGCTGAACAATCTTGGAAGGCTGAGATTCTGAAGAACAACTACGTTCTGATTAGCCTCAGAACAAATGAAATGCTACAATATTATCTCTGCTCTCCTTCAAAAGCCTGTTTTTCCTCCACTCATGTGCTAAAAGCTAGCCCTGTCAAGCTTCAGCCAGAACCTAATAATTACTAGTGAGAAATGTGTATTAGCTATCTGCTTACTGCAAATCTAATAATAATACAATGCTGGATAGATTTCTGCCATGTCCTCCCCCATAGCCCCGTCTTTAATGATTAAAACAGGAGCCATTGCTCTTTCCCTTTACTTTTAAACATGGAAAAACCAGACACAGACAGAGAAACTTGCAGTCCAAGTGCTATTACAGCAGCCTCAGTTGTCAGGTAATCTGATTAATCTGATTGGACTCCTAGATACACACTTCCTTTTCTCTCCAGGGATGTTACATCATTTAACCACGATGGTGCAACATGGTCTGGTTAACTTAAAACTAACTTGGCAGAAGGAACTTTTTTTGGGGGGGGTTAGAGGGGAGGTAGGTAGTGTCTTTTCTGTCCATTTTTGTTGGTTCAATATATATCCTTTCTATTTTTGTCAGTTGCTAAGCAAAGAGGCTTAATCTGATTGATAGGACAGCCAAGAGCCAAACTAGCCCAGCATTCTGAATCTCAGCAAGCTTTCAAAGAGGGACAACTTGTTTTCTTCCCATTGTTTTTTTTTTTCCCAACGGTTCATATTTCACTTTTGTTAGGGTTGGGGTTGTATGGATTTGTATCGGAACCTGGATCAAAGTGTCCCTTTCAAGTATGCTACAAAACAAGATGGTGCCTCTTCCTGAAGAACAGAACAGCCCTTTTACAGGATAACCGGAGCTTCTACGCATTCACAGCACATCCACACAGAGAAACCAAGCCAGGGAGCTCAACCTTGCCTTAATATTTGATCAAGGTGATATAACCTCCATAAGGTGCTTCATTGTAGTGTGGTTGAGCTACAGGCTTCCTCAAGGCAAAACACCTCATAGTTTGTATTGGTAAGGCACACATCCATATTACATGTGAGTTTGAAGATTATAAACAGACCCCCTCCAAAGCTGGCCACTGTTGACCATGCCATCGTCCAATAAGTTAATGCCCCTTAAAAGAGTAGCCTTCATGGCATCAGATGGCAAGGAATTCCCCTGCTTAATCTGTGCTTTGTTAGAGAAGTATGTCAATTCTTACACTAGGCCTGAATCTCCTCATAGATTCCAACCTCGTGGATTCCAATCTATCAAATATTGCTCTGTTCTCCCAACAAAACATGAGGCCCATGTAGGATTATTGGAACAGTTTTTGCTGTTTCTGTTGTCATCCAGGAGGTTCCACAAAGGGAATGCCAAAATAGTTTAGATGACTATGTTGGTCCCATCCAACCCTGCCTCTTTTTATATGGGCTAGAGGTAGAAGGGCAGATTCTTATCCAGCTACAGTTCTATTGATTTATTTTTTTCCCCTATCTTCATACATGTTACCCACCTGCTTGCTTGTTCTCTTTAAGGAGAGGAGTTAATATTTGCTTACCTTAACCTTATTTTTCTCAGGAAACTTGGAACTATTAAAGGTGGCATGTAAATGGAGAGTGAGAAACAGGTAGACCATTTAAGAGGAAAGGCTGGTTTTTCTCTGATTTTCTCTGATTTCTACTAGGAGACAGTAGAAATTGCCTTCCAATCAGGGCCCCAACTTTTGAACTAGAGCTGCAAATCCTAGAACACTACTGATGATCACTCCTACAAAAATGGAGATAAATTTGATAGCTCCCCAGCCCTCTACAAACCCCAACGTATTATAAGGTAAAATCTTACCAGTTGCTACAAGAAAATGTTGACTGCAAACACACCATTCCTCCTAAATTTAAAAACAGGTAAACCATTCAAGAAGAGGAAACCCTGATTCTTGTCTGAGTTCCTCTTTCAAAAGAACACTAAGAAGTAAACAGTAAGATTAATATCAGTCTTTAAGATTGCCCAGATTATTTTAAAGAGTGGCATTTGTTAAATTCGATTAAATGTATCTGAATTGTGGATGATGCAGCCCATTCACGCCCATAATCATTCTGGGCCATTCTGACCATCCTAGGACAGGACATGTGATGATAGCTGGTCATGTGGATTTTGTCATAGGGTCATAAATTCTTCCTGTTTCGTTCTATACTTTCATATTCAGTTGGTGTAATCCAGGGGTGAAATCCAGCAGGTTCTAACAGGTTCTGGAGAACCAGTAGTGGAAATTTTGAGTAGTTCGTAGAACTGACAAATACCACCTCCTGCTGGCCCCAGAGTGGGGTGGGAATGGAGATTTTGCAGTATCCTTCCCCTGGAGTGGGGTGGGAATGGAGATTTTGCAGTATCCTTCCCCTGCCTCGCCCACCAAGCCACGCCCACAGAACCGGTAGGGAAAAATTTCGGATTTCACCCCTGGCGTAATCATATGTTGGCTCGGTTGCTTGACCATGGCTTGTTATATGAATCCGCAGTTTGAAGGGGGTTTTTTTGGCGCCTGTGAATGCAAATGTTTTCTTTATATAAGTGACCATGCTGAAGCAAATCGTTGTCCTTCTGTAAAGAACTCCTTGAGGGCATGAACTTATTTGAACAGTGTTTGGAGAAAGTGGTGACCAAATAAAGACATGTGACCTGTCAGCAGTTAGATCTTGGTGTGTCATTGAAGCTAAAGCCCTACGGATTTCAGAACAAATTCTATTTATAGCTGCATTTAACATGCACATTTCTAAGTCTACATTCTTGAACTGTAACCAGAAAGACATCCTTCCCTTCCCTTCTTGCTGTATCAAATTATCCTGTCCAATGCATCAGTATGGGATGTAATTGCAAGCTGGATGGGGAAGGACTTTCACTTACAGTAGAAGGCATTTCTCCACTTTTCTGATTATGCATGATTTTAGAGGAAATAATTAAAACTTTTCTTACAAGGCTTTGTTTCCTCTCATAGACATCTGTACTTCCCTCTCCTATTCTTTCTTTTTTTTTAGGGACACCATGCTCCATAAAACTCAGCCCATCTCTGCTTTGCAGAAGAACAGTGCTAGATCTGCTGGCAACAGCATACCATGTCATACACCAAGAGCAAAACAGAAGGGATGAGATAGATGGAAACTGAAGGTGCTGCCGCCATAGAGACAAAGGGGCGGGGGGGGGGAGTCCCATTTCCATTCTTTTGGGTGGTTACTGGTCACAGAACCAAAGATGAGTTGGAAGATGTATGGAGGCCAACTTTCACATCCCTCCATCCTTGACAGTGCTGTAGATGTTGCTTGAATACATCCAGGAAAGACAGTCTCAGCTTCTCCCTAGGTAACCTATCTGCTAGGAAGATATTTTTGAACAGTAAACTGGAATATGACTTCCTGAATCTTAAATCCCTTCTTTTGTGTCCTGCAGACCGGAGAGATAGAGAATAGGTCTTGCATGATGTCCCTTCAGATATTTGCTATCCTATTCTTCCCCAATCTCTTCTCAAGGCTAAATATTCCAGTTTCTTCAATATTTCCTGACTGTTTCTATGATCATCCTCATTGTTTTTTTCCCTTTTCCTGGACACAATCCTCCAAGTGGGTTGGCCAATGCAGAGCAAAGCAGAACTACAGCTTCCTGTCATTTGAAGGCTATACTTCTATCGGTGCAGATTAAAATTAGATACGCAGTTTTTGTAGCTATATCACATTCACTTTAAAACCAAACAAGTTAAAAGGGCAAGAGAAGTGAACTCTGTTTGCCTGTTACTTTGAGGCCCTCCACCTACAAAAATGGAGGAACGCTATGAGATGTTATGCATTACCGTAAAATCTCTGGTGAACATGGTTCTCTTATTTTATCTACCCATTATCTTGACTTTATCAGGTTTTTCACAGAAATGCCACACATAAACCACATGCCTTATCGTGACCTTTCAGTTCACATTTTACCATTTGCCCTTTCTATAACTTAGATGGACAAGATTTATTTATTTTATTTTTTTGTGGACTGACAACCACACTTGGCTTTAATGTGTCCTATAATGTGCTGCCCTCCGAAAAGTAATGTGCAGGGTCAGGGCGAAAATCTCGTTTCCCTCATACTTTAAACGTCATTCAAATTAAATGCTGTTACTCTTTCATTGCATATGTGATAATGCCCCTCATCACATTAGCAGTAACCCGTTGCTGGTGCTTCTTAGGTTTCATCCAAGCTTTGGTTATGAGACGATGGATATTTCCTCTTCATGCTCAGAAGAAGAGTGCATCATGCATATAGCCTTGACCAATTGATTGATTGATTGATTGATTGAATGAAAGGAGGCTAAATGTTAGCAAGCAAGAAGCAAGCATCCATAATCGTTCATGGAAGCAATTGTTGCATCCAACACTGGCCACAGGAGCTCAGTTTGGCCAGCATTGGCCAAACTCTCTCAGTTGGAGAGATCAATGTTTATTTTCTTCTATCCAAAAATAATATTTGCATTTCATATCAGAGTTTACAACATCATAATTCCTTTCTCGTCTGGTGCTGCAAAGATCCGCTTTGTACAGAAATGCAGGAGCATTTTTATAGATACGTTTCGTTATTTTCCTTCGGTGAAATTATAAAGACTGACATTTGTTTTATTAAACTGAATTGCATTCATTTCACGATCTCTTCATTATGAAGGCTTTCAGTTTGATATTTGTGCTCACATTCTTCTGCATCTCTCCCTCCTTTTGTTCCTTGGTTTTGATCTTGGAGAAACGTTGTTTATTCTTGATGGACAGTTTTGTTTACTCATTGTTCCAAATGAAATGTATTTTAAACTCTAAGGCAGGGATCTCTCAGAATGACTATTTCTGGACGAGCTCGGAAAAATCAAAATGGGCTGCAAAACTTTCATTGTCTACCCGAACAAAGAATAAATGGGAGTTACAAAGAAGTCCTGAATGCAGTCCTCTTCGTGGACTTTAGCAACCCTTTAACATGCTGTGGGAAATAATGAAAATAGATGGTTTTATTTATTCCAAAATGAGTGTACATGTTTTGTGAGTGATCAATCAATCAACTAATTCAACTTTCAAAGAAAATGATGCTCAGCTAGTTCAGAGCTGAGCAGAACAGTCATTTTGTGATGGTTTTACCCTTAACATTCCTGCAACATTTATGCTTGAAACCCAGGAAAAGGGTCATCTATTTATTTATTATTTTTTATGCCACCCATTTAACTGTTGATCATCATTGTCCTGGATCTTCAAAATTGAATGCCTAATTAGAACAGGGCAAAAATTTGGTTTTTGGCTTGAAATTGTCCTAATGGTCCCTGTGTCCATAAGTTGTCATAATAGAAGGGGAAGACATTTGTTCATATGGTAGCAACAGGGGTGGGCTTCAGACTCTTTAGCTGCCTCGTTGTTGGGTGGGCATGGCCATGGTTGGCGTGGCCTAGTTGGTAGCCTGCACCATGGTGGGGGGGGGCTTTTTCACCCTCCCCAGGCTCTGGAGGCTTTCCTCAAACCTCCAGGAGGGCAAAAACAGCTTCAGAGGTCCTCCAGAAGCCGGAAACAGGCCCGTTTCCAGGCTTCCAGAACTTCCAGTGCCCTCCCAGACCTTCTGCGCAGCCCCTGCACTTACCTGGAATGATGAATGGGCTGCATGGAGACTCCTGGAGGAGGGGAGGGGTGTGTGGGGGTGTGTGGGGCGCATGGCCAGCCAGGGATGGCATTTGGGGGTTTGCCAAACCCCGATGATCCTTGGCTAGAGGATCACCCGAACCCTGCTGAACCCCCAGAAGCCCACCCCTGGGTAGCAACTAAACAAGCCTTCAAATCTGAGCAGTCCTTGGTACTGAGTTTGCTTGCAGGCTTTTCATTACCCAAGTTTGGGCTGAGCTTAGTATGTAAAATGCAGAGAAAAGCCAGCATAATAGTAAAATGATCAGAGCTTTAATTCAGATTGGGGAAATCATCATTAATACTTCATTCATTGAGTTCCATCACCTATCAGCCCTCCTTATAGTTGGGGGTAATGAGGATCAAATGAGGGGGGGAGAAAGACAATAGAATATACTGGTATGTATCTCTGATTGTTGTTGTTAGTTGCAAAGTTGTGTCCATTGTGACCCCATGGACAACGTTCCTCCAGGCCTTCCTGTTCTCTACCATTCTCTGGAGTCCATTTAAGCTCACGCTGACTGCTTCAGTGACTCCAGCCAGCCACCTCATTCTCTGCCGTCCCCTTCTTCTTTTGCCCTCAATCGTTCCCAGCATTAGGCTCTTCCTTCCTTCTCATTAGGTGGCCAAAGTATCTGAGTTTCCTCTTTAGGACCTGGCCTTCTAAAGAGCAGTCAGAGTTGATCTCCTTTAGGATTGAACAGTTTGATCACCTTGCAGTCCAAGGGAGTCTTCTCTAGCACCATAGTTCAAAGGCCTCAGTTCTTTGGTGCTCAGCCTTCCTTATGGTCCAACTTTCACAGCCATACATTGCAACTGGGAAAACCATAGCCTTGACTATACACACTTTTATTGGCAGGGTGATGCTCTGCTTTTTAGTATGCTGTTTAGATTTGCCATAGCTTTCCTCCCCAGCAGCAAACATCTTTTAATTTCTTTTAATGTATTTCTGATAATGGTATGTAAAGACATTTTATGTAATTCTCTGTCATGCTTTTCACCTAGGCCATGGATTGCTTGAACAATAAATAAATAAGCAAGACCAATATTGCCTGGCTCAAAAATGGAGTGTTGCAAAGTGCTCAAGAAGTTCCTTGACTGATTATGTGTAATTGGTGTTCGCTGATTAGTTATTGTTCCCTGATTGGCCTTTCCCACATGATTGGCATTGGCTGTCCCTACTCATCTGTATCTGTGGTGGTGTAGGGGGTTACCCCAGAGAAAGGACTCTCATGCTATGACACGCATTGGCTCAAATTAATTCTTACTAATCAGTTTAATTGTTTTTATATTTATCTTATAATCATCTTGTATTTGTATATGTATTCAGCAGTTCGAATCCCTAGTGGCACGTAACAGGGTGAGCTCCCGTTCCTTGTCCCAGCTTCTGCCAATTTAGCAGTTCGAAAGCATGTCAAAAATGCAAGTAGAAAAATAGGGACCACTTTTGGTGGGAAGGTAACAGTGTTCTGTGTGCCTTTTGTGCTTAGTCATGCCGGCCACATGACCATGGAAACGTCTTCGCATAGCGCTGGCTCTTTGGCTTTGAAATAGAGATGAGCAACGCCCCCTAGAGTCAGGAATGACTAGCACATATGTGCAAGGGGAACCTTTACCTTTACCTTTAAGACACCCAGATTTGTTTTAACAGTGAGAAGAGCGGCATATAAATTTGACAAATAGAAGAGAATATTTGTAGCTCAGGGTTGAACTATGGAGTCCTTGGTGCTCTCTGAGCTTGGTTGCTTTCTTGCACACATTTCCTTACCAAGCTAGGTAGCATCATCAGCACTGAAAACATCAGCAAGAAAACTACCAAGTTCAGAGATCACACCAAGGACTCCACAATTTAATAAATAAATTGTTCTCATGCTGCTGTCATCTTTTCAGTGTACAACACAAACCCTGTCATTGCTTTTCCTTCTCCAGGCCAAACCCCCCTTTCTGGGAATGATCTGGCTGGGGCCCTAATGTGACTTCTTCAAAAGGACAGGATTAAAAAGACCCGCAAAAAGGTTTAAAATTGATGGGTTCTTTTGCTTCCATTTGTGCTGCTCTGCTTTGGTCTCCTTGTTCATTTTCTTCCTGCCCCACTCTACATAATCTAAAGTAACACTGATATATTGCCTATTTTCATTCTGCTCTTTGAAGCACAATCCACTTAGCGATTACAAACCTCACACAATTTAGCAGATACCATCAGGGCAGAAACTTGCTACGAGCATGTCCTTTAATAAGCAGAGTGAATATTTGAAATGTGGTTTGTGGTTGCAGGTTTTTGTTCCTGGATTAGAGGAGGAAGCGATGTGCTTGATGGCTACACTTGATTATCTTCACTCAGTTCTTGTGACTCAGACAGGCTTTCCCATTCAGTGGCTAAGGTTTCACCCCCTGTTTATCCATTTTTAACCAAACGATAATGAGGGGCGGGGGGAAATAAGTGAAAGCAGAATAACATGGCCATTATCCTCCTTTTATCTTTCTTATAGTTTGTTTTGCACTCCATGCTGAGTCTAAAGGAACCTCCATCCTCCTGAACTTATACAAGAACATTTCCTGGCTAAACTGATCCATAATTGGATTTTTTTTTTTTTTTGCATTTACCTGAAATACCTACATTTCGGTATATCCATATTAACCTCTGCTCTGATGTAGTGCCACATACAAAAAAAATATCAGTTTTGCCATCTATGTAGGAGAAGGAGTGACAGAACCTAAGGGCAGACTGAAAAGAGGGACCAACCTAGAATCCCTACATAGTCACAGGTGGTCTAAATTCAACCCCACCCCTTAAATTCAACTCCAACAGTTATTTGCGGTTATTTACGGGACCGCCTGCTGCTGCAAACAGCCTCCCACCAGCTGGTACGCTCTCACAGAGAGGGCCTCCTCCGGGTGCCGTCGGCCAAACAATGTCGGCTGGCAGCCCCCAGGGGGAGAGCCTTCTCTGTTGGGGCACCTACTATCTGGAACGAGCTCCCCCCGGAGATACAGAGGATCCCGGATCTACGCACCTTCCACCGCGCTCTCAAGACCTTTTTATTTCACCAGGCTGGTCTGGCCTAACCTCTCCCATTCTCTTTTTAATGTAAATTTTAATGTGTTCTTAACCTGGGGTTTTAAATTTGTCTTGGGCTAAATTGATTTAATTTGATTTTACTTCTGCTCTTTTGTATTCTATGTGTTTTATCTTGTGCCTGTTCACCCCCCTGAGTCCTTCGGGAGTAGGGTGGTATATAAATCAAATGAAATGAAAAATGAAATGAAACAGATGCTGTTAGTTTAGAAAATTCCTGTGCATAGGCTATATAACAATAGTTCAGTTTCATTGAATAATAGAATAACAGAGTTGGAAGGGACCATGGAGGTCTTCTAGTCCAACCCTCTGCTCAACCAGGAGACCCTGTACCATTTCAGACAAATAGCTGTACAATCTCTTCTTTAAAACCTCCAGTGATGGACATCCAAAACTTCTGGAGGCAAGTTGTTCCACTGGTTAATTGTTCTCACTGTCAGGAAATTTCTCCTTAAATCTAGGTTGCTTCTCTCCTTGATCAGTTTCCATCCATTGCTTTGCTTCTTGTCTTGCCTTCTGGTGCTTTGGAAAATAGATAGGTTGACCTCCTCTTCTTTGTGGCAGTCCATTAAATATTGGAAGGTACCTATCATGCCTCCTCTAGTCCTTCTTTTCATTAAAGTAGACATACCCAGTTCCTGCAACTGTTCTTTGTAATGTTTTAGCCTCCATCATTTTTGCTGCTCTTCTCTGCACTCTTTCCAGTCTCAACATCTTTTTTAATATTGTGTTGACCAAAACTGGATATAATATTCCATGTGTGGTTGTACGAAGGTTTTGTAAAGCAATACTAACACTTCATATGATATTGATTCTGTCCCTCTATTAATGCAGCTTGGGATTGCATTGTGTTTTGGCAGCTCCAGCACACTGCTGGCTCATATTTAAGTGACTGTCTACTAGGACTCCAAGATCTCTTTCGCAGTTACTGCTACTGAGCCAGATTCTACCTATTCTATATCTGTACATTTGGATTTTCTTGTCTAAGGATAAAACTTTACTTTTCTCACCATTCAATTTAATTTTTTTTTAGAAAGGACCTAGTTTTCAATTGGACTTTCATGCGTGCACGTTTTCCAATGTATCCGTTTGGTAAAATTCAGATTCAGCAATAAAAGTATAACTTGTTTTAGAATTCTTTCAAAGGATTGGAGAGAATTATTTTAAAATATTTCAGGAGATTGGGAAGAAAATTTCACAATTGGTATTATGCTCCTGGGAAGATCCTGTCTTCTGTTGTAGAGATGGCCACACTGGAGCTAAATCTCAAAGGAAGACATCTTCAGAATGTCTTCACTTTCATGACTACCATCTCTGGAAATGCAACAGAGCAGACCTTGAAAAATTATTGAAGAATTTTTCCTTGGCTAGGAGAAGTGTACAGACACGGCCACATAATTTGGTAGAGAATTTTGACAAGCTATTTGTCTCCTGCAATGCACTACTCTAGTCATTAGAGAGAAGATATAAGGACAATTTAGAGAAGGTTGTAGAAACTACAGGAAGAAATACTATACCCTAAGTTTCAGGTTAGATGTGATAACTTTTGAAGGACATCTGAGGTTGTTTGCTTTTTTAAAGCATTTTCACTTAAGTCTCCAACTCAAATTTCCCAGGCTGGCTGTTATATATAGTCAGTAAAGACAAGATAATCCCTTTTCATATAGATCTGATCCCAAGCAACTTTTTCAAGATCAGACAAGATCAAATAGGGGTTCCCACCTGGGCTGCTCAGCTTCCCAATTTTTTTAAAAAATGAGATCAGGGCATTCTGATAAAACTTGATAGAGCCATGCTGCTTTAATGATGTTATCATTCTGGAAAGTAAGATTTCTCCCCGGGAATTCTGACCTGAAATCAATTAAATAGGTACACAAGAATCCTGGAACTTCTGATAATCGGAGAAAAGCTAAGCAATTTTAATGAAAGAATGATTATTGTATATCAAATGTGTGTGAAATGTGAATTATCATATTCAATGGTTAGATGGCCTAGACCAGAGGTCTTCAAACTTGGCAGCTTTAAGACCTGTGGACTTCAACTTCCAGAATTCTCCAGCCAGTTCTGTGCTAGTCGTTCCCAACTCTAGGGGGTGGTGCTCATCTCCATGTCAAAGCCGAAGAGCCAGAACTATCCGAAGACCTCTCCGTGGTCATGTGGCCGGCACGATTAAACGCCAAAGGTGCACGGAACACTGTTACCTTCCCACCAAAGGTGGTCCCTATTTTTCTACTTGCATTTTTACGTGCTTTCAAACTGCTAGGTTGGCAGAAGCTGGGACAAGTAACGGGAGCTCACCCTGTTACGCGGCACTAGGGATTTGAACCGCTGAACTGCCGACCTTTCAATCGACAAGATCAGCGTCTTAGCCACTGAGTCCCTCATTTGTTTGATTATACTCCACCACAAAAGAAAGCTTCAATACTCTCTGATAAAGATAGCAAACTACCAGAAAAGGTTTGAAGATAATCCTGACTTTGAGTTGAAGCTTAACATAATCAAGGTTGAGTATTTAGCCACTACCTCTCTGCTTGAGAGGACCCTTCCATTGACAATTCAAGAAATCATACAATATTTGTTTATTCATGTTGGATATGCTTTGCTTCAGATGCAATCATTTCAAAGATTCCATTAATAGTTTTGTAATCTCTTTGCATTGCAGTGAGATTATGACTCTACATCATAACATTATTGGACAAAGGAAATGCTTCAGACTGTGAGTTATGGGCTATTTCCTCATGTACAAACACAAAAGCCACTAGTTTTGTATGGGTGCAAATGTTGGCTTTTTGAGGCATGCATTTAAAACAGTCAGGGCATAGGTTAGATAAGACTATCATTAAGTGTTGTACCTTATAATTTTTGCTGAATGTATCTTTTCTTTTATGTATACTGAGAGCATATGCACCAAAGACAAATTCCTTGTGTGTCCACTCACACTTGGCCAATAAAGAATTCTATTCTATTCTATTCTATTCTATTCTATTCTATTCTATTCTATTCTATTCTATTCTATTCTATTCTATTCTATTCTATTCTATTCTATTCTATTCCAGCCCTCTCTAAGCGGTTTACAGAGTCAGCATATTGCCCTCAACAATCTGGGCCCTCATTTTGCCCACCTTGGAAGGGTGGAAGGCTGAGTCAACCTTCAGCCGGTGAGATTCGATCTGCTGAACTGCAGTTAGCAGTCAGCTGAAGAAGCCTGCAGTACTGCACTCTAACCACTGCGCCACCTTGGCTCTTGTAACATTACAATAAAGTAGAATTAGCTCATCTGATCATATTTTATGTCTAATTTATGTGGGCAGTCTAACCAAAGCTGTCTTATATGGACCTTCTTCATCTTGCTCAACTCTGACTTTTTCCATTCTTAACTTAGAGAGTGGACCAAGATCATCTATACACAACATGGCCCCTCTTCTATCATTGATAGCTCAGCCGTGAGCATTTAAAACCCTTAGATTTTTAGCTAAGGATTAAGTATGCATTGATTTCAAAAATGCTAAGCAAGGTCATACCTACTTGATGGGAGACCAAGAGGGAAAACCAGGGCAGTGTAAATGCAGAAGCTGGCAAGGCAGCAACCAGACAGAACTACTGAATAAACATTAGCAGGTGTCTTCCAATGTCAAGGCAGAGGAAAGAACAACCACAAGTTCTTTCATTGACTGGAAAAAGTGGTACAAAAAGATTTAAGGTTTAAATCCTGAATCTGAGATAGCCAGATACAGTAGATCACCAATCTTATCACAAGGTAGACAGGTTGGTAGTTGATGGATGGATAGCCAGATAGGATTTTTATGGATATCTATGGTACCTATATTACCTACAATTGAGTTACTAATTGAACAAAATCAAGTCTAAAAAGTTATGCAGTTCTTGGAAACAGGGCTGAGACATTCGAGAGAAGAGATTTACAGCTGTGCTTGGCCTGAAATTTGACAGGTTGTGGATTAGATTGGAGAGCTGAAAAAAATTCAGAGAAGGAGGCAATGGTAGACTATGTCTGTATAATTGCCAAGAAAACCCAAAGGCCACAGACATGAAAATATCAAGAGTTGTGATCAATTTGAAAGAGACTAAATCTGCTTTTAAGGTGACCAATGTATGCTCATTTCAGCATAAGGCCCAAACAGCAGCCCAGAGTGCTCCTTAAAATATTGTGTTATAAGCCCATCTCTTTCTTTCCACCCGCAGCCCCCCCCCCATGTAGATAACAAAAATGTTGGTTGACCATGAGATGGCAGCAAAAGGTTAGAGTTTTCTGTATTTCTTTGATGCCATCTAATGGCTGCCCAGATTTTTCCAACTATACGTTAGAGCGTCTAAAATTCTGTAAAGTTTACCTATGGGAATGAAATGTCTCTTCTAGATCTTTTCAAATCTCCCCTGTAGTCAGCTTTTGGAGATATTCTAGACAAGAACCACCAGCAGTATTCCCTCTGTCTTTCTTGTAAGGTTACATTAACATAAATTTTCAACACTAAAAGTATTTCTCTCCTTTTTTTTCACTCTCTGAAAAAGTAGGAAGAGTCCCTTCTGAAATGAAAGGCCCACACCTTCCATCTTTCTGTGGCTTATCTTTTACCTGTCAGCTGTTCGGTTTGTGGCTCTTCCTCCTGTCTTCCAAGGTCATTCCCATATGCAATTATACCTGGACAATGCCATTGGCTTCTCCTAGGATGTTTTAACAACTTTCTACTTTAAACAACAAAACCAATAGGAAAATTACTGCTAATTTCTGAGGGGCTGAATAACAAATGGCTGGCTGAGGGTCTTGGTTACATGGGTATTGGGGAAATTTGCCAAAGTCTCTTCAGTTGAAAACAATTGCAATCAGACATCATACGTTGAGATAATGATGGGATTGTCAAGCATAAAGAATCAGGACCATACATTAAATTGCAGTCTAGGAGATTTATTGCTTGGCCTATATACAAGAATCTAATCAACTAACCTTCAGTGGCAGTAGATAAGGGTCAACAGAATTCAGGAGGGATTGGACCAGACGTGGTATTCAGCCAGTTTGTACCAGTTCGTGTGAACCATTGGCAGAAATTTGGCCAAGGTTGCTGAACCGGTAGCAATGGCCAGCTGGCCATGCCCCCAAACTGGTCCCCCGGTCGCCGCTGCTGGAAAGCAGCTGGCAAAGATGCCTCCTATTGGACCTGCATTGCAAGTCCAATGGGATGCATGTGCACAAAGAACATAACAGCGACGGCAGCAGCTTTTCCCACGATCTCTGGTACTTTTCGGCAGCCTGTGGCCAGCCGCATCCTCTTTGAGAGTTGTTTTGCGGCTGCAGCAGCTGTCTGGGGGCCGCCGAAAACTCCAGTCAGCTTGCCTTCTGGACTCTGGACCAGTCTTTGTGGAAGGTAAGCAGCCCGAACAAAGAGGTAGTGGTGGGGGAGGAAGCAGGGCTAGGGCTGGGGCCACTAAAGGAGGGGAAATGGCGACTGGTGAAGGAAGGGAGGGGGTAGATAGGTCAAAATTCCAAAAATTTTCCTACCTTTTCCTGTGGGGATGGCTAGGTGGGGCTGGGGTCATGTGACTGAGTGGGTGTGGGCATGAGTGATGTCAAGTTGGCCACGCCCAATCAATCACATGCCCCTAGCCACGCCCACCAAACCAGTAGCGAAAATTTCTGAAACCTACCACTGGATTGGACTTCAACTGTTTGTGGAGATGTAATGATTGTGGGCTGATGATTTGCTTAACACCTCCCCTTGGCTCTGCCTGTTCATCTCCCATAGTGTTAGAAGATGTCATTTACTGGGTACTGCATGGAATGCAAACTCCATCCTCAACTGAAGCTGAACAGAAATAATTCAGGCAATTCAGAATTTTAGAATCTATGACAATATGTACCCTGTTTCCCCCAAAATAAGACCCAAATGGACTTATCCTAGCATTATTTTTCAGGATGCTTGTAATATAAGCCCTACCCCCAAAATAAACCCCAGTTAAGATTATCAGCCAGATGGCTGCATTTAGTACCGTATTTTCCCCAAAATAAGACCTAACCAGAAAATAAGCCCTAATGCATCTTTTGGAGGAAAAATTAATATAAAACCTGGTCTTATTTTTGGGGAAACATGGTAGATATATTGGTAATCATTCTTAGTTGTTCACCAAAGATGTATTAATATAGATGCTTTTGCATATAGCTAGATTAGAGTGGAAGTTAACAAGCCTGTCTGGAGATAAAACTGTTTATGAACATAAAACAGTTTTTTCTAAATGTATAAAACAAAGTAAAAACATACGGAAAACATTTGTTAGCCATCTCTCAAAAGTCCAAGAACAGAGGCAAAATCTGTTTCTATTTAAACTTGATCTGAAAACAATACTTTAACAATCCTGCTTGTACAGTACCAAAAAGTACACATGTGGAAAATGTAAATTGCCTTTTAAAATCAAGAATTGTGGTAATGTGATTTGGCCCCCATTAGTATGTGAAGAAGGTTAACTGTTTTTCTGTTGCATTAAACTCTTTGCGGTTTTTCTAGAAATAACAAGTTATTCCCAAATAAATATCCACCCTTTTAATACATATTAACAATGGTGACCTTTAAATATGAAACAAAGAGTGGTCCCCTGTTGCTTTGCTCCAGATAATGCACAAACCACCCCACAAGGCTGGGGAAACAAAAAAGAAGACTTCAGGTCCTCAAGCAATGTTTAGATGTTTGTTCCAAGAAGGCCAGATGCCAGGATTCGTGAGAGCCCTCATCTTAAAAACACAGAGCCTTGCTTACTTCCAGCTTTCCTAATTCTTCACATTCTTTCCTAGCAGGGAGAGAGAGGGGGGAAAAGCTGGCTCCATTAAGAGCAGAAATATTTGGAAGGGTAAAAACAAACAAACAAAAATAATCCATTTTCAAGGTCCACTTGCAGATGGGTGGAATTGTTTATGAAGCATTTACCATTCATTTGCAAGAGAAAATGGTGTAAGAGCAAAGGAGAGGCCCTCAAAATAGTGGAAGATTTATTTTTTGCTCCTCTTTCCATCCCATCTCCACCACTGCATATGCATTAGAATATGCCGTAGAAAAGAATATACGAAATCCCTTCAAAACATCCTAAATAAAACACCTAGCAGCTCCAGAAGAAAAACCAGGAGTCATCTACAACATACAGTATAAAGGACTGCAAAAGCTGTCCCAAAGGTGCTTTTTCAAGAGATAACTGGACTTTCTTGTTTTTCTTTGAAGAGAGATGAACAGATTAACAGAGTTGGAAGGGACCTTATAGGTCATCTAGTCCAACCCCCATTCAAGCAGGAGACCCTATACCATTTCTGACAAATGGCAGTCCAATCTTTTCTTGACAGTCTCAAGTGATGAAGCTCCCACAACTTCCGAAGGCAACTTCTGTTCCATTGGTGGATTGTTCTCACTGTCAGAAAGTTCCTCCTCATTTCTAGGTTGAATCTCTCCTTGGTCAGTTTCCATCCATTATTCCTTGTCTGGCTTTCAGGTACTTTGGAAAATAGTTTGACCCCTTCCTCTCTGTGGCAGCCCCTCAAATATGGGAACACTGCTATCCTGTCTCCCCTGGTCCTTTTCTTCACCAGACTAGCCATGCCCAGTTCCTGCAACCTTTCTTCATATGTTTTAGTCTCCAGTCCCCTAATCATCCTGGTTGCTCTCCTCTGAATTCTTTCTAGAGTCTCAACATCTTTTTTGTAGTGTGGTGACCAAAACTGGATGCAGTACTCTAGGTGTGGTCTTACTAGGGCTTTATAGAGTGGTATTAGTACCTCACTTGATCTTGATTGTATCCCTCTGTTAATCCAATTTAGGATTGCATTGGCTCTTTTGGCTGCTGCTGCACACTTCTGCTTCTATTTAGCTGATTGTCCACTAAGACTCCAAGATCTCTCTCACAGTCACTGCTATTAAGTCTGGTTTCCCCCACCTTTGGGAAACCATGACCTGGATGATTGCTAATCTCCATAGATGACTGTAAGAGCCATTATGTAAGACAAACAAGCAGGAGACCAGCAGAGTGCATCCATGAACACCGACTAGCAGAGAGAAGAAATGATGAAAAGTCCTTAATTGTACAAATCATGGATAGTTTCAACTGTGAGCATCTTAGACCAAGCCAAGTCTAAAAACACTAGAGAATTCCTGGAAGTATGGTTGACAAATCAACCATCAACAGGTACGTAGAGATAAACTACATCTACACGTCATTCAAAAGAGACAATCAAAAAGCCAAAAAGCAAACAGGAAGGCCAAAACCTCCTCATCAGCAATCAGAGATAAGAAGACACAAACACCAAGATTAATACTAGACTAAAAATCATGATGTAAACAATGCCCCAATCAAAGAACTACAATGCAGACAAGTAATGATAACAGTAAAAAACAACAACAGCCTAGTCATCTCCAACCAACACTGACAGGGCAAGCCACTAGTATATAAAATGAGAGCAAACCCCACTCTCTTTTAGCACCGATAATGTTGCCTAGTTGGGTAATTAAATGTCTGCAAGAAAACCATCAAGTTCAGAGCACATCAAGGACTTCACAGTTCAGTGACAAACTACAAATATCCTCTTCTATCAGTAATATGCTATTATTCAGTTTGCTGGGGGAAATGGAAGTTTGCAACAAAGTAGAATTAGCCAGGTAGAACTCACATTATCTCTTACTAACTAGAGATTAAATAGGAAGTTGCGATTTCAACCACATATTGCTTGCCAACTGATGGAGAATGGATGATGTCAGATGCTGAGCCCACTTTGATCTCTACTCCACTCCACTCCCTCCTCCCTTTTCCCTTTCATGTCTCCAAGACAGCTCAAACCATATTATACAAGCTTTGTTCCTATTTGCAACAAGTCTACAAATGTAATAAAAGTTATGAATATAAAAGGAAAACAAAGGAGTACAGATAAAAGAACATTATTATTTTTTAAAAAGAGACTGTTTAGCACCTTCAGCACTCTGGTTGTAGCATATATTTCCATATTATCTTCAAAGTTAGCATCATGTTCCTATAACCGAAATGATATGTAATTAAGTTATGTGTCGGCTCTGAAAGCTTTAGAAATTGGTATCACTGGTTCATGAATTTTCAGCTGAAGAAATGCTATTGCCCAGGTTTAGGCATCATGACCTACATGTGAATTTAGGATTACATTCCAGCTACAAACCTGATTCTTTCAGGAGGTAAGTTATCTCATTTATAACAGGGCAAAATCGAGTTCCTTAGGCATGTGTTTTTACAGAATATAGAATAACAGAATGGAAGGGACCTTGGAAGTCTTCTAGCCCAACCCTCTACTCAAGCAGGAGACCCTGCGCCATTCTGGACAAATGGCTGTCCAATCTCTTACAAGCCTCCAATAATGGAGCACCCACAACCTCTGAAGGCAAACTGTTCCACTGATTAATTGTTCTCATTGACAAAAAAAATTCTCCCTAATTCTAGGTTGGACTTCTCTTTGATAAGCTTCCATCCATTACTTCTTGTCTTGCCCTCAGTTGTTTTGGAGAATAGCTTTGTCCTCTCTTCTATGTGTTGTTGTTGTTACTTGACAAGTTGTGCCCGACTCATCGCGACCCCATGGACAATGTTTCTCCAGGCCTTCCTGTCTTCCACCATCCTCTGGAGTCCATTTAAGATCACACCTAGTGCTTCAGTGACTCCATCCAGCCACCTCGTTCTCTGCCGTCCCCTTCTTTTTCCCTCAATCTTTCCCAGCATTAGGCTCTTCTCCAGTGAGTCCTTCCTTCTCATTAGGTGGCCAAAGTATTTGAGTTTCCTCTTCAGGATCTGGCCTTCTAAAGAGCAGTCAGGGTTGCTCTCCTCTAGGACTGACTGGTTTGATCGCCGTGCAGTCCAAGGGACTTGCAGGAGTCCTCTCCAACACCATAGTTCAAAGGCCTCAATTCTTTGGCGCTCAGCCTTTCTTATGGTCCAACTTTCACAGCCATTCATTGCAACTGGGAAAACCATAGCCTTGACTATACGCACTTTGGTTGACAGGGTGATGTCTCTGCTTTTTAGTATGCTGTCTAGATTTGCCATGGCTTTCCTCCCCAGGAGCAAGCGTCTTTTAATTTCTTGGCTGCAATCCCCATCTGCGATGATCTTGGAGCCCAGGAAAATAAAATCTGTCACTACCTCCATTTCTTCCCCATCTATTTGCCAGGAATCTTCTATGTGACAGTCCCTCAAATAGAAGATTGCAATCCTGTCACTCCTAGTCCTTCTCTTTATTAGAGTTAACATGCCCAGTTCCCGCAACCATTCATTGAATGCTTTAATTTCCAGTCTCTTAATCATCTTTGTTGCTCTTCTCTGTGTTTTTTCCCAGAGTCTCAACATCATTTTTGTATTGTGACAACCAAAATTAGATGCAGTATTCCAAGTGTGGTCTTACCAGTGCAGTATAGAGCAGTACTAACATCTCACGTGAATTCAGATCTCTGTAGACATAGTGGGATGCGATGTAATGATATATGGCAGGGGTCAGCAACCTGCGGCTCTGGAGCTGCATGTAGCTCTTTCACCCCTGTGCTGTGGCTCCCTGTCACTCAAAATATGTGTCACAACCACCAATGTGCGACACCCACCGGCACACGATTTTTTGAGCTTTTCAACCCCCAGTAGGCCAACCATAGATAAATCCAAGAAAAGAAAAGTTTCAGAAGAAAATAGAACGTTCAATTCAACTATATAAGCTATTTTTGTGGCCGTTCAAGAAATAGTTAGGCACGGGAGGGTTTTGTGGCTCCTGGTGTTTTCTTTTCTGTGGGAAACAGATCCAAATGGCTCTTTGAGTGTTTAAGGTTGCAGACCCCTGGTATATGGGAAGGACCCTGGGAGATAGAAGGGAGAGCCACAGATTGGACAACTGACATATAAAGGGTGTCTCAGCTCACAAAAGAATAGAGGGCATGGGAAGTGTTTCAGAAGGGACCCTCTCTAGTTTTCCAGTTTCTGTCATTCACTCCTGAAATGGCTGTTTGTATCATTTTGCAAAATGCCATCAGAGTAGGGATGCAATGGGATCATTGGGAGGGGAATCCTATTTCTCCAGAAACAAGATGGTAATCGGTGGACCTCATTATGATATAATGTCCATGACAAGTGTAGGAATGCGTACATCCTATAAATTGCACATCGAAAATGGAAAGCTTATGCTTTAATCATCACATCTGCTATCAGCTTGTCTCGATCTTAGCTGTAGCCCTTGCAAAAGGGATGATTACAAAGTCTGAACAAATGCAACTCTCAAATCTGAAAAGATAAAATGACCAGTTTTACCGAAACTAGATTTAGTATAGCAATCTTGTTGAAATTATCCAGCAGCCCTCAGGGATGTTAATCAGATCAGTTTGCATCTCTCTTTCCCTCTCTCTCTTTCTGGGTGTACAATTGCACAACTCTTTTGCATATAAACTGCTTGCATGAATGTACACAAAGAAAGCATTTTCATGGGCATGTAATTAAGATAGATCCTATCTGACAAGCAAATCCCATATAGAATAAGCACTAATTACATGGTTACAGTAGCATCTAACAGCATCCTGGGGTTTAACAGAACCACATTTTTTCAACTCTAGCCATGACTGGGTGTGCCTGTTGTCTGACACATCTTCTTCATAGTCTGGTGCTGTTTATGATTTTTTTTTCCAAAAATGGTCCCCAATTTGTTCCCAGAAAATGAAGGCAAAGCATGAAATAAATCAAACATGATTAATCTCATCCAAACCCAGCTTTCTTGTGGACTATTTGTACTCTTTCGTGAAGAGAAGAGGATGAGTTGGAAGTTTGCAAAATGTTTTTAACTGATCTGTTGTATTTTAATCTGTATTATGAATGTTACTGTGTACCATTGAAGTTTGCAAACAAATGGCTTAAGAAAGTGTTGGACCATAGAAAGAATGTTAGCCAGACTTATTTCTGAGTAAACGTATCCTGCACTGCAAATGTGACTTTTTGATCATTTTGATTTTTAAATGCATTACCCTAAATGGTTTTTAGATTTTAACCATTCCATTCTCTCGGTGTTAGAGCACCAACCTTCAACAGAGCTTACTGCAAGAAAACAAGTATTGGGCGGTGACTTACATATGCTATTTGGAAAAGCAAAACATCTCCAAAAAGGCATTAAGGGTTGTAAACCTCATCTTGCGTAGCTTCTTCTCCGGTAATATTACTCTACTAACAGAGCTTACAAAACATTTGCTAGACCAATTCTCGAATACAGTTCATCTGTCTGGAACCCGCACTGCATATCGGACATTAATACAATTAAGTGTGTCCAGAAATATTTCACAAGAAGAGTCCTCTACTCCTCTGCTCATTACAAAATACCCTATGCCACCAGACTTGAAATTCTGGGTTTAGAAAACTTAGAACTACGCCGCCTTTGATAGGACCCAAGCATAGCTCATAAAATCATCTGCTACAATGTCCTACCTGTCAATGACTACTTCAGCTTCAACCAGAACAATACACGATCACACAATAGATACAAACTTAAAGTGAACCGCTCCAAACTCAATTGCAGAAACTATGACTTCAGTAACAGAGTTGTTAATGCTTGGAATGCACTACCAGACTGTGTGGTCTCATCCCCAAACCCCCCAAACTTTAACCTAAAACTGTGTACTGTTGACCTTACCCCATTCCTAAGAGGTCTGTAAGGGGCGTGCATAAGAGCAGCAGCGTGCCTACCGTCCCCATCCTAATGTTCCCTTTAATTGTATTCTTTTTATGTATTCAATTCATGCTTATACTTATATATACAGAATTATCTAATATGTACTCGACAAAATAAAATAAAAATAAATAAATATATGGAAATAAAGGCAAACGAATACCTGAATTACAATTACTTGTTCACGGCCACACAATGACTCCTTACAAATAATTGGAAGTTTTTTTCCTTACCAACCCCATAGCCAAGTCCTGCTATCATTTCAGTAGCCTGTATTGAACTTTACAGTTTATTAACCAGTTTTAAATGCATGTTTTGTAATCCAATTTTATTAATTGGGCCAAACATTAAATAATTAGGTAAGATAACCTACTTGCAGATATTCAGCTTGCTAATGAGAAACTGGTTCTTTGCATTATGAGGATATTTATTTCTGTCCATACATTTCTATATAAACAAAACCCAGATTTTATTGAAGCCATCTAATACCCAACTTTCCAAGTCAATATAAATAATTAAATCCATCTTTTTTTTCCCCAGACAAATTATCAGCAGGGAAAGCTTTGCAAAATATTTTCTCATGAAACACAGAGCTATTCCTTTAAATAAAAGGGCCTGACAAAACTAGGAAGCAGTTAGCTCAGCTGCATTAATAGAGAGCTCAGTCTATCAGCATTTAGTGAACTCTTGGTGACCCTGGAAGAAAGCAGTGACTTTAGCTTCTCCTTATGAAAAAAATATGAATAAAAAATAGAGTTGAAATATAAGCATTATTCAGGGGAAATATTACAGTGGAAAAGTGTGTATCATTTCAGAGCCTAGAATACAAGGTTGATCCGAGGGCAGGGGTCGGCAACCTTAAACACTCAAAGAGCCACAAAGGCCCTAACCGGAAGCCCCCATTCAATTCTGGAGCTGACCGGAAGTCTGGTTCCCCCATCATAGTCTCCTCCTAGCATGGCATCCTTTTTCCAATGCTAACTGGAAGTCCGGTTCCCCCACCATAGAGTCTCCTCCTAGCACGGTGTCCTTTTTTCCTCTGCCAACTGGAAGTTTGATTCCACCACCACCACCATAGAGTCTCCTCCTAGAGTGGCATCTTTTTTCCTCTACTTGTCCTAACTGAAAACCCTATCAATTGTGGAGCTGACCAGCAAAGGGATGAAAGAGCCACATGTGGCTCCAGAGCCATGGGTTGCTGACCCCTGTCCTAGAGAGATGGAATGGGCTAGGTTCATTTTTTGTACATGGGGTGGAACCAAATGGTTTGGGGGCTTAGGAGGAGATTTTGACTAGTGTGACTGTCTCATAGAACACAACCAATTACTTCAATGTTTCAATTGAATACTGAGATATATATACATAATCGTTGGAGAGCAACCATCCTAACTTGGGAGGAAGGGTCAAAAGAGGAATCAGCGTGAAATCCATGTGTAAACACAAGAAAGCTAGACCTGACCACCACCTCTGAATGCTTTAAATCGGGGGTGTCAAACTCAATTTCATTGAGGGCTGTATCAGGATTGTGCTTGACCTTGGGGAGTTGGGGTGGGCGTGGCCAAGATGGGAATGGCCAGCTCAACGTCACTCATGTCGGGGGGGGGCTGTGGTGGCCTGAGCGCTCTTCTAGTGAAAACGGGCTTCAGAGCTTTGTTTCAGCTGCAAGAGTTTCCTGCAACCCTCTGCCAGCGAAAACAGAGCTTGGGAGTGCTGCCCACGGCCCTCATGAGCTCTGTTTTTGGCTACAATAGCCTCCTGCAACCCTCTGCCAGTGAAAATGGAGCTTGAGAGGTCCACACGCAGCCTTTCTCTGCTCCGTTTTCATCATTGGCAGTGGCACTGCGGGCTGGTCCTTCGCTGTTTCTAGGGCGGCCCTGTGGGACAGATCTAAGCACCCCGAGGGCTGGATCTGGCCCCCAGGCCTTGAGTTTGACACCCCTGCTTTAGAGCCTTACCTGGTTTTTCCAGGTGAAAGCTACTAGTCTGGGGAGATTCCTGTACTATAGGCAGAGAACAATAAAGTAGCTAATTTGAACTCTATCCATGCAGGCTGTTCATGCCTAACATTAATCATCTCTCTCCCAAGATTATTGTATGAAACCTCTACATTGGATGTATAGGCATCCAGTTGAAGCCACAGTGACATTACTCATATCATGATCTCAGTGAACATTTTGAGAGAATTTCCATTTTTTTTCAACAACATTCACATTATATGTGCAGTGTGCCGTACTTGTGGTGGCACTGCTTAGATTTCCTTTCCTCTTCAGCATCTGTGATTGGCTCACAAATTTCTTACCATCATGTTCATACTAGTTTCACATCCCATGTCTTCCTATGTGCTAGCTGAACCTCTAATCTAACATCATTGAATGGAAAAATCTGCAAGCGGGAATGCCAATCAGAAATAAAAACAAAATGCAACACTTGATTATGGAGTCCTCTGGAAACCTTTATGAAATTTTTACCATCATAGAAATAAATTTTTCTTAGAATAACTTTTAGAGTGCAAAATAATTCTCAAAAAAAAATCTATAGTTAGTTGGGAGAGTATACAATAACTTGTTTAAAATCTCTAAGGTGGCCATCATTCTGGTAAACGAATAATTCCCTCAACACTGTCAAACTATTTACTAAGTCTGCACTACTATTAATCTTTTCATCATTCCTATCACCCATCTCCTCCCACTTATGACTGTATGACTAGAACCTTGTTGCTGGTATCCTTAAGATTTATATTGACTGTTTCCTTATGACTATTATTAAGTGTTGTACCTTATGATTCTTGACGAATGTATCTTTTCTTTTATGTACACCAAGAGTGTATGCACCAAGACAAATTCCTTGTGTGTCCAATCACACTTGGCTAATAAAGAATTCTATTCTATTCTATTCTATACCATGATAAATCATATACTGAAAAGACTGTGTCCTTATTGGGGCTCAAAATATTTCTCTTTTAGTCTTCCATGGAAGATACCGGTATTTTAATGGTAAAGTGATGTGGTCATGCAAAGTGAAATATCCAAATATCCATGAAATACTTGGGTATTCATTGATGCATGGCTGGTGCTAGTACAAAACGACAGATGCCTGATGTTAAATGCATCCATTACATAGTTTCCTAAAACATAAAGCAAGAATTGCCTTCAGAAGCTGTGGGTGCTCCATCACTGGAGGTTTTTAATAAGAGATTTTTAATAAGATATTTTAAGATGTTCTTAATCCTGAAGCATGCAGAGAAATCTCCCAATTGGGATGAGGATTAGAATGGACAAAGAAGGCATGCAATCCTTAGTGTCAGTAACCACCATGCTGTCCATGTCTCTTTCTATCCTTCTTTCCTTCCCGGCTTACATTTATTTTATTTTTTATTACATTTATTTTATTTATTTGTCAAGCATGTATAAGATAACAGATATAAGTATAAACATGATTATGAATACAGGAAATGGATATGAATAAATGGGGACAGTAGGACAGGGATGGTAGGCACATTGGTGCACTTATGTATGCCCCTTACAGACCTCTTAGGAATGGGATGAGGTCAACAGTAGACAGTCTAAGGTTAAAGTTTTGGGGGTTTGGGGAAGTAACCACAGAGCCAAGTAGTGCAGACCACTGTGTTGCTGAAGTCATATTTTCTTCAATCAAGTTTGGAGCGGTTTAGCTTAAGTTTGTATCTATTGTGTGCTCATGTATTGTTGCAGTTGAAGCTGAAGTAGTCATTGACAGGTAAGATGTTGTAGCAGATAATTTTGTGTACTGCGCTTAGGTCAGACCGAAGGCAGCGTAGTTCTAAGTTATCTAAGCCCAAAATTTCAGGTCTGGTGGCATAAGGTATCCTATTGCGGGTAGAGGAATGGAGGACTTTTCTCGTGAAATATCTCTGGACTTGCTCAATTTTATTGATGTCCAATATGCAGTGCAGGTTCCAGACAAATGAGCTGTATTCGAGAACTGGTCTAGCTAAGGTTTTGTATGTCCTAGTGTGCTGTACAACATTACCAGAGAAGAAGCTTCACAAGATTATTTATTTATTATTTATTTATTGGTTCAATTTATATGCCGCCCTTCTCCGGAGACTCAGGGCGGCTTACAATGCGTTAAGCAATAGCCTTCATATTTTTGTATATACCTGCTTAGTAGGGCTTTCGGCCCCCCCAAGCGGTGTTCTTTTTTATACAATGTCAGCTTATTGCTCCCACAATCTGGGTCCTCATTTTACCTACCTCGAAAGGATGGAAGGCTGAGTCAACCTTGAGCCTGGTGAGATTTGAACTTGCAGTAATTGCAGGCATCTGGTGCTACTTAATAGCACTTTAGTCTGCTGCACCACCAAGGCTAAGGTTAACAATTCTTAATGCCATTTTGGCAATGCTGTTACAGTGAGCTCTGGCACTTAGATCTAATGGAGTACTCCAAGGTCCTTGACAGAGTGAGGGTAATCTACGAGGTCGTATCCGTACATGCCGAGCAACTGCTGCAATAGCTACTTCAAAATGACAGCTTTTAAGGATGTCTCATATTCTTCACACAGACATAAAGAGAGATCTCAATTGCCCAGTGGTACCTCCCTTTTCGAAGCTAATGCCTCTGTTTGTTGGGGATCTCCTTTTTATCCTCATAACAATTCTCTGAGATAGGGTGGATGGGGGGGGGGAGAATATGACTGTTTCAAAGTCATCCAGTGAATTTCCACCCCAAAGAGGGACTTGGACTTGTTTCCTTACCCATATTCTGATATCTTCCCTAATACAGTGGTAATTGTTATGGTCCACCGGCAGCCTACGGAGCTGGCAGCAGAGTCGGACAGCGAGGAGGCTGGGGAGGAACATGGGCCAGTCCTGGAGTCTGGGGAAGGCTTGGACGAGGGCTCTAGAGCCTCCAGAGTCTGATGTCAGCTAGTCAGAGGAACAGGGGGAGCTTGTTCCCAATGCGTGCATATGCAGAGCTTCCAGAAGGCAAGAACAGGTAAGACAAAAAGGGCGACTCAGGAGTAAGGCCTGGAGATGATTGGCCCCTCCCATAAGAAATAAAGGATGAGCAAAGGCAAGTTTTTTTTTTTAATTTGATTTATATGCCGCCCTTCTCCGGAGACTCAGGGCGGCTTACAATGTGCTCAGCAATAGCCTTCATCCTTTTGTATATTTATACAAATTATAAATAATATATATATAAATATATATATAAATTATATATATTGCCCCCACAACTGGGTCCTCAATTTACCTACCTTAGAAAGGATGGAAGGCTGAGTCAACCTTGAGCCTTGGCGAGATTCGAACCTGCAGTAATTGCAGGCAGCTGGTCTTAATAACCAGCTTAATAACAGGGTGCCTTAGACCACTGTACTACCAAGGCTCAAGTGAGCCTTTGCAGGAAGCAACTTTGTTCGGGCTGGTCAGTTTAAATTCTGAAGCTCCGTTTTGACTCTGTGCTCCGTGTGGCCTTGCAAAGCTAATTGCCAATTAGGTCTTTGGCAGCGTGTCAAGGGAGATAAAGGTGGGTGCTTATCAGCCTTATCCCGAAGGACTGTGGCAGACTTCTGTTGGACTCTTTACAAACTATTTGTGACTCATCACGGGCTGGGAATGAACAGAATTCACAGCCGTTGAAATAAAAAGAGGGTTATTGGGACTAATTGTGTTCTTTTTACTATCTCAGGAAGCCTAGGTCAGAACAGTAATACACAATACTATCCTACTATCAACTGACATGATTTCTGCTATAACAGACATTTTAATAACCCACCTCCCTCAGAAATCCTTGCAGAGTATGACTTATCCCACTTGCCATTTTTCTCATTTGCAACTGTTCCGTAGCCAATGTTTGTGTCTAAGAAACATCGGGGTTGTGCAGGCATTCTGGATTCCAGGTGAACAAGATAAATGGCAAGCATTGATTTGAATTATTGCTCAGCTGACTTGCCCACAGAAGCAATAAACAAAAGCAAAAGCAAAACCAAACAAATCAAACACCTAAGCAAGAAAAAAAAAATAACCCGTGCATTTTTTTGAATGCACTAAATCTTTAGCAGTAAAATAAATATGATCACAAGTGTCCTTAATAAATTGTTTTTGGAGAAGCTAAGAAGGCAAACTCTTTAAGCTTATTGCAGAGACTGTAGAGTGATGGAGGGAGAATGAAAAGCTTTGAAAATCAATGCTTTGCAAAATGCAAGCCCACTTGGCTTGGAAATGGTTCCTGGCTTAAAAAATCAATGTTGTTTAAACTATAGCTCCTTGCCCTAAGTCTTTAGAATTTCAACCCAGCAGATTTTTATGGCTTGGGGCAGGCAGCCATACTAACATCAAGCAAACACTACAGCACTGATTTTCAAACCCCAGGATTATTTCCATGGCCAATTAGGGATATAACATGCAGGATATTTTGTTGTTTGTTTGTTTGTTTTATAATAGTTTTATTATACTTTGCAATTACAAACATAAAAATCTGGTACAAACTAAGAAGATTAAAAAAAGAAGAAGAGAAGTTAAAACAGGCAGAGAAAAGAATAAAAAAAATATACAGTAAAATAAGGGTAAAAGAGATAGAGATTAAGTCCTCCTTCAACACAATAAGTACAAAGAACTTCAATAGCTTCTCTGATAGCAATGGCATTAGCAATAGCACTTAGACTTATATACCGCTTCATAGTGCTTTTACAGCCCTCTCTAAGCGGTTTACAGAGTCAGCCTCTTGCCCCCAACAATCAGGGTCCTCATTTCGGAAGGATGGAAGGTTGAGTCAACCTTGAGCTGGTGAGATATGAACTGCCAAACTGCAGCTAGCAGTCAGTTGAAGTAGTCTGCAGTACTGCACTCTAACCACTGTGCCACCTCGGCTCTATGTTGTATGATACTACAACAAGAGCTCTATTCTTCCCATATTTCATCTCTTATCTATAAACAAATTCTTAACGCCTCCTCATTTAATCCTAAACAGGAAAAGTCCACAAAGGAGTTACGAGAAATAGCAACATGTGTGTTTTAAACATAATTAAATAAATCAACTTTGCATTCCTTCACCTTACTTTCAGCACAGTAACTAATGGTTTTCATTACAAATACTGTTGGCATATCCCTTTTCAATATTAAGGCATCAGCTGGTTTCATTTGTATATACAATGTAACATCTTTATCCATATAATTCTTGTAACCTGTCATTTTTAAATTCACATTCAAATCAGTTTTGTCCATTAAAACATGTGCCTCTTCTATAATCTCTTTTAAATCCGGTTTTATGATAGCAGATTTCTGCTTTATTCCCAAATGTCCTTAAATTCAGCCCAAATTAAAATAATCCACTCCATTCTATATTAATGGATCTCTTCTCCTTTAATTATAATCTTTTAGTTCTTTCTCCATACCCCTAGTGTTCAACATTCAAAGTCACATCTTATGTTTTTTCCTCTGGTCAACAGCATTTCCTATAGGAAGATATTCTTATACTTAATTTCATTTTTTTATTTTTTTAAAATAAAATTCTAAACAATGACATTTTCCCACAGAAAATATTCTTTGTAATTAGTATCAAATTCTTATTTAAAATTATAGAAGCCCTTAGTCCATTTATAACTTTCCAAAATCAACATTCTAATAACCCTTTTACTGTTTATGTCCTTAATCTTGCATAAAACAGCTTTTGCTAAAGAGAAGGAGACTCATCTGATGTATGAAACTTGCCATTTCTGAAGATTCTTAATATCCAAAAAGCAGCTAACAAGCTATTTCCAAAATTGATCAGAAAGGAAGTATGTAAACCTAGTGTCCTTTTAAAGGCACTGAACCATGGCTACATTTATCTAATCAAAAGAAAACATGATAGCAGTCTTCCAGTATTTAGGAGTCTGTCACAAATAAGAGGGGGACAACTTATATATCACCACCGCGATAATTGAGCCGTGGTGGTGCAGTGGTTAGAGTGTAGTACTGCAGCCTACTTCTGCTGATCAACAGCTGCCAGCAGTTTGGCAGATCGAATCTCACCAGGCTCAAGGTTGACTCAGCCTTCCATCCTTCTGAGGTCAGTTAAAGGAGGACCCAGATTGTTGGGGGCAAGAGGCTGACTCTGTAAAAATCGCTTAGAGAGGATTGTAAAGCACTGTGAAGCGGTATATAAGTCTAAGTGCTATTGCTATTGCTATTTTCTAAAGCAGGGCAAGACAAGAAGTAATGGGTGGAAACTTATCAAAATGTGATCCAACCTAGAACTAAAGAGAAACTTTCTGACGGAATAATTAATCAATGGAATGACTTGCCTTCAAATGCTGTGGGTGCTCCATCACTGGACGTTTTTAAAAAGAACTGGGCAGCTATCTCTATGGAATGGTATAGGGTCTTCTCCTACACCTACAACTGTTTATATACAGTTTATGGTTTAACTTGGATTTCTGCACTGAACAGAGAAATGAAGTGATCATTTCCAATTCTATGATTGTACTTCTAATCAACCCAGTATACAAAACTATTTTTGATCTACTGTACTTAAAAATAAAACAGACTTTGAATTTATGCAAAACATGGCAGAATGCTATTTACCCAGTGGTGAAATCCAATTTTTTTTACTACCGGTTCTGTGGGTGTGGCTTGGTGGGCGTAGCAGGGGAAAGATACTGCAAAATCTCCATTTCCACCCCATTCCAGGGGAATGATACTGCAAAATCCCCATTCCCTCCCCACTCCTGGGGCCAGCCAGAGGTTCTCTGAACTACTCAAAATTTCCGCTACCGGTTCTCCAGAACCTGTCAGAACCTGCTGGATTTCACCCTTATATTTACCTAATACATTTATCTTTGCCATTTTCACCTTCATCGATTTCGTTTTTGTCATCAATTAACATTAACAAAGTTATTTACAAAATTGTAATCATCAATATTTGTTAAATATTGAGCCTGGATAGCTCAACAGAGCACTGTAATTTAACACCAGCTTTCTGCAATTAAAGTAAGATCGAATCTCGCCAGGCTCAAGGTTGACTCAGCCTTCCATCCTTTCTAAGGTAGGTAAATTGAGGACCCAGTTTGTGGGGGCAATAAGCTGACTTTGTATAAATATACAAAAAGTATGAAGGCTATTGCTTAATGCACTGTAAGCCGCCCTGAGTCTCCGGAGAAGGGCAGCATATAAATCAAATTAAAAAAATAAAAATAAATAAATGTTAAAAGGAGCCTGAGTGGCGTAGGAGGTTAATACCTCCTAAGGCAGCATTTAACATCCAGCTGCCTGCAATTACTGCGAGTTCAATTCTCACCAGGCTCAAGGTCGACTCAGCCTTCCATCCTTTCTAAGGTAGGTAAATTGAGGACCCAGTTTGTGGGGGCAATAAGCTGACTTTGTATAAATATACAAAAGTATGAAGGCTATTGCTTAACACAGTGTAAGCCGCCCTGAGTCTCCGGAGAAGGGCGGCATATAAATCAAATTAAAAAAAAAAACAACAACAACAGCAGTATAACATAGAAGCAAGTCGAAGTAACCTAAGGCCAAGTTATCTTGCACTGAAGGGTATTTCATAAGGAAAGTCTACACTTAATAGCAAGAATAACAAGAAGAGTGGAAAAGAAGCAAACAATCACAGAAACATACAACAATAATAACTGATGATATAGCAACTAATAAAATAATCAAATAAAACAGTAATCATAAATAAGTCATGCTTCCCTAAAAGCATGCTTAATATCAAAAACATCTGGTGCAGAATATATCAACACTACTTGAAGTCTTTTGGATAGTTTAAGGAACTGTGTTTCTAAGTTCCTGGAAGAATGCTACATGGATTTGAATGCACCTGAGAAGAATCTCTCTTCCAACTTCCACTTTATCCAAGGAAGTGGGGGGGTGGGGTGGAAATAAAAGGGATGTGCTTTCCTTTCATTGTCCTTTGAACTCATTTCCATATTAGAACTCAGCAGACAATTTGACAATTGGACTTTAAAGGTATGTGGTGGCTCAGTGGCTAAGACGCTGAGCTTGTCAATCGAAAGGTCAGCAGTTCGAATCTTTAGTGCCACATAATGGGGGGGGGAGCTCCCGTTACTTGTCCCAGCTTCTGCCAACCTAGCAGTTCAAAAGCAAGTGAAAAATGCAAGTAGAAAAATAGGGACCACCGTTGGTGGGAAGGTAACAGCGTTCCGTGCGCCTTTGGCGTTTAGTCATGCTGGCCACATGACTGCAAAGACATCTTCGGACAGCGCTGGCTCTTCGGCTTTGAAACGGAGATGAGCACCGCCCCCTAGAGTCGGGAACGACTAGCACATATGTGCGAGGGGAACCTTTACCTTTACTTTAAAGGAACTGTGCCAAAATTGCTCACGGAGAAGATCAAACTACGATATCATGAGAACCTGTTTGCTCTCATGGTTAAGGCACCAGTCTAGAAAGTGGGATACTGTGAGTTCTTGTACTGCCTTTGCCATGAAATCCCACTGGGCCACTTTCAGCCAATCACTAGAAGACAGTGAGGTCAAGCCATGAAGGCCATGAAAGGATGACCTTGGGCCAGTCACTTTCTCTCAGCCCCGCCTACCTCACAGGGTGGTTGTTATTGGGAAAACAGGAGGAAGAAGGTGGGTTTCACCATCTTGAGTTATTTGTAAAAATAATAAAGGCAGGACACATACATACATACATACATACATACATACATACATACATACATACAAACAAACGTATAAAGCATGTGTCTATATTGGAACTATAGATACCCTGTTTCCCCTAAAATAAGACATCCCCTGATAATAAGCCCAATCGGGTTTTTGAACGCATGTGCTAAAATAAGCCGCCCCCCAAAAATAAGCTCTCCCCGAAAATATTTAAATGCATGCACAGCCGGTCCCTGCCATTTCCTCTGGTTAGGGTTAGGGAGACAGAGCTGGAAATCAGGTAAGGTGGCAAGAGGAGCCCCATCTTGCTCTACGTGCCCCAAAATAATAAGACCTCCCTGAAAATAAGGCCAAGTGCTGATTTCGGGGTTAAAAAAAAAATATAAGACAGGGTTTTATTTTCGGGAAAACACGGTAGTAGGTTGAAAATGGTTCTTTATGGGTGTCTTTTTTTTTTCTTGCTGAGACTTCCACTTAAGGGCTTTCAACTCCTTCTTGCAACATTTCCATCCAATGAAACATAAGAATATATAGCCCTATGCAAAATGTTTATCTAATTAGGGAGCTTCTGACTTGATTTAGCCATTTGCTATGTAGGCCAAGTAATAGTTATAATTGTGTACAGATTCATCTGACACCCCCTTCTCTCTTTCTCTCTCTCTCTCTCCCTCCCTCTCTCTCTCCTCCCTCTCTCTCTATTTTTCTCTTACTCTCTCTCCTCCTTTCTCTCTCCTCTCTCTCTCTCTATTTTTCTCTTTCTCTCTCTCTTCCTTTCTCTCTCTCCTCCCTCTCTCTATTTTTCTCTTTTGCTCTCTCCTCCTTTCTCTCTCTCTCCCTCTCTCTCTATTTTTCTCTTTCTCTCTTCCTTTCTCTCTCTTGCTCCCTCTCTGTCTCTTTCTCTCTCTGTCTCTTTCTCTCTCCTCCCTCTCTCTCTATTTTTCTCTTTCTCTTTCTCTCTTCTTCTCTCTCTTGCTCCCTCTCTGTCTCTTTCTCTCTCTCTCCCCTCCCTCTCTCTCTATTTTTCTCTTTCTCTCTCTCTCTTCCTTTCTCTCTCTTGCTCCCTCTCCCTCTCTGTCTCTTTCTCTCGCGCTCTCCTCCCTCTCTCTCCCCTCCCCTCGACTCTCTCAATATCTTTCCCCTGCCTCCACAACCCTTTGGTGTAGTTTATGTAGAACATCTGTTTTTTAAAAAAGTGTCGCAATTTCTAAACATATTCTAACACCCTTGGGATTGGAATATCAACAACTGTCTATTGCGGTGAACCACAGGTCTGGAAAACGTTTCTGAAAACTGAGTTCTTAAATAAACATCATGCATCCATAACACATAATGCAAAGCAACATTCCTCCTGGCTTTTTCCCCCTCCCCCAACCCCCACCTCCATAAGCTTAATATTTAGACCACATGAATTGCAAAATAGGACTTCCAGAACGATGCCATCAGAATATACAGAAACAGTGTCTTCTTTCCCCTCTGTACGAAGAAGAGTGTGGAGGATGCACCAACAGAATAAGTATTTTCATTTGAATTGGTTCTTCCTTCAGGCAGAGGGGTATTGGTTTGTTATTAAAACAAGTTGTTAGAGGAGGAAGAAATGGATGCAACAATTGAGATGGTCTGAAGTAGAAAGTAGAATTCTGCAGGGACCATTTCATCTGTTTTGCTGCCAGATCCTGGGTGTTCTGACCCAGCCTTAGCAGAAGCAAGAAACAGACTCCTTGTCCCGAAAAAACCCTCTTTATTTAGCTACTATGAATTCATGGCATCCACACAAAGAAAAGTCCAGGCAATAATCCTTCCAAGGGTTAATTGCAATAACAGACCTTATCAGTCCTTGGATAATAGCCAGGCCCAGAGCCTCCAGTCACAAAGCTGTAAATTAATTCCTGGCAAGAAGTCTCTGAGGCACGAACCACGATAAGCAAATCTTCCGAAAGAAATACGAACTGTTGTCTTCTACAACCACCACTCCCCTTTTGCTTCTATTTATTCCCCAGCCAGGGAGGGACCACTCAGCATCCACGTGGGCCTTTCTTCCCGAGTCGTCTCCTGTTTCTCCATTGTTCTCCTCTCCTGACAGTTCTGCGCATACGCACATCTGGAACAGGCCCCAGCTGTTCTTCTTCCCCACTTATCTCCGACTCCGAAGGCAACTGGAAAATGTCGGACGGCCCTGGCTCTATCTCTGCTTCCAACGCACAGCATCCATCAGAGCCTTCCCCAGACTCCAGGACTGGCCCAAGTTCCTCCCCAACCTCCTCATCATCTGAGTCTGCCGCCAGCTCGGCTGGCAGCTGACAGGTCACAACACTGGGCTCTGGAAGTAGCCTAACCCATCTTTAGGAACAGTGGCTAGAAGATTCTGTTTGGAGATTCATTTGGAAGATGATTCAGTGAAATGTGCAAATTGAATCAACTTTCTGAATGATTACTAGCTACATTCGACTATCACGATGCGTCTGAATTGATTTAATGTGGACATATTTAAATTGCTATTGTGCCTTTGCTTGTTCATTCTGATACACTGACTGAAAGCAAATTTGTGTATTTAATGTTTATCTTGAATAGATTTGATGATTTGAATCTGCACACTCCCCATCCCCACGCGTGCATGAGCAGCTCCCCACACACGTCCCTCCCCCCCATGCATGTGCGTGCAGGCCCCCCCGCACACACCACACACCCCGCGCATGCATGGCAGAGATCCAAAGACTAGCTGGCCAGCGGGAGGCACGTGCACATGCGTGGCGGACCTGAACTAGGGTGACGGCTTGTGTGCCCACAGAGAGGGTGCTGCGTGCCACCTCTGGCACACATGCCATAGGTTGCCATCATGGGTATAAGGTTTCCTGCTTGTGCAGGAGTTTGGACTAGGAAATGTTCAAGGACCGTTCCAATTCTTTTTTTCGGTTAAAACTCCTGCAGCCTTAGAAGAAAGTTAATGGCAAGCATCTATTGTTTGTTGTTTCTACCTGTAACTTGGGCTTTCAAATGTAAAGTTATAAAGAATTAAGAACTAAGAGTTGGCATTTAAATAGAGACAATCTATAATCTGCAGTCCAGAGGAGTGATTGGTATTAAAAGTGACATAGCTATTGAAGAGAAAAATATGGTCTCTGAAAGAGAAGAAAGGTGTTTGGGAAAGCTGTCTTGGAAAAGAAAAACAAGAGACTGATCATGAGTTCGCTTTTCAAAATATTGACAAATGGAAACCGAGAGATGGCTCTGTTCATAAACGAGAGCACTATTAACCATGATGTGGCTTTCTTCTAACAGTAATGTGACAGATTTATCTTTGTTTTAAAACAAAAAGGGTAAAACTGGTAAAAAAAAGTTGATAGCTCCAAACCTCATAAAATATTAGTGTTTGCTGCTATAGCTATTAAAATTAATGGTTATGGATTTCTTTCTTTTTTCCATTCTTCTACTAAGCTTTATTGCATGGAAGGGTGTGTGTGTGTGTGTGTGTGTGTGTGTGTGTATGTGTGTGTGTGTGTGTATTGTTGTGTGGTTCTGGCTTTTAAGAACATTTAAGGCTTTATTAAGGGATGATGAATTTTCAGGATGGTATAAGGGCAATATGTCAGCAGCAGGCTCACTGCCCCAGCAAGTTGCCTGTTTTGTTAATCAATTAACAGTGATCAGTGGTGGGTTTCAAAATTTTTTACTACCGGTTCTGTGGGCGTGGCTTGGTGGGTGTGGCTTGGTGGGCATGGCAGGGGAAGGTTACTGCAAAATCCCCATTTCCTCCCGATCAGCTGGGACTTGGGAGGCAGAGAATAGATGGGCGTGGGGCCAGTCACAATTTTTACTACCAGTTCTCTGAACTACACAAAATTTCCGCTACCGGTTCTCCAGAACTGATCAGAACCTGCTGAGACCCACCTGAGAACAGGAGTGGAAGACATCAGAAGGAAGTTTCTCCTGCCAGCTTTTTGTCAGTCAGATTAGGAAAGGAATCAAAGGAAAAGAGTGTCTGTAATGTGAAGAGATCTGAACAGAAACAATACTGATATTTCACTCCTAAATGAAATGAAATTAATTTTCTATTACCATAAATATTATGAATTCTCATGGTCAGCCATAGATGTCTAGGAATCCTTCCCTTTTGCTTTTTTACATCTTTTTTTTTTTTGTTAGCAAAAGTATTCCAAAAACTCACCAATTCCTCCGGCTCTTGTTGGCATTTCATTCAAAAATGTTTTGAGAACCATTCAATTTTGCTATTTGCATCCTCTTACGTAACAGGACTTTGCCCCAATATTTAATCAATCATGCTGAAATGTCTGTAATAACCTTTGGGAAGGCCTCTGGAAAGCTAATATAAATGGGCCCAATCATCATTCCCCCCCACCCTTTGTAATAAAATAACCTCTAAAAAGTTCCATCAAATTGAGTGGATTTTAAAATGTCCGTGCAAAGAAAGCCACCAGAGTGGACCTGTTTTGGGTACTCAGTGAAGGATGGGCTATTCATCCGCATTTTTAAGCCTATGTGTCCATAGTTTAATTTTATTCAATTTCTGTTTCAATTTAGATTGAACTTCTATTTCTATTTATGTTACTTCTATCTTCTGTTGACATTACATTGATTTTGTTGGCTTTGAGTGCAGTTTGCCTACATCATGATTTTGTCCGGCAAAAATACTAATTCCTCAAAAAAATATTTTAATAAAGATTTAAAAATTAATAAAATATATTTTTTAAAGATGCATAAAACAAAAATTGAAATAAAATAATATCCATGTCCTTGCATCTGCCCCCCTGTTTTAGCATTACAGCAAGAAAAGGTACCTTATCCTTTAATTACAACCCAATTTTTTTTTTCTGTGCAAAATATGAATGGTAGGAGACTTGAGAAAAACTCCCTAATTTCATTTTAATGCTCAAACTCCTGGTTAATGTTTCTTAAAGGGCCAGCCAGAAATCAACTGATCTTGGCTATTGTGGGCTGGCGAAGGGAACAAGTGGTTAACCCGTTTTGTTTCTCTCTTGACCTTAAAACCAAACTTGAACTTTGCATGGTCAGAAATCCGAAGCATAACCCATCATCCTGCTTTTAATTTTCCCCAGACTCTTCATCCTTCCTAATTCTTTTTTTATATTTTTGCCCATGACCTATCAACTATGAGGTAGTGTCTCTGCATTTTGGAAGTGGGTAGTACCCTCAATTATTTAATGATGGGGAACAGCAAATTTGCTGAGATTACAAGTTGAATCTCTAGCTTTTGATTCCAACAGTTCCAATAAACTAAAATATGGTTTTGTACATCTTTATTTCTCTAGTCATATTTTTTTTTCTTTTTTTATTTCCACAGGGGCATTTGTATTTCCAGATGTGATCCAAGTCTGACCTCTGGAGTCAGTGGCTTTCTAAATGGAAGCATGTTTAGAATGTATGCATGAATATATTTCATGCTAAATATCTGAAAGAGTTGACTTTGGGGTAGACTGGTTGAATGTTCAATGAGAGAAAATGCAAGATTTTGTTTTGTTTTGTTCTGAATGCTCAAATCTGGACTAGAAATGAAACTAACGCAGGGATGGATAATGCATGGCTCTCTATCATCTTTTTGGAAACTCTGGAACTTCTTCTAACATTTAATTATACGAAGGCCAACATTATAGCCATGGCTTCTTGGCCTATTAAATGGGAAGCACACTAATATGATAGTGGAAGGTTTAAAAGAGATTTCCCTCAGTTCTTTGAAAGCAAACAAGTCTCCACTCCAAATCTAGATTAAAAGAAAGAAAATTCAGTTGTAACTGTGTGATTGATGATGGTCGGTCTATATTACATTCTCTATCCCCCTGGGGACCCCTTTCCTTACTCAAACCATGAAGTACAGTCCCATCTTCCCCCAAGCTGCTCTAAGGGATAAGAAATTATTTCAAAATAGCATAGTGCTTCAGTATTTATGTATCTATGTGGGGATAGAATGATATCCCCAGCCAAATCCATAGGACAATACACTCATTAGTCATGCCTTCAGCAGTGCTCAACAATGTTACGGGTGTATTTTTGTCTAATGGCAGAATTGGTCATAATTTGCATGAGGGAGCTACTATACTAGGGATACCGGGTCATCTGGAGCTGGTTAACATGTTCTGAACCCCCCAAATATGTCCTGTGCAGGGAGTCACAAAGCTCCGATTTACCAAAATTCAAAGAGAAAGAACTGCTCCAATCCACCCCAGCTCAACTTTCAACCTCTATCCCTTTTCCTTGTCTTTCCTACTAACCCAGTTTATCTTGGCTTGCATTTCATTGAAGAAAAGAATTAGAAGGAATCATTGGAAAACTCAGATCTAACCAGTGGTGAGCTTCAAAAAATTTCGCTACCGGTTTGGTGGGCATGGCCAGGTGGGGGGCATGTGACTGAGTGGGCATGGCCAACTTGACATCACTCATGCCCATGCCCACTCACATGAACCCCCCACCTAGCCACACCCACAGGAAAAGGTAGGAAAATTTTTGGAATTTCATCCTATCTACCGCCGTCCTCCCTTCACCAGTTGCCCCTGTTTCCCCTCCTTTAGCAGCCCCAGCCCTAGCTCTGCTTCCTCCCCCACCACCACCTCTTTGTTTGGGCTGCTTACCTTCCACAGCAGTTGGTCCAAAGTCCGGAAGGCAAGCTGACCGGAGTTTTCAGAAGCCCCCAGCCAGCTGCCGCTGCTGGAAAATGGCTGGCAAAGAAGCCTCCCAGCCGCAGAGGTTTCAGAAAAAGCGGCTGCCGTAGCCGCCATGTTCTTCATGCATGCACATTCCATTGGACTTGCAAGGCAATGGGATGCACATGCACGAAGAACATGGCTGCTATAAACATGGTGGGTGGGGTGAGTGAGTGGCGACCAGGGAACCGGTTCGGGGCGTGGCCAGCCGGCCATCGCTACGGTTCGGTGACCTTGGCCAAATTTCCACCAACTAAATACCACCTCTGGATCTAACCCCCTGCTCAGTTCAGCAACCCAAAGTAAAACATCCTTGACAGCAATAGCGATAGTACTGTAGACTTATATATCACTTCACAGTGCTTTCCAGCCCCCTCTAAGCAGTTTACAGAGTCAGCATATCGCCCCCCCACCCCAACAATCTGGGTCCTCATTTTACTGACCTTAGAAGGCTGGAAGGCTGAGTCAACCTTGATCCTGCCTCTGAGTGGTAAATAGTCTTAAACGAATTTTATTTCCAATAAAACTTACAAGGTCTCTTGGGGACCCAAGAGGCATTCTTGGAAATGCAGTTGATGCTAATGACCGCTACTTTGTTTTGCAACATGGCAGATTCTCCTATATTTATGTAGGTTTAATCAAAGTGTTTTTTTAATGTAAAATGTCAGATGGAGCAAGTAATTTGAGGGTTAGGTTAAATATACATAGTGGGACTTTTGATTTCTTCCTGGAAACCCCAGCCTTTATATATCTATGTTCATATACAGCTATTAGGATAGCACAACATGCAGAGTTTGCCAAGTTCGGGGAGCGGAGGTTGGATAGAATCAGAGGGTCTTAAAGGTGGAGGATCTGTTGATGCCATTTACATCTGATGGTGAGGCCATTCATATACATGGAAGACTTGGATGGTTTTAAATAGCTCACCCTTTTGCTTGTCCCCTCACACAAAAGCATACACAAACAGGCTCAGTGCCAAATTTCCAAAGCAAGTCTCTGATACCCAAGGCAATTAAAACATTAACAGCCCAGCCAAGTGAACAAACTGGTAACTGACCTCAGAGCCTCTTAAGGTTTACCATCTTGGTTTTTTAGGGGGACGTGCAATGAAAATTATTGATCTGAGATCTCTTTGTTTAAACAGCCCCTACTGTATTTATTTGTGCTGTTTTTTCTCAAATCAGACAAAAGGAGATGGTTCGAAGCCAAAGGCAGCGTGACATCCCTGCTTTGTGGTTCGTTCACTCCCTATACAGATGTTTTCAATCTGCAGAGTTTGCCTTGCACATCCATATGAGATGAAGCAGGCTTGATTTAAGCTGGGACGGATGCCAGCAAAGAAAGCGAGAGGGGGGGAAAAATACAGCACTGACCCTTAATAAGCAACTTCTAGAGAGTTCGTTTGAGGAGTTCTTCTCAAAATCTCAGATGGATCAGGACCACCTGATACTTTGCAAGCGTCCAGGCACTCTTTTACCAAGGGATCATGCTATTTTAACGCTGTTTGCATGAACACTCAATCTTGGAATATTTAAAAAATGAAAAAAAAAAGTTGTTTCCAAGCCAAAAATAAATAAATAAATAAAAGTCGTACCATCCTTAACTGAACATTGTGGGCAATGGCCACCAGCCAGTCACTTTGGAAGCAATTCTTTTATTCTAAGCAAGTATCAGTTGCTCCAGCCGGTTTTTATATCTTTGCTTTCTTTAGTCAAAGAAGAGAAAGGGTTTTCTGTTTGAAGAGACACTTGGTTATCCAGCCAGGCAAACTCCAAAAGCTTTGGAGTCCCACTTGATTTGATAGAGCCTGCTTAGGAATGCTGCATCTGGACTGCAAAATGCCAGACAATGACTAGATGAGAGAAGAAAGCTAAAGTTTTCTGTTTCTCAGCATAGAATATAGAACTCAGAAAAATCAAGTTGGAAGGGACCTTGGAAGTCTTCTAGTCCAACCCCCTACTCGAACAGGAGACCTTATATCACTTTAGATAAATGGTTGCCCAGTCTCTTTTTGAAAGCCTCCAGTGATGGAGCACCAAAACTTTTGAAAGAAAAGCTGTTCCATTGGATGATTGGTCTCACCATTAAGAAATTTCTCCTTGGTTCTAGGTTGCTTCTCTCCTTGGTTAGTTTCCATTCCAGCTATACATGATAACTAGTTTTATTTTTTCCAGCCCAGATATAGTAATCCTAATCCTACCCAATGTCATTTAGGGAGTCTTACTGAATTCAGAACTGACTCCAGAGTTTGGAACAGCACAATAATGAGCTTATACTACTACTACTACTACTACTACTATTACTACTACAAATGGTTAATTCTTTGTTTACCTTTACAAGTAGTTCTCAAGTTACAACCAACCATTCATTTAGCAACTGTTTGAAGTTATAACGGCATTGAAAAAATGCCAAATGACTTATGACCCATCTTTGATCAAGACAATCATTGCAACATCCCCCAGGCCATGTTAGAAAAAATTTGCGCTCTTGGCAACTATCATATATTTAGACTGTTGCATCATCCTGTGGTCTTGTAATCACCATTTGCAACTTCCCCAGCCAGCTTCTGACAAGCAAAGTCAATGGAGGAAGTCAGATTCACTTAAGGACCATATGATTCACTGAACAATTGCACTGATTCATTCATTCATTCATTCATTCATTCATTCATTCATTTATTTCTTATACTTATATGCCGCCCTTCTCCCAAAGGACTCAGGGCGGCTCACAGAAATTAAAACAATGAAAACAATAAAAATAGCTACTAAAATAATCAATTAAAATCTCCCAATTAAAAATCACCCATCAGATCAGCAAATTTGTTGGAAAAGCCATGTCTTCAGGTCACGGCGGAAAGAGCGGAGGTCGGGGGCCGTCTGGAGCCCCGTGGGTAACCCATTCCAGAGGGTCGGTGCACCCACAGAGAACGCCCTCATCCTGGGCGCCACCCACCAACATTGTCTGGCTGATGGCATCCGGAGGAGGGCAGTCCTATGTGAGCGCACAGGGCGGTGGGAGGCAGGCAGAAGGTGGTCCTGCAGGTACCCTGGGCCCATGCCATTTAACAGCCATGGTAAAAAAGATAATTTAGCAGTGTGCCATTCATTTAACAACTACCTTGCTCAACAACTGAAATTCTGCTCCCAACTGTGGTTGTAAGTCAAAAACTACCTGTATGTTGGGAGAAAATGTCACACTTCTTTTTTTGTAGTTATGTAGCATTAAACCATTAATAGTTTCTATGTACATAGATAGCAACCCAACCAGGATTTTTACTGAATCTTGTTATAAAGGTAAAGGTTCCCCTCGCACATGTTCTAGTCGTTCCCGACTCTAGGGGGCGGTGCTCATCTCCGTTTCAAAGCCAAAGAGCCAGCGCTGCCCGAAGACATCTCTGTGGTCATGTGACCACCATGACTAAACACCAAAGGCACACAGAACGCTGTTACCTTCCCACCAAAGGTGGTCCCTATTTTTCTACTTGCATTTTTTACGTTCTTTCGAACTGCTAGGTTGGCAGAAGCTGGGACAAGGAACGGGAGTTCACCCCGTTACGCGGCACTAGGGATTCGAACCGCTGAACTGCCGACCTTTCTGATCAACAAGCTCAGCGTCTTAGCCACTGAGCCACTGCATCCCCTGAATCTTGTTATAACTGCCCATAAACCTAATCTTTCAAACCAACTTATGGTCTTTCTTGTTGTCCAATAGCAATAGAGGTTTTCTATTATGTGTGAATTATTAAAGTGTTCATGTCTTGCTCTTAAAAAAAGAGAGAAACTAAGATACCTCAAATCAGAGCCATGCACTTGCTTTGAATCCAAGTTATTAGAAACATCTGGTGGTTCAGTGAGACTAAGAACTCTATTCAGGCTAGCTGGCTGGCTTCCCCACTCACCCCCCACCCACACACTTTCAAAATTATTATTTTATAACTTGTATCTGGAAGAGAATGTATTATCTATCAAACCGCTCCCGTATAGAATTGTTAATCGATACAACTGTTAGCAAATCAATCAATTACTTGCTTTATTATTGACACGGGCAAAGGTTTGCTAAAGATTTGTAACACTCCTCACCAAGTCTTAGGTCATTAATTTACAGCAGGCAGCTTAATGTGGCTGGGAAATACATCATCATTGCCATCATGATGATACAATAGCAATAGCGATTAGAAATGGCAATGTCTCCAAAATTCACCTTTAGGCAATATTTTTATTAAAAGTCGGTAAAAATGCCACAAAGGAGTGTGTGCCACTTTTGGTCTTCTGAGCTAGATGAGGCAAAATGCAAGACACAGCAAGGCTTATAAAATGAAGAACAGAGGGCAGCAGGAAAGAAACAGAAAAGTTAGGATTGTATGTAATGCAAAGATCCGAGAAAGTAATCTATGGGGAATAGTGTCGATCCACCCTCTGAAATCTTGATGGGCTGTATTTCCTCGTACAATCTTTGAATGACATTTATAGCCTCTTTTTACACCACTGCTTTCCAAGCAAATATAAATGGAGATCCTATGCCAAAAATTGGTAATGCAAGCAACCCTGAAGTACCAACATATTGATGTTCTCCTGAAACATTTTCCATGACTCACCCACATTAATTAAAATTTCCATGGGAAAGAAAAAAAAAAACAAAGGAAACACTTCAAATCTTGGAAGACTGTCCTATATCATAAATCTATTTTTTTATTAAATTTATTTGCTGCCTATCTCATTGTGACAGCAACTCCGGGTGGCTTACAGAATGATAAAAAGGTAATGCAAACTAATTCAAATTAAGATGATTAAATAAGAAACCAAAAAACCAGGCAACGTGGAGGTGGGGACCTTTTCTCTATACCAGGGGTGTCAAACTCACATCGTCACTCCGGCTTCATGTGACGTATCAGGACTTTTTCCCCCTTTGCTAAACTGGGTTGTTGGTATGGCCAGCGTGTGACGCACCTGGTCCATGGGCCATGAGTTTGACAGCTCTGCTCTACACCAGGGGTCTCCAACCTTGGCAACTTTAAAGACTTGTGGACTTCAACTCCCAGAATTCCTCAGCCAGCAAAGCTACAGTCATACAGTCATAAGTGGGAAGAGATGGGTGATAGGAACGATGAGAAGATTAACAGTAGTGCAGACTTAGTGAATAGTTTGACAGTGTTGAGGGAATTATTTGTTTAGCAGAGTGATGGCATTCGGGAAAAAACTGTTCTTGTGTCTAGTTGTTCTGGTGTGCAGTGCTCTATAGCATCGTTTTGAGGGTAAAAGTTGAAACAATTTATGTCCAGGATGTGAGGGGTCTGTCAATATTTTCACAGCCCTCTTTTTGACTCGGGCAGTATACAGGTCCTCAATGGAAGGCAGGTTGGTAGCAACTGTTTTTTCTGCAGTTCTAATTATCCATTGAAGTCTGTGTCTGTCTTATTGGGTTGCAGAACCAAACCAGACAGTTATAGAGGTGCAGATGACAGACTCCATAATTCCTCTGTAGAACTGGATCAGCAGCTCCTTGGGCAGTTTGAGTTTTCTGAGTTGGTGCAGAAAGAACATTCTTTGTTGTGCTTTTTTGATGATGTTTTTGATGTTGGGTGTTCATTTTGGGTCGTGAGATATGGTAGTACCTAGAAATTTGAAGGTCTCTACTGTTGATATTGTGTTGTCTAGTATTCTAAGAGGTGGTAGTATGGGAGGGTTTCTGCAAAAGTCCACCACCATTTCTACAGTTTTGAGTGTGTTCAGTTCCAGATTGTTCTGTTCGCACCACAAGGCTAGTTGTTAAACCTCCCATCTGTATGAGGATTCATCATTGTCTCGAATGAGACCGATCACTGTTGTGACATCTGTGAACTTCAGTAGTTTAACAGATCGTTAGCGATGCAGTCATTGGTATACAGAGAGAAGTGGAGAGAGCACACAGCCTTGTGGGGCCCCTGTGCTAATTGTACAGGTATCTGATGTGATTCTGCTTAGCTTCACCACTTTATTTCTAACCTTCTGAGCAGAATAGACACCTTGCCAGCTTGTCAATAGCAGTTTCTGCCCATGCACGGTTCATACCCAAACGCCCTTCTTTGTAAGATGGGATGGCTGATCCACACCACCAGCCCATGTTCTGCACATCCTTAGCCCTGACCCCTGCCATATACATCTGCACCGGGAAAATGAGTGGATACAGGCAGCAGAGAAGTCAGAAAGAGAAAGATTTGTCATAACAAGAAAGCTCACAGCTAGATTAGGCAATCAATAAACTCATCTTAGGCTACAGTCTGCATTGACTCAGAAAGTCTTCCTTGCACAACAGCTTGTAAATCAAGCCTTGTTTCCCCCCTCCCCATTTTTTTACCCCTCTCTGCTTCCCCAAGCTGTCAAATCAAATTGATTTCCAGTCATTTTAAACTGGTCAAGCTCAGCAAACTGGTCCCATAGGTGACAAAGTAGGACAGTGAGAAAAAAAATGACTGGATGGTTGACGTGTCCATCCTCTTTCAACGAGACAAAGAAGATGTTTGTCTTGCTTATGAGGCTAAGGATTAACTTTCAAGGCTAAATCCCTCGTGATTCCTCTGGTATATTCTTCACACTTTTTGGTATTGATACAGATGGCAGAAAAGTTCCTAGAGCTAACAGTGCAGCTGTCTGATCAAGAAGGGACCTTAGTGGGCCAAGACATGTTGGGAAATGATTTCCACAGATCTCTTGAAAGGTCAGTCAAGGGGTTAAACGTGTGTTCTCTGTGTCTCTGTCTTTGCTAGAGGGGGAAAAAAAGGGAGGGAAAAAGAATTGACGTACAAATAAAGAAACAAAACAAATTTGAAACAGCTATAGGAAGAAGGAGAAAGAGGAGGTGGTGGCAGAAAATGGAGCTGAACCTATGCATGATGTTAATAATAACAAGGACGCCGCAAATTATTTTTGGATGTTCATGCAATGGGTTCAAGAACTCTGAACTTTGAATGACTCTGGAGCAGTAAGGAAGCAGAAGCAGGTGCTGTGATTAAGAATTCATGAAGCCTCAAGGAAGTGGAATCCAATATACTGGCTTCTGGTTTTGTCCTTCTATAAATGTATGTTAAATAAGAACAAGAGTAATACCTTGCAGACCAAGATATAGCTGCTGAAAGAGTTCTACCAATGCAAGAGAGCAGAATAGCTGTGACACCGGGACAATTTGGCTACGTTGTACCCTGGGTGAATATCAGGGGTGAAATCCAGCAGGTTCTGACAGGTTCTCGAGAACCGGTAGCAGAAATTTTGAATTTGGTTGGGAGAACCAGCAAATACCACCTCTGGCTGGCCCCAGAGTGGAATGAGAATGGATATTTTGCAATATCCTTCCCCCAGGAATGGGGAGGGAGTGGAGATTTTGCAGTATCCTTCCCCTGCCACGCCCACCAAGCCACGCCCACCAAGCCACACCACATCCACCAAGCCACGCCCACGGAATCATTAGTAAAAAAATTTGGATTTCACCACTGGTGAATATGCATTTGACAGGATGAGTTTATGGAAGTGACATCCCACTCAACCTATGAGGATCAAATGCTACTTTGTCTTATCCTTAAAGTTCTTAAAAGTTCTACTTGGTAACTGAGTGGATCCTCAGGGCTCTTTTATTGATATGAGATGGATAGGATGGGATAGGATGGGAAAGGATAGGATAAGATAAAGGTAAAGGTTCCTCTTGCACATATGTTCTAGTCATTCCCGACTCTAGGGGGTGGTGTTCATCTCCGTTTCAAAGCCGAAGAGCCAGCACTGTCCGAAGACATCTCCATGGTCATGTGGCCAGTATGACTCAATGCCAAAGGCACACAGAATACTGTTACCTTCCCACCAAAGGTGGTCCTTATTTTTTTACTTGCATTTTTTTACGTGCTTTTGAACTGCTGGGTTGGCAGAAGCTGGGACAAGTAACGGGAGCTCGCCCCGTTACGCGGCACTAGGGATTCGAACCACTGAACTGCTGACCTTTCGATCAACAAGCTCAGCGTCTTAGACACTGAGCCACCATGTCCTTTAAAGGATAGGATAGGATATATAATAGGTCCCTTGCAGTAAATGTTGACTCCTGGTGACTAACTGGACAACTCCTTACAATTATCTTGATAAGATTCTAGAAGTGGTTTTCCCTTGCCTTCAGGCACCAGGTCACCCAGCTGGCTTTGTGAAGTGAAACCAAAACTCACAGTCTCCATGTTTCTATCCAGGTAGAATGGATGGCCAGAATTGGGTGTTATTGATTGCAAGAGTTGAAGTCCAATATAGAGTTGAAGGACACCAGGTTATGGAAGACTTGTTTCCTACTTATGGATCTGTGGACCCAAATGGTGGGATGTTCCTAAGTCAATTAGTTGCTTTTTCTTTCCCAGGCAGGTAAAAGGATCCAGGTACTTGTTTCATTTCCAAATGTGTTGCAAATACTCTGTTTTGCAGACAGATTAGTTTAAGACATGTAAAAGGAGGAACTCCTGCATTATTGCATCAACATCAACACGTCTCAACCTTGTCTAGGATTTGGCAAATGATCACAGCAGCAGGTAATAGCATTTGGCAGGACGAACTAGTATAGGCAGCTCAGTTCTAAAAGTGAAATTATTTGGAAAACCACTACGAAATCTTGCTATTGTATTCTTTTCTCCCCGCAAGTTGTGCTCAGTTTTTGCACTTCTTCCTCTCTGACCTGCTCTTTTCCTATCTTCTTTCTGAGGGAGGAAGGGAGGGTCTCCTTCACTGTAATTAGAAAATGACAGTGTTGGCTTCCAGTGTTATTGTTCTCCTCTGCCTGTGAAAGCAATAAGAACTAATTCTTTTATTACGTGTGCAATAAGTCAGGGGCCAATTTTACCCTGGGGTAAGATGGGCAGCCAATAAATTTAATAAATAAAAAATAAACAAATTCTATACAAAGAAATTGCATTTGGCATGGTGCCTTATAAGGAAATGAATGGGAAATTTATTGTTATTAGTTGCGAAGTCATGTCCGACCAATTGCGACCCAATGGACAGCGTTTCTCCAGGCCTTCCTGTCCTCTACCATCCTCTGAAGTCCATTTAAGCTCTACCATCCTCTGGAGTCCATTTAAATCCATGAAGCTTACTGCTTCAGTGACTCCATCCAGCCACCTGGATGTCTGTCGTCCCCTTCTTCTTTTGCCCTCAATCATTCCCAGCATTAGGCTCTTCTCCAGTGAGTCCTTCCTTCTCATTAGGTGGCCAAAGTATTTGAGTTTCATCTTCAGGATCTGGCCTTCTAAAGAGCAGTCAGGGTTGATCTCCTCTAGGACTGACCGGTTTGATCGCCTTGCAGTCCAAGGGACTCGCAAAAGTCTACTCTGGCACCTTAGTTCAAAGGCCTCAATTCTTTAGTGCTCAGCCTTCCTTATAGTCCAACTTTCACAGCCATCCATTGCAACTGGGAAAACCACAGCCTTGACTATACACACTTTTGTTGGCAGGATGATGTCTCTGCTTTTTAGTATGCTGTCTAGATTTGCCATAGCTTTCCTCCCCAGGAGCAAGTGTCTTGGCTTGAATGGGAAAAGAGGCAAGCAATTGAACATGTCTACGGAGTATATTATTTGCCATATGGCACTGGAAATTCAACTGTTGTAGGGTGAACCAGCAAACGTGTAGAGCTGCAGTTTAATTCTCATGAGATTTTAAAGTTTCACAAGCTGAATACAGTGATGAATTATACCTAACTAAGGCAACTAAGAAGAGAGGTGAACTGGGAGATTCAGTTGTCCTCTTGGCTTAAGATCAAAGTAGCCATTTGACCCACTTCGGTACTATGACATTGTTTTGAAAGTCTATAGTTCTCTTGAACTGTTCTGGTCAGTATTAGAACAACATATGAGACTGACATCTGTCGATACATCAATTAACCTGCAGAGCCATCTCACCAAGATGGATCAAATTACTAACTTAAGCATGATTTCTCTGCTCCTTTATTGGGTGTTGATTTGGCTCCCAATAGAGAATTCTGGGTTTTCCCAACATTTTGTGATGTTCATACAGATGATCATACAGATGTCTTGAACCCATTGAAAAGTTCCTTAGGTCTTCTACTCCTAATTCTGATTTTCCTTCAGCAAATTACAAGGTGAGTTTTGGCCGTGGCTCTCTCTAACCCTTGCATATATGATGATTCAGCTATTACAATCTCAGCCGAGCTGAGCTAAGGCACCTTCTCAGCACTGTCAGAAAATTCATCAAGCCTACATCTCAGGAGCTGCTCCACACCATCTGTGCCTTTGCCCCCAGGTTAGCAAAATTGCACAAGATGTGGGGCAAAAGAGTGGCGCCACAAGGTAAAAGGGAACGAAGACGAAGAGCTAAATGCTGAGAGTTCAAGATAGTTGAAGGAAAGCCTAGAGACAGGAAAACTTAGATAAATGCACAGTGTGAATCATGTTGCATTAATTGAAAGCAGAGATAAGTGAATAATCTGTTTGCACAACTGCATTCGTGGGTACAAAAAAAAAATGCTGGGATGCATACCCAAGTGGAACTTTGTCTATCGGAGACTTATTGCTCTACATCTTGGGACCCTTCCACAGCACAGTTCCATTTATTTAATGGATATATAGCTCTTTTTTTTTCTCCTGAATCTCAAGGCAGCTTGCAAAGGAATCTCCCTCCTTTATCTTACATCAATCAAGTAGAGTGTGAGTGATTCTTTTCCTGATTCAAAATATCTCTCTGATTAGCTGTAGACTTAAATCTAGTATTCATTCACTCACTCACTCACTCACTCATTCAGTCATTCATTCATTCATTCACTCACTCACACACTCTGAGACTTTAGGGAAACTGAGTGTGTTCTCCCACTATAATGGGATGTGAGAATAACCTTGAGAGACAGAAGGAAGAGTCTCAGCCAAGGCAACAGTCAGCCAAGAGGTATCTCCTCCCACCAATGGAATAGAATGGGGACGGAGTAAACATCTCCTCATTTTTAAAATGGTTTTTTTATTGTTTAAAATTGCTTTTTTATTGTTTTTAATTATTTCCCTTGCTTTTTGTTGTGATGTTTATTTTCTCTGTTATGGTTATTTTGTCGCACTCTTTTCCCCCCTCTTTTTGAATTTTGTACACCATTTCAAATAAAAGGGACGCAGTGGCTCGGTGGCTAAGATGCTGAGCTTGTCGATCGAAAGGTCGGCAGTTCAGCGGTTCGAATCCCTAGTGCCGCATAACGGGGTGAGCTCCCATTACTTGTCCCAGCTTCTGCCAACCTAGCAGTTCGAAAGCATGTGAAAAATGCAAGTAGAAAAATAGGGACCACCTTTGGTGGGAAGGTAACAGCGTTCTGTGCGCCTTTGGCGTTTAGTCATGCCGGCCACATGACCACGGAGATGTCTTCAGACAGCGCTGGCTCTTTGGCTTTGAAACAGAGATGAGCATCACCCCCTAGAGTTGGGAACGACTAGCACGTATGTGCGAGGGGAACCTTTACCTTTACCTTACCTGAGATAGTTGGCAAGTTAGCAATGCAGCCAGAAAACTGGGCCCTTAAGACATTCAGCACTTTATGGTCTTACGAAAGGCTAACAGTACTGATGTCATTCTAATCTTTGAAGGGAGGAAGTTCCACAAGGTCAGGGACCACTCTGGAAAAAGCTCATACGATACTTTTCCCCAGTACTCACCCAATACTTTATTCCATCACCACTCAAGACTCTCTCTCACGACATACACTTCCTGTCAGATATAACCTGCCTTTATACTTTAGATACAATGAAGCAGCCATGGTGGTTGATGGAGGATCAGGGGAGCTTCAAGTGAAAGTTTTATTTCAATTCACGAGCTGGCCCAATTTCTCAAAAGGGCTAGTTCATTTTCTTAATGGTAGGACTATCCTTCATTGATAACAAGTGTAGAAAATGAAGAGATATCATACAAATCCAAGTATGTCTTCTTTTTAGTAACCTTTGTTGTATTTTTTTTTTAAATAATGACTTTAGCCACTCTGTTGTTATATTCCTGAATTTCCTTTGGAATTCTTATTTAAAGAAGCATTGGCACAATTCTTAGGATGAGCTTCCACTATTGGAATTAGGAGGTGTGTTAAAGTTCCTTCTTTCATGGTATCATCCTTTCTGCAGTGGTCTGCAGCTTCCATGATTTCTCAATAGAAAACATTTGGGTCAAAACATCAGTTGTGGGTCAGTGATGGGATCCTCCCGGTTTAACAACCGGTTTGGTGATTGCGTACTTGGCAAGCTGCATGCGTGTGCGCAGTTTGAAGAAATCTTCATTTTCGGGTTTCTTCGGAGAAGTAACACAGCTGATTCATGCGGAAATCAGCTATTCTGTGCAAATCAGCCAAGGAGATAAAGGTTGGAAAATAGCGCAGGCTATCATTGGGGCAAACCGGTTCGTTCCCAGCTGATCATCAGAGCGACCATTTCACCCGAACCGGTCTGAACCAGTTGAATCCCACCACTGTTGTGGGTGTTATCCCAAATCAGTGCCCTTGTTGCTGCAATGAATATTGCTATTGAGAGATGGTTGGAGAATTTCTCCTTCTTGAGAGAAATTTGCAGAATGTGTCCAGCAGAATTTTGAATGGTCATTGGTGGACAACTAAGAAAACTAGGAAACTAGTTGTAAATTCTTTAATTTTTTTATACCCATGTGTTGAAAGAGTTTGGTTGATGTGCCAGTTAGATTGTCATAACCCTGGTCATTTTAGTTTCCTTGGAAGAACTGGAGAAAAAAAAAATTCTCTGGGCTGTTTTCCAAAACTTAAAAAGCTATGTATTCAAGATTTGATAACAAATGGTTAGGAATTTCAGTCAGGATACAGCAAACACACAGTTGACTCTACAAATGTCTTGTTTTCCTGTTAGGGATACTATTGTTGTCTAAAGGTACTTCTTTCTCCTTGGCCCAAACTGATATCACATATAACAGAGTTTATTTACAGTACAAAATTGCTCTGCTGACTATGTGGTCAGAGATAAACCTGGACTTTTAAAAACTGGCTCTCGCTCTCCTATTGTATGATATAGATGCTTCCAAGTTCAAGGTAAGGCCAGTCTGTTTAAAGTCTGTTTTCTTTGCACCAAAGGAACTTAATTTTGTTCTACTTTCCCCCTAATCTGGGAACAACTGGGACAGGTTGAAGTGCTTGGAATAAGAAGTCAAGGTTTTCTGAGGCACACGCTCTCTGCCTTGGCTGAGAGCACGGAAGAAACCATAAATAGATTTTTGGGGTTATTGTTTTTGAATGAAATCCTAATGTATACCACGTAATCTGAAGAAACAAATTGTATTTCTTTTCCAAGGAGATGACAATAGCCCTTATTAAAACACCCCAAATTTCTCCATACAGGTTCTGGTTGCTTTGGCATGGAACATGCCAAAGCAGGTAATAATCTGGTATCTATGCAACATGTTAAATTTGGTTTATTTCATTTATTTCATTTATTTATTTATTTATTTTTGTCAAGCATGTATTTTATGACAGATACAAGTGTAAACATAATTATAAATATATGAAATGGATATGAATAAAAGGAAACATTAGGACAGGGACGGTAGGCACGCTGGTGCGCTTATGCACACCCCTTACAGACCTCTTAGGAATGGGGAGAGGTCGACAGTAGATAGTTTAAGGTTAAAGTTTTGGGGATTTGGGGAAGAAACCACAGAGTCAGGTAGTGCATTTCAGGCATTGACCACTCTATTACTGAAGTCGTATTTTCTGCAGTCTAGCTTTTTTTAAGATTTCGTTATGGTGCAACCCAGCCTATTTAGTTTGGGATTCAGTGTATAGTCTGTACTCAGAAAATGGTTAATTCTACAGTCAAATTAAGTGTGTTGAATGAACAAAGCCATTAAGTTAGTTCAAACCCTATAGTTTAAGAGAGTGAGCAGTGCTCAGCAGTCCAAGTTGCTCAAAATTCTGCCTGTTTTGATATAGCAATAGTCTAATTCTTACAAGTTTGTCCTATGGATTTATTTGTTTCTAAAAGTGTAGAAAAAAGTAGCAACTGATAATGTTGGCAGTATCCTACAGCATACTGAGACTTCGCTTCCATCTTCTTCTAATGTATGTAACCATTGATACAAATTGCCCAAATTCTTTTTAGAAAAATTCAAATCGATGTGTTGGATTGCTTGATGTGTAAATTTTCCAGCTGCTGTCTTTTCAAGCAGAATTTTCCTCCATGTATACACTTTTTAGAAATATAACTGCAGTTATTTACATGTGCGTTTTCTTTGTCATTTTTGTTTAGCTGGTTTTTTGGTCAGGGAAGTAAGAACTCTTCATCTGTTGCCAGAATTTGTACAGCTATGAAGTGTAGTAAAGATGATACTAATCAAGGCGAGAACCAACCTAGAACTAAGGAGAAATTTCCTGACAGTAAAGAATTCTAATTAATTCCAATTGGGATTAACCTCCTGATCCAGGTAGGAGTTCCAATTAATCAATGAAATGACTTGACTCCAGAAGTTGTAGGTGCTCCAACACTGGAGGTTTTGAAAAAGAGATTGAACAATGGTTTTTCTGAAATAGGAAATAGCAATAGCACTTACACTTATATACTGCTTCACAATGCTTTACAGCCCTCTCTAAGCGGTTTAGAGTCAGCCTATGGCCCCCAACAATCTGGGTCCTCATTTTACCCACCTTGGAAGGATGGAAGGCTGAGTCAACCTTGAGCCGGTCAGGATCGAACTCCTAGCAGTGGGCAGAGCTGGCCTGCAATGCTGCATTATAACTGCTGCACACCGTGGATGGGTGGATGGATGGGCAATGGCAATAGCACTTAGACTTATATACTGCTTCACAATGCTTTACAGGCCTCTCTAAGCGGTTTACAGAGTCAGCCTATTGCCCCCAACAATCTGGGTCCTCATTTTACCGACCTCGGAAGGATGGAAGGCTGAGTCAACCTTGAGCCTGGTGAGATTCGATCTGCCAAACTGCTGGCAGCTGGTGATCAGCAGAAATAGCCTGCAGTACTGCACTCTAACCACTGCACCACTGCGGCTCTGGTACACTGTTTCCTTCTTGAGCAGGGGGTTGGACTAGAAGACCTCCAAAGTCCCTTCCAACTCTGTTCTGCTTTTGGCTTGTAGCTATTAGTTGAACTAATACTTTTCTGAATTATATAGACTATCAATGTGTAGATTGTCAAATCTGCTCCACCGTAATCAGTGCCATTGCCTGAAATGGTGCATTTAGATACAACCAAAACACTCTTTGTAAAAGGGAGCTGATACTCTTGACTCTCAGCTCTGACACTCAAGTATAATTAAGTCAACAGAAAGCAAAGTTTGCATTATACATGCACAGCAACTATGCTTTCAAAATCTGAAGATATTGAGTTCCTATTTCTTTTTGAGCATATTAAGTTAATGACAGTGCTTAATAATATCTTACATGAGATGCTTTAATCCCCCAAATAAATACTTATTTTCTGCTTTTCTGCAATTTTGTTAGGATTACATCATGTCAGATTACTTTAAGTCTGCTCTAACCCACTTTGAAAAACACTAATTATTCAAAGGTCTTTCATGTTCTTAACGTCACTTTTATACTGCAGGCCTTCTGGGAAAAGTGGGATCTGCTGAAATGTAGAAAAAAATGTGGTTGGCAGGACAATAGTGGCTCAGGGCTGGGGTCCTTCCGATGTATTAGGACTACAGCTCCACAAATGCAAAGTTAGCGCAGCCGAGGAACACATTTGAAATAAATTGGATGAAAGAAGTTTGCTCTGGAGCAGTGCATCTCGACTTTGGCAATTTGAAGATGTCTGGACTTCAGTTCCCAGAATTCTCCAGCCAGGCTTAAAGCTGCCAAGGCTGAGAAACACTACTCTAGGCCCATGATGGCAAACCTATGGTACGCATGTCCAAAGTGGCACACGGAGCCACGGCATCGCCCATTCCTCTACCGGGTTTCTGGCATGCATGTCAGTGGTAGGTTGCTCCCGGTTCGGACTGGTTCGCAAGAACCAGTAGTAAAACCGGCAGGAGGCTCCGCCTACTGACCCGGACGTCATCATAGGAGATCTGCGCATGTGCAGCTTTGCGTGTGGGCGTGAAGTGAGCGTGCAGGCGCGATGTGAACCGGTAGTAAAGGCAAGTAGAACCCACCCGTGGCACATGTGCGCATGACAATCAGCTGGCCTTTGTGCGTGCAGCAGTGCTGGAAACTGGAAGAGCTGGTCTTCTGTTTTCCTGTGTGAGCATGTGCGCCGGCCAGCTGATCATCGCATGTGCATGCGTGCCAGAAACCTGGAAGACTAGTATGTGTACCGGAAACAAAAAGTTCATTTTCAGGGGGTACACATGTGCCCTGGGCAGCTCCTCTTCCAGGTTGCGGCCCAGATGAGCGTGCATGCTCCCTTTTCAGCACCTGGTGCTGAAAAGGTTCACCATCACTGCTCTAGACTGTTGTTCCAGTTTGGGTCATGAATCTCCTTTTTTTAACCCAGAGTCTCTAATCTCTAGGATAGCTCACATTTACTGGTAATTTATAAGGCCCTAAATAATTTGGGATTGCATTACCTGAGAACAGCCTACGGATTTTGGATTAGTGATCATATAGAACAGGAGTCTCCAAATTTGGCAATTGTAAGATCTGTGCATTTCAATTCCCAGGATTCCTCAGTCAACCATGCTGAATTTGATAGAAGAAAGTCTTATCTATTGTGACAATAGATATATGGAATACTCTTCTTATCAGGCTTTGAAGTCTTTCCACCAAACTAAAGTTGCTGGGGATTTTTTTTTTAACCTGTCAGTTATTGTAAGTAGTTTTGGAGTCATAGTTTTAACTTTTTATTAATTGTTCAAAGAGGTGTATTTCTTCTTACAATATAGTTTAAGAATCTCTTTTTGTGGAATATTTTGAGCTTTCCAATAAAAGGAAAGATGGGATTCTATTTTAACGTAAACAAAGATCTATTTTTTAAAAAAGAAATGCATGCTACTAAGGGATGGGTGATGGATGACATAAATAGTAATGGTCACTCAGAGAACAGGAAAGACCTTTATTCTGTGTCTAGCCCAATCTTTTGCATCATTAGGTGAAACTGTCCAGTTTATGTCTACAATTTCCTAGCTAGGAAGACCTCCTCCTACCCCTGGGTGCCTCATGCTTTTGTAAATTCTTTCTTCCCATCAAGAACTTTTAAAAACTGTTGATTTATTAGGGATTAACAATGCCTGGGAATAATGACAGAGAGATGTCTTGGTTTGGCACCTCTTATTATGGAACTCTTGGGTTGAAGGTGTGCCAGATGTCTCCAGAAACCTAACTGATTCAAACGCTTAAGCTGCTTTTAATTTCTTTTGCTGCTCTCTATTTGGAAAGGTATGAAACTCAAATACTTAGGCCACCTAATGAGAAGGAAGGACTCACTGGAGAAGAGCCTAATGCTGGGAAAGTTTGAGGGCAAAAGAAGAAGGGGACAGCAGAGAATGTGGTGGCTGGATGGAATCACTGAAGCAGTAGGTGTGAGCTTAAATGGACTCCAGAGGATGGCAGAGGACAGGAAGACCTGGAGGAACGTTGTCCATGGGGTTGCGATGGGTTGGACACGACTTCACAACTATTTGGAAAGGTGAGGCCCCAAGGCCAGATGAGTTCCCTAAAAATGTTAGGTGAAGTCTTTCCAAGTTGCACCCTTACATTTTAATCCAGCCAAAGGAAAAGTTGATTGGGGAGTAATCCTATTAGCCAGACTTCATTAATTTATACAGAATATAAAAAAAACATTAGTTTCATATATTCGTTTGTCTTCCTTTTTTATCTGGCCTCATAGAGTTAGTTTTTCTTTTACTCTGCATTTTTCAAAACAAGGGATATGGTAACAGATTTAAGAATCTCAAAAGTATTTGCATACAGTCTTAAATTTGGATATCTAAATAATTTTTGCTAAAATTTCACACTTTGTCATAATTTTACCTTACCTCTAAAGATACTTATGAATATCTCTCCATCCCACCATTGTGTCTGTAGGTTTGGTTTAGAGCAGGGGTGAAATGCTACCAGTTCGGACCGGTTTGTCTGAACCGGTAGTGATAGCAGTGGGTGGTTCAGAGAACTGGTAGCGGTGGCAGCGCAACGCTCCACCCATTTGCCCAGTCATTGTTACTTCCTGGTTTTAACCAGGAAGTAACCTGTTTTTTATCCTCTGCGCATGTGCAGAGGGTCCAAATGTGCATGCATGGCACGTGCACTTCCAAACCAGTAGGAAAGGTAAGTAGATTTCACCCCTGGTTTAGAGTCCAAATGATCACAGAAACCCAAAGTGTATGATAACCGTGGTCATTTCTCAGTGTTCCTGGCAAATGATAAATGGCTGAGACAGGGAGATTGTACGCTATTTAAAAGAAAAGGGAGTCAGAAGTGGAGATTTATGACAAACAATCGGTGTCATCCCCTAAACAGCCTAAATATCTATTTTTCAACATTCTTTCCCTTGGTTTGCTTTTTTATGGCAGAGACTTGCAACACACTTCACAGATGAAATTAATTCAAAAGTATGCTGGTTGTTTAAAAAAAAAAAACAGAAGAGAGAGAGATGTGCCGAGCTTAGTTCTTCAGCATTAAAATGAAACAAATCCATTTGCAAAAGAAATTTGGTGGCTCTATTTTCATTCCATCTGATAAACAGCTGCATTTCCTAAATCTCTCAGAAAGAAGGTCTTAAACATTGCGTGCAGCCTTGTTAGCCTAATTGCACATGAAAACTTCTCAGTCTCAGCATATTTGTGGAGAATTCCTAAGAACAGAAAGGAGCAGTTGATATAAACCTATACCCTTTGTTACAGCCTTTTTTTTAAAGACCAGGATCCATAGATTTGGAGCACACAACCTGCATGGATTGATTGATTATGTGTCATCAAGTCATTTCAACTCATGGCAACCATATAGGTAAATTTTCTCCTTGATAATCTGTCCCTAACCTGATCCTTCAGGTTGTCTAATGCTGTACTCATCACAATTATAACTGAGTTTCTCCTTCTTGCTATAGGTCATTCTCTTCTTTCCTCTCCTTCTATCTTTCACACCATTAGACCCTTTTCCAGAGAGCTGTGTCTTCACAGGATATGTCTGAAGTAAGGATAATTTGAGTCTGGTAATAAGTGCCTCAAGTGAGAATTTTGGATTAGCTTGTTCAATGATTCTTCAGTTTCTTTTCTTGGCTGTCCACAATACTCTCAGGAATCTTCTCCATCCCTAATGTTCAAGCACATATATCAACAATAGAGTTGAAGAATGCCTAAGAAGACCAGTTTGTGGTTATCCATATGTAAAATAAGAAGGGATTTCTTTTCATGTTGAGCTCAACTCTTGGTGACTTCATGGACACATCCACATCATTTTCTTGGCAATAGTACAGTAAAGATTGGCCATTTGCCTTCTTCATTGCCATCAAGCCTAGAGGGAAGGCATTCCCTGGTAGTGGCTTCACATAATTCCAAGGTCAGAGAGGTTGGATAGATAGATCTATAATATGTATTCCTGATGTAGAAGACTTTCAAGGTAGCCTCTACTATAAAATCTTTATTTTTTCCCCCTAAGTCATGATGCTTCTAGTGAGAATAATAACTGCAAGAATGTATTAAGCAAAGTGATAATGTATTTTTTATTTATGTTGGTTACAACATAACCAACATAAGTCAATTTGGTGTAGAGGTTAAGGCATTAGGCCAGGTGACCAGGAGTTTCTAATCGCACCTTAGGCACAAAGGGTGACCTTGGGCCTGTCATTTTCTTTCACCCCTAGCAAGGGAGTCATAGCAAACCATTCCCAAAATCTTGCCAACAAAACTGCAGGGAATTCTCCAGGCAGTCACTAGAAGTCAATCCTGACTCAAAGGCACACCAAAGCAAACAGACAAAAATACTACAAAGAGCAATATGTAACTTAAAAGAGGCATGTGTGAGAGTGAAGAGCAATCTCTTTCCAATGGTCTACCATGATCAAGACAACTCTCATAACAGAAAACAAATTGCCTTCTTTTTCATCTTCTGCCTTGTTTTCTTTTTAGAGGTGCATTCCTTCAGATTGAGTTGCATCATTGATGACATCAAAGAATTGATTGGATCATTTTAAAGGTGAGGATGACTATACTAGTAAATACAACTGTGCTAGAGGAAAGTCTCTCCATCAAGCAAAGGCAGAAGGAAAGGACAATGCAGCATAGCTCATAACTTCCTTTGCTTCCTCAGATAACTTCAGACATACATTTATTGCATTTGCTCCCAACTTTCCTTCCTTTTATAAACATTAACCTTGGAGTCCTCCAGGAAAAATTCTTTTGCCTTGGCCTTGACTTTTAGCAATAGGAAATACCTTATCTTGTACTTTGTGCCTTTGTAGCATCTAACAATATGGCATTTGGTTGAGCTCTTCCTTAAGGTCCATTTTTCTTTTAATTATTTTTTTTAAGTATAGAACATTTTTGTCATTCGAATTGAATGAGATCCTATGGATTTGTGACATGTCAATAATTCTTTCTAATATAAGAGATAATGGTGGAAGCCAGCTAGAGAAGACATTTTGGTAGCTATGATACCATTTTTAACATACAATATAATATGAGCCGCGGTGGTGCAGTGGTTAGAATACAGTACTTCATGGTACTTCTGCTGATCACCGGCTGCCAGCAGTTTGGCAGATCGAATCTCACCAGGCTGACTCAGCCTTCCATCTTTCCGAGGTGGGTAAAATGAGGACCCAGATTGTTGGGGGCAATAGGCTGACTCTGTAAACCGCTTAGAGAGGCCTGTAAAGCACTATGAAGTGGTATATAAATCAAAGTGCTAGTGCTAGTGCTAGTGCTATACTATGTCTAAGTTTGGTCAGTTTTTTCCTAACTGGGTCATAGTTTCAACTGAATGTAGATTGACCGTTTCTATTTCTTCTCTTCTGAGCCCAAAACACCAATTTGATGTCCTCCAGTTAGTTGTAGCCATACGTCTACTGGCATTCCTGGCTATTTATAGTTCGTTGAATGATTATCAAGAACACAGATGTTAAACCTCTCTCATAGCCCAGGTTAAATACTCTGATTACCCATATCAGTGGTTCATGGAACTGGTACTTACTTAAGCCTTCCTTTTAAATCAGGGGACTTAACTTTGGCAGAAAGTGTCTCTAGTTTAAGATGCCTGAAACTGATTTTTTCTTTTCATGCAAAATTCTTATAAAGTTCCTTTACAGGAAAAGAACATAGATATTTGATCATTTAAGAAAGAAAGAGAGACAGAAAAAGAGACACAGAGAAAAACAGAGGGATAGAGACAGAGAGACAGAGTGAGAGAGAGAGAGAGAGAGAGAGAGAAAGAGAAAGAGAAGGAAGGAAGGAAGGAAGGAAGGAAGGAAAGAAAGAAAGAAAGAAAGAAAGAAAGAAAGAAAGAAAGAAAGAAAGAAAGAAAGAAAGAAAGAAAAACAATGATAAATGATAAATGGCTGAGACAGGGAGATTGTACACTATTTAAAAGGAAAGGAAAGTCAGAGGTGGAAATGTATAACAAACAATTGGTGTCATCCCCTAAATCTATTTTTCAACAGTCTTTCCCTTTGTTTGCTTTTTTGTGGCAGAGGCTTGCAACGCATTTTACAATTAGTTTACAAACTTTTACAATTAGTTAAAATATTCAGATCTAAAAGTGAGCAAATTTATTTCATTAGAAATGGGATAGCAGGAAGGCAGGGTTGTGGGAAAGAGACCTTTGTCCTATAAACAATGAAAACTTTGCTAGATACTAAGAAGTAACCAAGAAATTTGGCCTTGACTTCCTTCCTCAGTGTTCCTTGTTGCCCTCCCAAGTGGGCCTTTCCTGAGACATATCCTTTTTTTCTCCCCTCTCTTTACTGCTTCAGTCATCCTGTTTTAAAGCAACAGCATAACACTGCAGTTTACATACTAGAATATGAATAGAATAAACAAATGTTCTCTAAGCCTCTTCTGCTTAGCAGAATGAATATGAATATATATTTTCAATTGCTACAATTTTAACTTACAGGTCATAGGTGCAAGCAAATCTTTAGAATATAACGTGTGTGTGTGTGAGAGAGAGAGAGAGAGGGAGAGAGGGAGGAAGAAAGAGAGAAAGAGAAAGAGGGAGGAAGAGAGAGAGAAAGAGAGAGAGAGAGAAAGAGAGAGAGAGAAAGAGAGAGGGGGAGGGAGGGAAAGAGAGATAGAGAGAGAGATATCGAGCTCTCCATATAGATGGAGGAATTAAATAACATATACACAACACAAATTGCCTATCCTTGCAATTATTGTAACATTTAAAGGAGAAAGAAATGGATGGATGGATGGATGGATGGATGGATGGATGGATGGATGGTTGCATGCATGGATGCATGGGAGGGAGGGAGGGAGGGAGGGAGGGAGGGAGGGAGGAAGGAAGGAAGGAAGGAAGGAAGGAAGGAAGGAAGGAAGGAAGCAAGGGAGAAACAGAATGTTATCTCACTTTTGATTTAAGAGAAGCAATAGTGATTCATACAAAGGAATGTTGGATTTTATCTTTATCCTTATCCTTTATTTTATTATAGTTTTCCCCCTTACTTTCCAACCACCTTTATTTGGTATACGACCTCTCTCTATGTAATATATGCTATACTCAACCCCAGAAGGTGGTTTCAATTATTATAACACTGAATTATGACACGAGACACATTTTTTTCTGGATTTTATCTGGTGAATGAATGGCGTTCTCAGGCACTAAGCAGAGGCAGGACAAAGGAAAGGAGATACTGTAAGTTCAGAACTAAAAGCAATTTCATGTGATTTCATTTGTAATTCAATGTGATTGAAATAATAGAAAATTACTTAATATTGTTAATACAATTGCACCTTATGTGTATAACAATGTCCTCTTCCTAGCCAATTATGATTACAAATTGCTGACAACTTTGGATAGTGTATACAGCATGTGGACCTTCCTCATTTATCAGGAGGAAGGCTCAAATTCAGGAAGCTCCTCCTGGCACTTGTACAACATCTGCCCAACAACATTTAACATCAATTCCCAATGGAAAGCCAAATGGGTCACTGAATGCCCAGCTGTTGGAAAACATATGAACGACCCCACAAAAAAAAGATGCCGGGCTTTGAACTAGACCAGTGATGGCTAAACTTTTTGCCGTTGCATGCCAAAAGCAGGGGGAGCACGGGGGGGGTTGCACATGCGTGTGCCCACACCCATAATTCAATGCCCCCTGTGCCCCCCTGCATGTGCAACCCCCTGTGGTCCCCCTGGTTTTGGCACGCAATGGCACAGTGGGCCTGGTAAGCCCGTTTTTCGTCCTCCCCAGGCTCCAGAGGCTTTCTAGGAATCTGGGAAGGGCAAATACGGCCACCCCCCGGAGGCCCTCTGGAGGCCAGAAACAACCAGTTTCCCAACTTCCAGTGGGCCCGGAAGGCCCGAAAATGAGATGGCCGGCGTGCACATGCACGTTGGAGCTGAACTAGGGCAATGCTCGTGTACCCACAGATATGGCTCCGCGTGCCACCTGTGGCACGCGTGCTGTAGGTTCGCCCTCACGGGCCTAGACATTGGTATTTGAACACAGATCTTTTTAACATTCATATTTTATTGTGTTTTACTCATCCAGGTGAGTCCTGGAGATTGCTAGTCCATGTATGATATGGCATACGCTAAATAAATAAAAATGTAGAAGGGCTGAGACAATGGCTTGAAGGACAGGAGGAAGAGGCTCCATCAAGGCAATGGTCAGATAAGAAGGTCTTCGGCCCAACTTGTGAAAACGTCTCAGACAAGCCTCTACCTCATTCCCATGAAGAGATAGGGAGGGAGGCTTGCTCCCACGGGGAGACTTGCAAAATTCTGTTATTGCAGCAAAACTGATCTACGTAGCATTTTTTCTTAGTTTGGTCCACCTCGTTGGGCTGACAGATGGGGCTACAGGCAAATCTTTCAGGGTCCAGATGGATTCCTGATACGTCAAATTGTGCAAATCAGAGTTAATGATATCTGTTACTTTGCTGAATAGTGTGTTTTAATCTATTCTGACAATTACAAGCTATTTGCAAGCAGAACCATTTTAACCTCTATTGGTCATGCATATCTTTTGGCACTTAATAAGCATACCGTTTATAAATTATTCTTTGGAAACCCTCGACTATAACATATTACATAGGAGAGGATTACTCATCTGTTTATATGATGTTGCTCACCACCAAATAGCACGTCCCTTTTTCCTTAAAAGAAAAAGTGTTGATGATTATTAAGCAAGCTAGCTTTTATAACATGATCATTCAAAAGCCCGAAATGAATGAGTACTACTACTACTACTACTACTACTACTACTACTACTACTACTACTACTTTTCCTTCTCCTTCTCCTCCTCCTCCTCCTCCTCCTCCTCCTCCTCCTCCTCCTCCTTCTCCTTGGCATGGATGCATCTTAAGCTAGTTACTTTTGAAGGCGAGGGCTCCTGAGATTTTCTCACAAAAGGATAGGTACAAAAGATCAGGACCCCAGTCAGCTCTGAAGGAATAAAGATCAGAAAATAGAGAGCATATGTTGCTCCAGCACTTGTCTGCAACTAGCTGTGGTCCCGTGTGTGTGTGTGTGTGTGTGTGTGTGTGTGTGTGTGTGTGTGTGTGTGTGTGTGTGGACCTTGGAGTCAGTGTTGACTGTTGGCAACCCCTGGCAATTATCTTATATAATTGGATCTGCGCACCTTCCGCCGCGCGCTTAAGACCTTTCTATTTTATCAAGCTGGCCTGGCCTAAATCTTCCCCCTTTTTAAATGTGGAAATTTTAAATTTTTAAATTTTAAATTCGTCTTTTTATAGGGGTATGGGTAAGGCATTTTAAATTGGGGAGCCATTTTAGATTTAATTCTGTTTTAAACGTATTTTAATTGTTTATATTGTATGTTTTTAACTTTGGCTGTTCACCGCCCCGAGTCCTTCGGGAGAGGGGGCGGTATAAAAATCTAATAAATAAAATAAAATAAATAAATAAATTATGCACTCATTTGCATAAATGGCTTGCTATTTCTTTCTGTGGTTGAGAGAGAAATGGACTGGCTCAAAATCACCCAGCTGGCTTCATGCTCAAGGTCGAACTAGAAATCTGAATCTCCCAGTTTCTAGCCTTGTGTCTTAACAAATGAAGGCAACTATACGTGTTCCAGCACCAACTATATGCCACATCCTACCATACCATACATCAAAAATATTTTGAAAGTAGAACGCAGCTTCTGAGATCTGCAAATGGGCATCGCACACCGCCCAGAAGCTACCATACGAGGACAAATCATGCGTTGCAAAGATTGGTTGGAGGCTTCTAATGTAATCTAAAAGGTAAACGTAAAGGTTCCCCTTGCGCATATGTGCTAGTTGTTCCCGACTCTAGAGGGCGGTGCTCATCTCCATTTCAAAGCTGAAGAGCCAGCGCTGTCCAAAGACGTCTCTGTGGTCATGTGGCCAGCATGACTCAATGCCAAAAGGTGCACGGAACGCTGTTACCTTCCCACCAAAGGTGGTCTCTATTTTTCTACTTGCATTTTTTAATGTGCTTTCGAATTGCTAGGTTGGCAGAAGCTGGGACAAGTAACAGAAGCTCACCCCGTTATGCGGCACTCGGGATTCAAGCCACTGAACTGCCAACCTTTCGATCGACAAGCTCAGCGTCTTAGCCACTGAGCCACCACATCAGTCTACCAGTCCCCAGAGTTCCTCTGTAAGGACTCCTGTGGCTAAATAGGACAGATGGGGAGGAGCTTAACCACCAGATTACAAGAACACAAGCGAGCGGTCAGACGAAGAGATTCAAACTCATTGGTAGCCTCGTATTGCAATGAACAAGGACATACAGCTACTAAGATCATTGGCAAAGCAGGGACAAAAATAGCCAGGGAAATGATTGAAGCCTGGAAAATAAGCCCTTGGGTAAGGATTACTCATTTATCACCAGTTTATCAAGTATTTAGGAGCCAGGGGCTTGGCAGCACAAGAAAACAACAGCTAATAATTTAATAGTCGACCATCAATATCCCAATCTACAACTAAAAATCCACATGAAACCAGGCAGCAGATAAATACTACACACGGAATAGCTCAAAGCCAATATTCTGCTAGAAAGAAGTTCCAACACCTCTGGTGCTGGTGACAAACCCAGATTAGATCCTTGTGCCTTAACTCCAGGGGTGAAATGCTCCCAGTTTGGACTGGATCGCCTGATCCGGTAGCGATGGCAGTGGGTGGTTCAGAGAACCGGTAGCAAAAATCCCTGCCCCCCCCCCCCACGCCCAGCTGAGCCGCACGATCATCAGAGGCTTTTTAAAAACTTTTAAAAGCATTTTTTCTACAATCTCTTCGGCTGAAAAAAATGCTTTTAAAAGTAAAAAAAAAAGTTATTTTTAAATCAAGTTTTAATCAAGCTATGTTCCATTGCAACTCGAAGAACTTACTCTTTAACAATCTTTAAGTCCTTACCAGCATATAGACAATGTTAGTGTTCCTTGCATAATAAGCCTCACTGTATAGTTGCTTACAGTGAACCACATTTCCTATTTAATTTGATTCTCTCAAATTAGAGACATTTATCTTAATTACGCCAAGTGGGCCATCGTATCAGTTGCAAAACACCTGACTGGAGAATATGAATTTCCATAGATGGAAGAGATTCAGCTCTAAGAAAAACCAAAGGCATGATAGTGCTAATAAGAAAGTTTTATCTCATAGCGATGCTATAAGAAAATAAATATACCGGAGCTGATGGGATACAGCAATCCTACTCTTGCTTTAAGAAAGAGAAAGGCATCATTTAATGTCTGTGATTGATTGCAATGTTCTACCACATGGGTCCTTCACATTTAAAACAAGCTGCATGTATATGGATTTATATATGTTATGAGAACTGGAGAACTGAGGAGTAAGTTTACAAGAAAGAACATTTTAAGAAGCAAAGCCGGAATTACACTGTTTCTGGGATCTTGGTGGTATAATGTATAATGATAAGTGATTCAGCCAACTAACCAGCTTGGCTGTAGATCTCACTTCTCTCTCCCCTTTTTTAAAAATTTTCATGCCCTCTTGGTTGTTAGTGGTTTGATTCTTGTAGAAGCAGAAGCCGACTCTATCATTACAAAACTTTATTGTAGATGTCCATACCAAACCAAGAAGAAGATACACAAAGACCTATAATTTTCTGTGCTCTCTTGCCAGCTAAGCCCTTTTGGGTCTGTGCCCTCTCTGAGGCCCAGCATAGCTCTACCCAGTGAGGTCTTAGACATATATTGCATGTAGCTTCTCTGAGAAAACCCATCTCGCATTCTAGCTCTGAAGGTTTATAAAATTCAGAAATAGAATGTTGCTATCCTTGAAAATGTGGCACATGTGTAATTAAGGAGGCCAACTTCACAGTTAATTCTAACTGCAACACGAGGACTATTTATGGAGGCAAATGCTGGATATATGAGGAGAATGACAGCACAAAGTTGGTGAAGAAATAGCAGCACTTTCTCATTGGTTGCATTTAAGAATTAGAGTTCTATAAATTGAAACTTATATTTATTTTTACATTTGAACTACAAATCTTGGAATGAATGAATGAATGAACAATTGATATAAAGTCAGAGAAGTAAAAATGCGGAATCTTAGCTTTCAAACTGAAGCTGATTATCATTGATAAACTAGAATTCTGAAGATTGCTGCATCTTGGAGAAAAATGGCCCTGTGTCTCATAGGGTTGTTTCATTACAAAAATAGGAGGACATTTATAAATGTGGAGAAGGTTGGAAATAAAAACAAAAGAAATTCTAAATCATATAATGGGAAACTCACGCCATGTGTAGGATCTTAACTATGGTCAGAACAAATTGAGCTTCAGAATGTTGTCTAAATTTAGCTAATCATTCAGTAAAATAGAGAAGCTGTCACAATATTGTGAGCATCAAGAAATAAAAGAATAATTTATCTAATGGGTTAGAAAACGCAGCAGAAAGTGTATCTGACAGCAAACAAAATGTTTGTTCCAAGTATTTCTCAGTGAAAGGAAGATTTCAAAAGAAGCAGCTTCAGTTCTAGAACCTTATGTGGATCTGAAAGACAAGCTAACTGAATTAAGGTTAAAGCATTGTGTAAAATATGCATATATGTTGAATTGAACAATGGAAAAATGGTAGCAGAAAAAATGTTTATAAAATATGCTTTCACATTAAATTCAAATGGTTGCATGAAACAGCAAAAAAATAGTGAAAACATTGTTATAAGAAGGGGTATGTTTATTTTCTGTGCCTCTATTTTAGTATCATGTTGTGTTTTATTATGAGACACAGCAAAATCCTTACATTAGTTTTTCATTTATATTTTCCAGTGGAAATATAGAGGTGAAAGCTGCTAGCATTAATGCTAAGATGGTGATTTAATCAATAGCTTCATCAAACCTTTTATCTTCCTAATCTAGGAGAAAATTGCAAGATTTTTAAGGAAAGGGAAGGAAAGGGAAGGGAAAGGGAAAGGAAGGGAAAAAGAAAGAAGAAAGAAAGAAAGAGAGAGAGAGAGAGAGAAAGAAAGAAAGAAAGAAAGAAAGAAAGAAAGAAAGAAAGAAAGAAAGAAAGAAAGAAAGAAAAGTCTCTTGTTCACAGTTCAGTGTGGGTAGTCATAAAGCTGTTTTTGAGAGTAAACAAATAAAGAATTGAGAAAATAAGGAAGAAGCTGGTATTTAGAGAATGTGACTATTTGGAGAATGTGCAGTTTTGAACACTGAAGGGGCTGTTCATTTATTGGTTGGGTTCATTATAACAGGAACTGGTTTAAGTATTATTTTTAAGAATATATATATACATACAGTTTCTTGAGATAAATGGACATTCAAAGGCTGACTGTTTCCCACAGGCCAAAATTAATAGAGTGAATGGAAGTGATTTTGTCTAGAGGTCAGTGTGGAGGTTGATTCCAACAACCTTTTGCATCCTATAATGATAGACAACTCTGTTTGTTTTATGTTAGCCACAAGTTATTTTTCATTGTGAAGACAACTGTGGGCGAGAACTGTTAGAAAGCTTGAGAAAGAAATGAAATGACTCATCCAATAATTTATCCACCAATCCTATCTTGACTTCTTAGTGTTCATAAAACATAGAATAATAGAGTTGGAGTCTCCTAAACCAAACCCTTGCTCTATCAGGGGATATTATAATATTCTGGGCAAATGGCTGTCCCATCTCTTCTTAATTAATTTCATCTTGCCCTCTTGAATTTGGCTTGGTTGCAACTTTATCCTGTTATTTTGTTTGAAAGTTTATTAGCTTTCAAACAAAATTTTATTGCACTATTTTTATTTCGCTCACTTTATAAATTTCTGTATGACAATCCTTAGCTAAAAGTGAAATATTAATGCTCAGTCACTGAGCAGAATTAAAGAATAGAATAGAATAGCTCGACTCCCTCTTCTTTGTGGCAGCCCCTGAGATATTGGAAGACTGCTATCATGTCTCCCCTAGTCCTTCTTTTCATTAAACTAGACATACCCAGTTCCTGCAACCGTTCTTCATATGTTTTAGCCTCCAGTCCCCTAATCCTCTTTGTTGCTCTTCTCTGCACTCTTTCTAGAGTCTCCACTTCTTTTTTACATCGTGGCGACCAAAACTGGATGCCATATTCCAAGTGTGGCCTTACCAAGACATTGTAAAGTGGTATTAACACTTCACGTGATCTTGATTCTATCCTTCTGTTTATGCAGCCTAGAACTGTGTTGGCTTTTTTGGCAGCTGTTGCACACTGCACACTGCTGGGTCATATTTAAATGACTGTCCACTAGGACTCCAAAATCCCTCTCACAGTTACTACTATTGAGCAAGGTACCACATATACTGTACCTGTGCATTTTGTTTTTCTTGCCTAAATGTAGAACCTTCCTTTTTTCACTGTTGAATTTCATTTTGTTAGATAGTGCCCAATGTTCAAGTCTCTCAAGATTCTTCTGTATCTTAAGCCTATCTTCTGGAGGTTGGCTATTCCTGTCAGTTTGGTGTCATCTGCAAATTTGATGAGTTCCCCATCTATACCCTCATCAAATTTGAGAATCATTGAGTTGGCAAGGTCTATCCAGCCCTATATATCAGAAATATATAATCTGTGACTCCAGAATCAAATGCAGCTCTGATTCGATTGATTGATTGATTTCTTATTTATTTATTATAGCATTTCGATGAGGTGTAGTCCAAATCTATCAAGGTAGCTTAAAAGCTATTGAAAACTTTGCTCCTGATCTATCTCCAAAGTCCTTCCAAAAAGTCATTTCCAGCATGATGGAAGGGGAAAACTTTTAAATACCATGGGGGATATTGATGCTACCTCTTTTTTAATTAATTTGATTTATTTTTTGAATTAAATGTAAATATAAATTAATTCAGATTTAGTTCTTGTGCATTTTTCTTTGTCCTGGCAGCAAAAACCTTCTGGAAGATAGTCCTCTGGGTGCTGTTCAACTTTTAAGATGTTGCCATCCTCTAGGAAAAAAAAAAAAACTCTGCCAGAAATGCACACCTAAGAAACACAGAAGGCAATGAAACACACTATATTAAGAAGTAATTTTCTTGGGGGCAAAAAAATCACACTGACTTACTTCACTCTTTCAAATCAGAGTTTTCTAGACATAAATCACACTAATACAAAAAAAGAGAGATGTGTTAAGTGTCTTCTGTTTTGTACTGTAGGAAAGTGTTCCTGCTGGTTGTAGTTTACTCTGCTAGTTGTAACTGACTTTAGGGAGTGGTGCTTATCTCTGTTTCTCTAAGTCATTGTGCCAGCAATGTTTGAAAACAATTCCTCAGTCATGTGGCCAGCATGACATCAGTCTGCAGTGCAGAGTGTACAGCGAAACATGGAATGCTGTTAACTTCCCACCAATGTGGTACCTATTTATCTACTTGCATTTCAAACTGCTAGGTTGGCAGGAGTTGAGGCAAGTGACGGGAGCTCACTCCATCAGGAAGTGGTAGGACTTGAACTGACAGAGTATAGATATTCTCTGGCTTCTATTAACACTCCATTATGGTTGGTAGTGTTAATTATAAATCCATTTATACTCCAGTATGATTAGATAATAAAATTATGTGAAATGTAGACTTCAAGAAAACATTTGGAATATGAAATGGTTTTAAATCTCTTTACCCTTCTTTCTTAGCTAATAGCAGCTAACTTCTTGGGTTTTTCTCTGAAGTAACTATTTTAAAAATAGATTAGGTCTTCCTCCTGCTCTCCCATTTCGAAAGCTGATAAAACTATTTTTAAGAATTGTGTAATGCAGGCATGGTATGGTAATTTCCGAGTATTTGAAGAGTTAACTATGGGATTACAGCCTGTGAAATAAATGCCTAATGGAGATAACTCATTGCAATGTGTTTTTAAGATTGGCTTATAAAACAAAGTTCTGTTTGTTTAACAGCTTAATCTTTAAAAAAAAATCACTGTTAGAAGTAAGAAGAATAATTTTTTTCATTTTTAAAAATGAACAAAAATATTTGATGAAAATGATTATATATAATTGATCATATATCACCACTCTCTTGGTGTCTTTCGATACCATCGACCATGGTATTTTACTCGGGTGGCTTCAGGGGATGGGAGTGCCTTGTGCTACCCTGGTTAACTTCCTTCCTCTGTGGCCACTCTCAGTCAGTGTTGATAGGCGGGGAGAGATCCAGCCCTCACCCACTGATTTATGGAATTCCACAGGCCTCAGTACTCTCTTCACTCCTGTTCAACATTTATATGAAGCCACTGGGTGAGATCATCCATCACCATGGACTGAGATATCACCAGTGGTGGGTTGCTACTGGTTTGCCCTGGTGGATGAACCAGTAGCGGCAGGAGGCTCCCCCCATCCACCCGGACGTTTCTGCACATGCTGATGATTCTCAACTGTATGTCTCGGCCCTTGATGAGTTAAGTGATGCCGTGTCCTCCCTCTCGCAGTGCCTGGAGGCTGTTAGGGGTTGGATGGGGAGCAATGGGTTGAAACTAAACCCTTGCAAGACTGAGTGGCTCTGGGTTTGAGGTTCGTTGGCTCAGGGAGAATTGCCACCTTTGGTCTTGGATGCGGTGGCACTACCCCAAACAGACCCTATGCGTAATCTAGGGGTTTTCCTAGACTCATGACTCTTGGTCGAAGAGCAGGTGGCGGTTGTGGCCAGGAGGGCCTTTGTGCAACTGTGGGTTGTGTGCCAGGTACGTCCTCTCCTGGACCAACCGTCCCTACTCACAGTCACTTCCTGTCTTGACTATTGCAACACGCTCTACATGGGACTGCCCTTGAAGAGCATCTGGAAGCTCCAGTTGGTGCAAAATGCAGCAGCCTGCATAGTTTTGTGCAGACCCTGGTGTGCACATGTATCACCTCTCCTGCAGGAGCTGCATTGGTTGCCGATTTGCTTCCGGGTGCAATTCAAGGTGCTGGTTGTCACCTTTAAAGCCCTTTATGGCTTGGACCAGGTTATCTGAGGGAGCATTTCTTGCCGGTCGCATCTGCCCAACCAATCAGAGTGGGGAGGCGGGGAACCTTGTGAATCCCATCCCCTAGGGAGGTACACCTGATGGGACCCAGAAGAAGGGCCTTCTCCACGGTGGCGCCCCCTCTCTGGAACATCATTCCGCCAGAGATTAGAATACTCTAATACTCTTCCAGAAAGGGCTAAAGACCTGGTTCTGCCAGCAGGCCTGGGGAACCCAGAGCGGGATGGAGCCCATTAAATGGCTTGTGTGATCTGCTGTCGCTGGGACGGGGGTGGGTGGGAGGTGGGGGGTGATTTTTTTGTATTGTACTATATTAATTTATTTGATTCTTTTTGTTAGTTTTTATTGTTTGAAATGTGGTTTTATATCCTGTAAGCCGCCTTGAGTTGCCATGGGAGAATAGATGACAATATATGAAGAGCCTTGGTAGTACAGTGGTCTAAGGCACCCTGTTATTAAGCTGGTTATTAAGACCAGATGCCTGCAATTACTGCAGGTTCGAATCTCACCAAGGCTCAAGGTTGACTCAGCCTTCCATCCTTTCTAAGGTAGGTAAATTGAGGACCCAGTTGTGGGGGCAATAAACTGACTTTGTATAAATATACAAAAGAATGAAGGCTATTGCTTAGTGCATTGTAAGCCGCCCTGAGTCTCCGGAGAAGGGCGGCATATAAATCAAATTTAAAAAAAATAATAAAAAAAATATAAATTCAATAAATATTTTTATTTATTTATTTATTTATCAAAATTTATATGCCGCCTTTCTCCCGTAGGACTCGGGGCGGCTTACACAATAAAAAAACATAATAAAATACTAAAACCAAAAAAAGTTAAAATCCCCACAATTTAAAATCACACAGCCGATCAAGGGATTTGCCGAAAGAGCCATGTCTTCAGGTCAGCGCGGAAAGTGCGGAGGTCGGTTAATATATTTATTTATTAAATAAAATAAATATAATATAATCAATCTAGTCTCTTGAAAATTGAGAATGCTTGTAAAAATTGATTATTGTGGTGTCTGATACAATGGCAGGCTGCACTTTTTTGGATAAATGTGTAGGAGAGAACAGAATGATTTCTCTGTTCTATGCATTTAGCAGGGAAGTTCTTTGTCTGATGATCAGTGATGGGTTGCTATTGGTTTGCCCTGGATCAGCAAACCGGTAGCGGCGGTGGCAGGAAGCTCCGCCCACCCATCCAGACGCTCCTCCGCATGTGCGAGCATGAGCAAACCGGTAGCAAACAAAATTGAAACCCACTACTGCTGATGACCACGATATGACAAATAGGTTAAAATGATGTTTTGTGGGAAATAGGATATTGGATAAAGATTTATATTTATTTAAAACGTGCATTATAAAAAATAGATTCCAGAATATATGTTTCGTGAATTGGGCAAACTTTTGTTTAAAGTTGCGCATCAATATAAAATCAGACCAATTTAAAGAGGGGGGGGGAACATCAGAAAAAGTGAGCTGGAGCAGAAACTGACTGCTTTGTCCATCTCTACTTGAATGGATAAATTATAGAGTTTCATTGAGTGAAGTATCCTTAAACTGAAATGCCAGAAGGGATTTTAAAACTGGTTGAAAATGGACAGAGGAGGAGACTGTTTATGAACATCCCACATCTATTACGGTGGTAGAGTTATAGAGGGACATCGTCAGAAGAGAAAACAAACAGAACTGGCATGATGCAAAGATACACAAAGGCCCCCAAGCTGTATTAAATCACTCCAAGACATTGCCATTAAACAGAATTACTGTCCCCATTAAGTAGCAGTCATTGCCATTTAGTGTCACTGACTATTTAGTTGCTTCCCCAAGAGACATTCTGATTAAGCAGATGTCATACTTGGATATCTCCTGGAGAAAGGCCTTGTCTAGAGGAATTTTTACTCAATGGATAACACTTTGTTGGTAACTAGCCCAGAGACTCCAGGAAGAAGGTAGTACTATAGACCACAAATGGTCATTGCTGGGTGTTTCCCACTGCAAAATGGTGAGAAATCAAGCTATAGATTTTCCTGTATTGTATCTGAAGATCATCTAGAAGTCACAGATGCATAAAATTTGGGAGTCAAACCTGGTAGATTTAGTGGGTATTGATCAGGTTCTTTAAGCCCCAAATGATTCACAAGTGACACTGTTAAAAACGTAACAAATTCCTGATAGCATTCAAGAGAAAAATGGGGGGGGGAGGACTTTCTCCTAAAACATAATTATGCAATGGAATGGGAAATAAAACTGACTAGGGCTCAAATAATGTAAGCTCCCTGTAAATCTGGGATGTGGCCAGGGGTGAAATCCAGCAGGTTCTGACCAGTTCTGGAGAACCGGTAGCGGAAATTTTGAGTAGTTTGGAGAACTGGCAAATACCACCTCTGGCTGGCTCTAGAGTGGGGTGGGAATGGAGATTTTGCAGTATCCTTCCCCCAGGAGTGGGGAAGGAATGGGGATTTTGCAGTATCCTTCCCCCAGGAGTGGGGAGGGAATGGGGATTTTGCAGTATCCTTCCCCTGCCACGCCCATCAAGCCACCACGCCCACCAAGCCACACTCACAGAACCTGCTGGATTTCACCCCTGCCTAGGAAGTGTCTCTTTTCTCTATCTTTTCTCTGTCCTGGTGAACACTCTACCCCATGGACTTTAGAGTTGTCTTTTACAAGGTGGATGACCATATAAATCTTATTTTAAATAAATGGATTTTGTAGCTTTGCTTTTTGTAGCTTTGCCCCCACCCAGAAATGTTGGGTAACCATACTATCACCTTTCATCTGAAAGCCCTAGAAAATGAAGGGCAAGCAGGTGCTCCTTTTCATTCCCTTTTCCAGCAGTTTTCATAGAGGGCATCTGCAGTGGTGAAATCCTCCGTGCATTGCCACCGGTTCGCTGCCCGCACATGCGCGGTGTGCGCCAAATGCGCGGTGTACACATGCATGTGTCAGCTTTCCAGAAATCCCCAACTCCGAGTAAAGACGCGGAAGCAAGCATTTTCCAAATGCTTCAGTGCTGCCAGCATGTGCAGTGCACACCAAACGCATGCTGTGCACACTGTACATGCTGTGCGCATGCATGCACATATGCAATGTGCACCAAACATACTTTGCGTGGAAAAAAGAGGTTTAACAAGGTAAGTAGAACAGTGAGGGGGGGGAACAGCTGTGCCGCGCGATTTAGATTCGCTAGGAAGCAGGATTTCCTGCTTTCTAGCAAATATAAATTGCGCGGCACAACTGATCGTCAGAAATACTGGTTCAGATGAACTGGTAGCATTTTTTTACTACTGGTTTGCCTAAACTGGTAGCTTTTATCACTACCGGTTTGCCCAAACCAATGCGAACCAGTAGCATTTCACCCCTGGGCATCTGTGTTCAATTTCTTCAATTCTCTCATGCTGCATCTCTGTTTGTGTTTATGGATATATGTATCCCCAGGGTGGCACATGACACAGTGCATATCATCCATTCTGGGTCCCATGATAGGTGAAAGAGAGATTCAGAATGGGCCATGTTGCCACCAGTCTAAGCCATTACCCAGCTGCCTCTCACACACATCACATTTGGTTCGATTTTCCCTGCAATATTTTTTTTTTCTGTACAATCCACAGCTACATCTGGCACAATTTCAAACCCAGTCCTTCTTTTGCCAAGTTCTCCTACCATGCCAAACTTCGTCGCATTCTGTTCAGTTTGGGGAAAATTATCCTACAGATAGATCAACAGTCCTTTGCATAATTCCTTTCTAACTTTCCCTTGGATTGAAAAAACAAAAACAAAATGGGATCATGTTTGTGAGATCCCTTCTGTAGATACAGGATGAACACCAGATTTGAATAAGGAGGCTAAAAAAATATTATTGCCATGCGAACAGCTACCTATATTTTCTCCTGCTCTTCAGCGAACACCAATGGGAGCTGCAGACATACTAATTTTATGTCTTTGACTCACTTGGTGCTGTAATTACTCCAAGCTGTGAACCATCTTGTAATTATTCTGGACCCCCACATGGCAGTTGGAGATAATCAGAATTATTCCATCTCTGTAGGAAAAGACATCCTTACCTTCTCATGCCCTAGGAAAAGGCATCAAATGAAACAATATTGTAAAGCAATCATCCTTTGGTCATAAAAGGCTATGGCACTGAAGAGGTTACAAACCATTTTGTTCAACTAGACTATTTACAAGAAGCAACAGAGAATCTGTTTCCTGTCATTTCCATCATATATCTCAAGCCCAAGAGACCAGAGCCCAATTACAGCCTGATATCTAATCAATACACACCTTACTCCTACAGCAGGAACTAAAGGAGTAGGCCCTTGGGAGACAGAGTTCAAATTACTCTACTGACAATTCCAGATAGCAGCTAATGATAGCACATACTTCTCCGAGAAGGGGGTTGGGTTAGGAAGATGAATGATGCAATGCAATAGTCCAGAGCTTGATCCCATATGCAGATTGCATTGTGCTTGGCATTCCAGCTTTTCCATCTGTAAAAACAGCTGGAAAGATGGGATTGTCCCCAAACTTTCAAACTTTATATAAGATGTGTAAAGGCTTTGGGGGTTTATCCTGGCAGTTTCACTCCTATGTGAAGGTATCTTTCCAAAAGACCTCCCACTTGAAAAATTAAGTGTTTCTCCAATATTTCTGGGGATAAATTGTAATATATTATTTTCTAAATTGAACAGCTAGGGTTAACTCTTCTGGTTAATATGGCAGCAATGCCCGTTTTGACCAATCAACAAGCCAGCAAATGGTTGGGTTCATGACAAAGAAAATTATGCTGGTGGATGATAGATATTGTTGTACATTTAATTTGTTATGAAAACACTTTCCTCAGGATCTAGGTAAGGGTGAAACAAAATCGTATATTTACATTTGCCATTTTGTTTTTGCAGAAACGAAATATTGCAGCTATTACTTCAATGATATAGATACATAAAAAATTCCATTCAGACCCTTATGGGAGGCCTATGTCTTTCTCAATCTCAGGTCCTCTACCAAAGGCATGAGAGTTTCAGGCTTAGGCATAGAGAGTTTGATGACGTAACATTTCTCATTAATAGATTGATCTAAAGAAAACTTGTGTATATTATTGTAAAGTTGCTGATGCTAATGATGTTATGGTAGTCATACGTTTATGGTTAGCATAATTGAGAAGACCCCTAAAAATACCACGGACAGTCAAGAAAACAAAGAAATGGATCCCTCAACAAATCAACCCGGGTTCTAGTCAAGGCACAAATAACCATGACTCAAATTACCCCCCCTTGGATAAATTATGAGAGATTTTGCTTTCTGGAGAAGGATATGATGTCGGGATAGGTGGAAAATTGAAGAAGAGGACAACCAGCCGCAAGGGTGTGTGTGTGGACCCCATTAAGGTGATGATGAGTGCTCCCACTTTTGAAAAATGGGATATATCAACAAGGAGGAAATCTATCTATATGATCAGTAAGAATCAAGCAGCACTTCATGGCATATAATCAAATTGAGAAGACAGAACAAAGATAGCTATTCTGTGGTCCTAGTGAACTGCTATCTTCAACCCTACGGCAATCGCTGAAATCTTTAGATATAGCCCCAAAGATGTATGGTATCCCCAAAGTCCTGCCTCTCAGAAAGCTGATGTTCAGAATTCAGAACTTCATTTTATTCTTCAGTCTTCTAGCCTTCCACTTCCAGCAGAATCCAAAGAGAGGTGAACAAAACGTGCATGCAAAAATGAAGTGAGGAGGTCTTAATACTGGAGCTGAAAGAACAACAATGCCTAGTTTGAATGGATCCACACTCCTTTTTGAAAATCTGCAATCAAGCTGTTTATCAGATAATTGTGCCATTAGATCAACCCGGAACTTCCAAAAATATCCTTAAATGGGCATTCTGCCTCCAGCTGTGTTTATGGCAGATAGCATCATGTATGTAAATACATTCAGATGTTTCCTGAATTATTTTAAAACAATCATTTTAACTCTAATCATTTGATAGACATGAGTCTTTTCTTCAAGGAGACGACGTGAGTGAGCAATGTGCAAAATCAGAGAGTTTGGCTCGGTGCTCTGTAAGTAAATGTCATATAAAGTGGAAATGGAACCTCTTCCACTTTCTTTATCAGAGAAGCCTATGGAAGCAGGAACCATCATTGGCCCTGTTATTTTTTCCTTTTCCTGCTACTTTTTGATGAACAGTTTAGGGGGATAGGAGAAGGAGTGGCAGCTAACATAGCCTCTCCCCCAGATGAAGATATCAATTGAGAAGTCAACAGTTAATGAAACTGTAAGTCTAACTCAGGGCTCTGCAACCTTAAATACTCAAAGAGCCATTTGGACCTGTTTCCCACAGAAAAGAAAATACCGGGAGCCACAAAACCTGGGTGGACGTAGCCAACTCACTTCTACTGGTCACATGACCCAGTAGCCACACCTACCCAGCTGGTCATTAGGGCAGAGAACCAGTTGTTAAAAAACACCGGGAACCACAAAATCCTTTTGACATATCTGTCTCTCCCTTCCCTCCCTCTCCCCCCCCTCTCCTTCTCTCTCTGTATCTCTATGTCTCTCTCTCTCCCCCTCTCTCTGTATCTCTCTGTCTCTGCCCGGCCGCTTCTCCATCCCCCGCCGATGCCCTTACCTTCTCAGGCCAGGCGAGGAGTGACTGGGAGGGGAGGGTGAGGGGCGTGGCCAGCCAGTGTTGGGATCACCTGAGAGGGAGCCACAACAGGGGGTCCAAAGAGCCACATGCAGCTCCGGAGCCGTAGGTTGCTGACCCCTGGTGTAACTCAAAGGTAGTTTGTTGCTCAGTCCAGTGGTGAGTTTCTACCCAGTTCAGGTGAACCAGTAGCGGCAGTGGCAGGAGGCTCAGCCCACCCGCCCAGACGTCATCATGGATGCTCTGCACATGCGCAGGAGGTTCTGCGCATGTGCAGAAGCACTGCGCGTGAGCGAAGTGAGCAGGCTCACGTGCGTGCTCACAGTTCCAAACTGGTAGCAGAGGTAAGTGAAACCCACTACTGGCTCAGTCACTAAATCAGTGACTTTTCATGACCCCATGTACCAGAGCACTCTAGTCCCCCCTATCCTCCACTGCTATTATTATTTATTTATTTATTTATTTGTCAAATGCGTATAAGATAACAGAAAGAAGTGTAAACATGATTATGAATACAGGATAAGGATACGAATAAATGGGGATAGTAGACAGACTTTCCTGAAGTTTGCCCGAATTCATGTGTCAATGAACCAATCTAACCATCTCATCTTCTGCCGTCCCCTTCTCCTTTTGCCTTTAATCTTTCCCACCATCAGGGTCTTCTCCAAGGAGTCCTCTCTTCTTATTTGATGGCCAAAGTACATGAGCTTCAGCTTCAAGATAACTGTCCTTCCAAAAACCAGTCAGGCTTTATCTCAAGAGTCTTCTCCAATACCACAATTTATAATCATCAATTCTTCAATGCTCACATGGTCCAACTCTCACGGAAATGTCCTCAAACTGAGAACACACCACACCCACCAAGCCATGCCCACAGAACCAGTAGTAAAAAAATTTGGATTTCACCACTGGCTCAGGTCTATGTTTTATAAACATAGTCCATCCAGACAATCTTCCTTCCTTCCTTCACTTCCCTGGACTAAGTTGCAAAATCAAATTCAAAATGGCTTGAAATACGGATATATATATAATTTTTTATATGTAATTGAAACAAAGACCCAAATCTGCTTGTCACACATGTTGATTTCCAGGGTGGCCAGATTGAAGTCTTTCTTGGATAATCTGTAGAACACACTTATGCTGGAATGTTATTTTTCTTGTACTTTGCATGTGAAAACATTGCAGATGCATTAATTAAATCTCCCACACCGTCTTGGGAAGTTGCGCTGTTGAAGCAAGGTCTGTGGAAGAAACCCTGCACACTGTAATTTCTAAAGATGACTTAATGTCTTACTTCAGTTCTCCCTGTGGCTTAAGGAGCCTAACTGTTAAAAATGGATGAGGTGAGATTTAGCCATCATCTCTGTTCTAAACACTGTTTTCTTCCTAACGGCTGGCAAAAATAGATAGCAATTTTCACATTAAACTTTCCAGCTAAGCATTTCATTTGAAATGAAAACCAGTACTTTTGCACCAAACAACAGGGTGTAACTTTCCAAAGAGTGGAATGGATTTAGATGGTCCTGTGTGGTCATGCTGCTTTGGTATAAACATGCCTTCCACATCCAGAGTATCTTATTTGCAGGTACAAATTGAAAGAAGGAGACTGTGTCATCCAAGGTTTGGGAGATCTGTACTGACATTCTAGTTCTAGACACATGCAAAGCCAACTTCCATGGAAAGTTTAGCCCTTTGGATCTTCACAAAATTCATATCTTCTATCACATAGCTTAAATTGGACCACAATTTGGTTATTCATTTATTACAAATTTGGTATACTATCAGATTCCAAAATAGCTTTACATGGTTGTCCAGTCTATTTTTGAAAACCTCCAGTGATGGGAAAAATGAGAATAATAATAAATAACTTTATTGTCATTGTACGTGTATACACAGTATACCCATACAACGAAATTCACTTAACACCCAAAGACCAGGTGCAACACACATAACAATCCCCAAACACGCTCCCACCCACCACAAATTCCCCACCCCTAAACCACCCAAACATCCACACAACAGACCAAGTAATGCTGTCCAACAACTCACTGATGGTGGCCCTTTAGTTCATTGTTGAGTGCAATTATAGCTCTGGGATAAAAACTATACAGAAAACATGTGGTCTCAGTTTTAATTGTTCTGTATCTTCTGCCAGAAGGCAACAGTCCAAAAAGATTGTAAGCAGGATGGGAAGAGTCTCTGAGAATGTTATGCAACTTCCTCAAACAGCGAGATTCGAAGATGTCATCCAGGGCTGGTAGCTGGAGTCCGATGATATTCTGGGCAGTTTTAATGATTCTCTGTAGAGCTTTTTTGTCCGCTACAGAGCTGCTCCCATACCATGCAAGAATGCTGTATGTCAGGACACTCTCAATAGTGCTGCGATAGTAGGACAGAAGTAGATGGTGAGATAGATTTATCTTCCTGAGCATTCTCAGGAAGTACAGCCTCTTCTGTGCCTTCTTCACAAGCATGTTAGCATTCATAGTCCATGAGAGGTCCCCCAAGATATAAATGCCCAGAATAATATTGGTTAATATCCTTATTTGGACCAATCAAATTTACACTGGCATATGTGCCAGTGTTTGTGTTTTCTAGAATAGGAAACACAAGAATAGAATATTTTCTCTTCAGGCAGAGAATGAAGTTAGGGAAGGCTGTCCTGAAGAACAGTTACCTTCAGTCTTTTTAATTTGCTGCACGGTAGACATATAAATTGGGAATTATGGAAGTTGTACTATGAGACATCTGGAGAAGTCAGAACAGCAAAAGGTTACTAGCAAGCTATAAGGATCAGAAGTCTGGTTTAATTTAATATTCAGCAATGGTAGCACCTAATTTATCTTATCTGGACCTGGAGGCTAAGGGTACCTCAAAAGGTGACCACCAGGAATATTACTACTGTAGATTAGATTGGAAGGACAAAATCTTAGAGGAAAAGAGTAACAAAACATTACTATTCCATGTTAAGAAAACCTCACTAGACCTCGCTAGAAGTTGAGCTTGATTCAAAGAAGTTTTTACTATTTGAGCAAAAAGGAGAATTCAAATCTGCCCTAGATCTGTTGAACCGTGGGACCAGCCAACCTTGCATCCATTTTGTCTGTACAAAATTACAATTTTTGAATGGCATTTCCATAAAGGAAGACGTTCCCAGGGTAGGAGGGTGATGGGGAAATACACGAGGGAACATTAGATTAGCCACACCAATCCCTGTCAATATTTATGTCTCTGTGGAAATGTTCTTCCCTTTATTGACTTGGGACCTTAATTCTCAAAAGTGCGTGGGAAGGCTGAAGGTGGTGTTTTAAGGGCTTTAAAGAAATCGCCTCCGGTGGTTTTCTTGATTGAATTATAAATGTTGAAATGTTACATCATGCCTGCAATGAAGGTAAATTCTACTGCTGTTCCCATCCTTTGCCTCTTCTTGTTCTTGGATCAGTCTGTCTCTCCATTCACAGAATAGTTGAGCCTGACATCAGCACATATTTTTGGTTTCCCTTGAAATCAAACATGATTTTATTAGATCCAGATCGTTTTTCAGTGGGTTTGCCCAGACAGTTAACTGACAATTAGATGAAGTTAATAACAGCTTTAATAGAGTTTAGAAGTTATTGTTCCACTGAAGTGAGAATTTACTTAAATGTATATTAAACTTGATTGATATTGAAGACTAGAACTGATTGAGGTTTTTCAGGCTGGTTGAAATTCTGTGATTCCCCTTCTTTTCTAGTTTAGTCTTGACACAATTTTAATTTGGAGAGTGAAGCAGACCTCAGGAAAGTGCTTTTTTTCTAGAAATGAAAGACCAAATCCATATAAAAAGAGAATCAGACAAGATAAATCAGGTCAATGTTAAATTCCTTTTTGCATGAGAGAGTTCATTTCCAACAATTTTTTCCTTTAAGATCTTGAATTACATTAAAAATGAGATTGGGTGTGATGAATATGGAGAACATCTACTTCCAGAGGTCCTGTCACTAAAAGGCTTAAAGGAAACCTTGTCCTTCCAGGAAGAAATCTGGCACAATTAAACTTTGAGGAACCTCAAGAAAGTGAGGTTCCTGTCTCAAGGGAGTTTTCCAAGTAGGAGTGCAATCTCCATTTGATCTTCACTGGGGTCATTTGTTTCTTCTCCCTGGATGTGTCTTCAAGACAACTAAAATCTAATTGGCAGCATAGTCAAGGGAATGGTTTTCCCAGTTGAATGTATGGCTGTGAAAGTGGGACCATAAGAAAGGCTGAGCACCAAAGAAATGAGGCCTTTGAACTCTGATGCTGGAGAAGACTCCTGCAAGTCCCTTGGACTGCAAGATGATCAAACCAGTAAGTCCTAGAGGAGATCAACCCTGACTGCTCTTTAGAAGGCCAGATCCTGAAGAGGAAACTCAAATACTTTGGCCACCTAATGAGAAGGAAGGACTCACTGGAGAAGAGCCTAATGCTGGGAATGATTGAGGGCATAAGAAGAAGGGGATGGCAGAGGGTGAGCTGGCTGGCTGGAGTCACTGAAGCAATAGGCATGAGCTTAAATGGACTCCAGAGGATGGTGGAGGACAGGAAGGCCTGGAGGAACGTTGTCCATTGGGGTCATGATGGGTCGGATACAACTTCACAACTAACAACAACAACAATTTAGACTTCACATTAGGTTTGATGAGGATTATGGGGAAAGCATTTATGCTGAACTTTATGGATTGAGATCTTCTCATGTAGTGTCTACCAGGTTCTAAGAGAGCCATTTGGAGTAGTAGTTCAGACATCAAACCAGAAACTAGGAGACCATGAATTCTAGTTCCACTTTTGGCACAAAGACAGCTGACTGATTTTGAGTTAGTCATGCTCTCTTAGCCCTAGGAAGGAAGCAATGGAAAACTACTTCCAAAATCACGCCAAGAAAAACTGCAGGAACTTGTCCAGACAGTCACCAGGAGTCAACATATAGAACATAGAATTATAGAGTTGGAAGGGAGCTCAGAGTCTTCCAGTCCAACAAGGCAGAAGATCTTATATCATCTTGGCAAATGGTTGTCCAGTCTATTTTTTGAAAATTTCCAGTGATGGAGCACCCACAACTCCAAGAGGCAAGCTATTCCATTGATTATTTGTTCTGTTGGAAAAAAATCTCCTTACTTTTAAGTTAAACCTCTCTGTAACAAGTTTTCACCCATTATATCTTATCCTACGCCCAGGTGCTTTGGAGAATAAGTCAATCCCTGCTTCTCTGTGACATCCCCTCAAGTATTGGAAAACTATTATCATGTCCCCCACACCTCAATCCTTCTCTTCATAGCTTTCTAGCTATGCACCTCTCATCAGAAGTCACTCAATTTCTTAAAAGTGTGTGCATGGACCATTAATGCCACAAAAATTTCTCTTTGCAGATGCACTAAGCAGCAAAAAATCTTTTTTTTTCTTTTTAGCCAATAAAACATATCCATGCACTGAAAGCATCATCAAATAATTTCATTAGATATGGATACTAATAGAAGCACACCCATATACACTATGTTGACACCTGTAGATGCATTATGTATAGAGATACATACATCTCTAGATATAGAGAAATAGCTAAATGCACATAAACACACATAAATGCACATAAACACACAGACTTATATTTGCTGGGCAATTTGATGTTTTGACATAAGTAATTGGAATTAAAAGGACATGGTGGCTCAGTGGCTAAGACGCTGAGCTTGTCGATCAAAAGGTCGGCAGTTCAGTGGTTCAAATCTAGTGGTGCGTAATGGGGTGAGCTCCCGTTACTTGTCCTAGCTTCTGCCAACCTAGCAATTTGAAAGCACATAAAAAATGCAAGTAGAAAAATAGGGACCACTTTTGTGGGAAGGTAACAGCATTCTGTACGTCTTTGGCGTTTAGTCATGCCAGCCACATGACCACGGAGACGTCTTCGGACAGCACTGGTTCTTCAGCTTTGAAACAGAGATGAGCACCGCCCCCTAGAGTCGGGAACGACTAGCACATATGTGCGAGGGGAACCTTTACCTTTAATTGGTATTAATTTATTGGATTGCCTTCTCAAATTGCATATCATTTAATCCCTGAGAGCAGCCTTTATTGTTCAGTTTGCAATTGGTTTTATTATTTGTTTGGACATACAAATAAGAGGATCTATGTACTGTAACTGAGCCTTAAAGTAGACATTGTATTTAACACATTGTGTACAACTCTCTCTCTCTCTCTCACACACACACACACACACAAACATACACACATACACATAAGGACCTAATCAGCCTCGAGTACAAGTACAGAAGGTTTAACAGCAATAACATTAACTTCTGTTGGCATAATGCAAGTCTTTTTTTAAAAAAAGAATTCATACAAGGAGATGAAAAGAGGGTTGAGGGTAAGTGGCAGGAGGTAAGAACAATATCACTTTGGCACATCAGATGCAGCTATATATTTTTACAGGATAATGTAGTTAACCTGGGGAGACATTGGCAGAGAAATACTGTGGGAGGCTGCAGCAGTTTGGACTCTTACTGAAATTAGATTCAATACCTCACAAACCTCCAATTTCAGGGTGAACTAGAAGTGTGCATGGTAGACTCACCTAATCTGAGCTATAAACACCCAGACCACTAGTAGATAACCACTTAAAATAGATAGTCCTCTAACCAGGGGTGAAATCCAGCAGGTTCTGACAGGTTCTGGAGAACCGGTAATGGAAATTTTGAACAGTTCGGAGAATCGGCAAATACCACCTCTGGCTGGCCCCAGAGTGGGGTGGGAATGGAGATTTTGCAATATCCTTCCCCCAGGAGTGGGGTGGGAATGGAGATTTTGCAATATCCTTTCCCCAGGAGTTGGGAGGGAATGGGGATTTTGCAGTATTCTTTCCCTGGAGTGGGATGGGAATGGAGATTTTGCAATATCCTTCCGCTGGAATGGGTGGGAATGGAGATTTTGCAGTATCCTTCCCCTGTCATGCCCACTAAGCCACACCCACAGAACCGGTAGTAAAAAAAAAATGGATTTCACCACTGGCTCTAACTCTTCTCTGACCATTAGTCGTCATCTGAATTTTTGCAGTGATGATCTGGTAGAGATAGACTATTTTCGGTAACCAAGATTTGTTAGTTTCAGAATAATGATAACATCTTCAATACATTTTCCCCCCCAAGAAATTGACTGAAAGGGGGAAATCCCCAATGGCAAAAGTGCCTAAAGCCTAGGAGAGAATCTCAACAATTACAGTAATTACTTGGGAGGCTCTTAGGAACATCTGGTAGAGAAATAAGTAGAAAGTTGTAATTTGCTAATTCATATAATCACTCAATGAACACCTAGCCTCATTCCCTGTTTGTTTATAATCTGGTACTGAAAAGTCTGCCTTCCAATTTCTTAAAAGTGTGCTTCTGCTGTAAAAGAGATATCTGTTTTCCTACCTCATTCTCCGGATGTAGAGAATTCATTAGAACATCTTTTTCGGTCATGGCTTTGGCCTTACTATACGACTGTGAGACAGCTGGAGCTATGGGCACGTGCTGATGTTTCTTTCTGTTGCCCATTTCTCCATCACCCTACAACTTTTCTAATTTGCAGATCTTAAAAAAACCCTATAGGATCTTTTCTTCTGGGATTTAACTGTAGCCTGAGAAGCTCCAGCAAATTATTGGAGATGTTCCATCACAGCCACAGAAATCTACTGCCCATTCTTGAAAATGTCACCAACACCTTATTCTCTGATGAATATTTGTAGCTCAGGGTTGAACTATGAGGCCCTTGATGCTCTCTGACTTGATTATTCTCTTGTAGACATTACCTAGTTTGATAATGAAATATCTGCACCAAGGAGCCTTGGTGGTGCAGAGGACTAAAGTGCTGTTAAAGTAGCACTTAGCTGCCAGCTGCCTGCAATTACTGCGAGTTCAAATCTCACCAGGCTCAAGGTTGACTCAGCCTTCCATCCTTCCGAGATAGATAAAATGAGGACCCGGATTGTGGGGGCAATAAGCTGACTTTGTATTAAAAAAAAAGAACACCGCTTAGGGGGGGCCAAAAGCCCTACTAAGCAGGTATATACAAAAGTATGAAGGCTATTGCTTAACGCATTGTAAGCCGCCCTGAGTCTCCGGAGAAGGGCGGCATATAAATTGAACCAATAAATAAATAAATAAATAAATAAATAAATAAATAAATAAATAAATAAATAAATAAATAAATAAATAAATAAATAAATAAATAAATAAATAAATTTCAAGTTAATAGTGCACCAAGGATATCACGCCTTATTCTCCTTCCTTCTTTAAAACAAAGGAATATCTAATTTCTACCAATGGCTCATCATCTAACTTTGTCAACCCAACATCTGTTACACTTCACCAGTATTTGAAACATGTTATAATAATCCTTTCATCCTAGCTCATATGAGTTCATGGCAGCTCCCTAGGTGGCTCAGTGGCTAAGACACTGAGCTTGTTGATCAGAAAGGTTGGCGGTTTGAATCCCTAGTATAGGTTTCCTGTGTGGGCAGGGGGTTGGACTAGATGACCTCCAAGGTCCCTTCCGACTCTGTTACTTAAATTTATTTGTTTAATATGCCACCCATTTCACTGTTGGAGTTACTCTGGGAGGCTTACAAACTGCTAAAAAGTAAATATAAAATCACTTAAAAGTAATAAGAATTAGAGAATAAAAACCAAGGAGATGGTTGGGCAAGCATAGGTTTGTGATCTTCACTCTTACCATGTCAACCACCTCCAGTGTAGAGTGCCCCCATTGGGGTCCCAGGCTAGCTGGCAGAGACAGAGTTTGAGACTTTTCCAGAAAGCCAGAATAGGTGGGAGTGGATCCCACCAGTGGCAGAACGTTCCATAGGCCAAGGGCCACAGCAGGAAAGACTCTTCTGAAATTCCTTGGTTGACAGGGGCCATAACCAGCCCCTTCCTCTAGAAGAGGTAGGGTGGGTCAATCCTGCTGGGGCAAGACAGCTCCTCAGATACCTTAGATCCATCTCATAAAGGGCTTCGATGGGAATGGCCCCATTGTTTCCCCCCCCCTCTCTTTCGTATTGGACTAGTCTTACAGGCTTGCAGTAGAATGCCAATGGTGTAAGTGATGAATGAATCACCTTCCTAGGTTTAGCATCTGTTAATTCCCATTTGTTTTTCCTTTGCCATTTTACTATTAACCACCGTTATGTGAGTGTCTATTTGTCCAATGCAATCTAAGAAACAATCACCTAAATTGATCTGGCCTTAACCTCTGAAAGCATGCAACTTAGACTGGTTTTATTTTATCTATTGCTCGGTCTCAGCTGCAGCATTAATTCCCTATAGTGCTCTCATGTCTTTGTCACTATCTATACTACTATGTTTCCTTTCCTACTTCCACACCCCCCACCAACCCCCAGCTAAGGAACAAAGTGTTTTCATAAATAAATGCTATTGTAAACAGATACAGAAACCCAAACTTGTTTTGAAGAAGATGATGCATATATATAAGAATACATAAAGTGATATATTTGATAGAGGTGTCACCTTTTTTTAGAGCTTTGTAAAGATTGATGGGGGAAAATAGGGTGATCCATCATTGGAGGCGGGGGCAGGGTATGATATTGGAATTTCAGAAATCTGTTCCCAATCACATCCACTGCTGGATGACTTGGTAACGACCCTATTTGTGAAGCGTTACTGAAAATCAATATGCTGCATTCAAGGTCAATGTACTGTTAGAAAACTCTTTATGCACTGATAGATGGATTGTGCTCATTCAGAATAAATGTGAAAAGAAATTGACAGCTGAGTGTCCAGATCTTGGTGCCAAAACTTTGAGAGCTGGCTCTCTTGATAGAGAAATTTGATTCCATGGGGGAATTACGTCAGTCGGCTTCCTTTGTTGTTTCCCTTTTGGAGAATTTCGGTAATTGTTTAATGTATTTGTCTTCACAGAGTTAAGAAACTTCAAAGGTTTCGGATCACATGTTAATGATCAACATTATTCCCTGGACTTCACAAGCTGAATAACATAATCATTGCCAAGCCATTTGAAAAGAGTTCTTAAAGTTTGTAAGAGTAGTGTACAAATTAACTGGCCCTAAAAAGAAACTGTTTGGTTTTTGAAAGAAAACATTTTTAAAAGCTAAATTATCTATCTATCTATCTGTCTATGTAGTGACCATAAGATATTGATACTTTTTTCAAAATATGCACTTTTGCATCCCATCAACATTCCAAAAGGCATAGTACAAGACGGGTGAAATCCAACAGGTTTCGACAGGTTCTGGAGAACCGGTAGCGGAAATTTTGAGTAGTTTGGAGAACGGGCAAATACCACCTCTGGCTGGTCCAGACTAGGGTGGAAATGGAGATTTTGCAGTATGCTTCCCCTGCCACGCCCACCAAGCCACACCCACAGAACCACTAGTAAAAAAATTTGAATTTCACCACTGGTACAAAAGGAAAGAAAACTTCCTAAAATTACTACTAAATGTTCTTTAGCAACAATTTGATGTAGAGCTATATTTCGACCAATGGCATGTTTGCTAGTTTTCCATCATGGCTGTGGTCTTTTTTTTTTTTTTAACCATGCCGATCTATGCCCTGAGATGTATAGAACCAGTTAATCTTGAAAGGCAATGTATAGTTTAACTATGGCTAGATTTCAAGAAGTCAGGAATTTCTGCAGTTATAACTATTTGTTGACCAAAGAATGGCATACTATAAAGTTTTAAGTGGGTCAAGGTTTTTTTTTCCAAGAGAGATCTTCTCTTTTGAAGAATCATTCAGCTAGGTTCTTGGATTAATTTTGTCATTGTTATTTTCTGTGCCAAAACTCAGCTTCCGTTGCTTTGAAGTGCTTTAAACATTTGACATTTGAATAAACTTTGCAAAATATAATTTTTTTATCACTGATAGCGACTATTAAAATCCTGAGAGGACTTAAAATAATAGAATTAGAATAATAGTTCTACTTTTGTTCTTCAGAGGTAAAGGAAACAGTTCCACTTTCAAAGATTTGTTATTGTTGGCTTTGTAAGGGAGAAGGAAGTACAACTTAATCAAAGAGGAAATGATGAAAGAGTAGAATTGAGCATGTGGTTGGACAACAGTTTAATCTATGCAGTTGACACAATAAATTATGTCAGAATTCTTCACCCACAGAGTCAACAAAATGGATGTTGTCAAAAATAGTAAGACATCTTATTGACAAACTCTCAGGTTTTCAAAGTGGTTTTGTCTTCTCCCTAAAATTATTGAACAGGCAGCATTGATTCATGGGATATGTTGACACCTCAGCAAATGCCTTCGGTGGATATTTGGAAAATGACTAAACCTATTAGCTAGATGGGTTGCTTGATCCACAAAACAGATACTCTGGGAAATTAATTTAAGATGGTACGTTCCCATTGAAACATATATTGACTCAATCCACTAAAGCCTTAGTAATGTGGTTTGGAGGTAAATATGTGATTCAAGTCACATATCTTCCTTTGTCCCCAAATGGTAGGTCTCCTAAGAAATATCTTCCTTCTTGTTTGCATGTTGATGTTATTTGTTTAGGATAGCCATGGACATTTCCTTGACAGAATGTTCATTATATTCACCTTCTACTTCCACAATAGAAGAAAGGTAGCTCACTTATAGTCACTGATAAAAGTATTTGTTGTTAATCCAGCTTCTTTGTTGGACTGATGATAAAACTAAATCATAGAACTAAACCCTAGAAGATTGAGATTTTACTGACAGTAGTTAAGTGAGTCATAGTTCTTAGGCCACCCCTTTGTTCCCTATAGCAGGGGTCACCAACCTTTCAGACCTCAGGGACCACTAAGTTCATAATTTTAAATCCAGTGGACCACTAATATGAACTGTCTAATGACTGGCTGGTTGGGTGTGGCTAGGTGGTCATGTGACTGGGTGGGCATGGCCAGCTCCTCGCCTCCCCGCCCAGGCTCCTTAGGGCCCCAAAAGGAAGCATATGTTGGAGCTAAGCAGCCACCACCAGAAAGAGTTGGCAAAACAGCTCAGTTCAAATTGGATCTGTCCGAGAAGGAGGCTTAGCAGAAGCACCTCACCGAGGACTACGAGCATAGGCTTTCCAAGTAGAGGGAAGACCTGCGGGAATGCAAGGCCTGGAGGCTCAGCGGGCTGAGATGGTCAGCCAGTTCCAGGCCATGATGCAGTCCCACTGGAGCAAGGTCCTCCGGCTCTTTGCCACCAGTGGCACTTCCCTCCAGCCTTCGCCCAAAGCCCCGCACCAGAAGGCCGAAGCAGACCCCAAGTCAGAATTTCTGCCCCCCTCTGCCCCCCACAAAAAGACCTGGAAGGGGGAGACTCTCTGCAGCAACACAAACATTCATTGCATGTATCCGGCCCAGGGGCCGTAGTTTGAGGATCCCTGATTTAGTGCAATATAAAAAATGCAAATAATTTTTCTGCGGACCACCAACATTTTCTCGTGGACCATCAGTGGTCCACGGACCACCAGTTGGTGATTGCTGCCCTGTAGACTGGTTCTTCTGAAAACCAGAGCTAAATGCAGGTTTTCAGCAAAATTATGATAAAATGTGGGATGCTAAAAACAGCCATAAATAAAGATTGGTTGCTGATCTCCTGAAATGCAGTCATGTGGCTGGGGGGACCAAGCTGTCAGAACTTCAGAATTGGATCATAAGTTCTCCCAGGAACATCCATTGTAAATTTGAATGGTCACTAATTTTGAAAGTGCTAAGTCAAACATTGTTCCAGACCCACCCAAACTTATTGTCCAATGTGCCCCAAAGGTGCTTTTTCAAAAGGAATATGGACTTTGTTTTTCCTTGAAGACATTTTGCTTCTTTGAAACTGAAGAAGCTTCTTGGATGATAAGCAAAACCTCTTCAAGGAAAAACGAAGTCCAGTTGCCTTTGAAAAAAGACACATTTGGGACAACCATGACTGAGAATCTCCATAGACATTTAGCTATATTGTATATTATATTAAGAAAAATCTGGCCACTGTGACTTTGCCATCTATTATACAGCTGTGATTAAGCCTCATAATAGAGTATTTAAAACAATTTTCCGAACAAAATTTATGGATCTGCATCAAATATGAATTAACATAACCAATAATCAATACTAAAAATACATTGTGCAAAGAAAGTTGAAGAAAAGAGAGCGATGTTGCTTATTAGCATATAAATATAATTAATTTAGTGCTTGGATGGAAATCTTTAACACACCATAGTTATTTCTTCCATTCCACTTAAAGTTTAGGAGACATCCTTGCATAATTTTTAAAATGCAGAACTCCAGAAATACAAAATAAGGTGTCAACTAAAGGGAAATTTATGAATTTAACTACAATAAAGACTTTCCTTTTTTGGTCAGCTGGAAGTATCAGAGATTGAATAGTTATAGTGGAGCTTCGTTATGAAGAAAAGAATGAGAAGATACAGAAACGGGAACAAAAAATGTTGGTTGCATTAAAGGGGTTACACCAATTTCTCTGAAGACTTCTCTAGCTTATATTATGGGGAGCTGTGTTTTAAAATCTACATTATAGGAAATTATATTCAAGAAAGGAAGGAAGATCTAGGGTAGTTATATAGAAAAAGTATTATACAAATTTTATTGAAGAACACATGTAGATTTTCTTTCAATTTTATAATAGCTTATTTTTTAAAAAAAAACCAGCAATGGAACCTTGAATAAATATATATGTCATTATTATAGGCTAGATTCAGTTGTTCTGCATTTACTTATTTTTCTCTTCTCAACATAATTCCAAACATCAGTTTGGAAGATAATTTCTCTTGGCACATGGATTGAAGAAACTGGATCCTTGACTGATGTGCCATACCTTTCCTTCAATGGATCTATATCAAATTAAAAGTTGTGGCTTAAGGCCATTTTTTTTTCCTTTTGTCTCTGGCATGTTCTTTCCTGTCAGTTCCAACTCCTCTTAGTTGCAAATATAGGGATCAAATGTGAAATATTATTAATGTGGTCCTTTGCTCTTTAAAAGCCTTAATTTCTGGAAAAAAAAACTTATATTTTTTTTTTAAAAAAAAAACCTATGATACACTGTATGCCACCCAATTTTCTCTCAGCATTATTTATAGAAAATGCATAGCTTTTTGTATGTTTCTTATCATCATTATCAATAATCTTCCATATCAAAAAGTAATTATATCTGTAAAAACAACAGTGTACTGTTGTGTAAAATCTAAAAAAACGATCAGTGTAAGTGTACAATTTTAATTATGTAATCTAAAGAAACAATCAGTGTAAGGTGCAATATATTTTCCTAAATTTTAGTATAACTCCATTATAATGATAGGGATGTTTCTTATAATACCTGCCACTAATAATAGGCCATTCCCAGTATTTTAAAATAAATAAAAAAAAATCTATATTTATGTAACATATTCATTACTAATGTTGGAAGGAGGAGGAGGAAGAGGAGGAGGAGATGATGATGATCCACCCAGTACAAACCCATTATGGTTAGCTTGTGAATTTTTCAGGATACCTGCCTAATTCTTCCAAATCTTAATTATTAATTAAGAAATGCAAAGGAAAAATGAAAAAAAAATGTGCCCCATTAGAAGGGCCTAAGTTGTGAAGCACAGTGTCACACTTCTCCAATCTGATTTGCAAATAGAACTTTGCATGTCTTAATGAAATGATCTCTTGCACCTTAGGCTACACATCTATCTTTCATCCAAAGTTACTCTTGGCCACCCAATATAATGCTGGGGGGGGAGGGGGAGCACACCCCAAAAGGTAGGTGGGCTAGTGCAAAAATGAGGAGGGCCAGAAGAAAACCTAAACCTGATTTGATTTGAGTCAATTTACATTTAAATTGAATTAAACTGCATTCAATTAATTTAATTTAAACTAAATTAATTAAATACACTTGATATGATTACTGTTTAATCATTTCCTGCTTCTGGCACATTAACAATTACAATGTGATGGGAATTTTTGCAGTGCTTTGTAGGGTTTATTTCCAAAGGTGGGGTGCCTATGATTATGGGTTACAGACAAATAGTTTTGTGTAGAGAAAATAATTTAACATTTCTTTCATGGAGAGATAATTAGGGAAGTCTCAGGCTTCCAGGATTTAGTTCCATGGAGTATCATCTATTTCCTGTGTGTGCCTTAGCCTTCATCATCAGTCCCATGGAGAAGCTGGCCTAACACCAAATACTTTAAAAGAGAACATTGGTAGTTCAGGGTTGAAATAAGGAGTCCTTGGAGCCCTCTGACTTTGGTTGTTTTCTTGCAAACATTGCATGACCCAGCTAGGTAACTTCATGTGCTAAAAGGTGTTCTTGAACTAGGAGTATCACTGATTATGTTCTAATATTCTAAGACAGTGGCTCTCAACCTTTTCTTCACCACAGAATCCCTTTAAATACCTTTTATGGCCATGAACCAAGACTTAACTCAAGATTTAAATCATCTGTCACAAACTCTCTGTGACATTGTGCCCCACCAGTGGTTCGTAGATCATAGGTTGAGAACCACTATTTTACAATATTTCTATTATATTTTTCATAGTTGAATGCTTTTAAACCAGGTTTAAAAGAGTGGAAATGGAAGTGAATGCATATACTGAAGATAGTTTCCTAGATAATTCAGTTATCCATCCTTCCTTCCTTCCTTCCTTCCTTCCTTCCTTCCTTCCTTCCTTCCTCCCTCCCTCCCTCCCTCCCTCCCTCCCTTCCCTTCCCTTTCTGCCCTTCCTTGCTTTGCAGTTCTTGAAATGTGTCTCTGTCCAAGCCAATACTTTCCAGATGACATACAGTAGAGCAATCACAAGAATATTCTAATAAAAAGAATATTTTAAAAAATCCTCCAAGTTCAAATCCAAAACAACAAAATAAGAAAACAACACCCACCCCTTCTTTTCAAGATGCATGATTCAAAGCAATCAGCTCAAGTAGAAAAGGCAGCAGAATATAAGTTTTGAACTGCCTTATTAAACTTTTGGAGAGAGGTATTTGGATTTGCAGGCATTACAGTAGGTAATGGAGGAATTTAGATCCATTGCATCTCTACTTCTAGCTAACTTGCTTCTCCCATACTTTCTTTGAAGGCTTTCTGAGGTCAGAAAGAGAGGTGATTTGAAAGAGCAACCTGAAGGACCTGGAAATCTAATCTACTTCCTCTTCCAGAATGGGACTTCTCCCTCTAACTTTGAAGTGGAAATTCCAACATATCCTTTAGTTATAGTTCCAGGAACCATAGAACTGCTTCCTTGTTACTCTAATTCCTTTTAATTAGAGAAATTTAATTGTGAGTTTGCTTTTGCTGTAGAAATGGATTGCCACATTTCATTCTTCCCTTTCTGCTCAGGTCACATTAACTATTGAACATTTCCATTTGACCTGGTCTTCCAATGTTTAGAACAGGGGTCTGCAACCTTAATCACTCAAAGATCCATTTGGACCCATTTCCCACAGAAAAGAAAACACCGGGAGCCATAAAACCCTTCCTGTGCCTGACTATTTCTTGAGCGGCCACAAACTAGCATATGTAGTTGAATTAAACATTCTGTTTTCTTTGGAAACTTTTCTTTTCATGGATTTATCCATGGTTGGCCTACTGGGGTTTGAAAAGCTCAATAAATTGTGTGCCGGCGGGTGTCACACATTGGCAGTTGTGATGCATATTTTGAGTGACAGGGAGCCGCAGCAGAGGGATGAAAGAGCCACATGCAGCTCCAGAGCCGCAGGTTGCTGACCCTGGTTTAGAAGTTGGTAAGGGCTTCAATTCAGATTTCTAATGGAGTTAATGTATTAGTAAGGAGAGAAAACTGGCAGGAAAATGAGGAATAGGCTGTTGTGCCAACAAAGTACTTAGGCCCAAATGTTCATTAAAGTTATGGGATTTCTTGAATTGCCAAGATAGTGATGTAGAAGTAAATGGAAGTAGGCAGAAGTGAGAAAGATAAGACTTTGAGCTTTACTACATTGAAGAGTGGTAGAAGGAAAATGAAAAATGATATCCGTGTTGAAGTAGGGGTGAAGTTCAAGGAAGGCTTTGAATCTTACTGTTGGATATATTTAACACTGAAGTTGTGAAAGAAACAGTATTCGGTAAAAGTTTTCGTTGCAGTTATTAATACTTTGGAATCAACAACAATATGCATGTTCTGAAAACAACAACAACAACAAGCGCATTGAAAACAATGGTTCTCAGGGAGAGTAGGTAAAAGGAGAAGCTAAACAAAGAAGAACTAAAGTGAGGGATGTAAATGCTTTCACCCTGGTCTACCTACAAACATTTGCATCCTGATTTCTAACCTCCAACATGGTTCAGCTGCTCTTCAACTGAAGTTCTTAAGTACAACTGGGCAGCCATGTGTAATCTACAAGCAGTTTAGGTGTAGTGGTTAAGGTACCAGGCTTGAACTTGGGAGACTGTGAGTTGTAGTGGTGCCTTAGGCACAAAGCCAGCTGGGTGACCTTGGCCCAGTCATTCTCTCTCAGCCCTAGGAAGCAAGGAAGGACAAACCACTTCTGAAATCTTGCTAAGAAGGATATCCAAGCAGTAACTCAGAATCAACACTATTCGAAGGCACATGCACACGCATGTAATCTATTTCCATATATAATCTATTTACATAAATAACCTTTTTGTTGTTAGTTGCGAAGTCGTGTCCGATCCATTGCGACCCCATGGAAAACCTTCGTCCAGGCCTTCCTGTCCACTACCATCCTCTGGAGTCCATTTAAGCTCACACCTACTGCTTCAGTGATTCCATCCAGCCACCTCATTCTCTGCCGTCTCCTTCTTCTTTTCCCACCAATCTTTCCCAGCATTAGGCTCTTCTCCAGTGAGTCCTTCCTTCGCATTAGGTGTCCAAAGTATTTGAGTTTCATCTTCAGGATCTGGCCTTCTAAAGAGCAGTCAGGGTTGATCTCCTCTAGGACTGACCTGTTTGATTGCCTTGCAGTCCAAGGGACTTGCAGGAGTTTTTTCCAGCACCAGATTCAAAAGCCTCAATTCTTTGGCGTCAGACTATCAAGCAAAACCTGGAGACCTTACAACACCAGATCTTCCAAATTCTTACGCCTTGGTAGAAAAAAAAAAGATTTCCCTCCTCTATAGAAGCACATGATTCCACATGAATCATCCTTGTGGCTTATACACAATGCTTATACATAAACAGGCTTATACATAAAACACAATATGCACAATATTTTAACTCATCCCATCTGATCTCATGGTCTTCTCATTTGACTCTGAGAAGACAGAGTGTAAATATGTTCACACTTGGAAAAGGGGGGGTGGAATCAACAGGAGGGCAATCATTTAACAGAGATAATAGAAAAGGACCCGACCGGGCTAGGGTGGCTCAGTGGCTAAGATACTGAGCCTGTCGATCAGAAAGGTCAGCAGTTCGATGGTTCGAATCCCTAGTACAGGTCTCCTGTGTGAGCAGAGGATTGGACTAGATCAGGGGTGGGCAATTGTGGATCTTTTACAACCTGTGGACTTCAACTCCCAGAATTCCTGAGACAGCCAAGCTTGGCTGTCTCAGGAATTCTGGGAGTTGAAGTCCACAGGTTGTAAAAGACTCACAATTGCCCACCCCTGGACTAGATGACCTTCCAGCTCTGTTACTGACTGTAAATATACCGTGAAATGAGACAGATTGGTGGCGCACAGTTCTGCATGCACAAAAGCTGCTATTATCGAGTGTAGGCAAGTAACCAAACTGTGCCACATGAATTTTCCTAGCATGCAGATTCTGCACCACCTTTAATTCTGTTACATGTACCAAGTGACGAGTGAAATTCTGTATAATTTGCATGAAATATTAGCACATTCCTGTGGGATGCTTTAACATGGCAATTTGCCTTTTTGGGGCCCTCAACTGATGAGACATGTCAACTCGCCTCTCATTGATCATTTTATGGGGATTTAATTGAAACCCACTTAAAAGGTATCAACTAACAGTTCTTCATGAAGTCATCCAAGGCTGTTCCCACAAGCGCATAGTTGGGTAATTAAAAAAAGGACTATCAGCTTTTACATCTAAAATGAGTTATTTTTAATACAAGCTCATTTCCTTTCCCTAAATAAACTGCTACAGAATGTCTGTGCACACTGGTGGAGATGTATTACTAAATTATTTGATTTGATTAGAAGACGCTGTGTGTTGATATGGGTACAAAGATCACAAGTCATATGCAAAAATGTCATATGGCATTGATTCTCCAGTCATAACAATCTATGATTAGTACAAATCTTAGAATACAAGAAAGGGAGAAACCTGAATTAGCAACCTAGAAATAGCCTCTAGGAAATTTGCTTTGTATCAATCTAATCTGATTGATACGAAAGTAAACTAAGAAATCTAGAAGGAAGAGAGTGGGGCTATTAGAATTGTTCAGATTTCATTGGTTCTGTTTTCTTTAGATGTTGGCATCAGCTCATCTTCTTGGTCAATTGGATGAATATGTAACCCGAACAACTGTTTTAAGGTCTTGGAATTTGATAGGCCGCCCTCCCTTTTAGATTTTTATCAAAATAGATTTTAAAAATATGCTTTGTCATATAATGCAAACCCCTCCAACTCAACTGATTCTGTACTTTCCATTGATTGTGTAGTCAGGGATAACAATGTCCCATTGATTTTCATTGTTCCATCAGTTTTCTGATATGCCTCCTATGCCTATATTTTCTTTTGACTCAAGGCTCTCTAATTAACCCATTTTAGCTTTGGAGTTTTTAGAATTTGCACATAAAACACAAGAATTCATTCCTCCCAATCGTGTCTCACATCCTTATCCTCACTACAATTTCATTTCTATTAATTATGCATAGAGATAGACATTGGACACAAGGAGAATCTCCATACTGTGATACAGAGAGAAGAAGCTCTACAATTTGATGAAGAAGCCATAATAGCCTGTTTAAGATAACTGCACTCCAAATAAACTAGATTGCATAACTATAAATCTGCAAAAAAAAAATTTTTTTAGAAGACTTCATGTTTCTAAATGAACATGTGAGAGTTGGTCATCTTAGGTCCTCTATCTTTGTAATGGGCAGAAAGAATAACCTTGAGAAAGAGGAGGAAGATCCAAAGACAACACAATGGTCAGATAAAAGAAATTTAAGTCTGGATAGAAATGCAATTAGAGAAAGCTTCTAAGGACATTCCAACAGGGAAGATTCTGTCACCATAACCCTATAATAAAGATAATATTAGCATTCATAACTTTGGTTTCCCAGTCTGGTCTACCTTGAAGGGTTGACACTCCTATATTGCAAGGTACCATTTATACCCATGTCTAACTGAGAATTATCATCTATGCCTCTATTTTCCCAACAAACTCTTTAATGTATATAATTATTATTTCCCATAATTTTCAAATCTGGTAGGCAAGTTATTATAGGTGTCACAAACCTATGTACAATACTCACATCCACATCCAGTTCTCAAGAAAGCAACATGGAGCAAACAGATTGATATCTGCAGTCAGAGAAAACAAGCCCTGTAGAAGGATTTCATGGATTTGACTCTCTAGAGTCAATCCCTGAACTAAATGGTGAGCATGATCGGAGTAATATTTCATCAACATTTGGATGGCCTCAAGTTGTTTGAAGGTAAATCACAATTTGTTAACAATGACATCCTGTTGTTGCTTATCTCATTTCACCCCAAACTTTGTCAAATGCTGAGATACTCTCACTTTCTTCTGGCCATCAGTAATGACAGTCCTTAACAATATGACAAGGTTTATACCAATCTCACCTAGGAACTAAGTTAGTGGGTCACATCACCACACTTTTCAGTGTGAGCCTTCTAGTGCTTTGCTAATACAGACTGCCTGTATGGAAACACCAATGCTATCATTTCCCTACCTCTCTCAAAATTTTATTTTATTTTATTTTATTTATTTATTTAATTTGTCAAGCATGTATGAGAAGTATAAGTATGAACATAACATATAAACATATAAGTATAAACAGGTGTAAGAAATGAGTACGAATAAATGGGAACAGTAGGACAGGGATGGTAGGCATGCTGGTGCACTTATGCACGCCCCCTTTATGGACCTCTTAGGAATGGAATGAGGTCCACGGTAGACAGTTTAAGGTTAAAGTTTTGGGGGTTTGAGGATGTAACAACAGGGTCAGGTAGTGAGTTCCAGGCATTGACCACTCTGTTGCTGAAGTCGTATTTTCTGCAATCGAGTTTGAAGCAGTTTACCTTAAGTTTGTATCTATTGTTTGCCCATTATTATTGCGGTTGAAGCTGGAGTAGTCATTGGCAGGCAGGACATTGTAGCAGACAATTTTGTGTAGTAAGCTTAGGTCAGACCATAGACGGCATTGTTCTAGGTTGTCCAGATCCAAAATTTCGAGCCTCATGGCATAAGGTATTCTACTGTGAGCAGAGGAGTGGAGTACTCTTCTTGTGAAATACCTCTGGACTCACTCAATTGTGTTAATGTCAAATATACAGTGTGGATTCCAGGCAGATGAGCTGTATATACTTCTTTAAAACCCTGATAGAGTTGTTGAGAGCCAGGTGGCATATAAATATAACAAATTAGTAAATAAATGAAAGAAAAGCTCCCTGAAAGTAAACATGTTCTTATGAATAATGAGATTGAGGGAAGGGATATGAATCTTTCAAAGGAATCACTATTAAACCCATCTTCTTGGAGAGAAGAGTACCCCCTTGATTCTAAGAAAGTGAAGGAAGTACCCGTGTGATTATCCCGTTGTTCATTATACAATATTCTCCCCAGTAAATCAGCACATTCTGGATTCAAGGGAAGAAATTAAGAAGGGATTCCTTAGATTGGGAAATTACACAGCAAAGGAATCCTCAGAACGTTGGAAAACATGTTTAATGGCTTAGGACCTGGTTATTTACGGGACCGCCTACTACCACCAATAGCCACCCACCGGCTGGTACGCTCTCATAGAGAGGGCCTCCTCCGGGTGCCGTCAGCCAAACAATGTCGACTGGCGGCCCCCAGGGGGAGAGCCTTCTCTGTGGGAGCACCTACTATCTGGAACGAGCTTCCCCCGGAGATACGGAGGATCCCGGATCTGCGCACCTTCTGCCGTGCTCTTAAGACCTTTTTATTCCACTGGGCGGGCCTGACCTAATCTTTTCCCTCTTTTTAATTATGCAAATTTTAATTGGTTTTTAAATGATTGGGGTGTTTTAATTTGTCTGGGCCAAATTATTTAATTCAATTTTATTTTGTTTTTAAATTTGGTATCTATGTATTTTTACTGTTTGGCTGTTCACCGCCCTGAGTCCTTCGGGAGTAGGGCGGTATATAAATCAAATAAATAAATAAATAAATAAAATAAATAATAAAACTCAGGACCATAGCAGTTTACACTTTCTGCCATTTCCAAGTTCCATTTGAAGAAATGTAAATTCAAGCATCTCTGACAGACGGCTGGTGTGTCACTCTTGGGATGTAGGTCATACTATCTTTTGTCATGTTTAAATTGGAGCTAGAACTTCTGACCACAGCAGGATGATTGGTCCTCCAGACGCCAGAATGTCTATGAGGACTGTGGAGCCCAGGACATCCTTTACAAGGAGTTTACTGATGGAAGACACCCACAGGCAGAGAACTGGTGTAGTCTTGGGGCAATGATAATTGAGAGACAGGAAATTTGGGGACAGCAGCCAGTTCGACTAGACTTCTTCCTGCTGCCTCAGGAGAAATGTCCTTCAAAGTGCCACCTCTCCTCAAGTGGCTGGAAGATGTTGATGACAAAATCAGTCCTGCTGTATCCTGAAGGTATCTTCTGCCTTGTCCTCCTTTCAGTTCTCCAGCATAGTTTATATAATTGGCAAAGAGAATGGTAGTACAACAAGAAAATCCAGCGCTACAGTGGTAGAGAATATTTATTTACCCTTTTCTTGTGTTCCTGATACTCCACCCACTCAAAACTGAAGTTTCGCTTTTTTAGAAGTTTATTGCTTGTCTACAGCAAGGAAAGCAAAGGTGAGAAGGATGGGAAGAAAGATTCAGCAATATCTGGAGGTCGCATGTTGATCATTTCTAATTATGGTTGAACTATTGGTCGAAGGAGAGGATATGGTGGGTTAAAAGACATTCCAGTTTAGAATCTATTGGGGAAACGTTTGAGATGAAACCTTTAGGTCTATATATGCAATTTCCCAAGGGAAGGTGAGTAGTCTGGTGAGATTCTTGTAGAATGGTGATCAACAATAAAGAAATTTATCTGACCCATTCATGGAGCTATTCTGCTTGCTTGCAGATTTTTATCTGCAATATTAAATTGTTTGCACTTCCCTGGGAAATCAAATCAGTACAGTAATACCAAGCACCTTAATTCAATCCAGCCAATGTTCATTTTCTTCTGTAACAACGTGCTAAACTTCTTGTGCTAAAACTCCCTTCGAACCATTCTCTTCCTACTGTTTTTATTATCTTTTAGGGAAAGAAAATGCCCCTTTAACATTTTAGCAGTGCTTAGAATCTTCTCTATTGGATTTTGATGATGATCTGTTTTTATTTTTACATTGAGAGTCAGTTGGATGCAGTGATTAAGGCACCAGGCCGGAAACTGGGAGACTGAGAGTTCTAGTCCTGCCTGCTGGGTGACCTTGGGCCAGTCCTGCTCAGCCCCAGGAAGAAGGCAATGGCAAATTACTTCTGAAATCTTGCCAAGAAAGCTGTAGGACTTGTCCAGTCAGTGGCCAGGAGTCAACACTCACCTGAAGGCACATATAGTCTACACACACATTTTACATTACATGTGACTATGATGAGTTAATAATCGCTTATTCGGTATAGTCAGAAATGGAATTTTATCAAAGAAAGAAACAAGGATCTATTCAAATTGGCTGAAATAGTAGCTCAATGAACAGAACATTTCTTGCATATATATATACTGTCTCATTAAAATCAGGACAGCATGAAGGAGCCAGGATGAAAAATGTGTCTTCCAGTGAAAATAGACACTACAAGGTTCAAAGAGCAGACAGTTGATGTAGGGTGACCAGATTTCTGGCAAAAGGTCCTTCCGTGTTATCCCTATACCCTCTGTCTGGCAGGTATAGCTTTGCAATAAAATATTCTCTGCCTTCTTGAGTATCTAACCGAGCCTCTTTTCCCCTTAATTCCCTAATAGGTTCTAAACTAAGGCAAGTTAATAAACTCCTCTTGAAATTGACAAGACCTTATTCAATTACACACTAAAGGCTTTTGCCTTTAGGGCTCAGCCTCCAGCATGATAGTGAAAAGGACCAGCAATCTTAATGTGTATTTCCCATTACTGTATGTGCCTGTTTAAATATAAATATTAAACAGTGTGCGTTCCTTCACCCCACCTCCTTCATCCTCCTTTCCAATTGTCTGTGTTCTCCTTTGCCTGTCCAGATATCTGGTAACCTTATTTTGTTGTACACATACAGATTACATAAAATGCTTTCACACTGCAAGCGAAGAGGTTGTAGATTCTCCTTTCCATGACCAACGTATAGGTGGAGTGACCTTTGTGTGCTTTTAATTTCTGGAACACCTTTTTCCGTTCCACCTTGATCTTGTTTATCTTGTTTTTACATATTCCCCAATCTGCCTTCTGCAATCTTGGGTATCTTTTGATTTAAATATTTTTTTTCTTCTTTCCTTTCCTTGTATGAACATGAAACATAACCCCTGGGCATGTCTTCTCATCAAGGACCTCTTTAGCCAGACTTCGGAGTTTCTGCTTTGCAACGTTTCCAAGAAAATGAACCTTCATGTCACAATGATTCTGTTCAATTCCCAGACTCTAAGATGTTTTTTGGGTTTCTATATATATATTACTGTCTGGGTATCTTCTCAAAATTTGTTCAAGTAATTCTCTGTCATGACATGTGGGTGGAAGGAAAAGATCATCTATTGAACTTTAGAGATTAAAGATATCTAATCTTGTATCTTGTATCTTGTATCTTATATATTGAACTATGGTGCTGGGGAAGACTCCTGCGACTCCCTTGGACTGCAAGGTGACCAAACCAGTCAGTCCTAGAGGAGATCAACCCTAACTGCTCTTTAGAAGGTCAGATCCTGAAGGTGAAACTCAAATACTTTGGCCACCTAATGAGAAGGAAGGACTCCTCTGCTGTCTTGTTCTTGTTCAGCCTAATGCTGGGAAAGAATGAGGGCAAAAGAAGAAAGGGACGACAGAGAACAAGGTGGGCTGGATGGAATCACTGAAGCAGTCAGCGTGAGCTTAAATGGACTCTAGAGGTTGGTAGAGGACAGGAAGGCCTGGAGGGATGTTGTCCATGGAGTTGCGATGGGTCAGACACGACTTCGCAACTAACAACAACAACAAATCTTGTATAAATACAGATAGCAACAGTTAAATGTAACTAAAAATAATAATAAATCAGAAAAACAGAATTTTCTCCCCACCTTTCAAAAAATGTTGACTGTTCTTCCCTTGCTAATGTTTGTACAAGTATGTAGAAAGCAATCCTAATTTCAAACAGTTGAAAATTATCTCTGGTTTCCTTTTTTCCCCAGGTGTTTCCTAGTAATATCTATTGTCAAGCTCAGTTGGCTGTTCCTTAAACTCTGACACCTCCTCAATAGTCCTAGAACTGGACATAAAATTAATTCAGAGCCTGCTTGCCTGATCCAAATGGAGCCTCATTCACCTGGCCAACATCAACTTTCTTTTCCTTTCTCACCAGCTTTGCCAGAGAATGACAAACTCATCCTGCCACCAGTCAACAGCAAGGGTGATCATCGGTCGAGGGCCAATGAGACAATTCAATGATGTGGTGAGAACTATTATTTGAATGCCATCTTTATGTCACTGTTAGTCTTCCCTTTTTAACGAGGCAGCTTCTGCTGAGTTCATCCGATTGGAGACTAAGGCGTAGTCTAAGAGGAACAATGACAGCTTCTTCCTATTGCATTTGAATATATCTTCCCCTTGGCAGGACATACAAAATTAACCTCCAGAGAGGGTGTGCCCATTGCTCAGAGCACTAATTCCTTGAGTACAGTAATGATATGCAAAATGGAACTAAGCCAGATGAGACACGGAGAACTCCAGCCTCTGTACAAGAATGGAATTGACCTCCATCATTTTGCTGGTAAATACTTCCCCGGCTTTTAACACCAACAAAGACCCGGATTGTGGGGGCAATAAGCTGACTTTGTATAAAAAAGAACACCACTTAGGGGGGCCCGAAAGCTAAGCAGGTATATACAAAAGTATGAACGCTATTGCTTAACGCATTGTAAGCTGCCCTGAGTCTCCAGAGAAGGGCAGCATATAAATCGAACCAATAAATAAACAATAAATAAATAAACAAGAGAAGCCTAATGGTCAAAGAAAGGAGTAAAGAGTGACTCAAGAGTTTATAAGAATTTCCATCTTTTCTTCTTTTCCTTTCTTTCCAGACTCTTCTGTTTAAGATCAAGCAGCAGCAGGAATGCCTTTGGAAAATAACCTATTAAAGAGGAGGATCAGCAGCAAAAGATGGAAGATGGAGAGCAGATAGCAGTTTGCTTATCTGTCCCACTGCAGTCTATTTCTTTCCTCCTACAAACTGTTGAAGCCCACCACTTTCAATAGACCACAATCCCACCCGCTTTTGCAGTGAGACTCTCAAGAATATTATCTAAGATTCCTGCAACTCTGGGGTCCCTGAGTCTTCTATACAGTTTTTTTTTAATTTTTTAATTCAAATTCAATTCAAATCTTTATTGCCAGTGCACAACATATGTACAATGAGATTGGTGGAGCTCCCTCAGTGCACTCCCTCAACATAATGCAAAACACAGTGAAGACAAAATATCCCTAACCCAATAAATCATATCAACAAACCACCCAATCCTATTGCACCAGTGTGAACATGTTACACATTGCACCGGCCCTGCAAGTCCATCATACTACATAGTTATGATGTTATTTCTCTAATCAGATCTTTAAATTATACTGATTTTGTAGCATTCACCGGCAAGCTGAGGACTATTAAATCAGAATGAGAGGGGACATCTCTGTAAATATATCTTATCATCTATGACAGCCAACCCCTTTAAAACATTTTAAGACACTACTTTGATGAATCTCATCTGAAAAAATTAAGAAACATGGTTAAACATTTTAAAAATCTTTAACTAGTGAATTGTCCATGAGGTGCTCCAATTTTTTTTAAATGTTCTTGCAAATTACCAATATTTTTCTTAACAGTACGCTGTCTTTTTAAAAAAAAAAAATACCCTGCTGTTAAAATCATTCCAAATACATGCCAATGCTAACAAAAGCACAGGAGTTTTAGATGTTGCTCATGCATCTGAATCAAATGAAAAATCAAAAGACATTTTAATGGCATGTACTGCCTTTTTGCAAAAACACTTGCAATATTACAAATGCCAGTGTTTGAAAAGGAAATTACAGTATATAAGGAGTACATTCAATGTTCATCTTAAAAAAATGTCTTGCCCCAAAAGAAAATTAAATTCTGCTCTAGGTGATGTCTGTCAGGTTTTATTCATCAGGAGGTCTGGACTACCTAGGAATCCTCAGAAAAAAAATCAACGAATTTCTAATAAGCAGTGGTGGGATTCAGCCAGTTCGCACCATTTTGGGAGAACCGGTAGTTAACTTTCTGAGCAGTTTGGTGGTTCTTTCAACTGGTTGTTGGAAGAAATCATTAGGGCAGAGAACCGGTTGTTAAATTATTTGAATCCCACCACTGCTAATAAGTAATATTTATTGAAAAAAGAGAAGATCAGAGGTGGGTCTGACCAGTTCTGGAGAACCGGTAGCGGAACTTTTGAGTAGTTCAGAGAACCGGTAGTAAAAATTCTGACTGGCCCCACCCCCATCTATTCCCTGCCTCCTGAATCCCAGCTGATTGGGAGAAAATGGGGATTTTGCAGTAATCTCCCCCTGGATTGGGGAGGGAATGGAGATTTTACAGTATCCTTCCCCTGCCACGCCCACCATGCCACGCCCACAGAACCGGTAGTAAAAAAATTTGAAACCCACCTTGGGAGAGGATGTGATAATCAAAGAACTGCTGTGTTTCAAGAACACATCCTATCTACAGAAACAGTGTTTAGACACCTGTGTGTAACTTTTCCTCATCACATATGAAATGGATAGATGGTCACTCTTTTGAATGGCCCAGTCTATTTCCATCAGTTCTTTGTTTCTGCAATGATTTCCTTCCTTCCTTCCTTCCTTCCTTCCTTCCTTCCTTCCTTCCTTCCTTCCTTCCTTCCTTCCTTCCTTCCTTCCTTCCCCTCCCTCCCTCCCTCCCTCCCTCCCTCCCACCCTCTACTGCGCTCTGTACTTATAATACCTTCTTGTGACATAAATTTATTTCTGACCTGCCTCTGGTGGCCCTGGGTCACACTCTCAATAAAGATTGAGTGCAAGTAATAGTTTTCTGGGTTTTAAATATTTAACGATGTCATGCTCTGATCTGTATATTCTTATGTACAGTCAACTGAAATGTCTCGCTCTTTCTCCAAACCAGGAACTGTTAGGTCTCCGATTGACAGATCATCTCTGCAGTTACTGCAGAGGTCAGTGGAGCAGACTTGAAAAAGCTAGATCATCTTAAGAGTGGTACAGATTCTTAATGTTAATATAGTTAATATAGTTGTCAACTCTGAAGTGAACCCAGCTGGGGCCATTTTTGGAGACTTCAGAGTTGCCACAATGCGAAGAAGGGATAGAGGGGGAACATAGTTAGATGGGGCAGTGGTGAAATCCAATTTTTTTTACTACTGGTTCTGTGGGCATGGCTTGGTGGGCGTGGTGTGGCTTGGTGGGTGTGGCTGGGGAAGGATACTGCAAAATCCCCATTCCCACCCCATTCTGGAGCCAGATAGAGGTGGTATTTGCCGGTTCTCCGAACTACTCAAAATGTCCGCTACTGGTTCTCCGAACTGCTCAAAATTTCTGCTACCGGTTCTCCAGAACATGTCAGAACCTGCTGGATTTCACCCCTGAGATGGAGGTTTTGTAGCCAAAACAAAATAGTTTCCTGTGGGAATCAAGGACATTCCAACAGGTGGCTGGAGAAAGGAGGAGTGAAATAACCAGGCAACTGGCCAGCACCTTGATTGGATAATGTGACTGATTGTTTTGGGGGAAGGGGGAACTTTCACTTTTCTAATCTGATGAAAACTGCGGGAACTTTCAGAGTTGGTTTTCACCAGTTTGTGCCAATATGATATCTCCAATAAAGCTGTTCTTTGAGGAACCTGCCTGCCTCAGAGTTCTGCTTTCTATGGGGCTGTTACTTGGAACCCTGACAATAGTATGATTGTATTTCTGTCTCTATTTCATTTATTTGTAAAACTGGTTAAATGCCCTCAGTTTAGTTCAAAATCTGTCCCTGTGCATTCGGTAATACCTGGTCATTCATTTCCCAAGTCACCTATGAAGTAGATAAATGTCAAAGCAATAAAGGCAGATAAATTCTTATTAGAAGGAATAGACATCTCCACGTGATGCTATCACTTCATTAGGTAATTTACCAGTAACTCAGCTCACAGATGATATCCTTCTTCTACACTGGGAAAAGCCAGAGAGAACAACCTTTTGCACATTTAATGAGCTCAGTGTAACAGTTCATTACACAGAACATTAAAGTCTTCGGCTTAAAACTAAAGAAACTGTGTGGCTTACAGGATGCTTATGTTGATTTAGCAGAGGAAGGCTTAGACTCAAATAAAACTCTAAACTAAGCTGTCATCATCATCATCATCATGCTATCTTCATGTTATAATACAGTAATGTTCATGTTATAACACAGTAATTCATGTTTCATGAATGGAAGTTAGGTTGGATGGACGGACAGCTAAACGTACTGTAGATATCCACTATTTATTGTGATGAATCATGCATGGAGAGATCACAGCACAAACCCTATGGAAATGAGATCTATGGGGAAAGTAAAGGAGCCGGAGAATCTCAAAACAAGATTAACCATCAGTAGATTGTCCAGATTTGTAGCTTTAGATGAAGACTGAAGTATTTGCTTTACTAAATAAAAGTACAGTTTGCTTATGCATGCTCTCTCAATGAGAGAAAGCACTGGGGAGATCAAGGCAGGGGAGGAAATAGAAATTTCAACATCTCTGGAAAATAACCTCTGTCCTTTGACAATGCCACCTCAAAGTAAATAAGCCAAAGGCTTTCTGTTTCTCCACATCTGGGAAATGGAATTTAGATTCTCCTTTTTACTCCTTTCTACATTCATTTCATACTTCCTGTTTTTGATGTCCTCTGGAAAGTTTAGAGGAAATTGGAGTACATTTTCAGTGCTGGAAAACAGAAAACATTCCTGAAGTCAATATAATATTAGCTTGACTTTCTCTTGGATGCAGACCTGAACTGGGTTGCATAAGGTTTAAGCCTGGGGCATTGAAACATATTTATTTATCAAAATAGTGGGCTCTGCAATCAAATGATACTACGCAGAATGAATTCTCCTCCTTTTAGTTTGTTTGATCCATTCCTCCACCTGGTTCCAAGAATATTTAAGGTTTCATTGGCTTTGAAGGATTCTGCTTTTTAAAAATGATCTGAAAATCTTGGAAGTTTTACCTTAAACTGTCTAGTGTGGACCTTTCATGTTTCTTAAGAGGTCCCTAAGGGGGCGTGCATAAGTGCATCAGCGTGCCTACTGTCCCTGTCCTACTGTCCCCATTTATATGTAATCATTCTATGTGTTTATGGCTATGTTTTGGCTATTTATATCCTTTTATTTGTGCCAAAAAAAATTTCATGTATCCATGTCTATGTCTATACTGTTATTTGTTTCCTTAAACTTGTTGACAAAAATAAATAAACAAGCAAGCAAACAAACAAATAGTAAGTTCGAATCTTGCCAGGCTCAAGGTTGACTCAGCCTTCCATCCTTTCTAAGGTAGGTAAATTGAGGACCCAGTTTGTGGGGGCAATAAGCTGACTTTGTAAAAATATACAAAAGTATGAAGGCTGTTGCTTAACGCATTGTAAGCCGCCCTGAGTCTCCGGAGAAGGGCGGCATATAAATCAAATAAAATAAATAAATAAAATAAAAATAAAAATAAAAATAAAAATAAAAATAAAAATAAATAAATAAAATAAAAATAAAGTTTAGAGATTTCACTGTACTGTCTCATTGTGTCTATGTGATGCTAAGACAGATAATAGATGATTGGTAGATGATAGATGGATGGATGTATAGGTAGATGAGTAGGTGGGTTGGTTGGTAGGCAGATAGGTAGGTAAACATTTAGGTAGATAGGTAGACAGATAGGTAGGCAGTTAGGTAGAAACCTAGATAACTAGATAGAATCACCATCAGTAACATGCTCACTGGATCCAGACTTAATACACTTTTTCATCTTTCTTTCATCATGTCTGTGCTAGAGAAATGACAATGCCATGGAAGATGGACATCGACCTGCCCACATATAGACATGGGCACCTCAGAACTAAACAAGGACAAGCACACTGTGCTCCATCCCTCAAAGGGTCCCCAAAGTCTCCTCTGAAATGTATTTCAAAAGCAAGCTCTCTTCCACTGAAGAGAATCAGAACTGCTAAGGGGGAAAAATAGTGCAAAGAAAAAAAAATCTTGGTAGAAGTGAAAGAAATGTCTTTAGCTGGAGAAGGCAAAAAGCTTTTGGAAAAAAAGCAGAGAGAGTTTTCTGGCTCTTGGTTAATAGGAAACAAGACTCCCAAAGTGAGCCTGGAAAGCGTGCAAACAGAAAACCCTATGCTAATGGCAATGCTAGTCTCACAGCCAATGGAAGGCCATTTATTTCCCATCCGCGTTTTCAAAGCTCAAATGTAATCCAGTTCCAGACTGAGCTCACCCTCCCTTCCCATGCACCACGGAGAGCGAGAGAAGAAATAGCAGTTGGGGGTGTCTACAAACTTTCTTATTTATTTGTCTCTTTTTCTGGGCAACAGAAGCAACTCTGTCCATTGAACGGTGGGTTTTGTCTGCCTCAAAGTGAGAAGAAAACAAAAGCAGCATTAAAACTGGAACGCTGTGGTCATCCCCGCACCATACCGGCTTGGATGACTCTCCGTCTATGCGGCTTTTTGTATTAGCACAACTATCAATAGTCTTCTTGTCCCGTGTTCCCCCACAGGGTTACATGAGTACTGTGTCATTCAATAGCATCCCCCTCCCTACCCCACACTTCTCTCTCCGCCACGGCCTTTCAATATACATTTATAGTCTTCAAGGATTGTTGTGGCATTATAATCAGTCATAATGTCCAGCGGTTACTGAGAGCTCATTGGCACATTGAAGTTGATGGCCCATTGTAAGCAGGACAAAGCTATTCTTGTTAAGAGCTGGATTACAAAAGGCAAACACAATGTATGCATTTCTTGGGGATACAAAAGATGAAAATAACACCGGGGGAAGAAAAGGGCGACATTCGGGGACCGAAAATGAGACCTTTGGCCTGGTGAAAGCACTCCTGACTTTTTGGGCCCGCCCTAGTGTTGGTGTGCAAGAAAGAGTGTGTTGGACTGAGAAAGAAATGGGTTTTTAATGGAAAGAAAAGGGAGGGAAAGAGAGAAAACATGAATGGCTAAAGGGGAGCAGTTCTATGCTCCATTCCAGCTCAAAGACAATCAAAAATTGCGGTCCTTCCTCATTCCTCAAAACAAATGCTATTCCATTTTTTAAAAAATGTTTCTGGAAGCTTTCTTCTTTACAAAGCAGATCTTCTTTCCTCTCTCTCTCTCCCTCCCTCCCTCTCTTCTTTTCCTCCCTTCCTCCTCTCTCCGTCCAGAGAATATTTATTTATTTAAATATTTTCAAAACAAATATCTCTGGTTCAAACATTGGGGAAATATTTTTGAGAAATTAGTGGCAGCCCATTAGAAATTTTTAAATAAAAACACCTACAGTTTTTCGGGGTATTCTGCTAATCCACTTTACTACTTAGATCTTAACTTATTTTCTTAGGAGTGTAGAAATGATCTATGGCACTTTTGCACAGAAGCACCCATACAACCAGTGCTGGGATTCAGCCAGTTCGCACCACTTCGGGACAACCGGTTATTAACTTTCTAAGCAGTTTGGTGAGCTGGTTTTTGGAAGAAATCATTAGGGCAGAGAACCGGTTGTTAAATTATTTGAATCCCACCACTGCATACAACCAATGGGCCAGAAACAAAGAAATTAAAAACCTACAATGGGGTATGTAAAACAAATCTCAAACCTCCCCCGATAGCACATTTTAATGGATTTTGAACAGAGGAATTTCAGCTGTATTAGTGGTAGTGAATTCAGAACCACAGAGAGTTGTGTGTTCTAGACTGCTTAACCAAACACCAGAGGAAAATCCTGTGTCTATCACAACCAACATCACCTTGTTGGTGTTGATCTGAGTTGCAGAGGAATTCCTCTGATTGGAAGAACGTCCTGCTGATCTGTTGAATCCAATGTGCCTTCTTCCTGCTCTTCCATCTATGAGACTTTATGCAAGTGACACGACATTTTTTTAAAGGAGGGCAGTAGTAGCTATGTGATCCACATTTGATGTGTACTGGAGGTTCAGAGTAAAATGACAATGTCAGGGTTCCAAGTAACATCCCCAACGAAATAAACCTCCGAGGCTTGAGGTTCCTCAAACTTCCATTTTATTAGAGATGCCATATTGGCATATCTGGGAAAACCTGAATCTGAAAGTTTCCAGGTTTTCCCCACCCAAAGGAAAGTCCAAGTCTCTTCCCCTGCACCCACAAGCAGGTCTGAAGGCCTAATGCAAAAGATGGCTTCCAGGCCTGACAGTCAGTTTCATGGAAGACAGGGTAGAAGTGTCCTTTCAATAAAAAATCTATTCCAAATTATTTCAGATTACTGAAAATAACCAGGCATTATCCAGATCCAAAGATATAGGTGTTTTAGCACTTGGATTTATGTTTAGAGTTGCTGGAGAGAAAAGAAGAGTGAGAATCCCTGAATTTCAAAGGAATGAAATGGTATTATTATATTGCTATCATTATTATTCCTTCTCTAATGTAGCAAGCAAGGTCATTAGAAATAGAGAGGTAATCTAACACTGGAAGAAAAAAGCAAGAAGAAAAAGGCTGCAAGGAATCCAGTTTCTAATGCAAAATACAGAACCAGAATCTTATTACTGATAGTTTAATTGATATTGTTTATGGATAAAACATCACCACTTTTTAACAAATACGTTCTACTTTCTAGAAAGTTTCTTCTAAAGTTTATTCAAAATTTTCTCCTTTGACTTTTACTAACTGCTTATCCTTTCTCTTAATGATGCCTCCTTCCTTCGTTCCTTCCTTCCTTCTTTCCTTCCCTCCCTCCCTCCCTCCCTCCTTCTCTTATCTGACAGATATATCTACATTATTTCCTTCCTTCCTTCCTTCCTTCCTTCCTTCCTTCCTTCCTTCCTTCCCGCCTCCTCTCCTCTTCCCTCCTTCCCTTGTCTGACATATATATCTACATTATTTCCTTCCTTCCTTCCTTCCCTCTCTCTCTCTCTTCCTCCCTCTCCCCCTCTCTCTTCTCATTTCTATTGATGAACAGCAAGATCTTCAACACATCACCTCCCCTCCAAAATCTAATAATTTTGAATTATATTTGCTAATGAGCGGGTTAGAGTTACATCCTAGATCTCTTTCCTCGATGTGCCAAATTTTTGATTTACATTTTACATTTTCAGTTTGGTTTCTCTCTCTTTTCTTCTCCCCTCCCCTCCCCATTTTTTTCTTCTTCCACCCACCCACCCACCCCTCTCTTCAGTAGGCTTGATATTTTTGAGATGTCTTTGTCATTGCCTACAGAATAATATGGAGCGCACAATTATAATGTCAAATAGATGTGCTGAGAGTTGGAATAATACTTAGCCTATTTTTCAATTTGTAGTCAAGTCCTTTTTGTGTAAATTCTGGCAAGCCTGTGGTCAGAATAGGAGCATTTTTTCCTGACCTCCATAATGCTTTTGTAGTTAACTGTAAATTTCACTTTCAAGAAAATGTTTCCAGAAAAGCAGTAAACGATGACAGCATTTTTTGCCAAATAATTTGGTCGGTGTTTGTTTATTTATCAGGGAAGAAAGAAAACATGCTGGAAAGGGGCCCTCATTAGTCATTTTTTGGCACTGCCTCTGTCAGAATCCTCAGGAGAGGGAGATGGAACTCTGCAGCAGAGCATATGGTTTCTGCATAGGAAGATCATCACGTCTCTAACTCTAAGTATAATTAACAATAAAATAGAGGGATTTCCATGGTTGGATAACATGAGCCAAGCCCAAGCTGAGATTTGATCTGATACAAAAAAAAAAAAAAAAAATTGATCTGCTTCAGGCAATTTTTTAGAGATCTGTCAAGGCATTTTGAATTTGGAGAACAAAACGGCTGTTATAGTAGATGCACATTTTCTTTCACCTCACACCATTCCTAAGAGGACTGTAAGGGGGCATGCAGAAGGGGACCAGCGTGCCTACTGTCCCTCTCCTAAGGTCCCCATTTTTTTGTACTCATTTCCTGTGCTCATGTCCAGGTTTATACTTATACCTGTTGTCTTGTACATGTTTGACAATCTAAATAAAATAAAATAAAACAGAGAATCAGGACCATTCATAAGGTTACAGCATAGAAGATTTATTCAGGCCTCTGCAGCAGAATCTGGTCAACTAATGGTCAGCACTAAACTGAAGCCGAATTAGGGTGAACAGAATTCAAGGGGAGCTGGACTGAGATCTTTGTGGCAACACAAAGATTCTAAATTGATGAGACATTTAACTCTGCCCCCTCAGCAATGCCTGCTCTTCTCCTACAGATGTGGGTAGATACCCAAATCCACATTTCCCAGAAAGAAGATAGTGAAGTTGACTTCTCCCACTCTGTTGAGCTTGCCAAGGATGTTTTCCACTGCTGCAGTTAATATTTACATTTTTTTTCCCAAGTGAGCACACTTCCAAACTTAAAAATGGGCAGCTTCAACCTGCTCTTTTGACTTTTTAAGAATGCTAAGTTCCTTAGCCTTTTGCATTTGTTTTCCCTCCATTGTGTCCGAAGTGAAACTAGAGGCATGCTTGCAAACTCACTACGATCCATCCTTGTATTAGAGAATACTTCACACATCTTATTCTCCTTCTCTTCTCATTAATATTAATTGGTAAAAGATTCTCTCCCCCTTCCAAGCAATATATGGTGGGTATTTCCAGTCCATGTCAATAGTACATTTCCCCATTTGTAAATTCATTCCATTCAAGTTCCATATGTGTATGTATGTACATGTGTGTATATATACATGTATATGTATCAGGGGTGAAATCCAGCAGGTTCTGACAGGTTCTGGAGAACCGCTAGCGGAAATTTTGAGTAGTTCAGAGAACCAGCAAATACCACCTCTGGCTGGCCCCAGGAGTGGGGAGGGAATGGAGATTTTGCAGTATCCTTCCCCTGCCATGCCTACCAAGCCATGCCAACAGAACCGGTAGTAAAAAAAATTGGATTTCAACACTGATGTATATATACGTGTGTGTGTGTGTGTGTGTGTGTGTGTGTGTGTGTGTGTGTATGCATAATGTGTGTGAGAATCTATATATTCTCACACACATTATGCATGTCATACATATATAAATATGTATTACTCCAATGTATACACTTCTAAATATAATTCATCACCTCGTATGCATTTCAAAACACTTTTGAACTTGGGGTGTGATTGTTATCTGTTAAAAATTACATTGCGACACATAGAGAGTGTATTACCCTCACATTGTTTTGGGAAGGTGTAGGCCAGACAATGTGTGACAGAATTCAAAATGATAACTTCTGGCATCCTGAAACTGAAATCAGAAAAAGATTGAGTTCCGAAGTCATCAGGGATTCAGATCAGGCCACCAGCAGTGGCCTAATTCTAGACTATTTAGGGACCAAACCCAGAACTTCTATCAAAAACATAGTGCAGGAATAGAGTTAGCTTCTGCCCTCAGAGGACAGTATGTTTGAACAGAGGAATGAGTACTGAAGGAACATTTGAGGTAGGAGAAGGGGCTGTGCAGCTGTTTCTAAGCTCTCTTATTATTTTTAACCATTTCTCAGGAGCTACATTCCGAACAAATCGCACATGTGTTAAGGTCAAAAATAAATCTTATTTAATGTCTTTAACATTTAAGCTTCACTGAAATTAAAACTGAGATAATTTTCCCTCAGTCATTGCCTTTTTGTTTATTTGCTTTATATTTTGCATCTTCTTAGAAAGCGCAAAATCACTCACACAGGATATGAGGCAGTGGTGGGATTCAGCCAGTTCACACCATTTCGGGAGAACCGGTTGTTAACTTTCTGAGCAGTTTGGTGAACTGGTTGTTAGAAGAAATCATCAGGGCAGAGAACCGGTTGTTAAATTATTTGAATCCCACCAATGATATGAGGGATAGGTCTCCTCCTCTGATATGTTTGATATGTTATTGGATTTGTTAAAGCCACTCAACTCCAAGACATTGTAAGATGAACTGGACTGAGAAAAGAATGGCTGGGTCAAAGCCACCCTAGATCCCCACACAAAACCACTTCACACACGGAGTCTCTTTTTCCCTTCTGAAGCCATAAGCATTCTAATTTGATTTCAACTTTTGGAAATATTTTTTTTGCTTTGAAGATTTTAGCATTGGGTTTTCAAAGTTGTGAAGCTTTGATATGGTGGACAGAGACGATGATAGACTTCAGGGTTCTTACTAGAATGCTTAACCAGGCTGGGACGAAGGGAAAAAGTAGTTCTGAGACCCAAACATATAGCCAGTATTCCAGCCTTGTTTGGTTCTGAAACATACATGTTCCAACCCCTGGATTTTGTACAGTGCATTTTCCTAGCAATGTGAGAGTCATAATTCTACCTTTAAATATAACTAAATAATAAAACTGACTTGAACCTACTCATTTTAGTCAATATCATAATGTTGATTTGCAGAGCTTTTCTATACAGAATTAGTTCTGACTGTGATCACTATGAATAGAGACTATTTTATCTTTTGTTGTACATTTTTTCCTCCAAAATTTTGTAGTCTCCCTGGTTTTCCGTGGTCCATGGAATCCCAGAGGATGCCTAGAGGACACATTTTGAGATCAGAAATCAGGAATAGGCCAGAAGGCTACAGATTGAAGGAGTAATAGGATAAAATGAATCTCAACCTCAAGGCACCCCTACAACAATGGAGCGTGTTAATAAAGATCATCAGAAGAATTTTTAATAAATTCTGTAGCAGGGGGTGCTGCTTTATTATGGGATGCTGGCCATTTCTTCATAATGGTAATTTTCCCCGATCATTATTTCACTATATTGGAGAAGATAGATCTTTAGATGAAAATGTTCCTGAGAATTCCATATTTTACCCTAATCTCAAGGCATTATTTAAACCTATCCCATTTATCTGTATAAGCATATTGAATCCTAGTGTAAAATCAAACTCTAAATTTAAAAAAAATCCCTTTCCTGGGTGGGCCCATTTTCGAAGAACAAAACAAGAATCTTAGATAAGCATGTGAATGATAAATTCCCAAAACTTAGCCCAGTATATATATGAACTGCTCAGTTTTCAGTGCTCTTCCCCACATCTTGGACTTAATAACTACCTCAATGGGCATGACTCATAAAACCAAATAAGCAGAAACAATGCCACCTTCCCACTGGCTTCTGGAAACATAAACAATAATAACATAAATATGGCTTACCGAAGACTTAACTAAAGCACAAAGGAAATCTATATTTTGGTATAAACAGTAGTTGTTTGCTGATGTCATCAGAGCAGCTTAACTTTGAAGACCTGAGAATGATCCCATTATTGTATAGACAAAAGAGATTCACTCTGTGCCATTTTGATTCGGTACAGAAAACGCTGGCTCTGATCCAGTTCTAGAAGCCAGAAAATAGATGGATATCATGATTAGAGATCTGAGTTCGATGGAGTTTCCTACCAATTCAGCGGCATCAGGATCAATACAAAGCATCTCCCTATTCTGCAGAGGGTTTTTTTGGTTGTTGTTTTTTTTAATGTGAAATCACTTTTATATTACATAAAAGCTCCCCTTCCCCAATTTCAGTTTCACACTATAGAATTCGAGGGGTCCTTAGATGCTTTCTGAGCTTGGTTGTTTTCTCGCAGACATTTCGTTACCCAAACTAGCTAACATTATCACTGCTAGTAAGCAGTGGGGTTTGCTCTACATTTATATTCTACTGGCTTGCCCTGTCAGTCCCCTTTCAATCCTGAGCTACATATATTCTCCTTTATTGGTGCTATAGAATTTATTAAAAAATATTTTGATGATCTTTATGAACATGCTCCGTTGTTGTAGGGCACCTTGAGTTGAGAGGTATATTTTATTCTGTTACTCCTTCAATCTGCAGCCTCTCTGGCTATTTCTGATCTTAAAAGTTTCCTGTAATATCCTCTGGGATTTCATGGACCAAGGAAAACCAGGGAGACTACAACATTTTGGAGGAAAAAAAGGAACAACAAAAAAACAGAATAGTCTCTACTCATCAGTGTTATTCAATTTTTTCCCCTCCTTTGGGGAAAAGAGCCTGGAAGCATGTTTCTTTCCCATCATCAAATTGAAGATGTTCTACTATCCTGTCATGTGGCTTTTATATATAATGAATCTGTGAGGAAAAAAATATGTGGCAATCAGGGATTAGTTGACCAGGATATCACCTCTCCACCTCACAGTCAATTTTCAGAAACAGCTTTCTGATTTCACCAACTATTGATTTGTTTTATAATGCAAAAATCAGATTCATCCACTTACAAGGGGGGGGGGTGGTGGTCAATTATTTTATAAGCTTTAAAAGGCCATTTTTTACATTTGTATTTTTTAATAGCAAATATAGCAGTATTGGAATTTTTTGATCAGTCATATGATCACTCCAAAAACTGTTTAGGAAAATTCACAAAAGGTGTATTTCTCTTATATAAGAATGGTAAGGAATATTGCAAAAAGGAGGTCTACAGATTTATTTTGGATGTGAGAGGATGTAACAGGGCAGGGCAGGGGAAAATATTTAGAAATAGTTTCAAGAATGCCACTTTTGGAAAAAAAATACTTTGAGATGCATTTCTAGCAAATGTTAAAGCTGAATACACGTAGGATTAAAGGCTGGCTGGACATAGACCACTGTTTTAAGCAGTTGGGAAGTTCTCGGGGAGAAGATTATGAGGACAATTAAACCCTTCCATCATGTTCCTTAGCATCTTATAGCCAAAGAATACAGGTGGCCTCCTTAATAGTCATAATTGGTTTAAATTCAGGAAAGCTATTTATTATTCTGTAAATTCATTTAGCTATTGAATTAAATTCCTTGCTCAATACAAGAATCTAAATTAAAGCATTCCTAAGAAATGTCTACCCAGTCTTTGCTTGAAGATATCTATGAAAATATATGAAGAACAGTTGCAGGAATTGGATATGTGTAGCTTAGTGAAAAGAAGGACTAGGGGTGACATGATAGCAGTGTTTCAATATTTGAAGGGGAGCTGCTTTCAACACTATTCTCCAAAGCACCAGATGGTAAGACAAGAAGTAATGGATGGAAACTGAACAAAGAGAGAAGCAACCTAGAACTAAAGAGCAATTTCCTGGCAGTAAGAACAATCAACCAGTGGAACAACTTGCCTTCAGATGTTGTGGTGCTCCAACACTGGAGGCTTTTAAGAAGGGACTGGACAATCATTTATCTAAAATGGTATAGGGTCTTGGAGGTTGGACTAGAAGACCTCCAAAGTCCCTTCCAACTTTATTATTCTATACTCTGAAAAGTGAGCCCATCAACATTCCACATTGTTGGCTCAAATGTTGAATTGTTTGCCCAGTTGAATAATAGAAAATGTGGTGGCAATGAATTTTATAAATTAACTACAATTGACCTGTTATTATTTAACTGTGTAATGCTTCATATAAAAGGAAAGCAAAAACATTCAGCTTTGAAGAGATTAGAGTATTTTATGGGATTCCTTGCAAAACTAAGCAAACTTAGCAAACACACATGAACAAGCACGCAAATACAGGCATACGGTACATTCAGCTCAGTGGAGGGTTTGTTGTAAGAAGGCAGTGTAGTTACAAGATAGGACTGGAATTTTCTACTTTTTTTCTTTGTTAGTTTGAGGATTGTGGGGAGGTGTTTTCAAAAACAATAAGTTTATAAGAAAAAAAATTAAATTAAATAAAAATGGGAACGTTGAGTATACATATGATTAACAAAATAAATATACACTAAAATCATGCAGTTGAAAATTAGCAGGGCAATCTTAAGTATTTGGGGAGGAGAATAAAACACAGAATTAATGTACTGAATTGTCCACTTCTGTCATAATGTAAGAAGAAGTGCAACATACAAGCGCTGTAATCCTATAAATACCAGAGATAGAACGTACTCCCTTCGAAGTTTGTCTGGGCTTGTAGCCCAATTGTAATAAAGCATATAACTTTATGTTAGATTATCAACTAAATGGGAAATAATTTCCAGCAAAGAATTTTAGGTTGCAGAGGCTCTGAGTGATTAGTAACAACCCGAAGTCTTTTTAAATTTTTTTTGGTGTCTTCTGTTCTTTCTATGTGTGAGGTGATAGTGGTTAGTATTTATTTATTTGAGCTATTACATTATCTAATTAGTTACATATCTAGCTGAAGCATGACCTAGCCTGAATATTTAATTTGTACTTGTTTGAGCATTTATCTAATTAGATGACACGCCAGGTCTACACAATAAGAAATACTGATTCTTTTAAAGAGTTGCAGGAAATTTATCAAATGGAGGAAAAAGAAGAAAGATTCTAGTGCAGTGATGGCTAACCTTTTTGCCGCCGAGTGCCGAAAGTGTGTGCACCCATAATGCAACATGCGCCCGCACCCCTGCGCATGCGTGTCCACATCCCGTGTGTGCCCTGTATGTGTGTGCGCTCCCACACATGTGTGCGTGAGCCCCGTGCATGTGCTCAACCCCATGCATGCGAACGCGTCTCCCAAATGCACCCTGCGCATGCACAGCAGAGACCCCAAAACCGGCTGGCCGGTGGGAGGCGCATGCGCATGTGCATGTGGGGCATGAGTTGGGGCGACAGCTTGCGTGCCCGCAGAGAAGGTTCTGTGTGCCATCTGTGGCATGCATGCCATAGGTTCGCCATCAATGTTCTAGTGGCTTGCTCTGACAGTATGGGTCGGAGTGGCCTTAGAGATTCTTTGGTTGGGCTGTTTACTGTTGGCTCTTTGGCAATTTCTTGATTGGGGTCTTGTTTGCTTGATTGTTGCCCTGATGCTAACCTTGGAATTAATCTATGCTGATCTGAGTGATGATTGCTGGTAGAGGTGTTTGGGTCTTTTTGGCTGGTTGATTGTTTCTTTTTGCATAGTCTATAGATGTCGTCAATGTCTTTGTGTCTATTGATGACCTCACCAACATTGACAGGGCAAGCCACTAGAATATAAACTGACAGCAAACTGCACTCCTTACTAACACTGATGATGTTACCTAGTTTGGATATTGAACCGTCTGCTAGAAAACAAGCAAGCTCAGAGAACACCAGTTATTTGAAAGTAGAGCAACTGCATTGTAATGATATCATTTTATTTTTTAAAAAATTCTATTCTTAGAATGAATAAATCAAATACCATTGCATAACATTCTCAGAGACTCTTCCCATCCTGCTTACAATCTTTTTGGACTGTTGCCTTCTGGCAGAAGATACAGAACAATTAAAACTTGGACCACACGTTTTCTGAATAGTTTTTATCCCAGAGCTATAATTGCACTCAACAATGAACTAAAGGGCCACCATCAGTGAGCTGTTGGACAGCATTACTTGGTCTGTGGTGTGGATGTTTGGGTGGTTGAGGGGTGGGGAATTTGTGGTGGGTGGGAGTGTGTTTGGGGATTGTTATGCGTGTTGGACCTGGTCTTTGGGTGTTAAGTGAATTTCTTTGTATGGGTATACTGTGTATACATGTACAATGACGATAAAGTTATTTATTTAAATACTTTTTCCGCTAAAGTCTCAGATGTAATGTTATGGGTCTGCCCTGTGTCTGTTATGTAAAACTGCCTGATAGCATGTTAAATGATTACTGCTAAAGAACCAGAGAAGTCCCTGTGCTGAATCTTTATGCAGTGTCCCATGCAGTGCTTAGAGAGGGCTGTAAAGCATTGTAAAGTGTTATATAAGTCTAAGTGCTATTGCTATATGTCCTATTAATCACTATCTTGTGTATGCAAATCCATTTACATTACACAAGGAGCATACCTCAGTGGTTTACTAGAATGGGACGTGCAACAGCATGAACATTTATTCTTACACTGGAACCGTCATCCAGTATCAGGCAAAGAGGAAATTAAAATACATAGCAATTAGAAAATGAAGTCAGTTCAGTTTGGCATGGAGGCCAAAGGAAGGAGATGAAGAGAGAAAGGGGGACATCTCACCATCCATCTATTTGCTACATTCCACCATACTAAATAAATACTCCTTCACACACTGAATCAGTGTCAAACCTATTCTGAAATTAAATTCTGATACAAACAGGTCTGCTAACTCTTTGAACCAACCAATCAAACTTCTGATCACATAGATTACTTTATATTGCCACTTTTTACATAGCAGGAGACCTTTTAGTGTCAGCCTACTATGCTTAACATAAGCAAAGATAGTGGAAGATAGGGTGGCACGAATCCAGTGGCATAGACAGTGAATGGAGAATGACAACAGTATTCTTCACTAGGGTCTCTCCAAAAGTTGGAGATGGTACTGCATCTATTCCTTCTTAGGGTTACTATCTTTGTAATTTCTAATAGTAGTAGGAAAAAAACTCAAGTATTATTGTAATATATTCCTTATCTTAGATTCATTCCTATTTCTTGAATATAGGGAGAATTCTTAGATAAGATGCCAACAATCTGTGTTTTGTGTTTTATCAGGACAGCCTTACCTGCTGTTCTTTTGATTCAGACAAGTACACTACCCCCCCACTTTCTACTGAATCTAATTAATGCACAAGTATGCTAATTTCATTTGCCTGCGGCCATTAGTGAGATACCTGAAATCGAGATGTTGACATCTTTCGCAGGAAAGGAGTGCTCCATGGTGATCTGTGACCAAATTGGATTGCTATTCTTTCTTTTGCATTTGATATCATTAACCAAATGAAATCTTCAAATCACACACATCTATTTCTTAATCTTCTAATAGATTAGAACTGACCTGCCCAGTCATCTATCTGGAGCAGAATTTCTGCATCAATTGGTTTCATTGGAAAGATTTAGTCCACTCCTCATTAATCAATAGAATTCCATTTTGTTTTCCCCTTGCGTGAGCCCCACTACATTTTCTACTTCATGCAACAGGCAGCTTTTTGCCCAGATAAATTATTCCCATGTGCTTCTTGGTATTTTTGCCTTAAAGACTAAGCTGCCATTGAAATTATTTGCATGCAATCTTGTCTAGACAATCAAACCCAGCTCTGATTATCCAGTCATGAAAAAGTTGGAAGCTACATAGTCCACAAGGTGAACATGTGAATACCTAAAAACAGCCTCCTTCTTTCCCTTATAGATTAAACAAAGAAGCATTCAAATTTTAGTTTCAGAAGAATGAAGGGCAGTAATGAAGGGCGGGTGGTTAGGAGAACTGGTGCCAAAAATCCCTGCCCCTCCCAATGCCCAGTTGAGCTGCGCAATCATCAGAGGCTTTTTTTTTTTACCTTTAAAAGCATTTTTTCTACAACCTCTTCGGCCAAAAAAATGCTTTTAAAAGTAAAAAAAAAGCCTCTGATGATCGCGCGGCTCAGCTGGGATCGTCAGAGGCTTTTAAAAGAAGTTGTAGAAAAAATGCTTTTAAAAGGCTCTGACAATCCCAGCTGAGTTGCCTGATCATCAGAGGCTTTTAAAAGCATTTTTTTTCTGCAACCTCTTAAGGTTGTAGAAAAAAATGCTTTTGAAAGTAAAAAAAAAAAAAAGTTGGCCATGCCCACCCAGTCACATTACCCCCACCACCACCAAGCCACACCCACAGAACCGGTAGTAACAAATTTTACATTTCACCACTGGGCAGCAGTTTTTGACAGTGTAAATCTCAATGACTTTCTGAAAACAATTTGATTAAATCTTCAGCGAGTGAAAATGGGGGGAATAACTGACAGATTAGCCTGCAGGAACCGTTGGTGTCTGAGACATCCCAGATGGGATTGGGTGAGCAAACTGTAGAATTCAAGGGAACCCAGTAAGGCTTTTCAAAAAATTAGGTTATATTCCTTTGTAAACACTTCCCATATATTAGTGAATGGTGCTTCCCTTACAGCTCTTTAGACCTAAGAAATACTCTTCACGTTTAGCAAAAAGTTAAATTAAGGACCAATCTCAGAGAACGGCAAGTGGGGATCTTTTGCTTTCATTTTCTTTGGCGTCTGAACAAAAATAACCATACACAGGAACGAAGCTGAGTGAAAAAGTGGGTTTTTCCTCTTAAGCTTATCCTTGCCGAGTGGCTTATAAGAGACAATAAATTCAGTAACAAGGACCAGCTGTCTGATTTGGTTACTGTATATTGAGGAAAGGTCATCATTGGAGTTCCATCTGTGCTTTCTCCCACTTAACAGGACATCTGATCATAATATGATTCTAAATGAACCCCATATGGGAAATGTATTTCTATTTCTGTTTCAGCAGCAATAAATATTATCTCAGGCCAGTTTCCCCCCGAAAAATGATGAAAAAAAACTATATTACAATCCTTCCTTCCTTCCTTCCTTCCTTCCTTCCTTCCTTCCTTCCTTCCTTCCTTCCTTCCTTCCTTGCCTCCTTCCTTCCTTCCCTGCCTGCCTCCCTGCCTCTCTTTCTTCCTTCGTCCCTTCCCTCTTTCCTTCCTTCCTTCCTTCCTTCCTTCCTTCCTTCCTTCCTTCCTTCCTTCCTTCCTTCCTTGTCTCCCTGCCTCCCTGCCTCCCTCCTTCCTTCCTTCCCTGCCTCCCTCCTTCCTTACATCCATCCATCCATCCATCCATACACACAGATTGCATAGATGTTTTAATAAATGGTTAGACAGGAATGTGATGGTGACCAGGGATTTAGAAATATTCTCAAAGAATTACATCAACTGTAGCAACTTCAGAAGTAAGAAAGCAAACGTAGTTGTCAAATGGCAATTTTTCTTAATATGAATTTCTGAATCCATGCCATTCTGGATTCCAATATCTTGAGTACTATAGGAGATGAATGGGAAATGTATTGCTTTGCAAATGTTGGTTTATAGAGCCCAGCAACTATTATCCTTGGACACACTAGCTGAGATTGATGGGAATTGCTGTCTGGAGACACACACTTTTCCTATCTTTCCTAAAACATGAATGTTCCACTTGTAGATTAAGTTCCACAAGGAGGTTGGCCCAGATCTAAAGTAGACTAAGTCTTTGGTGCTACCATTGTTAGAAAAATTAAACAAATACAATTTTAATAAAAGAAATAGAGAAGAAAGACTGATGAAATAAAAAAAATGAGGGGATGTAGGAAAGAGAAGGAGAGGAAAAATGAAGAAAGTAGGAAGAGATGGAGGAAGGAAGAGAAGGGGAGGAGAAGAGGAAAGGTTGTGGTAAAATAAAGGAGGGTAAATGGTAAAAGAGCAGCCCCAAACAACTAAAAATGAAAGTTAAAAGATGAATGGAAAAGGATGGATAAAAGATTGTACATTTAAATGTGTTTATGAGAAATAAAAATAAAAATAATTTTATTTTAAAAATAAAAAGAACTAAAATGATATACGAAGAAACAATTTTGAGAACATTGAATATAACATGGATTATAAATTGCTAGACAAGGAAGTAAAGAAATAAAATATATACGACTGGAAAGAAGAATATAGAAATAGTCTGATTAATAAATGAATTGTATTGTTTAAATGAATAATTAATTATAAAAGGAGGTGTTTAAAGATATACAAGGATGGAAAATAAAATAATGTGACTAAAATAGAAAAATGTATGCTTATTTTTTTCTCTCCTTTACTATCCTGCATGCATCTGTTGTGAACCAGAGTGGGCTTCTCTTTCTTTTGCTTTTACTAATGTGCTTCACACAGAAACTAGTTGCCTCCAAAATAGCAGATTTTGCAACACCTGATGCAGACCTTCCCTTATCCAAGGCAACTTCTTCCTCAGAGACCAGAATCCCCTGCCCAGTTGAATCATCATCATCAGAAACAGATGAACCTACTACCTTGGTGCCCCTATTAAATTCAATAAAAACACTATAAATATTACACAGGAACACACCAAAAGCATTATGTTTATGGTCCACAGATCTCACTCTTCCAGAGCCAACATTTGTCCATACTGCCCTTCTCCTGAAGGGTTTTTGTGGAAGAGGGGGGCTGGTAGCGGAGCTGCTCAATAGTTGAGTCACCCACCTAATTAGGGTCTCAAGAGCACAAACCAAACACTATAAACAAACAATCTGTTCATGTAAACTAGCAATCTGCATACAAACAAGACAATATCCAAACTTAAAAAGAGTACCACAAAAGCAGCTGCACAACAAGCATTGCACTCGACCAAATCAGACATCCTAAAAATAAAATTGCAAGAAGCCCTTACCATGGATGAACAACTGCTGTTTTCAAGGTACTGATGCTTTTTAGAATACTCTTTTGCTCAGATGCATACTTTCGGTCAGATGCTCAAACAATGAGTAGCTTCAAGAGTTCACATAGTAACTTCACAGAGTAGTAGTTGCGAGCAACTTCTGGTGCTATGCAAGCGCAACCAATGACTTAGTTCCCAGGCCACTAGCTTGATCCACTGGACCAAGCCTTCGTTTTAGTCTATTGAACAACTCCTTGCTCTCCCAGGAACCTCTGGTGCTAGGCAAATGCAACCAGTGATTACCTTGGTCCACTGGATGAAGTCTCAGTTCTCTTCAACTCACAGTGAGCAACTCCTTGCTCTCTCAGGAACCTCTGGTGCTAGGCAAATGCAACCAGTGATTAGCTTGGTCCACTGGATGAGGTCTCAGTTCTCTTCAACTCACAGTGAGCAACTCCTTGCTCTCTAAGCTCCTTGGTCTTCCATCTAGAACAGAAATTAAAAAGAGTGGGTGAACTTGAAGGCAAAGAAGGAGAGGAAGGGGAATCCTAAATTATATTCATATTTGAATGTGGAAGCAAGCGTGGGTCATATATGCAATAACTACATGCCTTTCAGCCCCATTCCTAATATAATAGTCAGTAAGGGAAAGCAATCCGCTTGTTTGGGGAAAAAATGCACTTTTTGGATTCCTGTTTAGGAATCATAAATCATATGCTCATAAATTCAGCTCTATACAATTTCATTCTTGATATACAAGAAAATGATACTTGGCCATCAGGAATAGACCTGCTACTTGAAGGATGGAAAATGGGGAAAAATATTTTTGGGCAGTAAAAACCCAGCCACTAGGAACACCTGTTATTCAAGATCCAAAATTACAGTTTTTTGTTGTGGTTGTTATTGTTGCTCAATGCCACACATTCCTATAGACCAGTGATGGCTAACCTTTTTGCTATCACATGCCAAAAGTGGGGGGGAGCTGGGGGGGGGTCAAGCACGCACATGCCCACACCCATAATTCAATGCGCCCCACCCCTTGTGCATGTATGTGCGACACTCCCCCCGTGCGACCCCGCTTTTGGCACCCAATGGCATGGTGAGCCCAGTAGGCCCATTTTTTTGCCCTCCCCAGGCTCCAGAGGCTTCCTAGGAGCCTGGGGAGGGTGAAAACGGCCTTCCCCACTCCCCTGGAGGCCCTCTGGAGGCCAGAAACGGCCCGTTTCCCGACTTCCAGTGGGCCCAAAAGGCCCAAAAGTCAGCTGGCCAGCATACACATGTGGGCTGGAGCTGAGCTAGGGCAATGCTCATGTGCCCACAGATATGGCTCCGTGTGCCACCTGTGGCACGTGTGCCATAGGTTCACCATCATGGCTATAGATTCTGGGAGATTAACAATACATTATAAACAGACTATAATACAAACAAGTATATTTAAATAAAAAACAACTGATGCCTATAGTCCTAACTTCCAATCAAAGTGTACCCTTATCCTATACAGGTGGAACAGATAGTCTTTCTGAAGCCTAGGAAGGATAAAGAAGAACAAACCTGTACTCAGAGGGACCTCCAAAATATAGGGGAAACCACTAAGAACAGCCACTTTCAGGGCTCCATGAGATTTCAAGGGAGTTTACGCTACGTGATTTAGATGGATAGGTAGATGAATACATGAGAATGTGGTCCCTCAGATAATCTGGAACCATTGCCACAAAGGGATTTATATTTGATAACCAACACCTGGAATCACACCTGGAAGGCAATTGCTTACCAATGTAGTTCCCCAAGCAGCAAATCACCCAATTATATAAAAATATAACTCTTATTGACCAGTATATCATAATCTGTACCAGCTGCAGTTCCAGATGTTGCAGGATTCTCATATAGCATAGTAGTATGAGCAAGCAGGGATTAAGGCATGAACAACTGTTAAAGAACTACTAAAGGTTCAGCCGGTACCTGGATAAACACATTTTCTTCTCTCAGAAGACTAAAAAATATTTGTTGGTGAGTTTGTATGTGTGTATAGCAATCCAACAGGAAAACTAACTCCCAACTACGTTATGGGAGTTGTGGTAGTCACAATCTAATATATTGAGAAGGCACAAATTTGCTAGTATATATACATATTTGCTAGTATATATGTATAGTATATATGTATGTATAAGGGACGTGGTGGCTCAGTGGCTAAGACACTGAGCTTGTCGATCGAAAGGTCAGCAGTTCAGCGATTCAAATCCCTAGTGCCACGTAATGGGGTGAGCTCCCTTTACTTGTCCCAGCTTCTCCCAACCTAGCAGTTCAAAAGCACGTAAAAAATGCAAGTAGAAAAATAGGGACCATCTTTGGTGGGAAGGTAACAGTGTTCCATGCGCCTTTGGCATTTCGTCATGCTGGCCACATGACCACAGAGACATCTTTGGACAGTGCTGGCTCTTTGGCTTTGAAACGGAGATGAGCACCGCCCCCTAGAGTCAGGAACGACTAGCACATATGTGCGAGGGGAACCTTTACCTTTATGTATTCTGAAACAATATTATATATATAAAGTTGCCTTACACAACAGCAATGTTTCCCATCTGGGCTATTATTGTTCGTTCCTATAGTGGTTGGCTAGTTCTTTTAACTGAGTTACCAGACATTACATTTAACATTTTATACAATTTTACACTTTGCCCTGGATTCCTTCTTTTCTTAACTCAAATCTTTCACCCAAAATGGAGCTATGGGTCAGTAAAAGCCTCTACATGGGACAAGCTCTCACACCCCCAGTGAACAAAAGAAAATACAGCCTGACCTTCTTAGACTCATAGATCATGTGACAAAACCTGCATTGTGTCAGCAGCCCATTGGATTTTAAACCACACAATCATTCCATGTAAATATTATGACAACCTTGCCATGGTGTCCGGATACCATTTGTAAACTGCCAACCTCAATTCAGTAGGTTAAGGAACTGCTGGAGCTTCCATGCAATTCAGTGATTCAACAGACATCATCGACCCAGAATACGTAACTAGAATAGCAATTATAGCCAGACAATTCTGAGGGTAGGAAGACTATATAATTTGCAGTTGTAATCGTTGACTATTCCTTCAGTTGAACTTTCACTCAGGTCTAGCCCAAATATTTGAAGACATGTCTTCTCCTCTACCCAGATAATTCCTTAGCTCAAACAACTCCACTTAACCAAGCTTTGATTCTGAAATCAACATTTGTTGGTGACAAAAATATTACGCATACATGGATGACTATCTCTGGGGAAAGTTATAATGTAAACCAGAGATAAGCAAGATGGTACATCCAGATGTTTTTAATTCTAGCTTCTGCAGTCTCATGCCAATTGCCACTCTGCATGCTGACTCAGGCTGATGGGAACCAAAGTCCAAAACATCTGGAGGGCACCCGTTTGCCTGTCTCAATGTTAATCTCCTTGCATGCTAATTTGTGCTATTCTTAGTTTCCCACCTAGTACAATTTGTGCATATGTAAAGCAGTGGAAACTTTTTTTTATTGTTCTTTACATTCATTCTTTTTTGACCCATTTTCCCCATCAAAAAAGGCAAAAAAAAAAATTAAAAAGGGAGATGTCTTGCAATTTTTTATCTGAATATTGTCCACTAATTTAAAGGTGACATTGCTATTCAGCTTTTGCTCCTTGACAAGGGACAGATTCAGACAGACAACAAGCATATAGGTAATCTTTGACTTACAACCACAATGGGGATCAGAATTTCCATTGCTAACAAGGCGGTTAAGTGTCGTGCCCATTTCTATCACTATCTAACGCCCAAAAGGCATTAAGAGTTGTTAACCTAATTTTGCGAAGCTTCTTCTCTGGTAACATCGAACAGCAAACTACGGCATACAAAATCTTTGCCAGACCAATTCTCGAATACAGCTCATCTACCTGGAATCCACACTTTATATTGGACATTAATAAAATTGAGGGAGTCCAGAAGTATTTCACGAGAAGAGTACTCCACTCTTTTGCTCACAGTAGAATACCTTATGCCACCAGGCTTGAAATTTTGGGCTTGGACAACCTGGAACTATGCCGCCTACGGTCTGACCTAAGTATACTACACAAAATTGTCTGGTACAACATCCTACCTATCAACGACTACTACTTCAGCTTCAACCACAATAATACATGGGCAAACAATAGATACAAACTCAAGGTAAACCGTTCTAAACTCAATTCTAGAAAATATGACTTCAGCAACAGAGTGGTCAATGCCTGGAATGCTCTACCCGACTCCATTGTTACATCCTCAAACTCCCATAGCTTCAACCTTAAACTGTCTACCATGGATCTCACCCCATTCCTAAGAGGTCCATAAGGGGGTGTGCATAAGCGCACCAACATGCCTACCGTCCCTATCCCATTTATTTGTACTCATTACCTGTGCTCATGTCCATGTTTATACTTATACCTGTTATCTTGTACATGTTTGAGAAATTAAATAAATAAAATAAATCCCAAAGGAAGGCTACAGGTATCCAGTTATCCTCTCTTAGTTAGAATGAAGAATTTTGAGAAGCATAACTGGACATAATTTTTGCTTCATCTTCTGTGCTTTTTTTTTTTTTTTTTTTTTTGCTTTTCTTACATTTCCCCATTCACCCCAGAGATAAAATAGGATTCCACTATCTAAATTTTATTTCATCAACATCCGGTAAATATTTCTGGACTTGTACAGCTAAGCTAACCCAGAAATACCTTTATTTATTTAAAAGTTGATGGCTGTTTTGAGATGGCTTTAATGTGAAAAAACCAGTGCGCTGTAAACATAATGAATTCCTCTGATGGTTCATGCAAAAAAAATGTGATTTGCTAAACAATAAAGACATTGCTCTATCCTTATAAGCAAACATACACACCTATCCGCAAAACAAGAGTATACAATAACACAGAATTCACTTAACCTGATGACAAACCATCTGAAGGAAGTAACAGACAGAAGAAAACAGAATTCAGGATTTTGAGCCACAAAACAAAACAACCCTGAACACAGTAAGGTAGAATATTAATTATAAGACTGGAAAATTAGTTGCTCTCTGTTGTGCTGATTAAGAAGAGGACCAGAAGGTTTTTCTACCACCACTGCCTGAGCAGAATATTAATGAAAAATAGGTGAGTCTATAGTGGTACAGTCTGGCATTCTACCACCTCCTTCTGTCTGAATTAAGTGTTTATCTTCTTTCATGTGGAGACTTCACTCTCCAGAAATTCATGAACTCTGTTGCCTATCAAGTCAGAAACCAGCATGGCTAATAGCTATGAAGGCTAGGAGGTATGATGTAGCCATATCAAACAAGTTGCAATAGATTGCCAACAATACATGCCACAAACTCTGGAAGCCACCACCAAGACAATCTACATCACAGTAATGTCTAGTCTGCCCAATATATAAATCGCAATAATAAATAAATAAATAAGAGTTGAGCCTATATCTGGTGATTTGAAGATGAAGCTATACCTATTGCACTTTTGGTAATGTTCCTCTCCCTCATGCTTCCCCACTTTCCTGGAATGGGGTATCTCATTTACATTGTTCCCATTTATTTCTCCATTTCCATGGCCTCTCTGATATTCCATCACAAGTAAAGAGGCTTTGTATTACCGCACTATTCTACTCTGTAGCACTGGATTCTATAAATTCATTGCTCGTGGGCAAACGGTTCTCAGTTTTCCATAGCAAGTCCCAAACATACTTTTTCAGGAGGCAACTGAACTTTCAGGAGGCAACTGGCAACTGAAGACGTTTCACTCCTCATCCAAGAAGCTTCTTCAGCTGTGACAGGATAATGCAATATAAATGGTATGACATAACCAGAGAGCAAGGATGGAGTCTAATAGTCGCTCAAGATGGAAAAGGCTATGCATAAAGAAAGTATTTTAGAACTCACCAGAGAACATCTGAGAAAATAAGAAGTAAAGAAAGAAAATAGTTGGGCTTGTTAAAAAGAAAAAGAAGAAGAAGGATGTAAGTAACATGTGGAGGCGTCTGGAAAATTCTCAAGGTCAAACAGAAAGCAAGGCATGTTTTGGCACTTAGACTCAAATTGGCTAACTGATTCTTTGCGGTTTTGCATTTTGTATTTGACTTTCCCTTTTGAAAATCCGAAAAGCACATGTCCCATGTAGAAATGGTTTTGATAGTTCATTAAAAATCATTTAGGCTCGATCCTCAATGATCTACAATAATTAAATTATCTTGCCAAGAGTGTTAGGCAGAACCCTATGGAAATTGCGTTCACATGTTTAAGACCATGGGGGGGGGGGAAGAAACTTAAAAGAAAAAAGAGAGTATCGTATTTAATAAGATAATATTTTTGACCCCACTGGCAAATTCTCAAATATGAGGTCCTAGAAACCAAAAACTTTCCATATTAATGTCCTGAAATTTAGCAATTCAGCAAGATTTACCCTCTGATTTCTTGAAATTCAATGTTTCCATTTATTTTCTCTGTTTCTGGATATTCTGGTATGTCTTTTTCATGTTTTCCTATGGGATCTTGTTGAGCTTTCTTTAAGATGACCAAGAGTTTTTGATTATAATTTATAATTTTTGAACCAGGTTCCTATGTATCTGAAGCCAGGAATTACCTCATTTGGATTGCAAAAATTCTGAATGACCGATAGATAGCATTAAAAAGAGATGCAATTAATTCTTCCCTGTGGATGGCTGGACGTTTGAAGGCACATTGTGTTAATCTCATTGGAGCTTTTTCTATCAATGGAACAAGTTACATCTAACACCGGCACTTTATATTATATTTAATATATTATATATAATATATAATATATTATATTTGCGATTGCAGCATACATAATACAACCTCAAAAGAATGCGTGCATAAATTTGTCATTGTTTGAAACAATAATGATACAATGTTTAGTTTGCTTTCAGTTCACTTGTATACACTTCCTTTTTGTCAGTTGCAAGCCACATTATTTTACATCCTATTCCGGTGTTTTACTGCTCATTGCAAGATGGTGCTTCGCAATGAGCAACGCTTTTGACTCGTGAAATTATGATGCCTTAAAGTTATAAACAATAAATCAGATGCGATTTCATCACTAAGTGCATGTCAAGGAATTGTGCAGCGGCTGTCCAGATGATATAATAAATATATTTAATATTCAAGTTTATAGCAGTCTTTGTCATCATCCAGAAAAGAAAAACACAAGATAGTCAGGAACACAGAGAACATCATGAGGTAAATTAAACAGTATACAGAACACACAGAAGAAAAAGGCGGGAAAAAATGGAAACTCACCCTTTATACTTACAGCAGCCAATCATAGCATAGATTGTCTCATGCATGAGTCAGCACTCTCTAAATCAGTGTTTCTCAACCTTGGAAGCTTGAAGATGGGTGGACTTCAACTCCCAGAATCCCCCATCCAGCAGCGCTGGCTGAGGGATTCTGGGAGTTGAAGTCCACCCATCTTCAAGCTTCCAAGGTTGAGAAACACTGCTCTAAATAATCAACTACAATTGTGTATTCTGGCCTATTGTACATTTTATTGTTCCAGCTACTAATTTAAATATTCTAACAGGGCATACATCTAAAATAACTTCATGGTAAAAGAACTTCGAGCTAACTAAGTAGGCTATTGATTAATTGATGTGGGAGACCAAGTTTAGGGTAATGGTTAAGGCACCAGGCTTGAAATGGGAGGCTGTGAGTTCTACTCTTGCCTTAAGAACAAAGAAGTGGCCAAAATTGTGAAAACCTTTTGGGAAAAGTATATTTTTGAGGTTTGATGGCTAATAACACCACTTTTGTTTGGAGTTTCAAGATAATCCTATTCCACTGCTGGAATGGCCTGGGAATAGCCCAGACCTTTACCCAATTGAAAATCTATGGAGCCGACTAAAGAATTTTGTTAGCCAGAAGCGACCCAGCAATAAATAGAATTAATAGAAGCTTAATAGAAGTTAATAGAAGCAATCATTCAATCTTGGTTTCACATAATAACAGCTGCAGAACTCAAAGACTTGGTTCACTCCATGGGAAGTCATTGTAAGGCCGTAATTCATGCTAAAGGTTACCCAACTAAGGATTAACTGACATGGTGATCATTTTTGTATATCTTGTTTTTTCTACGTGTTTCACTTTTCTTCTTTATACTGTAACTGCTATTCTAATAGCAAATCCTTCATAAAAGTTATTGCATTACATTGATTAAATTATCTTTCCATTGATGTATAATTTTATGTTACTACTCCCCCCCAAAAAAGTGGTGTGTGTATGTATGTATGTATGTATGTATGGATTGATTGATTGATTGATTGATTGATTGGTTCGATTTATATGCCGCCCTTCTCCGGAGACTCAGGGCGGCTTACAATGCATTAAGCAATAGCCTTCATACTTTTTGTATATACCTGCTTAGTAGGGCTTCCCCCCCACCCCCAGCGGTGTTTTTTTTTTATACAAAGTCAGCTTATTTCCCCCACAAACCAGGTCCTCATTTTACCTACCTCGAAAGGATGGAAGGCTGAGTCAACCTTGAGCCTGGTGAGATTTGAACTTGCAATAATTGCAGGCAGCTGGTGTTACTTAACAGCACTTTAGTCTGCTGTGCCACCAAGGCTTTTATTAGCTAGTTTTAGAAAATACACTTTTTCCAAAAGGTTTCCACAATTTTGGCCGCTACTGTAGGTGACCTTCTGCCAGACACATTTTTTAGCTCTAGTTAGAAGACAATGGCAAGTCTTTTTTTTGAAAAACCTTGGCAAGAAAACTGCAGCCACCAGGAGTCCACGCTGACTTGAAGCAGTGCACATCGTTTTACATTTCTGATGTTGGAGTGTGATTTCATGGATGTTTTAATGTTTGTAAATTGCAAGCTGCCAAGGAAGCAGCATAGAATGATTTGTCACAATAAAATGAATTTTTTTAAAAAAATCACTTTGCTTCAGCAATGTTTTCTTTGCCATAGAATCCAAGTTATTTTTTTTTAAGTGAAATTGGAGATACCAAAATCACCAAAATCTTCAATAGGAAATCTCTTTGCTGAGTTTACAAAACATGAAAAATTATAATGCATCTTTCTCTCCCTAAAGCAATGACAAACCGCTTCTGAAAAACCTTGCCAAGAAAACTGCAGGGATCAATCCAGGCAGTCATTAGGAATCAACACCACTAATTAAAAATATTCTAATATTCATGGAATAGTTGAATATAGATGTTTGGAACCCAATATAACAAGTCAGTCTAGCATTCTAGGGAATATGAACAAAGATCACATTAAAAAAAGAAATCAAGGAAAAGTTTGGAAGAAGTCAACATTCTGTTTCCATTTAATTCTGATTTTGTTTCACTTTTAGAAACCAAGACAGCTAGAGTGATTTAGTTGGGCCCCTAACAGAGCTGAGTTCTTCTAATAGTTTATTTATGTCAATGAAAATAATTAGAATGGACTTTCTTATATGTGATCTTGAGAAAATAGATGCTTATCTAACTGTGTCTTAAGGGAGAGAGGCATGTCAAAAATGTGAATTTGTAATAACATAAATTGAACAGATTTCCTTGACAGGTCCATACAATATCCAGACTCTTATGATAATCTAACATTAAAACTCGGGCCTGAGCTGTTATTTAAACTACAGCCACAAAAACTCTAATCCTTAAATTGGCATGTCTTCCTAAAATGGAAAAAGGGAAAGGAAAATAAGGAGTTAAAGCCACTAAAATCACAATTATTTATGTACTTGGGAGTAAGTCTCTTGAGTGAGGCTTACTTCTGAGTAGCCAAGTATAACTTCACTTTTAAATTTAACTTTTAAATCTAGTTTTAGTCTCGTAGCTAAGAAAGACTTATATTGGGGTGGGTATTAACATCAAATTGCAAAATCTATTTTTTTTAAAAAAAAAAAAAAATCAGTTGGAAGCCAATACATCAAGACTCAACTAGACAACGTTAAAAATAGAATTCACTCAAATAGTGCTTTATTGTGTTCAGATAGCCAGTGCTTTTAAATGTATTTTACTGTGTGAGATCAGCCTGTACTATTTTGCAGAGGCTTGGATTTCCCCAAAGCAATTGCAAAATCGGATGAAAGTTTATCCAAGAATTTTGAGCTTTGATTAGATGGATATATTTAGAGGTTGGTCTCGAGCATAAGAAAAAAAAACCTGTCTCTGCTTGTCTGTCTGTCTGTCTGTGTCTCTCTCTCTCTCTCTCTCTCTTTGTCTCTCCATCCATCCTCCCTCCCTCCTTCCCTCCCTCCCTCCATCTATCCTTCCATCCCTCCACCTTCCCTCTGTTTATCTTCCTTATCTGCCTGCCTGCATGCCTCCCTCTCTCTCTCTCTCTCTCTCTCTCTCTCTCTCTCTCTCTCTCTCTCTCTCTCTCATAACAGCTAGAACATTAAGTAATATTAATGAATGAATGCTCAGTTGGTAATGTTAAATTCAGTATTTATGGAAACAATAGAACTTATTCTGCACAGGTTCCATGCTGTATATGGTCAAGTGACACTATGATAGGGCTGTATGTTCAATTAACTCCTTATTCCAATATCCCCCCCCCCGCCGCCATTTTAAATTACTTCTCTGCCCTGATAATTAAACTTGGTCCATATGGAAAAGTCTACCAGATCCTTCCTGCAAAAATCCAGATGGTCGCTAGATGACAGAAGCTCAAATTCTACGTTCTGATTTTCTTTTCTTTCTTCTTTTTCTGCCCAGATCTAATAGCTTTGTGCACGCAGCTCAGGGAGATAGATAGACTACCCTTGCCTAGGACATACAGGGGGGTGCACAGCAATTCCCTTCCCACCCCCAAAGAATTTCTGAGTGGCAAGGATTGGCTTTGTTAAATCCCTGAAGCAAAATCTCTCACCATGAATCTTGCCTTGTTTTGTTTTTTTGTTTCTGTTTTTAAGACTACTGCTAATTGGGGGGGAAAGCATGCCTTTAAAATAAAGTGCAGGCTTATTAAGCAATTAGCATAGCCAATTAGAGTTGCTGGAACATTTTCTTCAGGAAAGCAAAGGCACCAGAGAGGGAAGGAGTCTGTTCAATGGTGTCTTGGGCCACATTTGACCAATTCAGAAACTGGCTATTTGTGTAGACCAAGAAGCATCCCTGGGCTCTGTTATACTGGCTGTTGCAAATGTTTCAATTCTGTTGTTTTCCCAATTAAAAATTCCTTCCCTCTCAAAAGCTGTGCACATCCCAAAAGAGATGTTCAATAAAAAAACACAAGAGCAATCTATACTAGGAAATGAGAGAATAATACCCTATGAATTCATATGTAACTGAAGCAATGGCTAGAAAACATTCAAGGCAGGGAGATAGGTTTAATTAATTGATGTTTTGGCAATTGGAAGACTGGATTGTTTGATTGCAAGTCTAAATGCATTTCCCCACTCCCTCTCTTTATCTTTATAAGGACTAGGGAGGGTCATATCCAAGACGCTTTCTTAAATTATATTTCTGTTCCAAACTCAAATTTCTGTTATCTGACCATTGCCTTAGTTACGGTTCTTTGCTCAAGGTTATTCCTAATACCACTATACAAACATGAGAAATAAACACTGAAGACAAAGATTTTTCTTGCAGTTTTAAATCTACGTCTATTTTCAACACAACCACTGATGCAAAGAGTTAATGCAAGGAATAACTGAACTTCAGTTTTCCATCTTTAGGATTTTTTTTTTCAGATGGAGAAAAAAAAATGCATATCCTTAGAAGAAATCTTCACTAATATGAATAGGAGCAACTTTAAGAAAGATTGTGATATTAATTCTCTCCAACCAACATTCTGTGTACCATAATAAGATTCTACAATTGGGAGCATAAAAACAGGGAGCATCATGCCCAGTCTGAATTCCATAGAATCATAGGGGTCAGTGGTGGGTTGCTCCTGGTTCTGTCCGGTTCTATAAAACTGGTAGTAAAACTGGCAGGAGGCTCCGCCCACCCGCCGCGATGTCATCATGGGTGATCTGCACATGCACAGAAGCTTCCCGCTGCGAACCGGTAGTAAAGGTAAATGGAACCCACCCCTATCAGGAGGGACTTCAGAGATCTCCTCCTAATCCAATTCCTTGCTCAAGGTAGGAGCCTTATACCATCCCAGTCAATTGGTTCTCCAGTCTATGTTCGAAAACCTCCAGTGATGGAGCACTCACAACTTCAAAATGAATTTAATAACTGCTTTCACTGTCAGAAAATTTCTCCTTATTTTGAAGTTAAATCTCCCTATAATTCCACCCATTGCTTCTTGTGTTGCCTTCTGTTGCCCTAGGGCCATGATGGCAAAACTATGGCACGTGTGCCACAGATGGCACGTGGAGCCATATCTGTGGGCACGCGAGCGTTGCCCTAACTCAGCTCCAGCGTGCATGTGCACGCTGGTCAGCTGATTTTCTAGCCTTCCGGGCCAATCGGAAGTTGGGAAACTAACCATTTCTGGCCTCCAGAGAATAAGTCAATCCACTCTTATTTGTGAAAGCCTCTCACAACTGGAAGACAACTTTCATGTCCTCCCTAATCCTTCTCTTTGACAGGCTAGACCAGTGTAGGTGAACCTTTTCGGCACCGAGTGCCGAAACGGGAGCACACACACACGCGTGGGGGAGCACTGGAAACTTGAAGAGCAGTTTCCCGGCATGCATGTGTGCGCCAGGAAGCTGAGCTTCTAGTTTCCGGCATGCATGCACACATGAAGACCAGCTGGCCGGCATGCATGTGCGCACCTGAAACCAGAAGCTCAGTTTCCCGGTGTGCGCATATGCGCAAGGGAGCTGTTCTTCCAGTTTCTGGTGTTCCCACATGTGTGAAGACCAGCTGGCTGGCACACATGTGCGCACTGGAACCTGGAAGAGCAATGGGTGACAGCTGACATGCCTGGAGAGATGGCTTTGCGTGCCACAACTGGCACATGTGCCATCGGTTCGCCATCACGAGCTAGACCCACATAGCTCCTTCAACCATTCATCATATGATTTAGCCTCCAGACCCTGCATCATTTTTGTTACTCTTCTCTGCACACTTTCTAGGGTCTCAACATTTTTGGGGACTGTGGTGACCAGAACTGGACCTCAATATTAAAGAAAACATTTTTAAAGAGTTTTTAAAAAATGCCCCAGACACTGTTAAACCTTGCAAGAATTCAGGCAAAAACAGGAAAACTCATAAGATGTCTGGGTGAGATTGGTGATCTTGCATTTAGGTCCTTTAAAATGGATAATTAAAAGGAAGGAGTTTTGATTCCTTTGTGAAATAGTGCCTGAAAGGTTGTTGACCCCAATGTATTATTTGGAATCAATAGAACTACCTACTTACTGCACATAATCTATTCACTTATTGTATCTTTCACAGTTTGAATGCAAAGTTTATTCCAATGATGCTATCAAAGTCATCATTATTAGCTCAGACATTAAATCTATAGGTTTGGAATGAGCCCTGTCTTTGATTCTATGATTTGTCATTGTTTTTTTTTTTAATGTTGATTGCCATAATGAACTGTAATGGGGCATTATTTCCATGTCATGATGGGTGATAGCTTTATATTAATTGTGAAAGAACTGAGATATCCTTGTGTACAATTAGTTTTATGCTATTCTATTGGAGGGGATGACAACATTTCTCTGTAACAACAGTTACATGTCATGCAGATGGCAAATTTTTGAACAAAAGACTGAGAGGATCTCAAGAGAAAAATTCCAATGACAGTAACAAAAGGTCTCGGGTGGTTTGAAATATCTTTATGTTGTCGCTTAGATTCCATCCCTGCCAATTTGAAAGTAATTCTTTAGGATAAAAGAGGGAGGAAAGGTTCCCATTTTCCAACATTGGATTATTTTATTCCTCTATTTTTGAAATCATAAACAAAACACACCCCACTTTGAATCAATCTAGACTTTAAAAAAAAAAAAAAGAAATGGCATAACATTCATTTTTTCTCTAATATTCCCTATTCAGCAAATTTGAAAAAAGTTTTTTCCTAATACAGTTCCTTTCTGTGTATTGCTTTCACAAGTGCATGTATATTTGTGCAAATTCTATTTTTAAAGTAGAGAATGGCATTACAAAATCAGTGGGGCAATGGCCACAAGGCAGCCTTGCACCACAAGATAAACTTGAGAGGATTCCCTCTACATTTTAAAAAAAAAAATTCTCACCCTGGAGGCCCTGCATCGACTGGTGGAGTTCTGTCAAACCAAGCATTGACTTAGCCAGCCTGCCTGCCTGCCTTCCTTCCTTCCTTCCTTCCTTCCTTCCTTCCTTCCTTCCTTCCTTCCTTCCTTCCTTCCTTCCTTCCTTCCCAGGATCCCAGACAAGAATGGAAATAAAGATAATATTATGCATCAGCCACTTTCTCATTGGTTTCTACAGCAACTCACAGTGAAGTCGAAACAACTACCTATGCCTGGTGATATCCTCGGGCAGCAGCCACCCTTATGGATTTGCATCTCAACATTTGACCCAATTGCATAACCTGTGACATTTGTATAATGATGTTGTTATTGCACATTCCATCATTTCCTGCATTCCACTCCCCTGTGGGTTTCCCATTCTCTCTGTCGTTTTTACAGCAAAGGAGACAAAATATATATAAACAAAGCTGAGTGGCAGAGAACTTGGAGTGTAGGAAATGAGTTCTCTGCTTTCCTCTCTGTGATGTAGAGATTGCTAGGCAGTCTGTATGTAATCATACATAAAGAGGGCTACTAAAATCAATGGATTCTGAGTTAAATATAGGTGAGCTGTTGAACTTGTTTTTCACCATGTTGGGTTGACACACAATTGGCTCCAATGTTATCTGCCTTCCAGTAACAGGTGAAGACAAAGTATTGGCAGCGGCCATTTGCGTGTGGGCACCAGAAATTGTTCTTGGACTGCGTTCAGTATGCCTTTTATTACTGACATTATCTGTTGTCTTTCTGTCAGCCACTGGAAAACTATGACTGCAAGAAAATACACATTGGATTAATAACAAATAATTCTAAATTTTTCCAGCCATTGCCCATGACAGCTAAAATGTTTGGAAAGAATCCTCTACAAAAATAATAATAATAATAAGATTGTACGCTCTGTTCATTGAGCAGTCATGAGATTGCTCATTCCAGAAATGACAATCAGATTTATGTAATCTGCCTTACATTGTCTAAGTCTGTGTCCTTTGAATGTTAATCACAAATGCCAAATCTTTTCTGGCCTTGTCATCATACTCTGGTGCAGTGTCACTTTGGTCTTAAGCTATGGTCATCACAGTCAGACCAAGTTAGCCTTTTCTGTAGTGATAAGGAATGCTGGACGATCTATTGTCATCTTTTGCTGACTCTGGCATTCTGCCGCCTGGACATTTTCGTCCATCTCATTGAAGATTCACAGTGTTATCCCAGTCATAAAGGATCACAGCATCTTGGCAACTTACTGTCGTATTTGATTCAGGTTATGAATGCTTTACTTATTTTCAATCACTGTTTGTGCAGATTTTTTTTCTTCTTACAAAGCTGCCAAGGACATGAGTAGGATTTTGAGTTTTTAACTCTTGGTACTAAACTTTTCAAAAGTTTTTTTTTATTTTTAAATAAACTTGAGGCTTTGGTTGGACCAATTTAGTTACAGCACTGGATGCTTTAAGAATGTTTGTGTTTCTTCATTTACAGCTCACAAGAAAAAAAGAAGTTTGATTACTTTGCAAAGAATGTTCACTCTTAAGCCAGCTTCGCTTTATTTATTTATTCATTCATTTATATTCCGCCTTTATTAACTCATGGTGGTGAACATATCTGATGCACCTCCTTCTTCCTATTTTTCCCATAACAACAATCCTGTGAGGTGGGTTGGGCTGAGAGAGAAGGACTGGCCCAAGGTCGCCCAGCTGGCTTTCAAGTCTAAGGTGGGACTAGAACTCCTGGAGACTGGCCTAAAGTCACCCAGTCAGCTTTCATGCCAAAGGTGGGACTAGAACTCACTACCTTCCTGTGATTGGCCAAAAGTGTCTTGGCTGGCTTCCATGGCTAAGGCAGGACTAGAACCAGTGGCGGGATTCAGCCAGTTCGCACCTATTCGGGAAAACCGGTTGTTAACTTTCTAAGCAGTTCGGAGAACCGGTTGTTGGAAGAAATCTTATTTTGTTTTTTTTCCACTTTACAGGGCTAATCCTGTAAGGAAGGCAGGAAGGAAACATTCTGGTGTTGTTTCTAGCCTAATCTTTATTGCTCTGCTTACAGAAACTGCCTCTCTGGTTAACCCTTATTACATTGTAACAGCTAAGGCGAGGTGCCCATCGACATGAGTGACATTGAGTTAGCCACGTCCACACGGTCACATGACCTCCGTGTGGGCGTCATTAGGGCAGAGAACCAGTTGTTAAATTATTTGAATCCCACCACTGACTAGAACTCACTATTTCCTTCTTTCTACCCTCATGACTTAATCACCAGACCAATCTGGCTCTATAAATATCTGGCTGCTATAAGTAGTGCTATCATTAATGGTGCAAGAAAATTTAGTAAGATGGACAAAACTGCAGCAATTTGTCACATAGGTTTTTTTTATTTTTAAGATGAAAGAATACTTTTCTACCCACAGTCAGAAACTCTTTCCATTGAATATCCTCTCCACTCAAAAAAAACAAACAAACAAACAAAAAAGAGTACATTTAGGAAACGAAAGCAAGGACAGTTTCCAGTGACAAGGTCAGCTTAGCTTCTAGACCTCATTTTTCAATTCATAATTCATTGCTTGTTTTTCCTGTTTCCTTATGTCCATTGTTCTACTGGGTTGTATCATCCCTACTTTCTTTTCCAAGGCTGTGTTTTAAGTTCATTGCATAGAAAGCTGGGACTAATATGTCATAGACATGTAGCAGGAAATAATTGATAATGTTCTCCATCTGGATATGCAGGTGCATTGAAGAGCATGTCTTCTCCTTCAACTAAACTGGGCTTGTCAAATAAAATGGATTAAAAAAAAAAAAGCATTCACATGTTTCCAAGAGAACTATATGGATTTGTTCAGATACTCATCGGGAGGTGATCTCAATTCAAATGAGATCAACTTGCTGATCTCATCTGATCTCAACAAACTGAGGGAATATTAGACTTGGCTCATTGAATAAATTACCAGTAGGAAATCTAAGCTAGACTGGAAAGTTAAAAGAGAGAGAAATGACAGAGAGGAGCAAATGTGGAAGGAAACAAATCCCCATCACATTGCTGCCAAGAAAGCTATGCAGATAGTTCTCTTGGTAGACATCAGAAGTCAAGTTCACTCAGAGGAGACTTTCCTTTTAACTCTAAGCAGGACAACTCAGGACACGGTGGCTCAGTGGCTAAGACTCTGAGCTTGTCGATCAGAAAGGTTGGCAGTTTGGCGGTTCGAATCCCTAGCACCGCATAACGGAGTGAGCTCCTGTTACTTGTCCCAGCTTCTGCTAACCCAGCAGATCGAAAGCACGTAAAAAATGCAAGTAAAAAAACAGGGACCACCTTTGGTGGGAAGGTAACAGCGTTCCATGCGCCTTTGGCGTTTAGTCATGCCGGCCACATGACCACGGAGACGTCTTCGGACAGCGCTGGCTCTTCGGCTTTGAAACAGAGATGAGCACCGCCCCCTAGAGTCAGGAACGACTAGCACATATGTCCCAGGGGAACCTTTACCTTTACCTTAGGACAACTTAAAAGGGACTGTAGCACAGGTAGGGCTAAACCACACGTATATTTCAAGATTTCAGCAGTAATTATATTTTTTCCCCCTGTTATCAAATGAAAGTGCAGGATGTTTTATTTTTTCAAAAAAGAAGGAAAAAAAGTATTTCCCAGAAGAAATCATTCATACTTGAATGATGCTAGTTATAAAGAATGAGAAATCCGAACAATCATGGCTTGAACATCTTAAGACCCCACTAACTAACAGGTTGAGTTTTAATTATCATTGGGTTCCAGTAGGAAAAGTTTAGCTGCCAGTTTTGTTTTTAAAGCAAAGTATGGTTCCCCACCCCCACACACCCCTTAGAAATATCTTCCCATTGTCCAACTTGTGATTTAAATACATATTTAACAACTTCCCAACTTGTTTTATTGTTGAATCCAACATTTTGTAATTGAAGAAGCATAAAATCATTATCGTTTCATATAGGAAAATACAAGATAGGTTTGGATATTGGGCAAAGCTAGTGGATTTAATTAGAAGTAAGCTGCTCTTGACAGCTATGTGTTGGCAGGATAATAAAATGATCCAAACTATAATTAAGGGTCTGTGTTAGAGAACAGCATCTGAACATTTCACACTTAGAGTGTTGTTGATGGTTAAGTCAGAACAGATTCTCCGTAGCTGTAGACGAAAACAGAAGGAACAGAGCTAAATTGCAAATGGGAATGAAATCCAATTGTTCCAGAGGCAGCTGATGTCATTCCCCCCCCCCCCCCGTTTATGAAGCGATCGAGATAGCCCACACCTTGCTGAATTAACAATTTTTACTATGCACAAAGTAATGGCATGGTAAAGTCTGCCTTTCAAGTTCTCAAAATAATAATAATAATCCCTACCAGTCAATTGCAAAAGGCAGCTTTACTTAGAACAGCTTACTGTACATTCTGCAACAATACCTTTAACACCATCAGAGGATCTATCCGAGGTCCTTGGGAAGGACTCGAGAGGTGGATAAAAATGCCAAATCCAGTTAAAACATCCGCCTGATGGTGCGAACAACTGTAATAATAGCAATTTCTCTGTGAAATTTTCTTCTGTTTTCCCATCTTATTTTCAGTGTATTGGGTTTATTTTTGGACATCTCTTGAAGATATTTATTTAGCTTATTTTATTTTGAACCGTACTGCATTTTCCAGTACCACCAACCACCCTGTTATACAACTCTCTGTCTTCCTGGAAGCTCTGTATCTGCTTGCATGAACTAAGCTGGAAAAAAAAAGTGTCTATTTTTCTTGGAAAGAAATTGTAAAGGAAAATCAAGAGGGGGAAAAAAATCCAGAATTTGAAATGAAGTTATGTATATTCTATTCTGCAGCTTCCCCTCCGCTCCAATATGTAGTGAAAATATTCAGAGTTGTTGGCTGGACTATTTCTTTATTCTTTTTGTTTCTTATTTTAGGACATTCGTGCTTGCTTATTTTCTGGCTTAAGGATGGCATTGAACTAGTCTAACACTACTGTTGTTTTACCAAACATGTTTTTGAAGCAGTTGGGAAGACCTATTTGAAGCATCTGCTGACCAACATAAAAAAATATCAAGAGTTGAAGATGCACTGAATAATGTGGATTGTTTCCCCTTTACATGCAGAGATGGGGTAATAACAAGAAAACTGACTGAGTAACTTTCAAAGAAATTGGTCACAATTACACAGAAAAAAATAACAAAGGTCAAGCCAATATGAAATTTAAGTTTTCAGCTCACTTTTTCTTTCTTGCTTGCTATTTTCTGAATTATAAATAGTATTTTACTGATAGGAAATGACATTTTGCATTGTAAAAAAAAATGCTACTTGTCTCAGAGTTCCTATTGGTTAACATCCATTTCCCAAATTTTGCTCTAAGTTGTCAGAAATGTATGGAAACCATGAAGGAATCTTCACCTGACATAACAGCTAGATTTATGTGTAAATTGTGTGGTCCTGATTGGCATCAAATACTGTATAATGTCCTATTTCATCTCATTCTTCATAATGGAAATCTGTCTTTCATTACTTCATTGTCTGGTATGTGATGAACAAATCTCTTGATTTTGCTTCCTCCACATTTCACTCAAATTCTTCATTTGTTCACTCAAACACATACACACACATATGTCAATACATTCTATATTTTATAGGATGAAAACAAACACTGCAATTTAAAGGATGGCAATATTATTATAAATTCCTAGCATATGGAAGTTAAAGGCAAGCAGATTGTTAATAAAAAGAAGAAAAAGGCAATCTTAATCTGAGTTAGCAACATTATGAGGTATTCAACATGCAACTTTATGCCTAGATGGCCATTCAAATTTTTAAAAACCCAAGTTCTTCCCACCTTTATTATGAAGAAATTTCTAAATTCTTATTTGTTTTAAAAAAATGATTTTTTTTTTAAAAAAATCAACCGAACAAACTTCCCAGCTATCTCTGTACATCGTATTCCCCTTTCCCCACTCTGATTAGTGCTTGCATGTCAGCATAACACAGATTTAATTATTAAGATGTCATAACAAGCTTAGGAGGCCATCAGAATATTAAAAACTGTGTTCTTAAAATGTTTGGAATGAATCCTGATTTAGTTACAGTTAGAGCTGACTCACTGAAATTATTGGGATAAGAAAATGGTGACCAGCTTAAATCATATTGATTTGATTAATTCTATCCAAAACATGACTAAACCTGGATTCTACCTTGTTTTCACCAGCCAACTACTTCTGGAATTGCAAACCAAGATAGAATGTGATGAGTACTCACTGTTGTTAGTCTTCTATGCAGTGGTGAAATGTAAAATTTGTTACTACCTGTTCTGTGGGCGTGGCTTGGTGGGGTGTGTGTAATATGACTGAATGGGCGTGGCCAACTTTTTTTTTTTAACTTTTAAAACTATTTTTTCTACAACCTCTTTGGCCAAAGAGGTTGTAAAAAAATGCTTTTAAAAGTCTCTGACGATCCCAGCTGACTTGTCTGATCAGCAGAGGCTTTTCTTTTTTTAAAAGCCTCTGATGATCCCAGCTGACTTGCCTGATCGGCAGAGGCTTTTTTTTTACTTTTAAAAGCATTTTTTCGACCGAAGAGGTTGTAGAAAAAATGCTTTTAAAAATAAAATAAAAAGCCTCTGATGATTGTGCAGCTCAGCTGGGCATGGGGGTGGGGAGGGATTTTTGCTACCGGTTCTCCGAACCACCCGCCACCATCGCTACTGGATCAAGTGATCCGGTCCGAACCGGGAGCATTTCGCCCCTGCTTCTATGACTGTATGTTGGCTTTTATAGAATTACTCCAGCTAGCAGTCCTTTTGAAAGCTTTCTCATCTGTGCATCAGTTCAGTAATTTTTTACCAGAATGTGACTCTGTCAATAATGGTGCACATATGTTCAACTGTTGTTTCTTATCATCTAGAATGAATGGGTGTCTTGACTCTCATCACCTCAATTTGCACACTAGACTCAACTTTTTGGCATAGCTTGTATCTTTCCATCTGTTCTTCTATCTCTAGTCTGCCAGGATAGTAAATCTTACCGAAGGTTTTGGAGCTGAGGTCATTCTGTAGAAAAGTACAACTGACCTACGAGATAGGCTAATCTAAGAATGACTGCCCTATAGTTATCTAGGGAACTTCGGTGACTAATGGTGGCCTTGAACCTGGGAGTTTCCAAAAGGAAGTCCAGCTCCTTAACCAGCACACCACATTAACTCTTAGCTGAAACTATCAGATCAACTCAATTTGATCTCAGTCCAATCAGAACGGACAAATCAGTCAAAATGCCTGATAAAACACATGTTTAATCTTTGCTTGCACCTTAGTTGAACTCCTCCTTGCCTTCTTCATGACTGGCACAGAAGGGGACATGGCAACTTGTGTACTAGAAGAGGAGGTCTTGACCAACAGATTCTTGGTTGAGGGGCTGTCACACTGATAGAACCTAGTAACTTTAAAGGAGCAGTGACAGGAGCAGCGAATTTATTTTACTTCTTTAAATTTATTAAAGGTAAAGATAAAGGTTCCACTCACACATATGTGCTAGTCGTTCCCGATTCTAGGGGGTGGTGCTCATCTCTGTTTCTAAGCTGAAGAGCCAGCGCTGTCCGAAGATATCTCTGTGGTCATGTGGCCGGCATGACTAAATGCTGAAGGCACACAGAACGCTGTTACCTTCCCACCAAAGGTGGTCCCTATTTTTCTACTTGCCTTTTTTACGTGCTTTCGAACTGTTAGGTTGGCAGAAGCTGGGACAAGTAATGGGAGCTCACCCCGTTACGCAGCACTAGGGATTCGAACTGCTGAACTGCCAATCTTTCGATCGACAAGCTCAGTGTCCTAGCCACTGAGCCACCACGTCCCTTTTAAATTTATTAGAGCCGCCCAATTCCAATGGAGTCCTTTCAGGATAACCAGAAGCTGATGCTGTCGTTACTACAAAAAGAAGAAGCTTTCTCAGAATGATAAATGATGCTTGGCAAACCTAGGTTACTGGTGTGAGACCCCTAGCAGCTGCCCTAGAGTGCCAGCTGCTAAGGCAAGGCCTCCTTGGAGGAACAAGAGGGACAGAAAGCTACAAGAATTGATCGTGGGCTCCCTTCAGTGGTCAAATGCTATGTGATGTCTATTCCTGGGCTGTCCTTACCAGTTTCAATTTTTTTCTTTTCTTTTCACTTTGCACACACAGTTTGGGGCAATTCGAAGGTGGGAAACCCAGACTGGTTGTAGGTTTAAGCCAATGAAGGTGCTCGGAGGTTTCTTAGCCCGTCAAAATGAGATTGCGATGTATAGAATTTCAAGTCAGATTATAACTTTTAAAGAGGCTATGATGATTTTATCGCACCCTCTCTGGTGATGATTAATGTAGATCACCAGAGGCCAAACGCATGCTATCATTGCTAACATGTATTTTAATTATGCCTCCCTCTCCAGGTTCTGTAATTTTGGGCTTAAAAAGCAACATTCCCGCACAAGAGTGCAGCCCTCGTAAAATACGACTGACGTGTTATCATATAAATGAGGTTGTTTTGACATGATAGCACTCTCATAAATCCAAAGGGAAGATTTGGAGACAAGATATGTCAAAAGTAAAACCCGGCACTGTCTCTTAGTCTTTGACATAAACTGTTTATGTTTTCTGAGTTCAACAATCATAATGTGATAGCTTTGATGATTTGCAGACGAAATGGAGGAGTTCCCCAGCCCCTCCTACCTCATCCTGGTTCATTTCAAAGGTATTCATTCTTTTCTTTTCTTTTTTTTCTTTTTCATTTTCGGAGTGAAATTAAAGACTGCATGACTTGCCAAGCCCTAATGAGAAGCTAAATCAGAGTTTTTATATTGCCTTCTTGAGATTTGATTTTGGAAAAAAGACAGTGACTCAAAACACATTTCTTTATTTTGTATGAGCTGTTTACTATTGGACCTTTTGAATCATTGAATTATGAAAAGTTCATTGGACTGCCTGATCAACTGAATTTCATTCTGGGCAAATAGCACTTCTGAAAATCAGCATGAATGAATTTGTATCTTATATGAGACCTAGTTTGGTCTAGTGGTTAAGGCAGGCATTGGCTTAGAAAGCAAGAGATGGGGAGTTCTAGTCCTGCTTTAGGCATGAAAACTAACTGGGCCAATCACCAGGAGACACTGAGTTCTAGTCCTACCTGAGGCATGAAAGCTGGCTGGGTGACCTTGTGCTCTGCCCCAACTCATCTCTCACAGGGTTGTTGTGAGGAAAATAGGAGGAGAAGGTGCATTGGATATGTTTCGTGCTTATTTGTAACAATAATAAAGGTGGGAGATAGATAGATAGATAGATAGATAGATAGATAGATAGATAGATAGATGGGAGGGAGGGAGGGAGGGAGGGAGGGAGGGAGGGAGGAAGGAAGGAAGGAAGGAAGGAAGGAAGGAAGGAAGGAAGGAAGGAAGGAAGGAAGGAAGGAAGGAAGCTGAGGCAGAAAAGCATAAAAAACCCACAGATTTCTTGGGGATATCTTAAAGATTGATTTGCTAATTGTCTGAAATTCTTGGTCTTAAAATGAAAACTCCGTAAGAACATTTCAATTTATGGATGACTTCTATCTACTGTGGAAGGATTTTTTATTTTAGCATTTTATATTGATTGGGACAGAAAAATGTTGCAAGCCCAAGGATTCAAATGGGTTTCATAAGAGGCATCTTTGTGGTGGAGAATTTATACTGAAAGAAAAATAGAGATAGGTCTGATCTAATACTTCACGTGATCAAAATCACGCGAAGTATTAGTACCACTTTATAAAGCCTTGGTAAGACCACACCTGGAATAGTGCATCCAGTTCTGGTCACCACATTACCAAAAAGATGTTGAGACTTTGGAAAAAGTGCAAAGAAGAGCAACTAAGATGATTAAAGGCCTGGAGACTGAAACATATGAAAAACGGTTGGAGGATTTGGGTTTAGCTAGTCTGGAGAAAGGAAGGACTAGGGGGGACATGATAGCAGCATTCCAGTATTTGAGAGGCTGCCACAAAGAAGAGGGGAGGGGGATCAACTTATTCTCCAAAGCACCAGAAGGGAGGAGAAGAAACAATGGATGGAAACTAATCAAGGAGAGAAGCAATTACGAACTAAGGAGAAATTTCCTAACAGTGAAGACAATTAACTAGTGGAACAGCTTGCCTTCAGATATTGTGTTCATCACTGGAGGATTTTAAGAAGAGACTGGACAGTCACTTGTCTGAAATGGTATCTCCTGCTTAAGCAGGGGGTTGGACTAGAAGACCTCCAAGGTTCCTTCCAGCTCTATTCTGATTCAACTGATCAGGTAGGGGAGTCTGTAAGGAAGAGTAAGAACAGGGACAAATTCTTGTACAAAAGTGTGTGTGGAGATGGAGATAAGGCTGTAATCCCATGTTCATAGTTGTCATCTCAACATTGTTTACCTCTCTTTTTCCAAGCACTGCTGGACAAGGTAAATCTTGATTTTTGGGCCCTCCTGAAAACAGTCCTGAAATCAAAACTATGGAATTGTAACTTGCAGGCTTAATATGATCCACCAAAATGGACCACTTTGTCTTATTCCCATCCTTTACTTACAAATTTGGAAGATGGAAATTGAGAACTTTCATGTTAAAAACACAGTTGGAATTAATTAATGGGCCATGTCTGCAGAGGATATCCAACATTTGATGGAGAAAATAATTGTCTGCAAATACTAATACTATATCAGTTTGCCCCCGAGAAAGACCATGAACAGTGCCGTGGATTACGAGGCATTTTCTTCCCAATGCATTGTCTTCTTTGTCTTCAGAAATTCCCATAATAATCTTGCCTTCTTTAGTACCCAAGTTGTCTCCAAAACTATTTTAACACTGAGATAAGGAGCTAAAGGCCCGAAAAAAAGCTTGTTTCACTAAATAAGAGCACATTTCATTGCAAGTATTTAATCATAATTATATTAAGAAATATATATATATATATAAAGTTAAGCAATAAAAATTAAACAGGATGGAGCGAGCAAAGAGGTGGGGGAGAGGGACAGAAAGGATTAAGTGGAGTCATATACAGAATAGATTCTATTTAATGAAAATTTCCTTGGTGTTCAACATTTTTATTATACTTAATAGCACTGCACTTCATTTTTTGTCTCTGATAATTGTGTATGCTTAATGAATGTCCTCTCTTATTTCCCCATTGAGCCATGACAGAAATTAATAAACCCAATTCTGTAGGTTTAAGTTTAATTCTGTTGAAATCTATAAAGTGGCTACATTTTCACTTAATGGAAAACTGAATGAAATGAGCTTTAGTTTCCAAGCAACTCAAGAGGTAAAATTTATTGGCCTTACTTTGTTTTTTCTCTTTGTTTCCTTCTCCTTCAGCCGTTGCTTGGTTTTAACAGCATAGAACAGCACTAACAGACAAAGTGGATCATGAAAACCAAAAGAAATTAAATTATCTTTTTAAAAAAAAAAATCCATTAATCACCTAGATTTTTTTTTTCTTACCAGCCTGGCCAGGAATGATTAGTAAAGATAAACGTGTTGCTTTATCATTTAATAAAGACGGCAAGCATAGAAGAAAATCAAGACTGACAACTATAAAACAAACTTATCTGAAGCAGTGAATAACACTAAAGCAATGTGCTTAGGGCTGAGTAATTTACTTCTTGTCACATTGCATTGGGTGCTAAATGTAGAAAATTAAATAATGCCATGTTGAATTACTACAGTATATAATTGCTTGAGCTTGTTACAGTAGTGCGCTTGAAAGCTGGGAGACCCAAAGAATACAATGGAGAAAATACTCAGGAAGATTAAGGAAGGGTCTCTGCTCCTGACCCTCTCAAATTCCCAGTGAATAATTTTGCCCAATGATTAATGCAAATGGTATGTTGCCTTTTCTTTTTAATAAAAACGATAGTCAAATGTTTTCTTCTAGTGGACACTTATGAAATTCCCAGAGCATATTTTGCAGGTGCCATCACAAAAAGGGCTGCCATTTGGAGCTTGTACATTCACCAATTATCCCAAGGCAAACCTTGAAAAGTATGGAGAGAAGAGCAACAAAGATGATAAATGATCAGAAGGCTAAGTCATGTGATGAGGGAGCTAGATAGGTGTAGTCTATCAAAGAGAAGGACTAAGGGTGACATGAGAGGTGTCTTCCAGTACTCGAGCGGTTGTCCCAGAGAAGAAAGTGTTGACTCTCCACCTCCTCACCATTTATGTACAATGGTAAATGTACATCTCTCTTCCTCCTGAAGTCAGTTATAAGTTCTTTTATATAAATTATATGTTATGGAGTGGCATTAATTAGGGCTGCCTATACTGGGGGCAGCACCTCATTTCTGAATACCATGTCAGTATCCACATTCCAAAAATAGGCAAGGCTACTAAAAAAATGGAACCAGGGGTCAGGATATTGACTCATCTCATTCAATGTATCTTAATTTGTATATAGCGAATATGATTACCTCCCAGGTATATTGCAATTAATCTAATAATTTTATGCGCTTAAAATGTATTGAAATATATTGCAAACACCTTCATATCCCGTGATATAAAGGCATTTGCAATATATTCAGAAGTAACTTTTGGAAGGATTAGTGAAGGTTATTCATGCTTGTTCTAATAATAAACTAATGAGAAACTTTAGAAGTCAGTGATATAATAAGTTTCATCAGTAAACACATGATGCCAAATTTTGTATTATTCTTATATAACGCTATGAAGTACTGTGCCAAAATTAATTCAAAAGCCAGATTAACAATTTTTGCACCCCATGACAGTTATGAGGACAAAAGAGAGAAGACCCAATTTTTAGAAAGCTGATAAAAAGAATTTTTTTTTACCCATGAAAATGTTTTCAAAATATAAAGAGTTTATAAACCTGGGTAATATTTTTAACTGCTGGGATCGTATTGCTGATGTCACTGTGTTGGGTTTGTCAGTTATAAAAAAAGAACCAAAAATTTCTCTCTCTCTCTCTCTCTCTCTCTCTCTCTCTCTCTCTCTCTCTCTCTCTCTCTCTTTGCCTTCTAGGCTCCTTTTTGTTTAAAATGGACAAAACATGGAACCATGCATTTGTCAGCAGGATGATAAATTAATCATCTAAAGCAATATTTGCCAGGGCCACTGTCTCTGTACTGCTTCCAACTCATTCCAATGATAGGATGAGACAGAATTGAACTTCTGGAAGATGGAAGAGTAGAAATGAATAAACAAATCTCTTTTAATTTAGGGTCCCTTTCAACTCTGTTATTCTAGTCCCGTGATGGCGAACCTATGGCACACGTGCCACAGGTGGCACACAGAGCCATATCTGTGGGCACGCAAACATTGCCCTAGCTCAGCTCCGGCACGCGCAGGTGATTTTTGTGCCTTCTAGGCCCACCGGAAGTTGGGAAGTGGGCTGTTTCCGGCTTCCGGAGGGCCTCCAGGGGGAGGAGGGAGGCTGTTTTCATCCTCCCCAGGCTCCTAGAAAGGCTCTGGAGCCTGGGGAGGATGAAAAATGGGTGTTGCAGTCCCACCGGAAGTCAGGAAATGGGCTGTTTCCAGCCTCCAGAGGGCCTCTGGGTGGGTGGGGAAGGCCGTTTTCACCCTCCTCAGGCTCCAAGAAAGCCTCTGGAGCTGAGGGAGGGCGAAAAATAGGCCTACCAGACCCACCGTGCCATTGTGTGCCAAAAGTGGGGGGAGCATGGGGGGTTGCATGCGCATGTACAGGGCACTTTGAATTATGGGTGTGGGCACATGCACGCACAACTCCCCCGCCCTCCCCCCACTTTTGGCACACAACAGCAAAAAGGTTAGCCATCACTGTTCTAGTCTATTCTACTCTATTCTATTTTATGCTAGGCCAGTGGTCTTCAAACTTGGCTACTTTAAGACTTGTGGACTTCAACTCCCAGAATTCTTCAATCAGGCTGGAGAATTCTGGGAGTTGAAGTCCACAATTCTTAAAGCTGCCAAGTTTGAGGACCCCTATGCTAGGCTGATGACACCCAAAGAAGACTAAGGTTTAGTCTGAGAAAGAGCAAACTCAGGAGACCAAATGCAGCAACCAGCCTTAGAAGACAGTGAAGATACTGAACTGGTGAGTAGTAGCTGCCTTTCAGAATAAACTAATAAGCAGTCAAGATATAAGCCACATGCCAGCATTTGACAGAGAAGCAATGAAGGCCTTGGACAAGATAGTCAAACACCAGAATCTGTCTAGATCAACAAAGGTCAGAATTGTGCAGGCAATGCTTGTTCCTGTCGTACTCCATGGAAGAGAAAGCTGGACTTTGAAGAAGCAGGACAGAAAGAGATTTATCAACCCCACAAGATTACCAGACCCCAAAATCAACTCCACAGCTCTTGGAACATTAAAGTAACAGAATCTTGTATATGCTTTTCCTCCTTCCTGCTTATATTCCGCGGAGCCAATTTGACTGTCTTCTTAATATTCATAAATATTAATTTACTATTTATCTATAAGAGCCATGGTGGGGCAGTGGTTAGAAGGCAGCACTGCAGGCTACTTCTGTTGACTGCCGGCTGCCTACCATTTGGCAGTTCAATTCTCGCCAGCTCCAGGTTGACTCAGCCTTCCATCCTTCCAAGGTCAGTAAAATGAGGACCCAGATTGTTGGAGTCTATATGCTAACTCTGTAAACTGCTTAGAGAGGGCTGTAAAGCACTGTGAAGTGGTATATAGCACTTAGACTTATATACCACTTCTCAGTGCTTTACAGCCCTCTCTAAGCAGTTTACAGAGTCAGCATATATTGCCCCCAACAATCTGGTTCCTAATTAATTAATTGGCCACCCATCTTACCACAAGGTAACTCTGGGTGGCTTACAATATTTAAAAAAAGATAAAACTATATGCATAAAATACTACAAAAATATAAAAATACTAAAATTATGAATACTTAATATTCATAATAAGTCTATTCTGGACATAAAGAATTATTTAATTCTTTTTTTCCTGTACAGATAGTCCTCGACTTACAAACATTTGCTTAGTGATACAACACTGAAAAAGGTGATTTACAACTAATCCTCCTCATACTTAACCACCAATGGTGGGTTGCTCCCGGTTCTGTCCGGTTCTATAGAACCGGTAGTAAAACCGGTGGGAAGCTCTGCCCACCCGGCACGATGTCATCATTGATGATCTGCGCATGCGCAGAAGAGCACGCGTGCGATCCCGCTGCGAACTGGTAGTAAAAGTAAGTGGAATCCACCCCTGTTAACCACCATCATAGTATCCACATGGTGACATGACAAAAATCCAGGCTCTTAGCAACAGGCATGTATTTATGATAGTTGTAGCATTCCGGGATCATGTGATCAAGCAAGATTCATCTACAGTAACAACCACACGATTCCCTTAACAAGTGCAGTGATTGGTTTAACAACCCTGGGGAAAAAAAGATGATATAATATAGTAAGCAGGAAATAATTGCCTCGCTTAGCCACAAAAATTCAGCTCCCAATTGCGGTTGTAAGTTGAGGACTGCTTGTAATGGTTTCTGAAAATCTGCTTCCAGGCTGTCTGTCTATCTGTTTACAAGTATTTGATGCTTTTGAAATTTGTGACTTGGAAAGGTTCCTGTGAATATCACGGGTAGCTAAGAAAACAAATGGATCATCAAATCAAATCAACTCAGAGCTCCCACTCAAGGCATAAACGTCCAGCCTTAAATTATCATACTTCTTACACAATATGCAAAGGTATAATTAATTAATTAGGTCATTTCTGTATCCCAATCACAGCGAGGCAGTTTATATCTAATTTTGTCTAAGGATGACTCAGAAGGTAAACTGACTTACAGGTGTTTTGTTTTTTCCCCCATCTCCAATATTTTGGCATAATATTTGCTGGAAGGATGTTGGCTATTGTCAACTGTCTGACTAATGCATCCAAAACAAGTAAACACTCTCAGGAGCTTTGAATTCCCCAAAGTAAAACATTATTGGATACACCATGTTGGTATTGAAGAACCAGCTCTAGTTTTCCTGCACAAATGCTTGCCCAGTTTCTGGTGAGGCTTCCCTTTCTCCCCACCCCTGGGTGATCACCTTGTCCAATTATGAGACGTCCTCTTGTTATGGGAACAGTCCATCTCCTTCTCAAGCACCTGCAGTGGCGACCTTGATGGTTTCCAGGCTCTCGCAGTCCATGCACAAATTCTCAGCACTCCATTCCACCCTTACCTCCCCCCCCCCCAGTTCATTGGCAAATTGAACAGCGATAAGGTTTGAAAGAAGGAAAGTGTTTCAATCTTGACAGCTGTACTGCAAAACACTAGGAATGATTTTGACTTTCAGAAAAGCAAAAACAAAGGAAAGGAAAGCAGACTGGCTTGTTACACTGAAGAATGATTCACTTTCCTTAAATCAACTGCACTTTCTGCAGTTAAATAAATAATTGCCATATAATTCAGATCTAGGAACTAGGGTACCATTTTCATTATGAACAAAACTCCCAAGATGTTTACAAAATGAAAGCTCATGGATGTACAAAGTATTTGCATGGAAGTCAGAAACTGGTAAATTGAGTAAGCAGGTCAACATGTTTTGAGAATACAGTTAAAAAGTGGCCTGTGATGTAGACAACATATAGGCGTTTCAGAAGTTTATGCAATAATATCCTTTCTTTGTAAATTTTTACAGTATGTTTATAGTTCAGGAGCTAGCCACCGAAACACACAAAATTATAAACTGCTTTGGTACTTATTTTTCTTACAAAATATATTGTTCCCATACTGGCGTAGGACAGTGAAGATGGAAATAGAAAAGGAAATGGAGATGAAGGAAAGACTGACTGTTGGTTTTTCTTGAAATTGATTCATTGTGACACAATGTTCAAATCCCTTAGATCAGCGGTCCCCAATCTTTGCGGCTTGATGGCCTGGTTGAGGGGGGAGGGGAACAGGGCTGCGTGAGTGGCAGGGCAGTGTGTATGTTCACGCATGCCAGGGGTGGGTTCTACTTACCTTTACTACTGGTTTGCAATGGGAGCGCGCACACGCTTCTGCGCAGATTGTCAATTATGACGTCCGGCCGGGTGGGTGGAACCTCCTGCCACTTTTCCTACTGGTTCTAAAGAACTGGACAGAACTGGGAGCAACCCACCACTGAAGCATGCACAGTTCAATTCATGCGAGCAGCAGGCTGATGTGCACGCACATGCACAGTTGAGCATTCATCTGGACTGCAAGTTGAACTGCATGCACATCTGCATGCGCACCGGTCCGCTGCTTGCATGAGTTGAGTTGCATACACATGGGTGCACACTGACCTGCCTGTCATATGCCCCAGTTCCAAATAGTCCGTGGCCTGGTAGTGGATCGTGGGTTGAGGGTTAGGGATCCCTGCCTTAGATTCAGTGCAAGGTCACAGCAATATCGTCTCAGCCCAGATACTTTCCCAAAGGATCATTTGGAAAGGCGAAACTGTTAGGAACCAGTGGACATAAAAAAAGAAGTGCATATGTATAGATGTGGTGTGCGTGCGTGCGTGCGTGCGTGCGTGTGTGTGTGTGTGTGTGAGAGAGAGAGAGAGAGAGAGAGAGAGAATAGAAAAGGTGATCAGCAGAATTCAAATTATCTTAGAAAAAGAAAGACAAATGAAGATAACGAGTAACAGTGAAAGTCCAAAACTTAATGAACTCTCCCATCTTTGTGTACGTGTGTCCTTGTGTTTATCTTAATATGTAAAGCAAAATCTGGGCTGAACAATAAAAATCTTTCTGGAAGAATAGAAGACCTATCAATACCATAAATCAAAATGTGATATTGGATTTAAAAATAGACTCAACGCAATTGTGAGCACAATACCTAGTTCTCCATGCCTTTCAAGGAAGCTGGGATGGAGGGAAAAAAATGTCTGAAGGCACACCTGCCATCATTCAGTCAAGTTATGAATATGGATACGGGGAGGGAAGCAAGTGTCTAAATATCCCTATTAATTTTAATGCATGTAAGCAATGTGCAACTTCATGACTTTTAAGCAAGGCCCTTTTTGACGCTCATTTGAGTTTGATATGAGATTTAGTGCATGTTATTAACCTTGTCAAGACAGTCAGCATCCTTGAGTGGTGCTTATCTTCGAAGCACACACAAAGTCAGTGTCACAGGTCACCACCACTTAAATTCATATTTATGCTCCCTAACTTACTTTCATATTGGTATTATGGAGCCAAGGAAGGAACGGTGTCTCATACAAGGAAATGGGCATTAGAAAGTGTGCAGCCATTCATAATAGAATTTTCAATACAGGGTCAACTGCCATTGATTTATTTTTTTAATGTAGGAACGGATAAATCATGAAGGAAACATTCTAGAAATTACAGTAAAGTGACCTCTTGGGAAGAAACAGGCAGATTCTCATTGGGGTTGTTGGTTACTAAGCAGTGGTGGGTTTCAAAAATTTTTACTACAGGTTCTGTGGGTGTGGCTTGGTGGGCGTGGCATGGCTTGGTGGGCATGGCATGGTGGGCGTGGCAGGGGAAGGATACTGCAAAATCCCATTTCCTCCTGATTAGCTGGGACTCGGGAGGCAGAGATTAGATGGGGATCAGTCAGAGGTGGTATTTGCCAGTTCTCCGAACTACTCAAAATTTCTGCTACCAATTCTCAGGAACTGGTCAGAGCCTGCTGAAACCCATCTCTGTTACTAAGGAAGATTAACTTTCTAACTGCCAGACCAAGTGCACTTAACAGGACATCTGCAACTATTTTGACCTCATTGGCATCTAAATAAATTTCATTTATGTTTTTTTTCTTTGTATCAGATAAAGCTAGGTTAGGAAGGGAGGGGGGAAGAAGGAAGGAAGAAAGGAAGGAAGGAAGGAAGGAAGGAAGGAAGGAAGGAAGGAAGGGGAGGAGAAGGGGAAGGGGAGGAGAAGGAGAAGGAGAAGGAGAAGGAAAAGGAGAAGGAGAAGGAGAAGGTGGAGTAGTTTTAGTGATCATCCATCTCCAGAAATTGTTCCTTGTTTCTCTTTGTTCAGTTTCTTGAATTCTCTTGTTTTCTACTCCCAAATTCACAATTTCATTGACTGCAGTTAAAGGTAAGGGTTCCCCTCGCACATACATGCTAGTCGTTCCCGACTCTAGGGGGCGGTGCTCATCTCTGTTTCAAAGCCGAAGAGCCAGCGCTGTCCGAAGATGTCTCCGTGGTCATGTGGCCGGCATGACTAAATGCCAAAGGCGCACGGAACGCTGTTACCTTCCCACCAAAGGTGGTCCCTATTTTTCTACCTGCACTTTTTACGTGCTTTCGAACTGCTAGGTTGGCAGAAGCTGCGACAATTAACGAGCTCAACCCATTACGCCGTGCTAGGGATTCGAACCGCTGAACTGCCGACCTTTCGATCAACAAGTCTTAGCCACTGAGCCACTGCATCCCTACTGGTGTTATTAGTCAATAAATCCTGATGCCATTAACCTGGAATAGAAACAAGCTAAGATTTGGTTTTTGACAGCCTTCTGGAAGAGGACATTCAAAACAGAAGTGAAGGCTGAGTAAAACCTTATTTTCCATTCACATTTTTTCACATTGATTTCTAACCCTGGCTCAACCAGTCTGTCTCCTTACAGTCACATTAATGCCACCCCTTCTTGAAACCCCTAATGCTTCCTTGATCCTCAATTTCACACTACCTCCTACCCATTAATTAACTCATCTACACCCACTTAATCTACTTTTTTTTAATCAATCCATGAGCCTTTCCAGGTGTTCAAAACTCTTGCATTAGAACTGAAGGGAAGGGAGTTGTGTGGTACCATCCACCCTGTATTTCGTGGTTAGGGGGTCTACAGCAGGAAAGTAGTTATTATGGATGAGAGAGAGAGAGAGAGAGAGAGAGAGAGAGAGAGAGAGAGACAGAGTAATTTAGTTTGAAATTAAATACCTGTTTACCTATTTTAACCTTTCTGAACCCATATATCAACTAAAATCCAGCATTTTGCAATGAAGTTTGCTAATCAAAAAAAAAAAAAAGGAGAAGTACATTTGGAAAATGTCTGCATAAAAAATAGAGCATAATTTCTTGAACACAAAATATTGGATGTCTGTACTTTTTAAAAAAATGTTTTGTTTTAGGCAGAATTACCTAAAACATGGATCAGCAACCTGAGGTTCTGGAGCCGCATGTGGCTCTTTCACCCCTCCGCTGTGACTCCCAGTTACTCAAAATCTGCGTCACAACTACCAATGTGCAACACCCACCAGCACACAATTTATTGAGCTTTTCAACCCCCGGTAGGCCAACCATGGATAAATCCAAGAAAAGAAAAGTTTCAGAAGAAAACAGAACATTTAATTCAACTACTTATGCTAGTTTTGTGGCCGCTCAAGAAATAGTCAGGCACAGGAAGAGTTTTGTGGCTCCCGGTGTTTTCTTTTCTGTGGGAAATGGATCCAAATGGCTCTTTGAGTGTTTAAGGTTGCAGACCCCTGACCTAAGAAGACTTACTAACAAAGAGGCTATGTGCAAAAACGCTAATATGAATTATGCTAAACTTTACAAATCTTAATGAAACGTTTATGCAAAATACACAGAGGATGAGAATACCGAAATGGAAAGAACCGAAGTTTTCAACAAGAAAATGAAAAACTGTGAGAAACAGATGCCCCATTCTTTGTTTCTATACTCGTAAAAGTTAGCTGAGGAAATTTAACACATATAATAGTTCTAAATCGCACAGGGAACGTATATAAAGTAATAGGTTCCTCACTGCAGATCATGAAGGTGGGTGGAGATGAGCTGGAGCAGGACTGATGGGCACTAAAAACAAGTGAATTTACCCATTTTGTTTCTTCTCAGTGGGATAATAACTGTACCTTTTCTTCCTGAACAAAAGAAAAAGAAGCAACCTAGAACTAAGGAGACAGTTAGAACAATTAATCAGTGGAACAACTTGCCTCCAGAAGTTGTAGATGCTCCAACACTGGAAGTTTTTAAGAAGAGATTGGATAAACCTTTGTCTGAAATGGTATAGGGTTTTCTTCCTGAGCTGGGGGTGGACTAGAAGTCCTCCAAGGTCCCTTCCAACTCAGTCATTCTATTCTATTCCTATATTTCCTATATTGATCCAAACAAAATATTCCCTCCCTTTTTGCAGAAGATTTTTTTCCTTGTGAAACTTCCTGCATCCTATATAATATTAACTTAGTATGGGGGCAAGTGGCAAATTCTTAAGATTTTTACAAGAATGCCTGTAAAAATGAGAAAGAGAGAGAGTGGAGAAGAAAGAAAGAGAAAAACTAAAGAGGAAAAAAAGAATTAGATAAATGCTTATGGGCACCTCATTTTTTAAAATGTCTTGCCTCTGCAAAATATCATTAGCACCTTAAAACATTGATCAGAAGGACTTTTACCACTTGTGACTTTAATCAATCCTCTAAAAGTTACAAAACTCACTGAGCAAAATATGAATGTCAGGGCATTCATTTCCATGCGTCATAAATTCCATGAATAACCCACCTGAAGCAATCTTGAACGAACAGGAGGTATGTACTGGGATGGGCTCAGTTAAAAAGGGGGAGAATTGGAGGTGACTTTTAGGATGAGCCTATGTCGCATCATCAATGGTCAGTTCATCAATGCCAGCTAGAAGGGTTAGGCTGCAATATTCAGATGTGGAATAGAACACAATTACCAGGAGAATTTATTTTATTTGCATCAGTGGTGAAATCCATTTTTTTTTACTACCGGTTCTGTGGGCGTGGCTTGGTGGGCGTGGTGTGGCTTGGTGGGCGTGACTTGGTGGGTGTGGCAGGGGAAAGATACTGCAAAATCTCCATTTCCAGCCCACTCTAGGGGAAGGATACTGCAAAATCCCCATTCCCTCCTCACTCCAGGGGAAGGATACTGCAAAATCCCCATTCCCACCCGACTCCAAGGGAAGGATACTGCAAAATCCCCATTCCCTCCCCACTCCAGGGGAAGGATACTGCAAAATCCTCATTCCCTCCCCACTCTGGGGCCAGCCAGAGCTGATATTTGCCAGTTCTCCGAACTGCTCAAAATTTCCGCTACTGGTTCTCCAGAACCTGTCAGAACCTGCTGGATTTCATCCCTGCTTTGCATTCTCTTATTAGAAAAAAAAAAGCAATGAAAGTGGGGGGGAAATCACTCCCAGATTTCCCCCCCCCTTCATCTTCAGAACTACTTCTACATCCTTCATGGCATTGCCAATAGATTGCAGGTGTAGACTGTAATGAGCTGACAAAAGTAAGTCTGCCAAGAGCGTTATGACATTTTTGTGTGCAGTGGAAATTCATGCTAAAATCTGCTTGTGGGCTGACATCCATGGCTCTGTTTAACAGTGCCTCTAACTGGTCTTTGAGAGCTATAAACGGCATGTGGTTCCTGCTAAGGCTGTTTTAATTGGTTATTGCAGCGCAGTGTGAGATTCATATCTGTTCAAAAGCATTAGCTTGCCTCCCTGTGTATAGCTCTGAAAATTCATGTGCTTAAAGATGCAAAGAGGAGTGGGATGCGATTTCAGCAGCCTATGATGGGAGAGGAAAAGAGGAAAATTTCCTGTGAGTTACGCTTGGGCTTTATGGAAAGCGCAAATAATAATATAGAATATAGCATTCTTTACTGGCCAAGTGTGATTGGACACCCAAGGAAATTTGTTTTTGGTGCATGTGCTCTCAGCGTACATAAAAAGGCAAGATACATTTATCAAGAATCATAAGGTACAACACTTAATGATAGTTGTAGGGTACAAATGATATAAGCAACAAAATTACAGTCATACAGTCATAAGTGGGAGGAGATGGGTGATAGGAACAATGAGAAGATTAATAGTAATGCAGCCTTAGTGAATAGTTTGACAGTGTTGAGGGAATTATTTGTTTAGCAGAGTGATGGCTTTCGGGGAAAAACTATCCTTGTGTCTAGTTGTCTTGGTGTGCAGTGCTCTATAGCGTCGTTTTGAGGGTAGGAGTTGAAACAGTTTATGTCCAGGATGTGAGGGGTCTGTAGATATTTTTCCAGCCCTCTTTTTGACTCGTGCAATATACAGGTCCTCCATGGAAGGCAGGTTGGTAGCCATTGTTTTTTCTGCAGTTCTAATTATCCTCTGATAATCATGTCTATCATGTTGGGTTGCAGAACCCAACCAAACAGTTATGGAGGTGCAGATGACAAACTCAATAATTCCTCTGTAGAACTGTATCAGCAACTCCTTGGGCAGTTGAGCTTCCTGAGTTGGCGCAGAAAGAATGGTGGTAATAGTGAAAAATATTATGCAGATATGAAATTCATCTTACACTATCCTGCAGAGGTGGGTCAAGATGTACCAACATAAATGATCCAAATATATAACAGATTGAAAAGAAACAAAGAAAGGCTAAAAATGCACTGAAAATAACTGCAGAAAAGTTTGATAAAGATAATCTTATTTTCCCTTTGTCATAAAAAAAAAACCTAGTTCAAATGTTGACAGAGAAGTGGTTTTGGAAATCAAATTCTGCAAATTCTTTTGGACTGCTCAATCCACATGTCTTGCTTTTAAATTTTAAAATGTATAAATATGTACGTTTTAACATTTTTAAATTAAATGTTAAAATGTATTTATTAATCCTGGGCAGCTGATGATATTCCAATCATGTTGGATAATTCTATGAACGTCAGTGTCAAAAACTGAACCAGATGGACATTTATTTACGAGTTATTCAGAACAGGCAAGAGATTTTATTTTAAAAAAGCCAGCTTTTCCAAGCCACTTCAAGCCACTAGCAAGCTTTCTTGTTTTGATGGCAAGCTTTTCCAAAAATTGAAACACCTGGGGGAGAAAAATACACAGGTTTCAGCAAGAAAAGTGAAGGAAAAAGTTCATGAACCCGTGTTAGTTTCGCTCGGTCTGCAAAGAAACCCACAAATCATTGCACAACGGCCTGTAAACCTCAGGACTCCTTCATGTTATAATTTGGGATGCTAGTGCCAGTGTCATATAAGGAGAGAGGTGATTATTCCTCAAGATCCTGAAGATTCCTCTCAAGGAGTGCCAACATGAGTGCTTTCGATGGAATTAGCGTTATCTGGAAGAACACAGCTGCATCCATTGCCTTCACTAAATAACATCAGTGCCATGTGTAATTGCATTAGATAAGTATGATAGTTACCTTTATTAGAAACGTAATTGCTGATCTTCAGCTAGAAAGTCTGGCTGAGAATGTCGTTCTTTTTCTTACGTTCCTTCGGATCAAATAATAACTTAACCAAACAGTGTGATACAACCACCGACTGAAGGAGAGGAGGACCCGATATTGGGGAGGGGGGCAGTGGTGGGTTGCCCACGGTTCGGACCGGTTCTATAGAACCGGTAGTAAAACCGGCGGGAGGCTCCACCCACCAACCCTGACATCATCAGAACGCTTCTGCGCATGTGCGCAGCCCCGTTGTGAACCGGGTAAGTAAAGGTAAGTAGAACCCACCCCTGGAGGGGGGGAGTGTGATTTAAAAGAGTCAATTAGGTAGAGGAAACATTTCAAATCAAATCCTTAGGTCCGTGATGGCGAACCTATGGCGCGCGTGCCCAAAGTGGCACATGGAGCCATGTCGCCTGGCACACGAATGGCATCACCCGTTCTTCTTCGGCGTTTCAGGCACGCATGCACACGCGACGATCAGCTGGCCTTTGTGCGTGCGGCAGTGCCAGAAACTGGAAGAGCTGGTCTTCTGTTTTCCTGCATGAGCATGTGCACTGGCCAGCTGATCGTTGTGTGCACATGCACGCCAGAAACCCAGAAGACTAGCTGTTCAGTGTGCATGGGTCTGCCGGAAACCATAAATTCATTTTCAAGCATGTGCATGTGCCTGAAGCAGCTCCTCTTCCGGGTTGCAACCCAGATGAGTGCATAAAGCACATGTGCGCACACTCACTTTTCGGTACTTGATGCCAAAAAGATTCACCATCACTTCCTTAGGTTTTTATCTGCCCTTTTCCCAAGGGAACACAGGCAGTCTGGTGAGATTCTTGTAGATGGGTGATCAACAATAAAGAATCTTATTTGATCCATTCACGGAGCTGTTCTGGCTGCTTGCATCGAACAATTGCAGATTGGTTTATGAATAGGATGGGAAGACCTTTAACAAGCCTGAATCTCAAAGAATGGAGACGTGGAGGCAGAACTGAATGTGAGAGAAGGCAGAGTGATACATTGATCCTTTCAGAGAAGAAGTCTTGAGAGTTTTGCTCTTAAGCGTCTGTCTTTGAAAATCCTATATTTCCTTGGATTGCTCAATTGGGATTCAGAAGAAGCCTAAAACAGGCTGATCTTCTTTCATCTTCTTCGGGTTAAAGACAGCTATATGATTTTGGCTCATTAAGATAGAAATAATTACGATCAATTTACTTTTGAATAAGCACTTAACAAACTGCTACACATCCATAAATTGATATACATTTCATCATAAAGTGGATAGAAAGGGAGTGAGATGAGGAAAAATAGATTTGATAGATTTGTTCATCTCCAGAAGATGTCAAAAATTCAATGCAAACATGGCTGCAGTTTATCCATTGTAAAGCAAAGTCTCATTCGAAGGGAGAGGGCATCTACTACTCGTGAAAGTCCATTAAATTCCAAAGTCCATCATCTGTGATCAATTACAGGTTTGCATAATGATGCCATGAAAAAAAATATTCTCTCATTGCCCAAATGACATACTGTGTCAGGCCTGGAAGCCATCTTTTTTATTAGGCCTTCAGACCAGTGGTGGTTGCTCCTGGTTCTGTCTGGTTCTTTAGAACCGGTAGTAAAAGCAGTGGGAGGCTCCGCCTACCCGCCCGGACATCATAAATGATGATCTTTACATGCACAGAAGCTTCTGCGTATGCGCACACTCCCATTGCAAACCGGTTGTAAAGGTAAGTAGAACCCACACCTTCTTCAGACCTGCCACATTTACTACTATGGGAAACTGGAAGGGGGGATTGTGTGGAGCATGGGTGATACATAGTCATATGTATCACCCATTCTCAGAGAGTCAAGGACATCTTGCCCTGCACCTGGAGGGCTGTGACTGGGCAGCATCTCCAATTGGGATGGTGCTTTAATTGGACCATGTGATGGACTTGTGGGTGTTGGGCAGGGACTTGAACTTTCCTTTAGGTGAGGAAAGCCCTAGAAGCTTTCAGATTTGGGTTTCCCCAGATGTGCCAATATCTCTAATAGAATGTAATTTTGAGGAAACTCAATCCTCAGAGTTTTCTTTCATTGGGGGTGTTACTTGGAACCCCGACATACTGTTTCGTCAGGACAGTGATCAGACAATTAATTCTTTCGGATCCAAAGACAATGAGCACACCAGTAAATAAAACTATTCTAAGTGTTCTTATTAACTCAAGGAAACAGATTTGAAAGGATAATATAACAAGCACTCATACCAACCAAGATGATACTCAAATCTCATTCAAAGTTCCAAGAGCTCCTTGATAAGGACAGCAGAGTTAAGTCAAGAGGGTCAGTCTCCACAGTACCCAGTATCCAGTACCCAGTACCCAGTGCTAGGTTCTATGCAGAAGCTCCCAATCGACAACAATACCATTTTTTTTTTAATCAAAACCTGAAGCCATGACTTCATGGCTCTATTATGGTCATGAGATTGCAAGTCCTGACCTTGACTGGTTGGCACAATGACTCTAGGATGGGAATCAAAAGTTGGAGGCCCTCACAGTGAGAAAAGCTTTGAAGCTGTAACAGTAACAGAGTTGGAAGGGACTTTGGAGGTCATCTAGTCCAACCCCCTGCTCACGCAGGAGACCTATACTACGGATTCGAACCGCCGAACTGCCAGACCTTTCTGATTGACAAGCTCAGTGTCCTAGCCACTGAGCCACCTAGCCAGGCTGTGCGAAGAGTTCTCTCCTTTATTCAGAAAAAAAACAAAACAAGGTTAGCTCAGAATGAGCTCTAAACATCTAGACTTTTTTTTTAATATGAAGGAGAAATCAAAATATGTCACTAAACTCGTTGAAATAACAATGGTCTTCTGTATTGCCACTACACATACTTTAACAGAAATGACATAAATATAACATACATTTAAGTTTTTCATTAGACTATTGAAGATGGAATTGTGTTACAGTATATATTGTCTGGGAACGTATCTTGAAGAAAAAAATATCCATTGCATCCAATTAGTTAAATGAGGATCTTTTGAATCAAATTTTAACCATATTGGGGGAATTTTCTCCTCTAATAAAATTGTCTAATCAGACATCCTAGAATTATTTTCATTTAAAGAGAACTTTGTAAAAGGTAGGATTTGGGGGAAGAGTACTGTGACTCAACAACCCATAATTTGTGAGCTGCATATTACTGCCAGCGTCCTTTTCCAACCCTCAGGACATACTTAAAAAGTAATGTCAGCTGCCATCTCAATGCTTTTTTTGTGCTTTGCTACTATTTGCCAACAGACTGCCATGAACTATGGGAAGGAGGGAAGGCAAGGGGGAAAGCGAAAATAAGTGCTGCATCTCTTCAAGGCACTGCTTCAAGGTCACCCAGTATACCAGCTGCATACCAGCTGCATACCATCCTGCATTTGAACCAATGGTTACAAAAACATCCTTCCTAAACCTGACTGGTCACAGGGGGTGGGCAATGGGAGGTAGCTAAGGGAGGGAAAAGTTGAATTTAGGGCTTTTAGTGCGCAATTCTCAGTTCTGGCTATGCATTACTGCAAAACACTTGGTTTCTATTAAAATTACCTTTCTCAATAAATGGAGTCAAGGATCGTTTCTATTTAGAGGTTTACGTGATGGCAGGTCTCACAGGTAAACTGTATATTTGATGATTAAGGTGTTCATTTCCTGTATTAAATAGTCCAATGTTTGTTTATTTATTTGGTACATATGAGGTTGTAATTGGGTCAAATGGAAACCATTTTTCCCCTTAAGCCAGTAAAAAATTAAAAAGAAAACTATATATTATATTTTTTATCCCAGGCAGCTGATCCCTGCTTTATTCCAATTTATGGAGGCAAATAAAATGTTTGAAAAGTATGAATGTCCATGAAGTCAAGCTTGACATGGAGACATGACTTTGAATTGGTGAGATCATTTAGAGTTGAATCCGCTGTATACTTTATAAGAAAGTTTCACTTCTGAATAAATATGGGGAGGATTCTAACGAAACAATGTATTTTTGAGCTGTATTTGGAAAGACCCAAGGTCCAAAATCCTGGATAGCCTTTGTTTCTGAGTCAGAGGTTGAGTATAGTGCTAAACAGAAGTATGTCAAATTGAGAACAGAAAAATACCCCCATTCCCATATTTGTTTTAGGCAACTAAAGCAATGTTGTGCGATCACTTGGTCATTCCAAGAAGTCCTATGAACATACTCCTATGAATACCAGGAACCTAAATGTAAGAGAACAGAAAGCACAAGCACTTCAGGTCATTCCATGCAGTGAATAAAATAAGTCCACAATATGCACATGTGCATGCACCTACCGTGTTTTCCTGAAAACAGGACCCTGTCATATATTTTTTTGAACCCTAAAATAAGCGCTTGGCCTTATTTTCAGGGAGGTCTTATTATTTTGGGGTGCGTGGAGCAAGATTGGGCTCCTCTTGCCATCTTACCTGATTTCCAGCTCTGCGTTTAAATATTTTCAGAGGGAGGGCTTATTTTTGGGAAAACAGGGTAACCCAGGGTCCTATTGTGTGTCTTTTTACTTCTACCTGGGGTTCTCTTCTGGATTGCTTTCAGTGTGCTTTCAGTTTTGGAGGTGCCTAAGTTTACTCCACCTGGCTCAAGGTGAGATTTAAAAAAAAACAAAAACCCAAATCTAGCCTTGAGCAACTATCCTCACAGATTGATTTACGGAGCTTGACAACATAATGTACTTCCATTAGCTCTATTAGCATAGAAAAAGGTTAGTGAGCCATCACGGGTTGATGGAACTAAAGCAAAATCCTTAATTAAACTAAAGTTCCTTTAAACATTGTAATTATCTGAAAGGCAACACCTGTAATGTGGGAATGACTTTGGGAGACAGGAAGAAGAGCCGCAGACTAGCAATGGTTAGATTAGAGGCACCTTAGACCACAGAAGGAATAGGAGTGTAGCACATATCTCAGAAAAGACCCTCCCTAGACTCGTAAGATCGATGGCAGCCTTGTGAGATAGTCCAGACACAAAGCACAGTCAGGATTATTAGCTCTTTAATGTAAGGTTACATTACTGTTTATTTATTTGCTTGTTTGTTTGACTTGTGTGTCATCCAAGATGCACATGAGGAAAGGTTGGGTCTTCTCTTAATCTGTTAGCCACCTCCAGAGTGATGCATTCCTGTTAGGGCCCCAACCCAACTGGCAGAGTCAAGTCTTCGGACCTTTATGGAAGGTCGCAAGGATCTAAGGATCTAAGAGCCGCGGTGGTGCAGTGGTTAGAGAGCAGTACTGCAGGCTACTTCTGCTGATTGCTGGCTGCCAGCAGTTTGGCAGATCGAATCTCACCAGGCTCAAGGTTGACTCAGCCTTCCAACCTTCCGAGGTGGGTAAAATGAGGACCTAGATTGTTGGGGGGCAATATTCTGACTCTGTAAAACTGCTTAGAGAGGGCTGTAAAGCACTATGAAGCAGTATATAAGTCTAAGCCTAGGTGCTATTGCTATTTCACCTGGGGGGGGCACAATGTTCCAAAGGAGAAGAGCCACAGCAGAAGAAGCTCTTCTCCGGGACCCTGTCAGCCAAAATTCCTTGACCAATAGGGTTGGCAGCATGTCCCTTCTACTGGCTTGGTAGGAGCAAGCCAATCCAATTGGGATGAGACATTTTCTCAGATAGCCTGGACCCATACTATGAAGGGATTTAGAGGTGATAAGAAACACCTTGAATTGTACCCAAGTTCAGCTTGCAGAACAGTGATGTAATGTGGGCCACCGTAGGGGGCTCAAGAACTGCCCATGCCACCACATTCTGCACCAGTTGCAGCTATAGGGGTTTACCAGGCAGAGCCTGAGGGCTGAGTCAAATACATCATCTGTCTAGAATCCCTACATTCCCAGAAGAAACCTAAGTCCAGCCCCTACTCCCCCTGAGGTGGGTTTCAGCAGGTTCTGACCAGTTCTGGAGAACCGGTAGCAGAAATTTTGAGTAGTTCGGCGAACCGGTAAATACCACCTCTGACTGGCCCCGTCCCCATCTATTCTCTGCCTCCCGAGTCCCAGCTGATCGGGAGGAAATGGGGATTTTGAAGTAACTTTTCCCTGCCACGCCTACCAAGCCACACCCACCAAGCCATGCCATGCCATGCCATGCCATGCCATGCCCACCAAGCCACACCCACAGAACAAGCAAATGCAGAACAAGACTCTGAAATAGATTCTTTTCACCGTGGCAACATTCCTCTCTGAACGCTCTCGAAAAGAAAACAAATCTCTCGCAAGGCCAATTGGAAATCAAAGCGAGTGCATATTTATGACTCCTGAAAGTTGTTTAAAACAATGTTCTGAAAACGGGTATTGAAATCCACTTCACACGAAAGTCGTATTCTCTGAAATCAAGGAAAAATGAGGGGAGGAGATCAAAGTTTTCCAGGCTGCCTGGCTTTGCATATAATCGTTCTTTATCAGCTCTGAGCTGCATTAAAAAGAGGCAAGGCTGCCGACAAAGAAAATATTAAATGAAGCGATGCATAATACCGTAATTATAAGGATGGTGCTAAGAAACAATAATTGTAGGATAAATTATCATCAAGAGATATTTCCAAACATATACCAAAAAGGCATGTCATTATCAAACAATTATTTCAAGGTTCATCTGCATATTAAAAGGAGAAATGGAATACTCCCTCTCTTTTTATTTTCTTCTTCTGCCACAACTGGGGGTGGTAGAAATGTTCAAAATAGTTTACGGGAACGAAATACACAACACCCCGGTAATAGCTAAGGGCGGGATTAATGCTTTGAGTTTCTGGCCAAGTGAGACTTGTTAACATCCAAAAATATGCAGGCTGATCGGGCCTTCAGAGATTTCTGTTGTGCCTTTCAGTCAGTAAATGAGCATACAATAGACAGAAGATCAGGACTGAGTAGCTCTACTTCAGCTTCAACCACAACAATACATGAGCACACAATAGATACAAATTTAAAGTAAACCGCTCCAAACTCGACTGCAGAAAATACAACTTCAGTAACAGAGTGGTCAATGCCTGGAATGCACTACCTGACTCTGTCGTTTCTTCCCCAACCCCCAAAACTTTAACCTTAGACTGTCTACTGTTGACCTCACCCCATTCCTAAGAGGTCTGTAAGAGGCGTGCATAAGAGCACCAGCGTGCCTTCCGTCCCTGTCCTAAGGTTTCCCTTTTTATTCGTATCCATTTCATATATTCATAATCATGTTTTATACTTTTATCTGTTATATATGCTTGACAAATAAATAAAATAAAATAAATAAAAAGTAAAATAAATAAAATAAAATAAAAATAAATAAAAATACATGGAGGAAACAATTTCCTGAAGGCCATACCTTCCAGCCTTTCCCTAGTAAAATTCAGGGAGACCTACAGGAGGGAACCAAAACAGATCCGCAGAGGACTTCTAAAATGTGCCTCTAATCTTAATTTTTTAAAAAGATGCTATGTATTGAATGTTCAGATCACCTCAGATCCAATTTACAAATGCATATTGAGCTGCTCTAAGAATTGAGGTCCATCAATGCTTCAAACAAACAAACAAACAAATAATAGAATCAATACAGTGAACCAACGTGAAGATTTTATTTGAAAAAAGAATTGAGCGAATCTCCCTCAGTTGGCAACATTGGGTTAAATCTTCACACAGCAGTAGATGCTGAATTAACTCACTGTAGTTTTCATTAAATTAAATCAAATCAACTTTTGCTTTTGTCCTGGCTCCATCCATTTTGAGGAATGCTATTGTTGCGTCAAAAGATGTGTGGATCTCAATCTAGGGGGAGAAACGTGATGCTTTCTTGCCTTAGCAAGATATTTGACAGAGACATACAAAACATTTGCTAGACCAGTTCTTGAATACAGCTCATCTGTCTGGAACCCGCACTGCATATCAGACATAAATTCAATTGAGAGAGTCCAGAGATATTTTACGAGAAGAGTCCTCCATTCTTCTAACCGCAATAAAATACCTTATGCCACCAGACTCCAAATTTTGGGTTTAGACAACTTAGAACTACGCCGACTTCAGTCTGACCTAAGCATGGTACATAAAATTATCTGTCACAATGTCCTTCCTGTCAATGACTACTTCAGCTTCAACCACAACAATACACGAGCAAATAATAGATACAAACTCAAGGTAAACCGCTCCAAACATGATTGCAGAAAATATGACTTCAGCAACAGAGTGGTCAACGCCTGGAATGCTCTACCGGACTCTGTGGTTTCTTTCCCAAACTCCCCAAACTTTAACCTTAGACTGTCTACTGTTGACCTCACCCCATTCCTAAGAGGTCTGTAAGGGGCGTTCATAAACGCATCAGCGGGCCTACCATCCCTGTCCTAATATTTGTTTTTATTTACTCTTTTCATGTATTCAAATTATGTTTATACTTTTACCTGTTATCTTATCTATGCTTGACAAATAAACTTATGATTATGATATAACAAAAGGCCAAGCTGGAGCATGAATCCCATTAAAAAGATGGTTAAATTCATAAATTTTAGCACATAAGCATGTGTGTAATTAAATAGATCGCTGCAAGGTTATTGCATAAATGTGTTACATCCATGTAACTCTAACTTGCATACCATGCTTACCTTGGTTAATTGAACCATAGTTTGTTAAAATAATCCAGGTTTTCTAGGTTCGTGCGACATATTGAAGCACAGGAACCAGTGATCTGATCAGAAATAAAGATTCCCCACGAAATGCGATGTCATCTCTCTCTCCAATACAGTACTTATATCTTTTTATTCTGCTCTTACATTTTGACTGACTTATTCATGTACCTTTAGAGGAGTGTCATTATCTCACAGAACACAGGCCATAATTGGACATTTTCCTGACAGGTTAAGCTACATTTCTAAAAATTTGCAAATGCAAACCCCAAAGCCATTCCCAACTCTAGAAAAGATAACTCCAATCCAATTTTTTCCCCTCAAAGAATACTTAATGTGGATCCTTTAGCAGTCACAAATGGAATGGGGCAACAATAAGATTTGTCTCTTACAAACACACACACACACACTCATACACACACACACACACACACACACACACACACACTGACAGAGAATCAGGTCACTACTACTAAGTACAGAGTAGTAGTACTACTACTCTGATTTACTAAAACAAACACCCAGGAATAGTGAAGCAATAGCTTGAAAAGACTGGTATTTAAAATCTGTAAGATTTCGTATCTCATATTAACCGAGTCAGAATTGTGGACTATTTTAGTAGGTTGTCTGCATAGATTTGTGTGGAATGGGTGTGAATGCAATGGGTAGGACCAGCCCAACTACCAAATTCAAATGCATCCCTTTGGATGGTAAATTTGTTGGGTAACACATTGGAGCCAAGGCCCTTCATTTTGACAAGACAAAGTTCCATAATGGGAACTAGGATAGTAAATTACTAAGAGGCTATTCATTATGTGGCTACTATAGGCACATAATAAATAAGTGGCTATAATAAATAAAGTAATTAATGAATAATAATACATTTTGTAGAACCACATTTGGGATACTGAGGCCAGTTTTGGTTGCCACGATAGGAAAAAAAAAATGTTGAGACTCTAGAAGGAATGCAAAGAAGAGAAACAAAGATGATTAGGGGACTGGAAGCTAAACATGTGAAGGTTCTTTGGCTTTGAAACAGAGATGAGAACCGCCCCTAGAGTCGGGAATGACTAGCACATATGTGCGAGGGGAACCTTTACCTTTTACCTTTACTCTATTGAAAAGAAGGACAAGGGATGATATGATAATATTGAAGGAGTTGCCATAAAGAAAATGGAGTTCTCCATCTATTCTCCAAAGCATCTGAAATCAGGACAAGAAGTAATGGATTGAAACTAATCAAGGAGAGAGCCCAACCTAGAATTAAGGAGAAATTTCCTAACAATGAAAACAATTAACCAGTGGAACAGCTTGCCACCAGAAGATATTGGACAGCCATTTGTCTGCAATAGTATAGGGTCTCATGATCAAGCAGGGAGTTTATATTAGAAGATGTCCAAGCTTTCTTCCAATTCTGATATTCTGTATTCAATCACCCTTCTCGATATCTTGTACCGTGTTTTCCCGAAAATAAGACCCTGTCTTATATTTTATTGAACCCCGAAATAAGCGCTTGGCCTTATTTTTGGGGAGGTCTTATTATTTTGGGGCACATGGAACAAGATGGGGTTCTTCTTGCCGTCTTACCTGATTTCCAGCTCTGCGTTTAAATATTTTTGGGGAGGGCTTATTTTTTGGGGAGGAGGCTTATTTTAGTGCATGCGCTCAAAAGCCCAATTGGGCTTATTATCAGGGGATGTCTTATTTTCGGGGAAACAGGGTTCGTAAGTTGAATACAAGAACCCAACACTTTTTCCATTATTAATTGACTGCTCTTATGGCAGCATGACAGAATGCAATTAATGGTCCTAATTTCTGGACAAGATCTGTTTAACTTGTACATATTTTTAAACTTGTATTTTATGTCTTATACTATGCCTTATTTTAACTGTGATGCTTCCGACCAGTAGTGGGTTCCTCCCGGTTTGGCCTGGTTCGGGCGAGCCGGTAGCGGTGACGATATGATGTCACCGAACTGGTTCTCTTTGTTTGCGAGCTGGTCCCTCCTGCCCCCCTCCCCCCCGCGTTATTCTTACCTTTTATTTGGCCCCACCCCCAATCTATTGCTGCCTCCCGAGTCCCAACTGATTGGCTAGATGGAAAAAAACTGTTTAAACTCTTGCTGCGGGGCTTCAAAGGGCTGCCCTACAGCTGATCAGTGTTAAAAGGCAGTGTGGTGGTAGACTGGTGCCTCCAAAAACGAATGAGTAGACCAGTGCCTCCAAAAACGAATGAGTAGACCGGTGCCTCCAAAAACAAATGAATAGACCGGTGCCTCCAAAAACAAATAGGTAGACCGATGCCTCCAAAAACAAATGAGTAGTCCGGTACAGCTCTGCAAGCAGTTAAAAGCCTGGTAGACCAGTACCTCTGCTAAATCCTAAAGAATTGTCACATGACCATCAAGCCACACCCACAAAATAAGCCACGCCCACAGAACCGGTAGTAAAAAAATTTAGAACCCATCCGTACTTCCGACACAGATAAACGAAACAATTTGCCACTTTCTTTTCTGATTAGGAAGAAACCAGAGGCTAAACTAAAATTTCTGCAAAACTGAAGGCAACTGTAAACAAATCCTGAAGGTATTTTGGCACAGCACTCAAAAAATTTCAGAAAATTGTATCCTGCTGACCATGTGTGCCTTTGACTTTTTTTTTTTCTTTCTAAATTTGATTTATATGCCGCCCTTCTCCGGAGACTCAGGGCGGCTTACAATGCGTTAAGGAATAGCCTTCATCCTTTTGTATATTTATACAAAGTCAGTTTATTGCCCCCACAACTGGGTCCTCAATTTACCTACCTTAGAAGGATGGAAGGCTGAGCCAACCTTGAGCCTCGGGAGATTTGAATTTGCAGTAATTGCAGGCAGCTGGTCTTAATAACCAGCTTAATAACAGGGTGCCTTAGACCACTGTACTACCAAGGCTACTAAGACTTGACAGAAATATGAAGAATGTATTAACTGTATACTACTAGGTACCAGTTAGATTGATACATCAGCTCTTAATGTTTGCTGTTATTTAGTATGCAATGTTAAGACTAAAAATTATGATAGATGCTGATAAAAAGGCAAGCCAGGAAAAAGAAAGGATTTCATGGTGCAGAGACTCAAAATTTGAGTCTATTTAGTTGCAAAATGACATGTGTGTTGGCACCAGGACTGCTATCTCACCAATATAAAAATGAATCACTTTTTGGCACATCAGCCATTCAACCTGGAACACTTCCCAGCTATTTTTAGTCTTTCCCAGATGTACTGAATTAACTCAACCAACAATATTTCTGGAATTGCTTTACTGCCCCTAAATTCCAACACTGGCTTAACGTTACATAAAAATATGTATAGTGATACAAATTCTCCCCCTTTCTCGGCATAAATGAATGATTTTTTTTTCAATTTAACAACAATGCTGAAAAGTGTGAGAATATGGCATTCAGAGAGACCGGGGGGGGGGGGGATGAAGGTTTCTCGGTGGATCATCCTTTTAGTTTCTTCCAAGTTGTCAGTTTTCAAGGCTGGCGTTTGCTTTGATCTGTTTCCATAACAGTTTGCAAACTATGTTTTGAGTTTAGCCCTAAGAAAGCTGTAGAAATGTTAGTGAATATTTCTCCTTTGCTATTTCTTTTTTTTTTTTACATGCAAGTTACCTAATTGGTAACTTTACATGCTGAGTTTTTGCATGTCTTTTCAGTAGCTATCTGAAGATAGACATCTGATATCTGACAGAATAGAATAGAATAGAATAGAATAGAATAGAATAGAATAGAATAGAATAGAATAGAATAGAATAGAATAGAATAGAAAGAGCTGAGGTGGCGCAGTGGTTAGAGTGCAGTACTGCAGCTACTTCAGCTGACTGCTAGTTCAGCAGATCAGTGGATCAAATCTCACTGGCTCAAGGTTGACTCAGCCTTCCATCCTTCCGAGGTGAGTAAAATGAGGACCCAGATTGTTTGGGGCAGTATGCTATTTAGTATACTGTCTTCGGAGAGTGGGCGGCATAGAAATATGAAAGTAAATAGATAGATAGATAGATAGAATTGATTTGATTTGATTTGATTTGATTTGATTTGATTTGATTTGATTTGATTTGAATTCTTTATTGGCCAAGTATTATTGGACACACAAGGAATTTGTCTTGGTGCATATGCTCTCAGTGTACATAAAAGAAAAGATACATTTGTCAAGAATCATAAGGTACAACACTTAATGATAGTTGTAGGGTACAAATGATACAAGCAACAAAATTACAGTCATACAGTCATAAGTGGAAGGAGATGGGTGGTGGGAACGATGAGATGATTAATAGTAGTGCAGACTTAGTAAATAATTTGACAGTGTTGAGGAAATTATTTGTTTAGCAGAGTGATGGCATTCGGGGAAAAACTGTTCTTGTGTCTAGTTCTTCTGGTGTGCAGACTGAAGATAGGAGATACCTGAAGACCTGATTTTAGGAACTCCTGGATGGGATGGAATGCATCAAATAGCATTGCTTTTTATTGTATGTATACTGGGTTTTTATCCTTGTAAGATGCCTGGTTTACGCAGATGCTAAAAAAAAACAGCTAGGCATGTGTGTTACTTCTGGTCACCAGTCTTGTTCACATAGGAGAGACAACCCAGCCAATTAATTCACTTTGAAAGCTAGCAACATGTCATAGAAAATAATTGGATTATTTATTCGGTTACTATGTGTTTAGCCTTCCCAGCTACTATAAAGGAGACCGAAAGGCTGCCACGCCACAGTTCACTCCCTGATTTTTTTTTTATTATTATTATTTTCTCACACTAGAAGCAAGTCATAAAAATCAGTGATGATATGATGGGAGTTGACATATGTGTGGTGACAGGGTCTTAAGCATGATGAATTCCTCCCATGTGGCCACTGGTACAAAAATGGAAATGACCAAGAAAATGGACCACTAAGAGAACCTCATCTTCCAAGTACCCCTCTAGCAGTGGTGAAATCCAAATATTTTTACTACTGGTTCTGTGAGCATGGCTTGGTGGGCGTGGTGTGGCTTGGTGGATATGGCTTGGCAGGGGAAGGATACTGCAAAATCCTCATTCCCTCCCCACTCCTGGGGGAAGGCTATTGCAAAATCTCCATTCCCTCCCAGCCAGAGGTGGGATTTGCCAGTTCTCCGAACTACTCAAAATTTCCACTACTGGTTCTCCAGAACCTGTCACAATCTGCTGGATTTCACCCCTTCCCTCTAGGATCTTATATGGACATGTCTAGTAAGAGTTGACACATGGAATTTTAGTGATTGAGTGGAATTATCGTAATTCTCAGCACTAAATCTGATTAATTTGGAACTAAAACTGACCAACTGAGGAATTAGTTGACTAATCAGATGATCCTCTTTTGGAGGTCCAATAATTATAAATGTCTCATTGATCCAGTAAAGTAAATCATAGAATGAGGCAAAGTTTGTTGAATTAATAAAATTTAATAAAAGTAACTAGTTTTGCACTTCTCTCTCTGTGTATATGTATGTATGTCAGTATGTCAGAAATAGTTGGGATAGTTGGGATAGAGGAAAGACCCAAACAAAGAGGTTGCTGCATTCCTTGCCATAAATGATAGAAATAACGCAAGCAAAATTAGCATTTCAGAGTCTTTGATTTCAGTGAGAAAGAGCTGTAGTTCATCTCAACCAACAAAATCAATAGGATTTTAAAATGATTAACTGTGGCCGAAGTTCTTTGTAGTTATTAACACTGATCCAGCTAAATTAAATACTTTTCTACCCTGTTAGTTTCATTGAGGGGGTTAAATGAGTACCAATTTTCTCCTACTAAAATTAAATAGAATTAGGAAGCTATCTTTGTCAAGATTTGTAACCACAGAAATACAATTCCTTTGAGTTAAATATATTGTCAATTCCCCTCTCACTTAAATGAACACCATCTTACACAAACTTACCAGGGAAGTAATCAGTAAGACTCACTTTAGGTTAAAAAGCATGTAATTTTCTCTGGATCGTAGCCCAGATCTTCTGCCTGAATTTAGTTGTCTTTCCAAATTTCCTTGATTTTAGGATAGTCTAATCCACAATTAGCCATCTAGTTGGCAGCACCTTGGGGATCATGACTAATAATAACCAACTAAAGGGGATCAGTTCTGGCTTATACTCGAAGTAGAAACCTCTAGGACAGTGATGACTAATCTTTTCTGGACCGAGTGCCCAAAGTGCGTGCATGCGCGTGAACTCCCAAAATGCAATGCATGTGTGCGCCCCATTCATGCAACCCCCCATGCATGCGCCCCATGCATGCAGCCCTGTGCATGCGCCCCCGTGCATGTGTGCACAGGCTCCACGCATGCGCCCTGTCCCTCGTGACCAAGTAGACCAAGTAGAAACCCCTAGGATAGTGAAGGCTAACCTTCTCCGGACCAAGTGCCCAGAACGCACGCATGCACACGAACCCCCCAAATGCAATGCATGTGCACGCCCCATGCATGCACCCCACCCCCATGCATGAGCCCCCACATGCCCCCCTGTGCATGTGTGTGCCTCTGCATGCGCCTTGCCCCGTGCATGTACGCACGGGCTCCCTGATGCGCCCTGCCCCTTGTGCATGCGTGCACCCCCCCACACATATGCCCTGCCCACTGCACATGTGTGGCAGAGACCTGAAGACCAGCTGGCCAGCGGGAGGTGCGCATGCATGCGTGGCGGAGCTGAGCTGAGATGACAGCTTGCATGCCCACAGAGAGGACTCTGCGTGCCACCTCTGGCACACATGCCATAGGTTTGCCAGCACAGCTCTAGGAAATCCTAAAATAAGCTAGGATTTATTTATTTACGAATGAGGGCGAATATATGTGACCCAGGATAATGTTGCTGGATCCAATCAGGATTGGTCACCAGGACCAGAGGTTTAGTCTTCCGAGCTTTCGGACTTGTGCTGGAGCCCATCCTCAGGGAATGTCTCTCTAAGGTAAAGGTAAAGGTTCTCCTCGCACATATGTCGTCGTTCCCGACTCTAGGGGGCAGTGCTCATCTCTGTTTCAAAGCCGAAGAGCCAGCACTATCTGAAGACGTCTCCATGGTCATGTGGCCAGCATGACTAAATGCCAAAGGTGCACGGAACGCTGTTACCTTTCCACCAAAGGTGGTCCCTATTTTTCTACTTCCATTTTTTAAAGGCTTTCGAACTGCTAGGTTGGCAGAAGCTGGGACAAATAACAGAAGCTCACCCCATTACGCAGCACTAGGGATTCGAACTGCTGAACGGCCAACCTTTCGATTGACAAGCTCAGCGTCTTATCCACTGAGCCACCACGTCCCTAACTTCTCTCTAGCAGAATGTTATTTATTTATTTAGCTTATGGCAAGTAAGCTGGAAAGGGTGCATTAGCAAACTGCATCCATTTTGTCCTCCCCACACACCACAAAAAGTCACCAGGAGTCCAGCTTGACTTGAAAGAGATTAGCTAAATCCAGAATTAGTTTGGGTTGCAAAAGCATGTTATGCTTGCATTTTGTAATGCCAAAGGTGCTTTTTCAAAAGGCAACAGGGGCTTAACTTCAAGAAAGTTCCGTTGCCTTTTGAAAAAACACCTTTGGGCCAACAACAATCTGGATGACTGAGAATCGCCATTGACTGTTGCTTCTTATAACTTTCTCTCTCTCTTTTTTTTTTAAAAAAAATCCAGCGATGAGCTATCTAAATGCATTTATAAATTCATCACATTAAAATAATGGTGCGTAATTTAGTTACTTATTTATATATCAAACTTCTTAATCACACATCTCCCTCACAGAAGGGGCTTTTTATTATGTATGGGAAATAATAAATTATGGGTAAATGGCATCATTTTGCGGGAACTACTATTTTTACTTGATCTCAACAAACACCTCATCATGAATATTAATTGCTACTTGTAAAAGAAATCCTTTGCAACCTTACTGCAGCTTCCTTTTGTCTGAAATGGTATAGGGTTTCCTGCCTAAACGGGGTTGGACTAGAAGACCTCCAAGGTCCCTTCCAACTCTGTTATTCTATTCTATTCTCTAAGTACGGCAATGTATCCTTGGAGAAGAAAGGAAAGGAAAGGAAAGGAAAGGAAAGGAAAGGAAAGGAAAGGAAAGGAAAGGAAAGGAAAGGAAAGGAAAGGAAAGTGGGGGGGGAGGGAATCAAAGGTGGTCTGAAAGAAACACAAGCCAATATTGTATAACCGATTCTAAGTAGGTTTTTAATTTGTAAAAGCCACACAGCAAAGTAAGACTCTAACAACCCACCCACTTCTTTTGAATCCAGATCAAAGGGAGAGTTTTAAAGAAAAATAATGAGACATAACTTTATGAAGTCCCAGAAAAACCACTGTATTAACTAATTTTAGTCTCTAGCTTACAAAGTGAGCGCAATTTGGAAATTCTTTCTTTTCCCTCCAGTTTCAATCAGGGGTTATTTTGAAATGGAAAGGAAGCATGTACATATTACAAAATGCATTTTATAAATACTCATACCCTAATAAAAGCTTCCTCTACATTTATATTTATTGCTCAATAAATTATAGCAATAATCACAGCAGTTTCTCCTCCCATCACTTTTGATGGTACATTAACATCTCCTTTTAGCAACAGCAAAAAAAAAATATTGCAATAATTATACACATAGGAACATCTGAAGTTGTCTTATGACACAGCCTAGTTTGTAGTAACCACCGTGGGATGTCTCTAGCTGGACCACTTTGCCTTTGGGCAGAGGGTTTGCATCATTAAATGCTTCTATACGTTAGACAGCCCCACCCCCTAGATGAAAATTAACACATCAGGGAGGATTGAGCCAAATTTCTACCCTAACATAAAATTGTTATAATTTTGAAAAACAGGGAAAACATTGGAGATTTTTTACTATAACATTTGGAAAGCTGGAGACTGTGCATGGGTTCTGAAAACGGAAAAGCAGCAATGCTTCAGCTCTATGCCAGAGAAAGAGAGAACATGAGATTGACAGTTAAATAACTTATATTTTACCTTGAGAAGAAGTCAGACATAGTTATAGTTGTTATAGGTAGTACAGGTTATCATACTATTATGTTGTGGCAAAAGAGACTAGTTTGGAGTGGAGTGGTTTATAAGCCTTGGAAAATCAATACGTAAACTTCTTAGCAATTATTTATTTATGGAGATGGATGGATGGATAAAACAGATGATAGGTAGGTGCGGGGATAGATAGATAGATAGATAGATAGATAGATAGATAGATAGATAGATAGATAGATAGATAGATGATAGGTAGATAGATAGGTAGATAGATAGATAGATGATAGGTAGATAGATGATAGATAGATAGAGATAGATAGATAGATAGATAGATAGATAGATAGATAGATAGATAGATAGATGATAGGTAGATAGATAGATAGATGATAGATAGATAGATAGATAGATGATAGATAGATAGATAGATGATAGGTAGATAGATAGATGATAGGTAGATAGATAGATAGATAGATAGATAGATAGATAGATAGATGATAGGTAGATAGATAGATGATAGATAGATAGATAGATGATAGATAGATAGATAGATGATAGGTAGATAGATAGATAGATAGATAGATAGATAGATAGATAGATAGATAGATAGATAGATAGATAGATAGATATGATAGACAGTCAGTCAGTCAGTCAGACAGACAGACAGATGAAAGATTAACAGAGTTGGAAGGGACCTTGTAGGTCATCTAGTCCAATCCCCACCCCCCCACCCAAGCAGGAGACCTTACACCATTTCTGACAGATGGCAGTCCAGTCTCTTCTTGAAAGCTTCCAGTGATGAAGCTCCTACAACTTCTGATAGATAGATAGATAGATAGATAGATAGATAGATAGATAGATAGATAGACAGACAGACATAGAATATTCCTGTTGTTGTATCCTGAAGCAGAAATTGTAGCATGATAGAAAAGTATATTACAGCAGCCATGTCTTTCAAGATTGTCCCAAAATTACAGCACCTAGGGTTTTGCAGGAAAACACACACACACACACAACAACAACAACTACTACTGCTGCTACTACTACTACTACTACTACTACTACTACTACTACTACTACTAGCTGATAGGCAGTCTTGAAAAGTCCATTGCTGCATTAGCAGAAAAAGAAAGGAAAGGAAAACAAACCTAGCATAAAAGTGAGTAAGAGTGCAAATGCAATTTTAATGAATAATGAAATGGATGATGAGGGGTTTTTTTCCCCTCTCTCCTCCCGATTGAAATAATAAACAAAGCAGCAAAGCAGGCATTGCACCCTCCTAGGGTAAAAAGGTAGTATATCCAGGAGCAGATCAGATGTCACCTCCTGCTGTGAAGTAGTTTAATCAAAGCACTTTTGACTGCATGTACATATTTCCATGTGCTTCAGAATACTTGGCATAGTTAACTTCAAATCTTGCTAGTTAATTGTTGGCAAGAAAAGACAAATTGTGAGCAAGGGAACTATTCTGGGAGGATTTAGAGCATTTGAATAATTTAGACCCCTGCCGTTAATGTGACAAGATTGTTTTTCTCCTGCAATCACCTGCTGCTACAGGAATTAAAACGGCTGGGGCACTCTTTGGCCTAGGCCAGGCCTCCGTAATGAGCTTTATCAGTCCATAAATGAGTTTATGCAGCAAATTAAACTGTAAATTTGGCCGGAATTGTAAATAGTTAGAAAATAAAGATATGCAGAAATAATGAGCCCGGTTGAGGCAAGGCAGAGGGAGAGAATGCAAAATGTCAGTCCTTTAAATCTTTATCCTGGCAGGGTTTCTGAAAGTTTACCGCCGGTGTTGAAGGTGTATGTTTGTCTGTATAAATATATGTATGTCTCTGTAAACAGCAAGGGAACACTTATTGCCACAGTTTCTTTAAAGAAGCACAAGTGAAGGTGCAGGAGGCTCAGCTTTTAGCATAGAGGAGGAGGAGGAGGAGACAATGACCAGAACAGAAGATGGTGAAGGTTACAATTACCTTCCTTATTGATCTAGGTCAGGGGTCTGCAACCTTAAACACTCAAGGAGCCATTTGGACCCGTTTCCCACAGAAAAGAAAACACTGGGAGCCACAAAACCCTTCCCGTGCCTGACTATTTCTTGAGTGGCCACAAAACTAGCATATCTTTTCTTTTTTCTGTTTTTTTCTTTTGATTGGATTTGTATACCGCCCTACTCCCGAAGGACTCAGGGCGGTGAACAGCCACAGAATAAAACACATAAATACAAAAATTTAAAATAGAATAAAAATGAATTAAATAATTTGGCTGAGACAAATTAAAATACCCAATAATTTAAAAACAAATTAAAATTTACATTTAACAGGGGAAAAGATTTAGGCCAGCCAGCTTGATGAAATAAGAAAATCTTGAGTGCACGACGGAAGGTGCGCAGATCCGGGATCCTCCGTATCTCCGGGGGGAGCTCGTTCCAGATCGTAGGTGCCCCCACAGAGGGGTATATATAGTTAAATTAAACTTTTTGTTTTCTGCTGAAACTTTTCTTTTCTTGGATTATATCCATGGTTATTGAAAAGCTTGTCGCACACTGACGGTTGTGACGCATATTTTGAGTGACAGGGAGCCGCAGCAGAGGTGAAAGAGCCACATGCAGATCTAGAGCCGCAGGTTGCTGACCCCTGATCTAGGACTAATGGTCAATGCATGGGAAGCTAACAGACTGTTCCCCTTCTTCCAGGGTTAATCTCCTGTAGAAATATTTAAGGGACAGGACATGTGACTGAAAAGACAATGCACAGTCAACAACACCTTGCAGCCTTTGAACTGCTGAGCCACCATTAATTTGACAAGGAGCCTTGGTGGTGCAGCCGACTAAAGTGCTGTTAAGAAGCACTTAGCTGCCAGCTGCCTGCAATTACTGCGAGTTCAAATCTCACCAGGCTCAAGGTTGACTCAGCCTTCCATCCTTCTGAGGTAGGTAAAATGAGGACCCGGATTGTGGGGGCAATAAGCTGACTTTGTATAAAAAAGAACACCTACTAAGCAGGTATATACAAAAGTATGAAGGCTATTGCTTAACGCACTGTAAGCCGCCCTGAGTCTCCGGAGAAGGGTGGCATATAAATTGAACCAATAAATAAATAAGTTGCCTGTCAAACCATTAAACTGGCAGCCAATTCCACATTTAACACTACCCTGTGTAAAGAAACCCTTCCATTTTTTTTATCCTGAAGAATCGCTTCACATTTATTATTTTTCTTTTATTTATTTGATACATTTATATGCTGCCTATCTCACTGCTACTCTAGGCGGCTTAAAACAATAAACAGGAAGAAATGAAAAGAGCGTGAACAGAAGTAAGGTAATAGAACAATAAATAAACAATGAAAGAAAATACAGAGAACTACAACAATATAATTACACCCACCCACCCCCCAAAAAAGGAAAGATGGGTAGAGAGCAGAGAACAAGGGGGTGGTGGAAAAAGTTGCATTAAGCTTGATTTAAGTGGAATGGAGGACACATGTTCTAAGTGATTGAATGATGAACTATGATTTTATTTGTATTTATCTTTTTATTTTATTTTATTTTGCTCCAAAAGAGAAAATTTGGAAACACTGCTCTAATCTTTTCTTACAAAGGAACCTATAATGGGTTGTGAGAATAACCGAGGACCGTGATGGTGAACCTATGGCATGAGTGCCACAGCTGACATGCAGAGTCCTCTCTGAGGACACGTGAGCCATCGCCCAGCTCAGCTCAACCGCGCATGCACGCACGCGTGCCTCCCGCCAGCCAGCTGATTTTTGGGATGCGCAGGGGTTGGGCGCATGTGAAAGACACATATGCATGTGTGGGGGCAGGGGTCACGTGCACATGAATGGGGACAGAGGGAGCGCAGGGGGATGCAGTTCCGCCCCCTCACAGCCCATTTTTGGGCCCAGGAGGCTTCAGGGAGGCCTACTAGGCCCAAAATGGGAGGCGGGGGGGTTGCAAGGGCATGTGTAAGGGGAGTGTGGGGGGGTTGTGCGCACATGCGCGGTTGGGTGCATTGTATTATGGGTGCCGGCATGCACGCACGCGGTTGAGCACCCGCGCACACGCTTTTGGTACATGATGAGAAAAAGGTTAGCCATCACGGACCTAGGAGATAGGAGGAAAAGCCTCAGCCTGAGCAACAGTCTCCTAAGAGAATTTTGAGTCGAAAGGAGGATAGAGAAAGCATCTCAGAAGGGATCCTCCATCATTCTCTGGAAGATAAAGGCAAGACGTTCTTTCAGGCATGCGTGTTATTACAATCCGACAAGAAAACTAACGCTCATAGTTTTGGTTTTCTGTCTGGACTTGAAGGACTGACAGAAATTGCAATGTTCTGATTGTCTAACACAGTGTTTCTCAATCTTGGAAGCTTGAAGATGGGTGGACTTCAACTCCCAGAATCCCCCAGCCAGCGCTGCTGGCTGGGGGATTCTGGGAGTTGAAGTCCACCCATCTTCAAGCTACTAAGGTTGAGAAACACTGATGTAACAACTGATGTTTGCCTTTGCTTAGAACAAAGCAGGATGACTGGTGGCCATCCAGAGCAGAAGTTTCCCAACAGCCCAGTCAGTCAAGGCCAACGTTGCAAGCAGCCTTTTCCCACCCATCCATCCACCTTCCCAGCACCAGACTAGACTAGACCAAAAAGTACTCAGGTGCTGTTTCTGGCTGTCACGAGAAATAATCTTGAGCAATTCCCCCAGCTTCCATGCCTTCCTCTCGGCTTCTCCTCCCACACTTTGTCTGTCTCCTCACTTTAGTCTGTTCAAATGTGTATTGAGGAAGGCACCATCTCTTAATATTAAGTGTTGCCTCGAGGCAGTTTTATAATACCAACAATGCCGATTATAATTTCTAAAGCTTGGATCCTAACCGCGGTTCCCATGCCAGCACCAAGCTGTGCGTTGCAAGAGGCCCACATTGTGCTGAGCATTAAAAGAGGGACAACCAGGGGTGGGTTCTACTTACCTTTACTACAGGTTTGCAGCGGGGCCGCGCGTACGCTCTTCTGCGCATGCGCAGAAGCGTTTTGATGACGTCGGAGTCGGTGGGTGGAGCCTCCCGCCGGTTTTACTACCAGTTCTATAGAACCGGTGCGAACCGGCGGCAACCCACCTCTGGGGACAATATATAGCATCCTCTTCCAACAAAGCCAATTTGGCAGAAATTGTGGATGTGCCATTAATATACACATTTGAGAGCAAATGCAAATAACAGTACTGTAGTGAGAGACAAATAGGGGCCTATTGCTTCTTATCCATTGTGGTTCACTGGGAAGAAGAAAAAGATGTTAGGCCCTCAAAATTCACTGAGCTGAAGGAAACTTCTCTTGTACCACAAGTGTTACTCACAAACCTCCAAGTTTCTAGCTGCATTTTAAGCCACGCAATCATTCGTTTATTGTCCCAGTATCACAATCTTAGAGGGAAACGGTGGCTCAGTGGCTAAGATGCTGAGCTTATCGATCGAAAGATCGGCAGTTCAGTGGTTCGAATCCCTAGTGCCACATAATGGGGTGAGCTCCCATTACTTGTCCCAGCTTCTGCCAACCTAGCAGTTTGAAACAATGTAAAAAATGCAAGTAGAAAAATAGGGACTATCTTTGGTGGGAAGGTAACAGCGTTCCGTGCACCTTTGGCATTGAGTCATGCTGGCCACATGACCACGGAGACGTCTTCGGACAGCACTGGCTCTTCGGCTTTGAAACGGAGATGAGCACCGCCCCCTAGAGCTGGAAACAACTAGCACATATGTGCGAGGGAACCTTTACCTTTACCTTATCACAATGTTCCACCAACCAATCAGCTGAACATAGCCTCTCCCATACCCAAAAAGATAATAGCAGTTATTTAGTGAGACTACAATAATGTGACAGAATACTGTAGCTCAGCCTTCTTCACTTCGATGTTTCAACAGATGAGTCAGACTACAACATCCATCATTCTTAACCAAGAAGCCCACATTGTAAATTCTGAGGATTGTCCTCTAATACATCTGCAGGATGACAGTTTGGAGGCTGCTAAAGATAATGGTAAGAAGTAAAAGATGTAAATACCACTGAAAAGTCCAGAGAGAGACAGTGAGGCACCTCTAAGGACCAATGTGTCCACAAACATCTCTTCTGATAGCTATCAAGATCCCAGGGCTATTTCTTTGATCTAAGGCTCTAATATTACATGGGAAGCTTTGTGGCTACAAAACAAAGCACAAGCTTTCAGGATCATCAACATATCTTGGGATGCTTTTGGACCATACAAAACCCAGAAATTTGGGTTATAAATCAAATGAATAGACTATATAGACTTTCTTAGAAAATCAAAATGGAAGGTCTTCAATCAGAATAGAAGGGAATGGAATGGAAGGGATCTTTGGAGGTTTTCTATGCCAACTCCCTGCTCAAACAAGAGACCCTATACCATTTCAGACAAGTGACTGTCTCTTCTTAAAAACCTTCAGTGATGAAGCCCCTACAACTTCTGGAGGCAAGCTGTTCCACTGGTTAATTGTCCTCACTGTTAGGAAGTTTCTCCTTAATTCCAGGTTGCTTGTCTCTTGATTAGTTTCCATCCATTGTTTCTTGCCAGCCCTCTGTTGCTTTGGGAAATAAGTTGACCCTCTTCCTCTTTGTGGCAACTTCTCAAATACTGAATACTCTTCAAATATCATGTCCTCCCCTAGTCCTTTTATTCTCCAGATTAGTCAAACCCAAATCCTGACACTCAAAGTGGCTGATGCTCAAAGGTTGGAAATATATCTACCTGTCCAAAAAAAAAAAAAAAAAAAAGGACATCATCCTTAGTGGCCAGAGGGATGAGGGTGGGTTGATGACTGACCACACCCATTCTCAGTTGCAAACACAATGTTTTAACATTTGACATTCTTTAGGTCTATCAGCCTAAAAATGTTGCTTACTTCCCAAATTGTGAAAAGTAGATTGAGGTGTTAAGGATGCTTTCCTCAACCTGATCACGTTTTTTAAAAATAGGATTACAATTCACATTGTAACACAGGCAACACAGTGTTGGGTTGTTCTGGTGTTAAGATTATGACAGCCCTAATAGCATATATTGGAAATGCTCCATTGTGGGGGATTTTCCTGAAGTATGGTAGAAGTAATTTGAACAAAAATTGCTCTACCCTCATGTTTTTTTTAGGATGGCAAAACATTTTCCTCATGCCATTAACTCTTAAAATATTGCATCCAACTGTAGTAGAAGACATATGAAAATGAAGTGGAATGGTGGGGGCAGTGCAGTGGTGAAATCCAAATTTTTTTACTACCGGTTCTGTGGGCGAGGCTTGGTGGATGTCGTGTGGCTTGGTGGGCGTGGCAGAGAAGGATACTGCAAAATCTCCATTCTCACCTCACTCCAGGGGAAGGATACTGCAAAATCTCCGTTCTCACCCCATTCCAGGGGAAGGATACTGTAAAATGCCCATTCCCTCCCCACTCCTGGGGGAAGGATACTGCAAAATGTCCATTCTCACCCCACTCCAGGGGAAGGATACTGCAAAATGTCCATTCTCACCCCACTCTGAGGCCAGCCAGAGGTGGTATTTGCCGGTTCTCCGAACTAATCAAAATTTCTGCTACCAGTTCTCTGAACTGCTCAAAATGTCCACTACCGGTTCTCTAGAACCAGTCAAAACCTGCTGGATTTCACCTCTGGGACAGTGGTACCCTATACTATGACAACTATAGCAGCTATGGAACAAGATGGAGGCAGGACACATGCACACACAAACACACACACACACTTATTTATTTATTTCAGGACCTTCTGAACAAGTCTAGATGGAACAAGATTCTCTTATGTATTTTTCAGTTCAGGTCAGGTCTTGAGTCCAAGTCCTGAAAAATAAAGGGATGATAAACAATGGGGAGACAGTTGTTCAATCTTATTTTTGATCATTTTTGAAGCAGGCACTGCCCCAGCATATAATGTCCCAAAGGAAAAGAAGGAATCAGACTGTTCATATTAGGATACTTCCACATTAATGTAGGCAGACGAGTGCCCAATATTTTGAAAGATTTGGACTCTTTATTCTCACCTATTAATATCAAAACATTCAACCATGGACAAAATCGTGGAACCCATTTTCCATGTAGGGAGAACAATATTCAGATTTAATTGCAATTGGCAGCATCCTTATATGGATGCCATTGCACTAGGACCTTTCATAGTCCCTAAAGCACATGGAGCAGAATGCCTTTCATGTTAGGTTACGTTTCCAGTTGGGCATTGTTATAGACTGTTAAAGCATCTTCTTCATTTCAATAATGCCCAATTAAGAATGCTGAGGTCACATGGTCCCTTCCTCTGAAGGGAACTTCAGAGTCCTAGTGGGCCATCACTTAAATATGAGCCAGCAGTGTGTTGCAGCTGCCAAAAAAGCCAATGCAGTCCTAAGCTGCATTAACAGAGGGATAGAATCAAGATCACGTGAAGTGTTAGTACCACTTTATAATGCCTTGGTAAGACCACATATTGTATCCAGTTTTGGTAGCCACGATATGAAAATGATGTTGAGATTCTAGAAAGAGTGCAGAGAAGAGCAACAAAGATGATTAGGGGACTGGAGGCTCAAACATATAAAGAGCAGTTGCTGGAATTGGATATGTCTAGTTTAATGAAAAGAAAGACAAGGGGTGACATGATAGAAGTGTATTGTCCCAATATCTCAGGGGCTGCCCCAAAGAAGAGGGGGTCAACCTATTCTCCAAAGCAGCTGAAGGCAGGACAAGAAGCAACGGATGGAAACTAATCAAGGAGAGATCCAACCTAAAACTAAGGAGGAATTTCCTGACAGAACAATTAACCAGTCCTTCCCATCTCTGTTATTATGTCATTCTGCCTCTCTTCCCAGTTCTGTCCATCCTTAATAAACAAAACTGACTGTGATTTGCAGGCAAAATTCTAGTCTCTGATATAAATTATTAAGACCAGCTGCCTGCAATTACTGCAGGTTCGAATCTCGCCAGACTCAAGGTTGACTCAGCCTTCCATCCTTTCTAAGGTAGGTAAATTGAGGACCCAGATTGTGGGGGCAATAAGCTGACTTTGTATAAATATACAAAAGGATGAAGGCTATTGCTGAGCACATTGTAAGCCACCCTGAGTCTCCGGAGAAGGGCGGCATATGAATCAAATTAAAAAAAAAAAATTATGTAAACCAAATTAGATTGAAATATACAGCAATTGATTAGGAACCCAATAGATAGGTCGTTCTGGATATTTGGGGTGTGGGGGGGAATGAGATATGCTTTGTGGTTATGGATTTTCCCTTTTCTTATTTTTGCTTTTAAAATATGCCAGTGCATTTGTTGGGGTTTCTTTTTAATGCTTGCTCCTTTTATGGCTGCCTACCACCGCTGAAAGGTCAACAGTTCAGCGGTTCGAATCCCTAGTGCCGCGTAACAGGGTGAACTCCCGTTTCTTGTCCCAGCTTCTGCCAACCTAGCAGTTCAAAAGCACGTAAAAAAGGCAAGTAGAAAAATAGGGACCACTTTGGTGGAAGGTAACAGCGTTCTGTGTGCCTTTGGCATTGAGTCATGCCGGCCACATGACCACGGAGACGTCTTCGGACAGCGCTGGCTCTTCGGCTTTGAAACGGAGATGAGCACCGCCCCCTAGAGTTGGGAACGATTAGCACATATGTGCGGGAGGACCCTTTACCTTTTACCACCGCTGATCATGAGTAACAAAGTCCTTTCCCAGCTGCTCAGAGACTTCTTCCTGGAGACCACGACTTATGAAAGCCCTTGGTTTATCTGAGTCTAGATCAATTTGGTTTCTGTATATAAAAAACCATAGAGTTGCTGAGATAGAAAAGGATTCGAAATGTAATCTGATCCTGCTCCCTCTGCTCAAACAGGATCCACCAGATCAGTTACTCTGCTGCTGCTAGGAAATTAAAACCTCAACCCTGAGGAGAGACAAGCACCACTTTGTACAATAAAAACCAATTATCGTCTGCTCTGAGCTTCTGAAGAACTTGAAGGGAGTTCATAAGTGAGAGATACCAGACAGTTATAAGGAAACTCAGCCATCACGCTTCCAGATCGTGGAAACAGACCTGGTTGAGGGGACTGATTCATAGGTGGAAAGACAAGCTGTCTGCTATTCAAATGATCTCCATGAGAATGCAGGCCTTCAGTTCGTTTCCCCCACTGCTTCATCAAACAGATGAGAGCATTTTTCCCACAGTTCTGAAGAGGATCGTTCCAAGGGGATACATTTGTCATCCTCATCATTACCCTACCAGATAGGATTGACCAAGTTGGAGCCATTAACTCAGGATTACCCCCAGAATAAACTTGAACACTAAGCACCGAAGTCCCAGATTTTTTAAAAAAATATATTTATTTAGTTTGTCAAACATGTACAAGGTAACAGGTATAAGCAGGGGTGAAATCCAGAAGGTTCTGACAGGTTCTGGAGAACCAGTAGCAGAAATTTTGAGCAGTTCAGAGAACCGGCAAATACCACCTCTGGCTGGCCCCAGAGTGGGGTGGGAATGGGGATTTTGCAGTATCCTTCCTCTGGATGGGATGGGAATGGGGATTTTGCAGTATCCTTCCTCTGGAGTAGGGTGGGAATGGAGATTTTACAGTATCCTTCCCCTGCCATGCCCACCAAGCCATGCCCCCCAAGCCATATCACGCCCACCAAGCCACACCCACAGAACCGGTAGTAAAAAAAAAATTGGATTTCATCACTGGGTATAAGTATAAACATGGACATGAACATAGGAAACGAGTACAAATAAATGGGGACAGTAAGACAGGGACGGTAGGCACCCTGGTGCGCTTATGCACGTCCCCTTTACGGACCTCTTAGGAATGGGGTGAGGTGCACAGTAGACAGTTTAAGGTTGAAGCTGTGGGGGTTTGAGGAAGTAACAACAGAGTCAGGTAGAGCATTCCAGGCGTTGACCACTCTGTTGCTGAAGTCATATTTTCTGCAACCAAGTTTGGAACGGTTTACTTTGAGTTTATATCTATTGTTTGCCCATGTATTATTAAGGTTGAAGCTGAAGTAGTCGTTGACAGGTACGATGTTGTAGTAGACAATTTTGTGTACTGTGCTTAGGTCCGTAGGCGGCGCAGTTCCAGGTTGTCCAAGCCCAAAATTTTGAGCCTGGTGGCATAAGGGATTCTATTGTGAGCAGAGGAGTGGAGGACTCTTTTCAGGAAATACTTCTGGACCCTCTCAATTGAATTAATTGTATTAATCAATTGTATTAATGTCTACATAGGTTGAGGAGGAATTTAGGTGGATGGAATCCATACCAAACAGTGAATTGGTACAGGAGAAAACAGTAGCGATGGAAATATAAGTAGTCCTCATCTTACAACATTTTGTTTAGTGACTGTTCGAAGTTACAATGGGATTGGGGGGGAAGTGACTTATGACTGTTTTTCACAGTTACGACTATTGCAGCATCCCTATGGTCACGTGGTCAAAATTCAGACCCTTGACAACTGATTTATATTTATGACGCTTTCAGTGTCCCAGGCTCATATGATTGTAATCTTCTAACAAGCAAAGTCAATGGGGAAACCAGATTTGCTTAACAACCATATTACTAACTTAACAAATGCAGTGATTCGCTTAACGAAGGGTCATAAAATGGGGCAAAATTCACTTAACAACTGTCTCACTTAGCAACAGAAAGGTTGGGCTCAATTGTGGTCGTAGGTCGAGGACTACCTGTAATAACTAACTTTTGACTTAATTAAAATGTAATCAAAATTAAACAAACGATCTATAGTGCCCAGGGCTACTTCTCAAGCATTTCATGATTTCCAGCTTCTGCGTCATTAAAACTTATGATTCGGTAGTAACTATTTTAAAGGGTTCTGGAGAATACATTCAAAGTTTTAGGCACTATCTGGGGAAGAGGGACCATGGCTAAAAAGATGTAATTTCAGTCTCTTTATTTGATAGAATGGAGAGGCACATGTTTTACAGGACTGGATTCAATGTTTTCACAGATTAACAGAGTTGGAAGGGGCCTAGTAGGTCATTTAGTCCAACCCCCTGCCCAAGCAGGAGACCCTGGCCTACCCCATTTCTGAGAAATGGCAGTCCAAATGTTGATGCTATTCAGAGGTGGGTTTCAGCAGGTTCTGACCAGTTCTGGAGAACCGGTAGCGGAAATTTTGAGTAGTTCAGAGAACCAGCAAATACCACCTCTGGCTGGCCCCAGAGTGGGGTGGGAATGGAGATTTTGCAATATCCTTAGTAGTAAAAAAAATCTGACTGGCCCCGCCCCCATCTATTCTCTGCCTCCCAAGTCCCAGCTGATCAGGAGGAAATGGGGATTTTGCAGTATCCTTCCCCCAGAGTGGGGAGGGAATGGAGATTTTACAGTATCCTTCCCCTGCCCACCAAGCCACACCCACCAAGCCATGCCACGCCCACCAAGCCACAGCCACAAAACCAGTAGTAAAAAATTTTGAAACCCACCACTGATGCTATTGCATCAAAGGGCATGGCCCTTTTTGTTTCGGAGATTAATTCCAAAAGCTGAAAAAGACTTCTGTTTATGCCCAGTGCAATAGTCAACACATGGGCTGAAGTGTCTTCTGGTTAATGGAATTGGTGGTTGATGTTTTAAAGCAAAATGCCTCACTGAGATCAATTCAATTGCTTCTTTGCCTGATAGAAGTGAAGCCAAACAATCTCACGGCCCGAAGGCGGCATTTGCTGGATTTTTGTGGACCAGGAGAAGCAATGACATAAGTGTCATACTCATGACATGTTCCTGCTCAACCTCATCCTAGACAAATGCTCTCTGTTATAGTCCTGGGAACTGACTTTTACATGACATCTTTATATAAAATTATGCATTTCAGCTTGAGAAATACCTGTAGCAAAAAGCTCATTTTTATGATCCAGGGCACCTTTCTCAAACCAAGCATTTATTCATGGGAGAGGTTTTATCCTAATGACTTCCCATGGGAAGTAATGGAAACATAGGAATCAAGGCAACCGCAGACTACTTCAGTGAAGATTTCACCATGAAAGACAGGACATCTACATCCAACCCCTTCACTCCTTGTAACTAAACAAATTTCCGATACCTGATGCATTGAAAGGCCACTAAACCTAGATGTTGTTTGCAATAAATAAAGTTGAATAGGGAGTGGAGAGGGAGGGATAAAAGAGATTCTCTATCTGGTGTTACTCAGGCTGAATCTTGAATCTGACAGACTGAATCTTGAATCTGTTGTTGTTAGTTGTGAAGTTGTGTCCGACCCATCGCAACCCCATGGACAACATTCCTCCAGGCCTTCCTGTCCTCTACCATCCCCTAGAGACTATTTAAGCTCATGCCGACTGCTTCAGTGACTCCATCCAGCCACCTCGTTCTCTGTCGTCCTCTTCTTCTTTTGCCCTCAATCTTTCCCAGCATTAGGCTCTTCTCCAGTGAGTCCTTCCTTCTCGTTAGGTGGCCAAAGTATTTGAGTTTCATCTTCAGGATCTGGCCTTCTAAAGAGCAGTCAGGGTTGATCTCCTCTAGGACTGACCGGTTTGATCGCCTTGCAGTCCAAGGGACTCATGGGAGTCTTCTCCAGCACCAGAGTTCAAAGGCCTCCATTCTTTGACGCCCAGCCTTTCTTATGGTCCAACTTTCACAACCGTACTTTGCAACTGGGAAAACTATAGCTTTGACTATGGACACTTTAGTTGGCAGGGTATTTGCTGGTCATCATGAACAATAGTATGGGATTCAATAAATGAATCTGACTGAGTTTTAATGGTATGTGGGAGTGACCTTGGGTGACAGGGGGAAGAGCTGCAGCCAGGGGAATGATTGGGTAAGTGGTAACTTAGCCTACAAAAAGAATGTGGGCACGGCAAACATCTCAGAAGGGAACTTCACTATTTTTAGGCTGTAAAAGTGACGGAGGAAATATGAAAGTTAGAGCTAGTACTTCTAGACTGATTTCTAGTTTATTTTGCTTTATATTCAATTGGTACAAACGTATATCCATGTTTGAGGGGTTTCTACAAAGATGAGGGGGGTCAATCTATCTTCTAAAATGCCAAAAGGCAAGACAAGAAATAATGGATGGGAACTAACTAAGGAGAGAAGCAATCTAGAATTAAGGAGAAATTTCCTAACGGTGAGAACAGTCAACCAATGGAATAGTTTGCCTTCAGAAGCTGTGAGTGTTCCATCACTGGAGGCTTTCAAAAAGAGACTAGACAACCATTTATTTGAAGTGGTATAGGGTCTCCTGCTCGAGCAGAGGGTTGGACTAGATAGAAGACTGTCAAGGTCCCTTCCAAGTCTATTATTCTATGGTCTATGTCAGTGATGGCTAACCTTTTAGCCATCGCGTGCCAGGGGGGTGGTGGTTCCTAGAAAGGCTCTGGAGGCTGGGGACAGCAAAAAACGTCATTTCCTGTCCAACTGGAAGTTGGGAAACAGGCTGTTTCTGGCCTCCAGAGGGCCTCTGAGGGAGTGGGGAAGGCTGTTTTCGCCCTCCCCAGACTCATAGAGAGAGGATCTGGAGCCAGGTGAGACAGAAAAATGGGCCTTTCCCATCACCTCCGGGCCCTCCAGAGGCAGGAAACAGCCTGTTTCCCTACTTCTGGTGGGCCCAGAAGGCCCAAAAATCAGCTGGCCGGCATGTGCATGTGCACCAGAGCTGAGTTCACGTGCCCACTGATATGGCTACGCGTGCCACCTGTGGCACGCATGCCATAGGTTCGCCATCACATGTCTATGTTCTTATCTGGACTATCTTGCAAAGCTGAAATCAATCTTGCAAATCTGACACTGACTTCCCAATCTAAAAAACCAGGAATGGTTTCTTCTGAGACGTGTGTCACATCCATATTCCTTCTGCAGACTCAGCTGCTTGTTGTCTGACCGTTGTCTAGTCTTCAGCATTTCCACCTGTCTCCCAAGATCATTCCCACATACTATTATACCATCAGAGCCACAACTGTCCTTTCTCATGACCATCCATCATCCCTTAGGGCACATAATACGAAATAATAGGCTGGTTAATTAAAGTAATACAACATGGAGCATGATCTACATTTTCAGCACATATTTTCAGAGTGATATTACCCTATGAATATTCAAACTCTTCATGAATACATTAGTATTAAGTCAAAATGTATAATGGATGGTGTTTCGTTTTGGTTTTTTTATTTATTTATTTTACCCGTAGTAAGATGAAAATAAATGGCCTTTTCCTCTTGCACTGCATTCAAACTAGCTTTACTCTCTTTATTACCAAAGCTTGGCTATTGCATCCCCCTCTTTCCTTGTTAATGGGTGTAATTTTTAAAAACTTTAAAATGCAGTCTATTTGTAGCATGGTTATTTCATCTACATGTACCATTAGGTAACACCATCAGGACTATATTTTTGGGAATATGATGTGTAGAATAGCTTTATGAAATGTTTCATTCATATTGAGGATATGTTGGGTATGCCTTAAGGAGAGGCATACCCAAAGCAGCAAATGAAGGGATTATCACATGGCAAATAAAATGTCAGGGTTCTAAGTAACACCCCCAATGAAAGAAAACTCCAAGGCTTGAGTTTCCTTAAAGTTCCATTTTATTAGAGATGTCATATTGGCATATCTGGGAAAACCCAAATCTGAAAGCTTCCAGGTTTCCCCACCCAAAGGAAAGTCCAAGTCCCTGCCCAGCACCCACATGTCCATCACATGGTCCAATCAAAGCACCATCCCAACTGGAGATGCCTCCCCAGGCCCAGCCTCCCGGGTGCAGGGCAAGATGTCCTTGACTCTCCGAGAAAGGACTTTTTTTTTAGAAAAGTTTTTTATTTTTTTTCCAAAACAAACACACACACAAACAAACAAACAATACTATTGGGCGAGTCAAAATTTGTACAGCTTTTAGTTTTCTCCAACACATTTTCTATATTTCACTTTTTACCATAATATTCTTTCTCTCTAATTTTTTGTTTTATTTTCCTTCTGTTTCTTCTGGTATATAATCAATATTACCATTCGCCCTAATCTCTAATCTTTGTCAGTTTCTCTCCCCCCCACACACTCATTACTTTTTCCAAATTGAAATCCTTTAATTTCAAAGTCAATCATTTTTCTAAAACCTAACCCTAACTCTAAATCATCTTATTCAAATAATTTCCCATTGCTCCCTTTTCACAACATAATATAGTTTCAAATATTTTCCCTAGATTCCATTATTCCAATTTTGGATATTCATACAATTTTACATATATAACCCATTTCCTTCCCTCTTTTCCATTTCTTTCCTTTATCAGCTTATCCAAATACTACAATCAAATATATTACTACGATTCATTTAAGTATACGTCCCAACTGGAGATGCCTCCCAGTTCCAGCCTTCCATGTGCAAGGCAAAATGTCCTTGACTCTCTGAGAAAAGAATGTTATTATGGCTATATATCACCTTGGCTCCACACAATTCCCCCCTCCCAGTTTCGCACAGTAGTAAATGCGGCAGGCTTGAAGGCCCAACGAAAAAGATGGCTTCCAGGCCTGACACAAAGCTCTGTACTGGAAAGAAACTGAATCCCCTCCCTCTCCATTAACACTCTGAAGGAAATTTGAAGAAGATTCTATTTGGTAAAAGTTATCTCTGAATCCCCAAAATGTCTTGGTTGACAAGCCTGTCAACTTTGATGATGACATTTACTCTCTAGTTACCATTTTTTAAGGTGAAATCCCCAAGAAATTCAGGGAAGAAAGGGAGAGGATCAGGTTTTATATCAATAATTGCAAGTAGATGCTAAAGCAGTTTGTTTGCATGGCAAAGAATATTCTTAATGTGTCACCTTCTTTACACTTTTCTCTGATTAGATTGCCTCTTGTTAATTAACAAAGTTTGCAAAACAACTTTTGGAGCAGATATAATTTTGTGCAGGTGCTCCTTGGTTAACAAGCCAGGTGTTCCTTGCAACCTTAAAGCCAGCATAGACATTGACCAAACTTTGTCTATACAAACACAGCAGAAATCATGACAGAAATAGAAGACAATAGCTCAGCCTGCATCAACTCTGCAACCTCCAGATGTGATCAGACCGCCTACTAAAAGTCAGGCCTGGCTAATAATTCTCAGGCATTTACAGCAATCAGCAGCAACTGATTAAAATCTGCAATATGGAGCCCACAATGTCATAACTAAAGCATCATCTCTGCAATGGTAAATGTGAATGACCTTGGGAGATCAACAAAGATCTCCCAAGGTCATTGGGAGATGACCTTGGACCACATGTTTTCTGAATAGTTTTTATCCAGAGCTATAATTGCACAACAATGAACTAAAGGGCCACCATCAGTGAGCTGTTGGACAGTATTACTTGGTCTGTTGTGTGGATGTTTGGGTGGTTTAGGGGTGGGGAATTTGTGGTGGGTGGGGAGTGTGTTTGGGGATTGTTATGTGTGTTGGACCTGGTCTTTGGGTGTTAAGTGAATTTCATTGTATGGGTATACTGTGTATACATGTACAATGACAATATTATTATCATCATCATCATCATCATCATTATTATTATTATTATTATTATTATTATTATTATTATTAATAACAAGGATATTTCTTCTTCATATACCAAATAAGGGAGATGTTTCTACACTGGTCCCCTTCCCAACCAGTTTTATATTCTATGTACAAATCTTTTGTTTTGTATTTAATGGAGAAATATTTATTCATGGGAACCCACCCTTGTACAAATCTGAAATATTGCATTAATATTAGTAGATGCCATTCTAGTATCTCCATGAGAAGTTTATCTGGAGGCCAAATCATGCCATCTAATGGTCATTAATGTTGGTGTTTTAAAACCTTGTGGTGGATCTGTACAATTTGCATTTAAATTGATTGAACCATCTGAATTCAATTTAGCTATTTACTGTTCTGATGAGGGCATCCTTCATTCCTGTGCCTTGCAATGTCATCCTTAATGGTATTATTCAAATACCCATTGCATCATTAGAGAAATATATTATATTCCAATCTGCATGTGATTTAGCTGTCAATCACAGAGCGTGGGAAAAGATGTGATCCCTCTAAATCAGGGTGCATAAATGGGGAACCCACTCAGACCATAAAGAAAACACCCAAGGTTAAAACATCTCTTTGGTCTTATTCAAAGGAGGAAGTAGGGCTGAACAAATGATGTAGGCAGGAAGTAAGTCCAAACAAATATCATCATCTAGTAGCTCATCTATAGGGACGCAGTGGCTCAGTTGCTAAGACGCTGAGCTTGTTGATCGAAAGGCCGGCAGTTCAGCAGTTCGAATCCTTAGTGCCACATAACGGGGTGAGCTCCCGTTACTTGTCCCAGCTTCTGTCAATCTAGCAGTTCGAAAGCATGTAAAAAATGCAAGTAGAAAAATAGGGACCACCTTTGGTGGGAAGGTAACAGTGTTCCATGCGCCTTTGGCGTTGAGTCATGCTGGCCACATGACCACGGAGACAACTTCGGACAGTGCTGGCTCTTCGGCTTTGAAACAGAGATGAGCACCACTCCCTAGAGTCGGGAACGACTAGCACATACTGTATGTGCGAGGGGAACCTTTATCTTTACCTTTTACTACTCATCTGCTATCTTCTCGCCTTTCCAATGCAAATATTTTACTGGAGAATAACACAAACTCACCAGATCTGCTCCTCAGTGCCTGATTCTGAAAGTGCCCTGCTTGAATGTGTTGTAATCAAGTCTGGTAATGGCAGATTACAACACTTCACCTCTTTAGCAATATATGATGGATTTCTTTTGCATCCCTAAATTCTGGTCGGTGATTTTTCAAAACTGGGTTTAGAACGTAACACTGTGTTGTACAATCTGTAGATGCAAGGATGTTTGTGGCCTCTGAAAACCTTGGATATGATTTTTTTAGAGAGTCCTCAAAACCATCAAATCGTCACCAAATATAATTTTTAACAGATGCTTAAATGTAGGCAAAGTAAAGGACACTAATTGTCCCTCACTGATTTAATCCCATGATATCGAACAGATTGGAGAACCCTATAAAGGCAATGCATTTTCCTGAAAGTTGAGTCTTTATATTCAACACGTATGTATGTTGTGCTTTCCTTTTACTTATTTTACCATGTTCTTACATCCTGTACTTTATTTTTGTTGTATACTTTGATATGACCATAAAACTAATAAATCCAATAAGCTAACTGATTTAAGTTCAATTATTTTTCTTCCAATTAAAATTTGCCTATTTGTCCGTGCTCACCCACTTATGAAGCAGAACTTTGTCATGGTCCTCAACTCGTGACAAATGAGAAGCCCCTATTTCCAAAAAGTGGGCCACTCTGATACAAATGCTAAAACAAGTGATGCTTTTTCACTAAAGTGAAGTTAAGGGGTACATTTAGAAACCTGCATTCTTTTCTTCCAGTTCAAACTTAAGTAGGAGAATCCAAAGCTTCCATTATAATTTCCAGAAAAATAGACTTTATTCTTCTGCCCACGTTTCAAATATCACAGTTGATCTTGGCTTGTTTGAATTAAACATTTTCCAGCTCACTTTAAAAGCTAGGCTTCATGCAGCCTGTTAAAAATAAATTTATACTGGTTCCACAATAGGTCCATGCAGTGAAATAAGCTGTAATGTGGGCTCTTTGTTTATGGCAGGTTTTTTTAACAGGGTTGGAAGGGACCTTATAGGACATGTAGTCCAACCTCCTGGTCAAGCAGGGGACCATACACCGTTTCTGACAAATGGCAGTCCAACCTTTTCTTGAAAGACTCAAGTGATGAAACTCCCACAACTTCCGAACACAACTTCTGTTCCATTGGTGGATTGTTCTCACTGTCAGAAAGTTCCTCCTCATTTCTAGGTTGAATCTCTCCTTGTTCAGTTTCCATTCATTATTCCTTGTCTGGCCTTTGGGTGCTTTGGAAAATAGCTTGACCCCCTCCTCTCTGTGGCAGCCCCTCAAGTATTGGATGACAGCTATCATGTCTCCTCTGGTCCTTCTCTTCACTAGACTAGCCATGCCCAGTTCCTGCAACCGTTCTTCGTTCTTGGAACCTAACCAACTGAAGCTTATTTAATCCATTTTAGTTACACAAATTAAAATTCAGTATGCTGTACAAATCAGGACAATGTCAGATTTCATTTGTGCAGTGAACTGAATTTTTTTAAAAAAATAAACAAATTCTTTTGATCTCTTTCTGGTGGCCATGCAGGAGGAAAGAGAAGAAGGAGTCATGGTGGCAGGTTTACCCAATTCATCAAACTGTTACAAAACCCAACTCTTGTGTTCAGATAAAATCCTGTCCTAAAGAACACATGATGCTGAGGTTAGGATGAAGGGTAATATTGGTTCTAAAAAAAATAGAGAGAATAAATATGATGGCAAAAAGGGAATATATGAATTGTAAATTTAGTTGAAATGACCAAAAACTGCTTAAATTTGTGAACCGGTCAATACTCTGTTCAGAAAAAATACATGTATGTTTGTGTGTTTGTGTAAAAAATAAAAAAAACTTTAAAAAAAAGAATAAATGATGCTGCATCATAATGTCAAGATGCAAAGACTAAGACATATATATATATATTAGCAAAGTCAATCTGGACATAAAGCCATGTTCCAATTTCTGCTTTGATCATAACTTATTTCCCATTTCATGCATTCATATTGTACTCAACAATTATGCGCTCCTGAGAAACCAGCGAACAAAGTTTAGGATTCCTGCCAAAGATTGTTTTTTTTTTTTGTCTCAATACAGTTTAGCAAAGCCTGTTGATAATCTTGCACTAAGCACATTGTTTCTGGAAGATCTGACAAAGAAAGATATTTATTTTCTACAGCTGTAGGTTTGGCCATGTTTTGAGTATAGAGTAACTTTCCACTTTTCCATGATATACGTATTAGTTCGTTCAGTAGTGAAATGTAAAATTTGTTAATACCGGTTCTGTGGGCGTGGCTTGGGGGGGTAATGTGACTGAGTGGGCGTAGCCAACTTTTTTTTTTTTTTACTTTTAAAAGCATTTTTTCTACAACCTCTTCGGCCGAAGAGGTTGTAAAAAAATGCTTTTAAAAGTTTTTAAAAATGCCTCTGATGATTGCACGGCTCAGCTGGGCATGAGAGGGAGGGCAGGGATTTTTGCTACTGGTTCTCCGAACCACCCGCTGCCATCGCTAACGGCTCGGGCGATCCGGTCCGAACCGGGAGCATTTCACCCCTGAGTTAGTTTTCAAATCGTTCTGAAGACAGCTCCTTGGAGAACATGGCATCTATCTGTATATGTATCACCTGAGATCCTACTTTAGACTTTTGGCAGTCAACACATGCATTGTGTCATGGCATGGTGCAGTTGTTTCTCTTCATTCCTCAAAAAAACTGTTACATACAAACCCAACAGCTCTACGCCTCCACTTTGGTTCTAGTTTATCCTAATGTGCAAATTCAACCAATGTGATTTAAGAGCCACGGTTTATGGCACAGTGTTATGCACTAAATAGTCCTTCATAGCATCTTCAATAAATTATGATGGAAACACATCATAACTTACCGCAAAGTGTGAATCCAGCCTGAAGAACCAGTACTGTTGTGATTAATTCTGGCTATTTCGTATTTATTTTTCTGTGTTTAAAAATAATCCCACTCTATCTATGTAACACTATGGGCTGAAAGTGCCAAATGGATTTTGCAGCCAAAATATTACTTTTGTTAAGCTTTGAACCCATTAAATAATACTTTTGATATGATGTCAATGCCACTGTTTAGAGCTGAAGCCTTCCAGGGAAATACCCTATAAATTTTAAACCCACCTCTCCCTTTGCTTCCTGCTTGCCCACCTTCTCATATTTTACCCTCATATCACTGTATTCTCATTGTTTTCTTTTTCATTGTTTAATCTATGGTTCCATTACGTTACTACTGTTCTGTTTGTCTCAAAGGTGCTATTTCAAAAGGCAACTGGACTTTGGTTAGAATGGAATGGAATGGAATGGAATGGAATGGAATGAATAGAATAGAATAGAATAGAATAGAATAGAATAGAATAGAATAGAATAATAATAATAGTCTTAGTAAATAGTTTGAGTGTTGTGAGAATTAGTTGTTTAGCAGAGTGATGTCTTGTGGGAAAAAATTGCCTTTATGTCTAGTTGTTCTGGCGTGTCATGCTCTATAATGTCATTTTGAGGGTAGAAGTTGAAACAATTTCTGTCAAATTTATGAATTATATGATGTATACATTAAATTATATGGATATATAAATTAAATTATATGGATATATAAATTAAATTATATGAATTATAAATTAAACAATTTATGAGAAGACGTTTCGCTTCTCATCCAAGAAGCTCCTTCAGTTTTTCAATCAGAACTGAAGAAGCTTCTTGGATGACAATTGAAATGTCCTCAAGGAAAAACCAGAAAGTCCAGTTGCCTTTTGAAAAAGCACCTTTGGGACAACCATGACTTGGATGACTGAGAATCTCCATGGATTCTGTTATGTTTACACTTCCTTTCATTTCTGTTTTTATTTTTGTAAGACACCTAGAGTAGCCCCACAGTAAGAGAGGCTTGTTAAATAAATTTAACAAACAAATAAATACATTTCAAACTCTTAAAAGAGAGAATGAGAATGAGAGAAACCATATTAAAAGGAATTAAACCAGGGGTGAAATCCAGCAGGTTCTGACAGGTTCTGGGGAACCAGAAGCGGAAATTTTGAGTAGTTTGGAGAACCGGCAAATACCACTTCTGGCTGGCCTCAGAGTGGGGTGGGAATGGAGATTTTGCAATATCCTTTCTCCAGGAGTGGGGAGGGAATGTGGATTTTGCAGTATCTTCCACTGCCACACACACCAAGCCACGCACACCAAGCCATACCATGCCCATCGAGCCACGCATATGGAACCAGTAGGGGGGAAAAAATGGATTTTGCCACTGAATTAAATGCTGTTTGAGATGCTTGCTTGCCGTGATTTAGGAGGTGGGAATTTTCCAGTAGGACACAGGCAAGTGGACGAAAAAAAACCCCAAACTAAAATGCATATACTTCTCCACCCACATACACACCATTATAGAGCTTAGCCTCATTATTTCAATTCAGGGACTGACAGTGCAAGACTTAATACTATAAGAAAAAGCAGAAACGGTGTCAGCAGACAGGGAGGGGGGAAGAAACGGGGAGAAAAATAAGAAAGTTTGGGTGATACCCAGATGTGAAACACTATGATACACTGGTTCAATCCATATGAAAAACCAGAAACACATCAGATTGCAATTTAATCTTTTTATTTGAAATATAAATATTGTTACTATCAAGCCTGACAGTATAGAAAATGTGTGCCCTGCAGCCTTCTGACAAAACAAAATTTATATTTAAAACTTCCAGGAATAATGCCTTTCATATGTAGGCTTTTGTCACATTGCAGCAACTCTAAACCTACCTTATGGTCCTGTACCTTTAATTATTTTATGCCTAGAAGACACATTTTAAATAGAAGTGGCGGGTTACAAGCGTTTTGACAGCTGGGGATGATTAAAATACTGACAACATGCACTATATAAAATTCCCTGAGGTTTTCAGCTGGGTACTCCTCGGAAAGTTAGACGTTAGAATCCAAAAAGTATGTATTTTAACCACCAGCGCGAAATGCTTCCTCCAGCAGGGTGGAGATTTTCTCTGTTCCCTCTTTCCTTACAAAAACCTTTTCGATCCCAAACTCGGAGACACTTCCTTGGAAATTGGTCAACACGTAACGGATTCATGGATGGCAAATTGTGTGCGTCATTGTGTAGTGACCAGCTGTTCTAAATCAGGATGGGAAGGGAATCAGAGAAAGAAGGCAGCAGTGGTGGGTTTCAAAATTTTTTACTACGGATTCTGTGGGTGTGGCTTGGTGGGCGTGGCATGGCTTGGTGGGCGTGGTGTGGCTTGGTGGGCGTGGTAGGGGAAGGATACTGCAAAATCTCCATTCCCACCCCACTCCACAGGAAGGATATCTTATTACTATTATTATGAAAAATGGTTTCAGGAAGAGGATTTCATTAAGAAAATTCTGGAATGTGCAGAATTAGATAAATTAACTAAAGAAATTAAGAAGAATCAAAGTATTATAAGATCTGGAGTAGATGGTATGAATGGTTGAAAAATAAGGAAATAAGATAAATGAATGAAGAAAGGAGAGGTAAAATGTGTATGATCTTTTGATAGTAAAGAAGAAATGATATAAAGTAGGAAATGAACGTCAAATAAGTTAATACTTAAATATCTGTAAATATTGATGTATAGAACTATAGAATATAGAACACAGAATAGTAGGGTTTGAAGGACCTTGCAGGTCTTCTAGTCCATCCCTGTTCAAGCAGGAGACCTTATACCATTCTTGACAAATAGCTGTCAAGTCTCTTATTGAAAGCCCCCAGTGATATTAAAGCCCATGATGTCAGGTCTGGAAGCCATCTTTTACTTTGGCTCTTCAGGCCTGCCACATTTACTACTGTGAGAAACTGGGAGGGGGGATTGTATGGAGCAGGGTGATATATAGTCATAATAACATTCCTTTCACAGAAAGTCAAGGACATCTTGCCCTGCACCTGGACGGCTGGAACTGGGAGGCATCTCCAATTGGGACTGTGCTTTGATTGGACCATGGAATGGACATGTGGGTGTTGGGTAGGGACTTGGACTTTCCTTTGGGTGGGGAAAACCTGGAAGCGTTCAGATTCGGGTTTTCCCAGATGTGCCAGTATGACATCTCTAATAAAATGGAACTCTGAGGAAATTCAAGCCACAGTCTTCTTTTGTTGGGGGTGTTACTTGGAACCCTGACACATGATTTCTTTCCTTTTTTTTTTTCAATTTGATTCATATGCCGCCCTTCTCCGGAGACTCAGGGTGGCTTACAATGCGCTAAGCAATAGCCTTCATCCTTTTTCTTTTAACATTGCATGTTTGATGTGGTGAATGTTTCTCATGTATGCAATGCACTGTTGATTTAGAATAATAATAATAATAATAATAATAATAATAATAATAATAATAATAATAATAATAATAATAATAATAATGAAGGCAAAAATTCAACATGTTACCACCAACAGCAAATGCCGCCTCTGCAATGAGAAAGATGAGACAGTCGACCACCTGATCAGTGGGTGCAGCAAAATTTCACAAACTGACTACCTACAACGCCATGACCGTGTTGCTAAAATCATTCACTGGAAATTGTGCCAGAAGTTTGGATTTGAGTACAGCAAAAACCACTGGGAACATCAGGTTGAGAAAGTTTTAGAGAATGAGAAACTCAAGATCTTGTGGGACTTTAGGATTCAGACTGACAGGCACTTGGTCCACAACACACCTGACATAACAATAGTTGAAAAGAAAAAAGTATGGTTCATTGACATTGCAATACCTGGTGATGCACGAATTGAAGATAAGCAGCAAGAAAAAAATCACAAAGTACCGGGACTTACAAATTGAAGTTGAGCGACTGTGGAAAAAGAAATTGTGTGTTGTCCCGATTGTAATTGGAGCCCTCGGAGCAATACCCAAAGGGTTACCCCGCTATTTAGAAATTCTAAATTTGCCGGACTTGAACATTTTGACTCTACAAAAAACCACCTTACTCGGAACAGCTTACATCCTCCGACGATACCTTAACAGTTCCTAGGTCCTTGGTTAGGACTCGAGCTGCTGAGCTATTAACCAGCCTCAAAGGCTGTGAATCTCACTAAAGATTAACCAATAAATAATAATAATAATAATAATAATAATAATAATAATAATAATAATAATAATAATAATAATAATAATAATAATAATAATAATAATAATTTTATTTATATACCGTCTTCTCCCGAAGGACTCAGGGCAGTGTACAGCCTATTTAAAAATACAGACAAAACAACAATTACAATTTAAAATAATTAAATAAATTTGGCTCAGATTTAAAACCCCAAAAAATTTAAATACCCCAATTTAAAACTATTATGTTGATAGCCCGGCCTGGCGGAACAACAGGGTCTTCAGTGCGCAGCGAAACACCCGGAGGTCGGAGATCTTACGTATTTCCGGGGGCAGTTCATTCCACAGGGCTGGGGCTCCCACAAAGAAGGCCTCCCCCTGGGTGTCGCCAGCCGACATAACTTGGCCGATGGCACCCGGAGGAGACCCTCTCTGTGGGAGCGAACTGGTCGGTGGGAGGCTATTGGTGGCAGAAGACGGTCTCAAAGGTACCCGGGTCCTATGCCATGGAGCGCTTTAAAGAAGCAAGGCAATTTCTCACCTCCGTTACTACATAAGACTAGGATCTTATATAGATTTGATTAAGAGTGGGTACATGTCTCCTTTTGGTCCTGATCCTGCGGTTTCTCTAGATACATCTACATGAACAAAGTATATTTCTAAAAATGGCTAGTGGATACCATTATTAACATTATTAGCTGCATTTAAAAGCGTAAGTCAGTGGGAGAACACATGTGAATGCTACAGTTGGAAAAACACCAAATACACCAAATACTCAGTAATGTTACACTAGCTCAGGGGTCAGCAATCTGCGGCTCTGGAGCCGCATGTGGCTCTTTCACCCCTCTGCTGCGGCTCCCTGTCACTCAAAATATGCATCACAACCGCCAATGTGCGATATCTGCCGGCACGTGATTTATTGAGCTTTTCAACCCCCGGTAGACCAACCATGGATAAATCCAAGAAAAGAAAAGTTTCAGAAGAAAACAGAACATTTAATTCAACTACATATGCTAGTTTTGTGCTGCTCAAAAAATAGTCAGGCATGGGTAGGGTTTTGTGGCTCCCGGTATTTTCTTTTCTGTGGGAAATGGGTCCAAATGGCTCTTTGAGTGTTTAAGGTTGCAGACCCCTGCACTAGCTAGTAAGGAGGAAACATCTCACATCCCTGTGCTTATGATGGGGAACAGCAGATATTAGGAAAACTGCTTGCAAGAGATGTGTACAGTGAAAGGTAGATACAAAAATGTAGAAATGAGAAACTGTATACCAACTCATGAATTTTCATGGGGCTTCTTAAAAATTGTGAATGAATGTAGAAATGGAATCATCTTAATGTAGGGAAAGTAAGACACTTTTCTAGATTTCCATCTGCAGTAGTGATCACAATGCTTACGTGTTGTGTATAATTCAACTTTTATTGCCATGTAAGCTGGAGGCCCTCCCTACAACTATCATGTGATCTAGAACTCCCTGATATAATTATATATTTTGCAAAACACTGCTTCCTTTTCTCTTACCACCAATCAACCTAACTGGATTACCTCAGTTTTGTAAATGAGAAATAATTGCATGCATATACTTTCTTAACAGTAAAACTCCTTGTGTGTATGTGATTCTTTTTTTCTCAGAAAGTTCTCACGTGACTAAGCTGTGACAAACATCGTACTTTCAGTATTACCCCTGCAAATGTAGTCTATCATAATTTCATGAAAATTGTCATCTGTTTTACTAAATAAAATCTTCCTGGTTTTTTAGGATTTGTATTGCTTAAATTAGAATCAAATTTATCCCCAGTTTTATTATACCCACTTTAAGAATATTATCACATCATGTAGGAAAGATCAGGCAGAGCTGGAGGGTGGAGTTAATCACATTATCAGTTTAGAGTCATTGCGTTCCTACAAGTGCTCCAAGTTCAACCCTTTCTTTAATTCTATTGACCCTTATCTGGCACCAATTTCATGTTGAACTTTAGTTGACTAGATTCTTGTGTATAGCTTCAAGAGAGATTGGACTTGAAGTGCTTGTGGGAAAGCAATGACTCTGAACTGATGATGTGCTTAACTCCACACACACACACACACACACACACACAGAGAGAGAGAGAGAGAGAGAGAGAGAGAGAGAGAGAGAGAGAGAGAGAGAGAGAGAGAGAGAGAGAGAGAGAGAGCTTGGCCTGCTCTTCTCTTACAGTTCATTTTTGAAAGTATCATCATTTGCAAAGCAAGATTGTCTTTAGCTTTGAGCAGATTGGGATAATAATGTTCTGTCTGTCCATGGAATTCATCTGGATCAATCACTATGTCATTGGATTGTTATGAGGACCAAAAAATTAAGAATAGCTTTGAGCTTTTTATAGAAAAAATGAATATAAAGTGAAATAAACATATGCAAAATGTATTTTGGGAACACATGTAGTCGTGTAATATATTAATTTGCATACTTCAGTGTTTAATATCTGCACTTGTGCATTTTGTGGAAAAATACACTCAAATAATGTGACTTTTCAAGATACTGAAAATCTAATGGATAAGGAACAGACTTGAACAGATTTATGAATTAGCATATATCAGCAGAGATTTGCCCATATTTGTATAATAGTATGAATATTGTTAAATGATATTTCAATAGTTTAATAATAGATTTTCCCACTTCTCTAAAAAAAAAAACAACCTACAGAGCACACAATTGTTCCTCAATTTTCTACTGAAGATCACTTTAATATAAGACATTCCCAAGAGACATTCACCACATCTGAAAGAATGCAATTCATTTCAGCTTAATGAGCAACTATCTAATTTTGATTGTAGTTTCTGCATAGCAGGTTTAACCATACTGCGATATTAACACCAGTAATAAAAAAGAAGTATATTTCTTTTTCCATTGATGCAATGCAAGCTATTGAAGCTCAAGTTAATTGCATCAACAGGAGCCAAGAATAGCTGGAAGTACTTGATTACAAAAAGTACAAGGTACTAATGGGAATTTATGAAGAAGAGTTCCTATTTTATTTGGCTAGGATACAAAAGTACTTGTTTTCGTTCCTGCGTTTTATCAGCCCAAGCATGATTTTATTCAATTCTGCAGAGAAGTGTTGAAAAGAATGGACTGTTTTCCTTTTTTACTTAAAGACTGAATTTCTTGGATTAGAATAGCAGGAAGTTAGTTTGTTAGATGCTAACAAGTTGGATTCAATTCCATTTATTTATTTTTTTATTTGTCAAGTACATATTAGATAATATATATAAGTATAAGCATGAATTGAATACATAAAATGAATATAATTAAAGGGAACATTAGGACAGGGACTGTAGGCATGTTGGCGCACTTATGCATGCCCCTTACAGACCTCTTAGGAATAGGGTGAGGTCAACGGTAGACAGTCTAAGGTTAAAGTTTTGGGGGTTTGGGGAAGAAACCACAGAGTTAGGTAGTGTATTCCAGGCATTGACCACTCTGTTGCTGAAGTGGTCTCTGCAATCGAGTTTGGAGCAGTTCACTTTAAGTTTGTATCTATTGTGTGCTCGTGTATTGTTGTGGTTGAAGCTGAAGTAGTCATTGACAGGTAGGACATTGTAGCAGATGATTTTATCAGCTATGCTTAGGTCATACCGAAGACGGCGTAGTTCTAAATTTTCTAAGCCCAAAATTTCAAGTTTGATGGCATAAGGTATTTTGTTGCGAGCGGAGGAGTGGAGCGGAGGAATGGAGGAGGAGTGGATTCCATGCAACTACAGAGTCATGGATCATTCTCTTGAGCTGTTGTTAGTAATAGTGGACATCTCAAGGACATCTTTGATCCAGAATCCAGAATATCGGAGTTGGAAGGGACCTCCAATACCCTATACCATTTTAGCAAATGGTTGTCCAGTCCCTTCTTAAATGTCCCAGTGTTGGAGTACCCACAACTTCTGAAGGCAAGTTGTTCCAGCAGTTGATTGTTGTCACAGTCAGAAAATTTCTCCTTAATTCTAGGTTGCTTCTCCTTTTGTTTAGTTTCCATCCATTGCTTCTTGTCTTGCTTTCTGCTGCTTTGGAAAAATAAGTTGACCCCTATCCAATCTATTTACGTTATCTTTTTTCTTTCCATTCTCCTACTTCTCTCAACCCCCGAAGAGCTGAGCTCTCTGCTCCATCAACTGCTTGCATCCCATGCCCCAAAATATGTGAGTTTCTTCTAGCAGATCATTGCTTTGAGAAAGAAGTCAGTCTTTATTTGGTCCAGATCATTCCTGGTAATTCACAATATTCTAAATCTATAATTCAAAAGCATCAGTCCTCTTATTCTTGAGCTTTCACAGCTAAATATCCAGCCAGCCAGCTTTCACAGCTGCTAGAAAAACCATTACGTTAACTATTTCGATTCTTGCTGTCATAGAAATATTTTTATCCTTTGCAATCTTGTCTAAGTTTATCATTGCCTTCTTTCGTAGAATTAATATCCTGTTTATTTCTCTGGTATACTGTCCATCTCTATCTGTGTTTAAGCCCCGGAAAACAAACAATCTACCATTGCCACTGTTTCTGCTGTCAACTGGAAGCTCATGTATCATGGTGGGTGACATTATCTTTGCCTTTTTAATATTTAGCACTAACCTGAATATTTCACTTTCCTTTTTTTTTTTACTTACATTGCGATCCTTCTTAAGTATTCTTTATCTTTGGCTAACAACTTATTAAATTATGAATGTTTGGGCCTCCTATTCCTGCTAATATTCCTTCCAGTTCTGTCACTTTTAATATATATTTGCTTCATGTCAAACATATGTATTCTGAGTCATTCTGTTTCTTCAGCTGTAGCTCTTGTTCCAGGGGTGGGTTCTACTTACCTATACTACTGGTTCGTAGTGGGAGCGTGCTTGCTTGCTTGCTTGCTTCGCTCGCGCGGGAGTGCACGCTTCTGCACATGTGCAGATCAACCATGATGATGTTGTGACAGGTGGGCAGAGCCTCCTGCTGGTTTTACTATGGGTTCTATAGAACCGCACTGAACTGTTCTGCCCCAGCTACGGACCCCAAAGAACGCAGCACACACAAAGTCCGTTCAAACCTTAGTTTACTAAATAAACCAGTTTTTTACAACAACGGCTGTTAATTAACTGCATTAACAGCCGCCAAGAATTCAAAGAATAATACTGAAAGCTTACTGTGGTTGGCACAATGCCCAGAAGCAATTTGCAGGAAGCTGATAAGATAAGCAAGACAAGATATGAAGGTATGTGAACGAAGTTGTTCCCTGCAAATTGCTTCAGTCAGCGTTCCTCCTTAAATAGGCTAAGGGAGTGGCCAATTAGCCCCAAGCCTTACTCTTGAGGAGACCTCCTCCTGAGGAGCCACTCCTGCCTTTTGGCAGCTCTGCGCACCCGTGCATCAAGAAGAGGCTCCTCCTCTTCGTCCTCTTTACTTAAGGGAGCTTCTGGAGGTTCTGAAGGCCCTGGCTGAATCCCCACCACATCTTCTCCAGCCTCCCCATTGTCCGACTCGAGTGCCAGCTGCACAGGCTGCTGGCGCAGCACCACACCAGCCTCCTCGCTGTCTGAATCAGTTACTAGCTGCACAGGCCGCGTAGGGGCCATAACATGAACCGGGAGCAACCCACCACTCTCTTGTTCACTGTAAAGCTTATCAGCTGTCTCAGCCTATGAAGTGGCCATGATACACTATCTATTCAAGGTATGATCTACCCCAGGGGTGTCAAACTTGCGTCGTCATGGCAGCGTCATGTGACATATTGGGACTTTTTTCCCCTTCGCTAAAATGGGCAGGGGCGACCCCAAAACGTGACATATTCGGCATGCGGGCCACAAGTTTGACACACCTGATCTACACAATCCAGCTTTTGATAAAGCCAATAAATCAAAAGAAAATATTGCTTGTATAAGGGGAGTGAGAGACAGGTACCTTGATCCATATACCAAACAAATGACCCACTGGGATCCCCATATCAAAACAACTTAATTTATGTGTGTCCAGAACCTGAAAATAACATTTAACACAACACAGTACTTAAACAAAATGGTTTGGTTGAGATTTGCATAGGTGGGACTGACTGTATACGTGGGGTAGATTGTAAGTGTGACACCAAAATATAATTTTATGTCATTTTATTCTATTTTATATATTTATGTATTAAATTATATTGTAGCTTCTCTATTTTATCCTACTCCTATTTTAAATTGTTTGTATAAGATTTTATTGGTGATATGTGTTTACACCTTGTGCTTTGATATGACCTATATCAAACTGTATTGTATTCCAACTTCATTTTAAATCATATTTTATTCCAATTCCATTTTAAATTGTTTTTATCAGATTTTAGTAATAATTTGTGTCTGGAACTCTGCACTTTGATATGGCCCAAGGGCTAATCAATAAAATAAAGTAAGTAAGCAAAAGAAAACCTTTTCTTATATCATTTTGCTGTTTCTCTTATCCATCTGATACTCCCTCTCTTAAACTGTGTCTTTTTGCCTTTCATGAAATGTATATGTTCATTTATCCTTTATAAGATCTTCAGGAAAACTTTGAGGAATTTCCTGAGGAATTAGTGCAACGTTTGAACAAATTGTACATTCCTTTGCATGGATAGATACGCTGATTTTTCTCAATCAAGTTGTGTAATCTTGTTCCATGGTTGCAGATATGGAAATGTTAACTGTCCCATCTTATGCATTTTTAAACAGTTCAGAACCCTATTTGACAATTGGTCCACTAACAGATATACTTCGCTTTCTGATAGCGATTTATCATCTTTCTTTTCCTGTTCTTTTCCTTTATTTCTTGAGTTTTTTTCTTTGTCTTTTATTGCTTGATCTGTTACGTCTGCATTCAGTCGTCATATATCCTTCTTGTTGCCCCAAGCTTTTATTTTCTGTCTTGCTCTTTGGATCATTACTCTTTAAATTTTGGCAATATTTTTTTCTGCTTCAGTTTTCATAATATCTATTACCTCTAACTCTAATCTCCTCAGGTTGTATTTTACACGGGTTAAGTTTATTAAATCTCTTTTTTACACTGATCTTGTATTATGTCCTCCAGGTGAAACCTTCCGGTTTACTCCTTCAATTTTCTAAGTTTAGCCCAAATATTTGACACCAAAAATTCACGGGCTGTTCCACAATCTGCTTCTGTGAATGGTCATGGCTGATTAGATTACAATTCTTAGTCTCCTGTTTCCTATTATTTAGGTGATTGGATTCCAGTGCATCCAATGATATCCAGATGAAGAATCTACATTTATGTTGCTTAAAGCAGGTATTGGCAATAAACAAAGAATTTTCTTTGCAAAACTCTATTAAGAGAATATCCTCATAGCTCCAGGCTCTGCTATTTGTATTATATTGGGATTCCCTGAATATTTGCTAATTTAATTATTCCAGGATCATTGATATGATCCTGTCATTTATTAGCTTATAGTTGAGCACATGCTTAGTAATGTAGTTCAGTGTCATCACCACTCCATGCCTTTATATCATTGCATGCTTTGAATAGTACATCTTTTGATTTAGAACATCTCCTTACGGTCCACTTAACTTACTCCTAAATCTTGCATATAGAATAGAATAGAATAGAATAGAATAGAATAGAATAGAATAGAATAGAATAGAATAGAATAGAATAGAATTCTTCATTGGCCAAGTGTGATTGGACATGCAAGCAATTTGTCTTTGGTGCATATGCTCTCAGTGTACATAAAAGAAAAGATACATTTGTTAAGAATCATAAGGTACAACACTTAATGATAGTCATAGGGAACAAATAAGCAATCAAATCATATTAGGACATATTAAACAGTCAATATAAATCGTAAGGATACCAGCAACAAGGTTACAGTCATACAGTCGTAATTATGGAATTTATGGATAGAAGCTTATCAAAGAGAGATCCAATCCAGAATTAAGGAGAAATTCCCTGATAGTGTTAACAATTAATCAGTGTTTGCCTCCAGAAGTTGTGGGGGCTACACAAGTGGAGGTTTTTAAGAAGCTATAGGATGGTCATATGTCCAGATTGGTATAAGGTCTCCTGCTTGAGTACGGGGTTGGATTAGAAGATCTCCAAGGTCCCTTCCAACTCTGTTATTCTGTTGATATATATTTCATTTCCACTTTAACAATTCTTTAATTTGTTTCGGTTCGTAATTCTTACCTTTCATGTTCTAACTGGATATAGCTGTAGGAGATGACCATCTGATCTGGAGGGAGAGATCAAGGGCATCATCAGTTTGGAGTCCCTTTGTGCCCACAAGTGATCTAAGTTAAGCCCTACTTGAATTCTGTTGAATCTTATCTTCTGTTGAATCTTATCTACCACCAATTTGCCTTGATACTTAGTAGTTCAGATTCTTGTTATAGAGCTAGCATGGATTAAATTTATACTCATTTGATCAACCTTGGTTCCTGATTTCTTGTGCCTGACAGTATCTTTCTAAAACACAGGCCTTTTGGAGCTTTCAATTCAGGCACTTCTGACACACAATTTACCTACAGCTTCAATCTGGCCATGTCATCATTTCCAAATCTATTCATGCAGGTTTGATGTTTTTGCCCAGAAGTAGAACAGAGCCTCAATCAGGGTCAGACCTCCTAGAGAAGCCAGACAGATTTAGATGAGCTAAATCTACTGTATTGCAAGGCTCACACAATCATGCTACTGTGACACATCCCTCCCCCTAAGCTATCTAACAAAATGTAAATTCAATGTAGAGAAAAGTAAAGTCCTACACTTAGGCAAGAAAAACCAAAAGTACACATATAGATTGGGTGAAACCAGGCTTAATAGCAGTAACTGTGAGAGGGATCTTGGATTAACCAGACTTAATAGCAGTAACAGTGAGAGGGAACCATGAGAGGGATCTTGTCTTAGTGGACAACCAGCTAAATATGAGCCAGCAGTGTGCAGCAGCAGTCAAAAAAGCCAATGCAATCCTAAATTGCATTAACAGAGGGATACAATCAAGATCAAGTGAGGTGCTAATACATTCTATAAAGCCTTAGTAAGACCATACCTAGAGTACTATATCCAGTTTTGGTCACCACACTATAAAAAAGATGTCGTGACTCTAGAAAAAGTGCAGAGAAGAGCAAACAGGATGATGAGGGGACTGGAGAAGACTAAAATTTATGAAGAACGGTTACAGGAACTGGGCATGGCTAGTCTAGTGAAGAGAAGGATCAGGGGAGACATGATAGCAGTCTTCCAATGTTTGAGAGGCTGCCACAGAGAGGAAGGGGTCAAGCTATTTTCCAAAGCACCCGAAGTCTAGGCAAGGAATAATGGATGGAAACTGAACAAGGGGAGATTCAACCTGGAAATGAGGAGAAATCATTTCTGACAATGAGAGCAATCAACCCATGGAACAGAAGTTGCCTTTGGAAGTTGTGGGAGCTTCATCACTTGAGACTTTCAAGAAGAGACTCGTCTGCCATTTGTCAGAAATGGTGTAGGGTCTCCTGCTTGAGCAGTGGGTGGTTGGACTGGATGACCTACAAGGTCCCTTCCAACTTGGTAGTACAGGGGTTTAAGGCACCCTGTTATTAAGCTTATTAAGACCAGCTGCCTGCAATTATTGCAGGGTTCGAATCTCGCCAAGGCTCAAGGTTGACTCAGCCTTCCATCCTTTCTAAGGTAGGTGAAATGAGGACCCAGTTTGTGGGGGCAATAAGCTGACTTTGTATAAATATACAAAAGGATGAAGGCTATTGCTGAGCACATTGTAAGCCGCCCTGAGTCTTCGGAGAAGGGCGGCATATAAATCAAATTTAAAAAAAAAACAAAACTCTGTTAATCTGTAATCTGTAAAGTTTTATGTTTTTGCCTAGAACTAGAGCAGAGCCTCAATCAGTGTCAGCCCTCCCAGATAAGCCAGACAGATTTAGATGAGCTAAATCTACTGTATTGCAAGGCTCACACTATCATGCTACTCTGACCCCCAAGCTTCCCCCAGCCACTTGGCATTTAGGAAAGGGGTGATATAAGGGTATTTGGAGATGGACGTAATGGGCATTAGTAACGTCTTCAGTAATGGTCCTCAGTTAACATCCTCATTAACGTCCTCAGTAATGGATGTTAATGAAGAAAGACATGGTTTAGAGTTTCTTTAGTTTTATTGTGTGCATATTTATAATATTTATAGTGTAACCAGTCTTATTGTGTGTGCCAAAGAGTCACTTTTTGAAGGAAAGAACGTTAGTGCTTGTTTTATACCAGTGCTTTGGACATTTCATATCTAAAACATTTCCAATAGGTCTTTAGTTTGCTAGTGCATGTACTTCATCTATCAAATTTAATTGAGACAAATCTCAATTTTGCAACTGCTTTTGGGCTTCCTTGCAGCCACATTTTACATTTACCTGCTGACAATCTTTTTTCTGTTTGCCGGCTCACCATCTGTTACACAAGTGGCAAAAGCTTTAACATTCCAATTTGCAATTATGCGAAATTAGACTGTTATTATTAATAATAATGTGATTGACAGTGTAACCCTCAGAATAAAGCACAATCAATGTTCTTGCAATATGACAGGTTTTCTAAAAGCAATTTTCAACAAAGAAGAGTGGAGCGATGAATATTTGTGGAATATGTGGTTGATTTGGGTATAAACGTTGTGCTGTGCCACAGTCTGATGTGCATATTTGTATATTGGCAGGTTTGTATATGTTAAACTTTGTGTTATGGTTTGACATCACCATGCCAGTGATTTCTAAATCAAACCCAAAAAATTTGTTGTTCTTACAGCACAACATGTGAACTTAAGACTCAACATAGCTTTGTTCAAAATCTGTTTATATGGATTTACAGCAGATTGCTGGGAAATCTATACATCTTCTGGTTCAGTTTTTTTCTGGAAAAATAAGAATCTCCTGTGTGGTTGATAATAGTTTATTTATTTGCTTATTAGAGTTATATGCTGCACATTTGTCTTAGTTTACTTATTCAGTTTCTTTGCACATTGTTACTGATTTTACAATGCATTTATTTCTTTGAGATGTTTAATTATGTAACTTGTTTGGCTATGATAGATGAATATGATTCTTAGAAGTAACAGTAATAATCATAACCATCATAAATAATAACATAACCCTTAACTAGATCAAACCCTCCTTCAAATAATAATTTCTTTAAAAGGTAAAGGTTCCCCTCACACATATGTGCTAATCGTTCCCGACTCTGGGGGGCGGTGCTCATTTCCGTTTCAAAGCCGAAGAGCCAGCGCTGTCCGAAGATGTCTCCATGGTCATATGGCTGGCATGACTAAACGCCAAAGGCGCACGGAACACTATTACCTTCCCACCAAAGGTGGTCCCTATTTTTCTACTTGCTTTTTTTACATGCTTTCGAACTGCTAGGTTGGCAGAAGCTGGGACAAGTAACGGGAGCTCACCTCGTTACATGGCACTAGGGATTCAAACCGCTGAACTGCCGACCTTTTGATCGACAAGCTCAGCATCTTAGCCACTGAGTCACCGCGTCCCTTCTTAATAATTTCTTAATTTTTATTATTAATTAATTATTATTATATTAATTAAGTAATAATTAATAATAAATAATATTAATTAATTAATTACTATAAATATTATAATAATAAATTATTAATTAATTAATATTTTCTTAAGTGGGGTCAAATCAGAACGTGAGGATCCAGTTTTGACCATAGCAAAAGAGACCACTTCTGAAAAACCTGAACCGATTCGCTGTATGAATTAAATTGATAAAAAACTGATTTCTTCATATGAACTTTTTGTATGAAATAGGAGTATTTTTAGCCGTGGTTAGCTATTGTAACCGAATAGCAAACAGCATTTCTCTGGAAGCAAATAATTCTACCAGAATATTTGAAGGCCAGTATTTTAATAATACATACTTTATGAACTGCAAGAGTTGGCAAGGGCCAGTTGCGTGGCCTGGTTTAGCAAGGAATGTTGTTGCCTTTCCCAAAAGATAGACGTGGAAGTGGAACGCGGCATGGAAAATGAAGGGGTTCACAGGAAGGTTAAACATTTATAGGAGTTCGAATGGTTTTAGTATGCTACTGGCTTGGAAATACAATCTTCCTAAAAAAAATATTGGAACACTGAGCACGGGCTGATTGACTGAAGCACTTGAGTTTCTTAACTCATCACATTTATTGTAAGGCCTTCAGCTCGACATTCAGAAAGCGATAGAGAGAGGCAAAGAGGCAGGGGTGGGAGGGAGAGAAGGAGAGCAAGTGAGCACTTTCATCCTGAGCCAATCTCCTGCACAATGTTTTTTGCAAGCAAGAGATGTCAGCCTTCCTGAATCAAACCTAGACAGGAAACATGACTAGATGACGTCAATCTACTTCATTGTAAGACTACATGAACAGAAACTTGCAAGTCTGAAAGTGCAAATTTCCTGCCCTCCACATTTAACTGCTTAATGGTACTGGGGGTGGGGGGTTCTTTACTTAGTTTCTTCCTCTGACTGTTAAGCCACTGGGGGCTCCTGCTCCTCTTATCTGATTGTTTCCTAGGCAGCAGCATCTCATCCCCTCTTTGCTCAAGGTCACCCATGCATTCCGTTACAGGACATGAGCAAGGGAAGTCATTGGCTAAACTACTGCCAATCTAAATGCCATGTAAGTCATTGCAACATTCTAAAAGTACCTACACACTATACTATACTTACTTGATTTTGAGGAATCAAGTAAGAAAGAAATACCATAGCAAAAGTGTATAAAATTATGCATAATGAAGACATGAAAACTTGAAGTGTATCTCTTTATCTCAGTAGCAAATCCCAGTTTATCCAGTACACTAATTAGAGTTTATTTAGGAAAGAGCCACTTACTTAGTAGTTGGAATTTGATCACCCGACAACATAAATGGATTTTCTATGTCCTTACTGTGGCTAAAGAACTTATATTGCAGAACTGGAAAGATAAATGTATGGCCCCATTTATTCAATGGATTGAAGATCTAATTGCACTTGCAACCTATGAGCAGGCTGCCTGTCAGCTCTGGAAGCCATATTAGGCCGGAAGCTTCCATGCTGCCACCTTCTCATGTGTGGGAAAGTAGGAGGGGGGGATTTAGTAGAGGGGTTGTCTGTAGACATAATGGTATTCTTCCTGTTGGTCAAGGTGAGGGCGATCCTGCATCTGGAGAAGGAGTGGTCAGAGTGATGTCTTGAGACGGGACGGCGGTTGATTGGAGCATGTGATCGATGGAGGAGTGAGGGGATGGTTTTGGGGGTTTTGATTTACTGAGGGAAAACCCGGACCTCTCAGATTCGGGTTTTCCCAGATGCGCCAGTTTACCTATTCTAGTAAATAGAACTTGGAAAATGCTTGCTTCAGAGTCTTTACTTGGAGTTGCGGTTTTTTCTGGAACACTGACAATACCAAGAACAAGGACATATATTCAATTTTTCAGCTACTAAGATTGTTGGATGAGCAGGCACAAAAATACCCAGGGAAGTGACTGAAGCCTGGGAAATGTCAGTCAACAGGAGTGCTGATTTACCACCAGCTTATCAAGCACTTAGGAGGCAAGGGCTTGGCAGCACAAACAAACAACAGCTGATGATTTCATAGCCAACCATCAACACCCCAATCAACATCTAAAAAGCCACATACAACAAGCACCATATAAATACCACACACAGAACAGCCCAAAGCACACACACTGCTAGAGAGAAATTCCCTGAAGATGGGTTCTAGCATGAATCCAAAAGCTCAGAAGATTGACTCAGATTAGATCCTGCAACATTCTCCTTGGACACCTGTATTCATATGGACAAACAGAAGTCTGGAAGACATTCCCAAATGGTTCATTGTTGGACTTGTTTAGAAAGATGACTGTAACCGGGGTGGGCTGCTGGGGGTTCGCAGGGGTTCGGGAGAACCTCTAGCTAAGATTCTGGGCAGTTCGGAGAACACCCAAATCTCACTCTTGGCTGGCCCCGCCCACCCCATCCCGCCCCTCCCAAGAGTCCCCACGCGGCCCATTTTGGATGCAGGTAAGTGCAGGGCATGCGCGGAGGCTCAGGGAGGGCGAAAACAGGCCTACCAGAAGTTCAGGAAGGCCGGAAACGGGCCTGTTTCCAACCTCCAGAGGGCCTCTGGAGCCTGGGGAAGCTGTTTTTGCCCTCCCGGAGGCTCGAGAAAAGCCTCTGGAGCCTGAAGAGTTCAAAAACACACACACACCCGCCATCGTGCAGGAGGCCGACTAGGACTACCATGGCCACGCCTACCCAACAGGGCAGAGAACCCATTGCTAAAATTTTTGAAGCCCACCCCTGACTGTAACCACACATTATGGTAATCCTGGTTTGCTTAACTGTGGTTAATTGAATCAGTATGTTGTGTTCATGAAACCTATTAGTATATTTTTAAAATTCATTATTTAATACATTTTCATTTAGCTACCCTTTAACATCACGGAGGGCACAGCATCACATTGGAGAAGTCTGAGGAACACATTTTATTTGAATCATATAATGCATTCTGGTTTGTTTTCAAATCTTTATAAATTTAGTTCTGAAGCAGCATTGAACCACACATTAATCAAACAGGCTAGCTTGACATTCCACGCTAAGCCGCAAAAAAGCTGGACAAGCTTAAAAATAACCAAGTTTAGTAGTTGTACAATTGCAGCTGCTATGTTTTTTTGTACTTTCTTGGTTAAATTGCTGTGAGAAACATGGCCATACTGATTCTCCTTTGTTGCCTGAGCCAAAAATACCATATTTCAAACAAATACTATATACATGCCTTTCGGAAACAAAAAATCAAAAGAAACATAGAAATATTATTTTTGCCATGTTGACTGCCTTTCATTTGAGCTAACCCTAACTTTTTAACCAACACTTTCAGAGGAGAAACACTTTATTTGACTAATTTAAAGACTGCAAATTAAGAGACCATTGCTACCAGCCTTCTAAAAATAACTAGATTATTCATTTGTTTATTGATTTGTTTATTTTCTCTCCCTTTCTCTTGGCTTCTGGGGATTCTGCGTCATTGTATCTAAATAGACTGCGAATCCTTTTGGCTAAAAAGCTCAGCGCCCACAATGCACCCTCATCAATTCGTTGCAAGTATTTAGGTTCTTCCGCACAATTTTATAATACATCCCATTCAATTCTGCGGCGTACAGCTGCAATCTTTATTGCTCAACAAACATTCCATCTAGTCTCCTATAATTTATATCTGAATAGGTTTATTATAGGCAGAGCATTTCATTCATTGTGCCATTAATTCTGGAACCTGCTAGCTGTTTTCAGTTTGGTTGCTTGACCATTATGCTTTTTTAGTACAATTGAATTTTTGGAGTTTATGAAATGGTTTATGAATATGTAATGTAAATTATATTAACAAGGTGTGTTCGTGCTTTGTATCCTTTATGGCCTCTTCCAGTCGAGGGCTGGTTAAAAGAACAGGAATTATGCTTCATTTCTAGGATGTATTAAACCGAATTGCTTTATTGTATAAAATTATTTTTTTTAAAAAAAATACAGTGGTTACACATCAGGCAAAACAATAGTTGGTAGTTTATGGGTCATTCTTTCTGAAGTTTTGGAGACTATAATATTCACTGTGATCCTGAATGTTAACAATAGAGACTGCAATACTTCTTTTTTTTTTTTTTAAATGAGTTCCAATCAGTTCAGGGACTGAGAAGAGACAAAAACATAGAATGGTTAAGAAAGCATTGGAAATCATGCATGCCATATTTTGGGGGAAGACATAGCTCCAACTAGATGGATAGGAGGACGTGAATGAGAAATTGATTGATTCATTATGTGCCATTAAATCATTTCAGAGAAGAGCATCAAAAATGATATAGGGGTATGGAGGCTAAACGGTATTATGAACGGTTTAGGTATTTCTACCCTAACAAACAGAAGGATTAGGGCAGTGGTAGGTTTCAAAAAAATTTACTACTGGTTCTGTGGGCGTGACTTGGTGGGCATGGCATGGCTTGGTGGGCGTGGTGGGCATGGCAGGGGAAGGATACTGTAAAATCACCATTCCCTCCCCACTTTAGGGGAAGGTTACTGTAAAATCCCCATTTCCTCCCGATCAGCTGAGACTCGGGAGGCAGAGAATAGATGGGGGCGGGGCCAATCAGAGATGGTATTTACTGGTTCTCCAAACTACTCAAAATTTCTGCTACAGGTTCTCCAGAACTGGTTAGAACCTGCTGAAATCCACCTCTAGATTAGGGGAGTGGTGCGGTGGCCTAGAGGTGGAGCTCTCGCCTCACAATCTGGAGGCTGTGAGTTCGATCCTAGGTAGAGGCAAATATTTCTCTCTGGGCACAATGAGATTTTATCTGCTGAATAAAATTCTGCATTGGCAACAGGAAGGGCATCCAGCCAGTAAACACTCTGCTCAATTCAGTTGCCCAGATTCCACCCCACTAGGGATTATGGGGTCATTAAAAGGAGATGATGATGATGATGATGAAACAGAAGGATTAGGGGTGACACGATAGCAGTCTTCCAATATTTGAGGGACTATCTTAGAGAAGAAGGGATTGACTTATTCCCCTAAGCACCAGAGGGCAGGACAAGAAGTAATGAGTGGAAAATGGTTAAAGAGAGATCCAATACAGAACTAAGGAGAAATTTCCTGACAGAACAATTAATCAGTGGAACAACTTGTCTTCAGAAATTGTGGGTGCTCCCTCACTGGAAAGGTTTGCAAGAAGAGATTGGACAACCATTTATCAAGGATGGTATAAGGACTCCTGTCTTGGGCAGGGGATTGGATTAGAAGGCCTCCAAGATTTGTATGATATTTTATGGTGCCTAATGACCACATAGATAGATTTTCTCCATAGTTATATGACTATAACTTGATCTTTCAGTTCCATTATAATTTCAACTAAACCCATCTTGCTGCTGGTCATTCTTTTTATCTTTTTCCTTCCACCTTTCCCAGAATTAGATTCTTTTCCAGAAAGCTGGGTCTTAAGATAATGTGTCTGAAGTAGGATAATTTCTTCCAGGAAATGTCAAAAGTATATGCTACAATGGAGAAAAAAGAAAAAAAGAAAGAAAGAGGGAGGGAGGGAGAGGGAGGGAGAGGGAGAGGGAGAGGGAGAGGGAGAGGGAGAGAGAAATCCAGAAGACAGCAATTGCAAATATTTTCTATGTTGCTGCCAGGAAAACTATATCACGATGTCCATGAAGTCCTGAGTTAGGCAAATGAGAAAAAAACATGCTAAGCTGTTTATGAAATAAACGGAATGGGACAATTCACTGCCGCCAATTCACTGCCGCCAATTGGCCACAGCTAATTCACCACAGCCAACTCACCACTGCCAATGGCCATGGTCAACTCGTTGTGAGACAACTCGCTGCAGAACAATTCAATTTAATTATTTAATTAATTATTTAAAATCATTAAAAATATATATTTTAATTTTGTCATTCACAATTTCCTTTTGCCCCTCCTTTGGCATCCTTTTTTAAATGATTATATTCCACCCTTTCTTCAATGTTAGTGTAACTCTTGTTACGCAGCAAATTGGCCATGGCGAGTTGTCCCATGGTGAATTGGGTGCGGCGAGTTAGCCTAAACCTGAAACAAACAGGCATACATGGAAGCACAGGAATACCTTGTTTCCAGCAAACCAGCTGCATAAGGAATGAAATTCTATTTTGCAGAAGAGCTGTCGGTCTGAAAAAGCGATCAATGGAAGCCTAAACTAACCAGTCATTAAAACGGATCCTTCAGTCCATAAATTCATAATTCAAGCCAGAAGAGGATATTCCTTCCAGTGTTTCCACCTGGTAAGGCAAATGATCTTATCCTAAAACATTTCAGCTCCTCCTCGAGTGAACCTTTTATAAAATGCAGCTCAGGTTTTCTCTTGTTAGCAGCAGGGAACACTGCTCTCTGGTAATACTCAACCAAGCAAGCTGTGATTTATATACCAAAGGTGGTTTGCAATGCCTCTTGTGTTACCACAGTTATCTTGCTAAACCTACCAGATGAATTCCCTTGTGCATTTTACCTGTTAAGGCACATTCTAAATCTTCTATCCTGTCATGGAAGGACATATAGATGTTATTAAAAGCATAGTGGCCCCTATAAATGCCTTGACCTCCTGAGTAACATGAGCAGAGAAAAAAGATAGATAGATAGATAGATAGATAGATAGATAGATAGATAGATAGATAGATAGATAGATAGATAGATAGATGGAAGATAGATAGATAGATAGATAGATAGATAGATAGATAGATAGATAGAGGATGGATAGACAGACAGACAGAGATTTTGTCTTTTGTGCTGGGTGTTAGAAGCATACAGTTTTGATGATTTTAATGGAAGACTTAGCAAATTCATGGAGGACAAGTCTAACACTTTTGAGCTTCTCGGATGTGCATGGTTGATCAGTGAGTAGCACAGAATCCTGGCTTAGATGGATCCTTGGCCCAACCCAGGAGAACCTTATGAATTCTAAAAACATGTTGATAAGATCCAAGAGGCATCAGGAATACAAACAATGTTTATGAAAAGTCGAGAAGCATGTCACGAAACCAAGGGCAGCCTCATACTTGTGCTCCCTGGCACGAGACATTGAGAGATTAACTACTGCTGTTATGCCTGATCAACTGAATATAGCATAGCCTTTTTCTTACACGCATTGTGACCAGGGGTGGGATTCAAAAATTTTAGCAACCGGTTTTCTGCCCAGTTGCTGGGTGGGCATGGCCATGGTGGTCATGGCCTACTCAGCCTCCTGCATCATGGGGGGGGGGGGCTTTTCACCCTCCCCAAGTTCCAGAGGCTTTCCTTGAGCCTCCAGGAGGGCAAAAACAGCCTCCCCCGGGTTCTGGAGGCCCTCCAGAGGCTGGAAATGGGCCCGCTTCCAGACTTCCAGAACTTCCGGGAGGCCCATTTTTCACCCTCCCAGAGCCTCCGTGCAGGCCCTGCACTTACCTGGCATCCAAAATGGGTCGCATGGTAAACTCCTGGGAGGGGTGGGTGGGATGGGCAGGGCCATCCAATCCTTGCAACTACCGGTTCGGTGAACCAGATGTAAAATTAGCATCCGATTCACCTGAAGTGGTCCGAACCGGCTTAATCCCACCCCTGATTGTGACAGAATTTGACCAAGACAATGAATAACACAAAGTAACAGGGCTGTGGATCAGACCAAACCTATCTAGGTCCTACCTTCTGTTTTAATAGGCCAAGGAGACCCCAGATTGTTAACAATTGGTATCTCTTTCATGAGCAAAATTCCCTATTACATTCCTACGTTGGCAAGGCAGTTCATACCTTATTAGATTCCTTCAAAGGCAACTTTTATATTAAAATTAGCAAAAGTTTTGAAGGAAAGGTTTGAAAAAGAATTGGAATTTATTCTCCAAATAAAAGTGCATGCAATAAACCATGACAATAGGGTGTTGTCATTTTTTCCATTACTCTTATTAAAAGAGTACTCATATCAAATGATCTAAGTGCCAAAGCCCACTGTAACAACATCACCAAAAAGGCATTAAGGGTTGTAAACCTAATCTTGCATAACTTCTTCTCCGGGTAATATTACACTACTAACCAGAGCTTACAAAACATTTGCTAGACCAATTCTCGAATACAGCTCATCTGTCTGGAACCCGCACTGCATATCGGACATTAATACAATTGAGCGTGTCCAGAAATATTCACAGAAGAGTCCTACACTCCTCTGCTCGTAACAAAATACCCTATGCCACTAGACTTGAAATACTGGGTTTAGAAAATTTAGAATTACGCAGCCTTTGGTATGACCTAAGCATAGCTCATAAAATCATCTGCTACAATGTCCTACTTGTCAATGAGTACTTCAGCTTCAACCACAACAATACACAAGCACACAATAGATACAAACTTAAAGTGAACCACTCCAGACTCGATTGCAGAAAATATGACTTCAGTAACAGAGTTGTTAATGCCTGGAATGCACTACCAGACTCTGTGGTTTCATCCCAAACCCCCCCAAAACTTTAACCTAAAACTGTCTACTGTTGACCTCACCCCATTCCTAAGAGGTCTGTAAGGGGCATGCATAAGAGCACCAGCGTGCCTACCATCCCTGTCCTAATGTTCCCTTTAATTATATTCATTTTATGTATTCAATTCATGCTTATACTTATTATCTAATATGTACCCGATAAAAATAAATAAATAAATAAATAATAACAAGATGCTTTTTTTGGTTCTTTCTTATAAACAAAAAGAAGATTCTGACTATCAAATATTAAATAATTTTAACAGCAGAGTGAGGAACGGAAATATTTTCAACATAGAATATTTTAAAAAAACCTAAATGTACAAAATAGCTATCAAGTAATATGGTATAGAGTTGATCTATTTAGTATCTAATTTCCCAAGCCTTTTCCCCATGTTTATGATGATGATTAATGTTGATGTTAGATTATATTCTTCATACTGCTGTAGGCATGTATACTTTTGCATCTGTTCAAATTTATTTGATATAATAAAATTACACGGCTATTTGTTCAGCATCTTAGATTTCAACATGCTATAAATCTGCTCATTCCAAAAAGACCCTGGAGAATCCCCCAAATTTCAAAATTACTATGTTTAAATTAAATTGAAGTAGTGTTTGTGTATGGTTCATTTAACTTGAGGCAGTGTTAGTGTTCAGCAAAGGGAAATACATGATCTACAGCCAGCCTGTTGAAAGAGCCTTCTGACTTCTTGCCATTTCCAACACTAGTGATTTAACAACTGTGAACAATTCTTGAAATTGTTTTGGAGAATTGCACGGAACCTAGACTGACATATAATATCTCAGCGGACGACAGGATAAGCTTTAGTTATTCAGTACATGAAAGTTAAAAATGCAAGAATGGGTAACATGAACTTCAGTTCTTCTCCTTCAGCACATTGGTGGAACTTCTACTTTGTGGGTTGCCACAAAGAAGAGGCACTCAAACTATTCTCCAAAGCACCTGAGGTTGGAACAAGAAGCAATGGGTGGAAAATAATCAAGGAGAGAAGCAACTTAGAACTAAGGAGAAATTTCCTGACAGTTAGAACAATTAATCAGTGGAACAGCTTGCCTCCAGAAGTTGTGGATGCTTCAACACTGGAAGTTTTTAAGAAGATGTTGGATAACCATTTGTCTGAAGTGGTGTAGGGTTTCCTGCCTAATCGGTGGGTTGGACTAGAAGACCTCCAAGGTCCCTTCCAACTCCTCTATTCTATTCTATTCTATTCTATTCTATTCTATTCTATTCTATTCTATTCCATTCCATTCCATTCCATTCCATTCCATTCCATTCCATTCCATAGTATACAGAAAGTCTGGAATTAAATTATTTGGAATGTGGACAAGCCTGCTTTATGTGAAAATGGATATTAAATATATACAAAAGCCTGGGATGTTGCATTTGGTGAGCCCTACCATTGTCATCCATTGCACTAACTGAGACTCCTAGTCAGAAGGGCACTAGTAAACAATAACCCATATGTCAAAGTCAAACAAGCAGCTGTAGACACCATCCAAATCCAGCAAAAACTTCAAAAGTGATGTTAGATGCTGTAATACTTGTAAATAAATAAATAAATAATTTTATTTCTATACCGCCCTTCTCCCGAAGGACTCAGGGCGGTGTACAGCCAATTTAAAAACACAAGACACAACAATGATTAAAAATTAAAATAATTAAATAAATTTGGCTGGATTAAAACCCAAAAATTTAAAATACCCCAATTAAAATTATTATGTTGATAGCCCAGCCTGGCGGAACAACAGGGTCTTCAATGCACAACGAAAAACCGGAGGTCGGAGATCTTACGTATTTCCGGGGGCAGTTCATTCCACAGGGCTGGGGCTCCCACAGAGAAGGCCCTCCCCCTGGGTGTCGCCAGCCGACATAACTTGGCCGATGGCACCCTGAGGAGACCCTCTCTGTGGGAGCGAACTGGCCGGTGGGAGGCTACTGGTGGCAGAAGTCGGTCTCGAAGGTACCCAGGTCCTATGCCATTTGTACAAATTAAAGACAATGACACTAAATTGATACAGGTGTCCTCAATATACAACTCTAATGGAGCTTGCCCAATGTGGCCATGGACCAGGGTTCAACTGTCATAACTTCGCAATCCGCTGAAGTGTCTTGTTTGGGTTGGTTGTGACCTTGAATGGTTGCTAAACATTTGATTGTAATTCAAGGATTACCTGTTTGCACCTTATTTTTTCAACAACTCCCCCCCCCAACTTGATGTCTCTAGCTTAGGTTTAAGAGTAGAATAGAACAGAATTCTTTATTGGCCAAGTGTGATTGGACGCACAAGCAATTTGCCTTGGTGCATACGCTCTCAGTATACATAAAAGAAAAGATACATTCGTCAAGAATCATAAGGTACAACACTTAATGATAGTCATAGGGAAACAGTCAATATAAATCTTAAGGATACCAGCAACAAGGTTACAATCATACAGTCATAAGTGGATGTTGGACAGTGTCTTTAAAAGATTTGTGTGTGTGTGTGTGTGTGCACAAAGGTATTCCAAAATAACACTCAGGATGTTTTCTTACAAAAGAATAAAAAAATAGGACCCAATATCAGTCGGTCACCAGAACCAGAGTTTTAATCTTCCAAGCTTTCAGTCTGCTGAAACATGAAGATGGGTTCCAGCATGAGTCCAAAAAAAGCCTAGAAACTAGTGGATTGTGATTTCACTGAACTAGGGCTACATAAAAATCTTGGTTTACATAGGAAGAACCTGGCTAAAGAGAAATACACATAAAGCCTACGAAAAGGAAAGAAAACAAATATACATATATATGTATATTAGAAAACTGGGGGAGGTTTTCAGCTTAGTATACATTTTAACATATGGACAGCAACATCTGCAGCAGGCTGTGTTTATGCCAGAATGACAACTGGCATGCAGGGACATCATGCAAAAGTTCTGATTATGATGAGATCCCATCTGAAGGGAATATACTGTATAAGTATACGTATAAGTACTGTATATATAAATATAAGGTGCACCTTTTTCCCCCCTAAAAGGGGTGAAAATTTAGGTGCGTCTTATACGCCGAATGTAGCCCCGCCCACCCACTGGCCCCCACCCTTTGGTCTCTGCCTCCCAGCAGTTTACCTCCTTGCAAGCAAACACCAAGAAGAAACAGCTCCTTTCAGCTTCAGCACAGCCTAATTAGCACAAGTTGATTGGATCGGCCTCCCAACTCTCAGCTGTTTTGCATGGGCCTCTGCTGCTTTCTGCAAAGAGGTAAATTGTTGGAGCAGATTTTTTTTTCCCTTGTGCTAATCAAGCTATGCTGAAAACGAAAATGAAAGTAAAGCAGGCTGTTTGCTGTTTGCTGCAAAGAGGCAAAATTGCTGTGAGGCAGAGGCAGATTTCTTTTTCTTGTTTTCCTCACCAAAAAAGGTGAGTCTTTTACTCCGAAAAATACGGTAATTAAGAAAAGATTAGGATGTGCAGAAATGGACAGACTAACAATTACTATTAAGGATAAAGAAGAAACTGAATATTTTTTGATATGGGACATATTTTATCAAAGGCTAGATAACAGAAACAGAAGTTAGAACGGAGGAGATATAAAAAGAGGAAATGGTAAAGTGAAGAGTTGTTAAAGAAGATGATGTTAAGTATTAATGTTATTATATTATTATGTTCTTATATTATCAATACGATGGTGATGAATATCACAACGAAGATGTGTAATATGACTCTTTAAACGTAACTGTACCCAGAACACACACTGTTTGATGAAAATGGAATGTTATATAAATAAAACAAATAAAACATGAAAAAAAAACCCACATTCTGATTATGTATTTGAACGAGGATTTCTGGTGCAAGCAGGGAAGTCATGTGACCTGCACAATTGCATCAAGAGTCATTTTTGAGTGGGGCAGGATAGAAATGCAATAAATAAATCTAGACACCTTTGGACACATGGTCAAAAATAATATTTAAATGCAACAAATTATATACTTTCTCTAATTTCAGCTCTCTCTCTCTCCCTCCCTCCCTCTCTCTTTCCCCCACCCACCCATAAGTGGACGGGGGAAGTGCATGCATGTGGAACTTTATTGCTCTTAAGTCTTTCCAGAGAAAGGACCATTATAAATTTTTCTGACATTCATCACGGTTAGTTTCTTTTGGAGCACAGCCAAAGGATAATTCGTCTTCCAATATAATTTTTGCATGCAGCTTCAATCAAGAATTCATTTATTAATCCTTCCAACTGTGCCTGGATTAAATAATGCTGGCTCTTGCCTGAGTGACAGCATGCAACTTGGCACTTCTTCTTTTTTTGTTGTTGTTGTTCCCTTCAGTTAAAAATTAAACTAACCCCCCCCCACCGCCCCCGAAAAAAAGAAACCACCCTTGTATTAAATCAAACAATGTTAAGTGTCCATGTATCCAATGGTTTGCTCTCTTTTTATGAAAATTTATCTCATGGAAAACTCGGTTTTATGAAAAAGGAGATCCTTTTTTCCTTTTTACCCCAACCTAATCCATCATCTGCTCTGCTGCACCAGGGAATGCACAATAAGAATATGAAATATGGAGAATGGGTTGGAGTGAAATTGCAGAATGGCAGAACCTGGGGGTGGAGTGAATACAGAGCTCAACCTAGCATCCCTACATAGTCACAAAAGCAAACTGAGTCCAACCTTCCTTGAGTGCCATTGACCTTTATTTAATTCTAAGCAGTTGCTGACTATTAGATGAGAAGACTCTAGTGCCTAAGCTAAATAAAATCAGTTTATTTGAACCTTCGCATGTGAACCTGATCTTTTCCACCTGACAGAAATGGAGTAAAGCTGAATCTGGGGTAAGTCCAGACAGTTGTCCTGTTTCTTGGGTCTGTTTGTTGTTGGTTATTAATTGATTTTAGTACAGGTAGCCTTTGTCTTATAACAACAATTAGAGTCCGAATAAGTTATTCTGACTCTAATTGTTAATAAGTGACCCAGCAGTCAGAAGGTTGGCAGTTCAGTGGCTCGAATCCCTAGCGCTGTGTAATGGAGTGAGCTCCTGTTACTTGTCCCAGCTTCTGCCAACCTAGTAGTTTGAAAGCACATAAAAAAGGCAAGTAGAAAAATAGGGACCACCTTTGGTGGGAAGGTAACAGCGTTCCGTACGCTTTTGGCATTGAGTCATGCTGGCCACATGACCACAGAGACGTCTTCGGACAGCGCAGGTTCTTCGGCTTTGAAATGGAGATGAGCACCGCCCCCTAGAGTCGTGAACGACTAGCACACATGTGCAGGGGAACCTTTATCTTTACCTATATCCCATCACATGCTCCAGCTTCTGCCCACCCAGCAGTTCGAAAGCAGGCAACCATGAATAGATAGATTGGTGGATAAAAATACTAAATCCAGTCTAAACATCTAGCTGATCATGCAAGAACCCTACTAAATCTTATCATCATTAGATCCGCCTGTGCTAGTTAAGTTAGGTAACCACTGCTAAAAACCCAGTGCAGATCTTGTGTCTTGCATTTTTGCATCTTTCCCGTTGTATGCTGTCTGAAGTGAAAATATGCATCAAGAGACAAAGTATGAAACTAATTATTTTTCTTCCTCACTGCAGTCTCTGCCATTGGAGAAATCAACCAGTGGGGAAAAAACGATTAAAAAGATTCAGATTCTACTTATCAGGGATGCCTTGAAAGTTTGAAATAAATCTATTTTCAGATTGCACTATTTGATACCGACAGACCAAATCGGGGCAAATTTACTCACACGAAACTTGCGTTTTATTTTAGCGGGTTGCTAAAATGTACTTAGAAATGTAATGTTCAAAAACCACTCTAGGCTGTTAATTTTATGGCACTATGACAGAATTCTTGGAAGATCAATTGTTCAGTAGATGCATAATTGAAAGTATTTCTTATTAAATTAAACTGAGCTGGAAAATGTGATTAGTTCTTTTCTTTTCTTTTTTTTTTTAAAGCTGTTGATAGACCATTTTCACCCCTATTAATGTATCTACAAGGATCTCTCTCTTTGTCTCATTCTTCCTCTCTCATTTCCCACTCTTTTGAAACACCACAATCTTATTCATTCCATTTAAAAAAAAAAAAAAGTCAGACTTGGATTTGTAATAGAATAATTGCAGTCCATAAATATTATGACTAGCCGGGAAAATGAACCACAGCTTGATCGCACAAGGAGAATACCAATTAGCAGAGATTGTTGAATTTGGTTTTCATGTTGCACGGCACAAAGGTAAATTCAACTGAATGCTAATGGTGTTATAATAGTCTTATTCTTTCACACAAATAGTTAAGTTTTTAAGGCATACCTCTCCTTCTCCCCACCCCCAACCTTTAGGGTAATTTATGTAACTCCCCTTTTGCAGAATTCCAATGGAAGGAATAGAAGCACAATCTTTTTTTTTTCCCCTACACAAATGTTCTCTAAGGGGAGCGTGCCAGGAACGAAGCAATGACCCGACTCCCTATTGCTATATTCATAATGGATCAGGTTCATTCCTTATTAATTTAATGGAGTACAGCTGAACAGCCAAATAGCCTCAGCTTATGAGTGTTTCACAAATGGGGCTTTTTGCCTGTAATCGCTTAATCCTACTGGCTAGGACTCATAAATTGAATAAAAGAGTAAACTAGGTTTTAATTAAGTCGAAGGAATGAGCTCGCATGGAAAAGATACTGCCGACGCTGAAGGATCAAATGGGGTTGTCCTCACACCTTAAGAGTGTCAGCCAGGCTCGAGTTAGAAGAGATACTTAAGCTCAGAGGGGTGCAGGTTTGATAGAGGGAGTTTGTTCCTCTTTTTAATTAAAAAAAAAAAAGCGCGTTCTCGTCTCATTAAAGCAATATCTTTTAAAGCCCAGCTTGGTGGAACAAAGCAGGAGAGAAATAAGCTGATTGTTTGCTTTCACCCTGAAAGACTTTGATTTCCAAGTGGCTCCAAAAAAAAAAAGAAAAGAAAAGAAAAGAAAAGAAAAGAAAAGAAAAGAAAAAAGGCCGCTATTTTTGTGTTGTCGATAATGGGAATATCTTTTTTGCAATGATTGGATTTCTATAGACAGAACATTATCTTGGGCTTCCCCAGTAGATGGGGGGAGGGAAAGTGTGGAGGTTTATTTTACTTAATTTTGAAAAATTGTACGGCTGCTCGTCTTAGAACATAGAATAATAGGGTTGGAAGGGACCTTGGAAGTCTTCTAGTCCAACCCGCTGCTCAAGCAGGAGATCCTATATCCGTGATGGCATGCCACAGGTGACATGCTGAGCCATATTGGTGGGCATGTGAGCGTTGTCCTAGCTCAGCTATGGCACACATGCATGAGCTAGCCAGCTGATTTTTGGGCCTTCTGGGTCATGATCCCCCATGCTCCCCCTGCTTTTGGCATGTGATGGCACAGTGGACCCGGTAGGCCTGTTTTTCGCCCTCCCCAGGCTCCAGAGGCTTTCTAGGAGCCTGGGGAGGATGAAAACAGCCTTCCCCACCCCCCTGGAGGCCCTCCAGAAACAGCCCATTTGCTGACTTCTGGTGGGCCCAGAAGGCCTGAAAATCAGCTGGCCAGCGCGTGCATGTGTGCTGGAGCTGAGCTAGGGCAACGCTCGCATGCCCACCAATATGGCTCCACGTGCGGCCTGTGGCATGCATGCCACAGTTTCGCCATTATGGCTCTACATTGTAAAGCGCTATGAGGCAGTATGTAGCAATAGCAATAGCACTTAGACTTATATACTGCTTCATAGTGCTTTTACAGCCCTCTCTAAGCGGTTCACAGAGTCAGCCTATTGCCCCCCAACAATCTGGCTCCTCATTTTACCCACCTCGGAAGGATGGAAGGCTGAGTCAACCTTACAGCCATGTAAGCCTCAATGCTAAATGCTAAACTAATACCCTGTTTCACCGAAAATAAGACCTCCCCTGATAATAAGTCCAATCGGGCTTTTGAGCGCATGCGCTAAAATAAGCCTCCCCCTGAAAATAATCCCTCCCTGAAAATATTTAAACGCAGAGCTGGAAATCAGGTAAGATGGCAAGAGGAGCCCCACCTTGCTCCACACGCCCCAAAATAATAAGACCTCCCCGAAAATAAGGCCAAGCGCTTGTTTCAGGGTTCAAAAAAATATAGGACAAGGTCTTATTTTTGGGGAAACACGGGTAATACGCAATAAGCAATAGATTAAGAATGAACTCTTATACATCTTATATATCTTCAGACGTTGGATCCGTAAACACCCACACCCACAATCTGTTGGTCTTTTGTCTGTTCATCAGTCATTTTAGATGAACATCTCATATCACAGACCAGGGTGGATACCAGTATTGCCATTTTCATCATACATCTTTAATTTTACAGAGGAAAATTATTCCCTTTGACCGAATAACAGATCTCCTGTCTGAATGGAAATAAATGCAGTATAATAATATTTGGGCAAACGTATTTTGCAAGCAAGTTACAGGTCACGGTAGTAAAATACTATGGCAATTACAACAATCATCATCATAATGGCATACAACTCTTGCTAGATTGCTCATAGGTAATGGTATCACTATGAGTCGATAGTAGGAGGTATTGATTTAATAAGTATTTTTGAAAATAAGTTTTGCTTCACTGAATTCACATGTTGGTTTTGATGCGGCAAGAGAAAGCAAGCAGATGGAAAGTGTTAGCATTATTCCCTTTCTTTTTTTAAAACAATGAAAGTGCAAGAATTGCTTCAATTCGTTCGATAGAGGTTGATTTGCCTCCTATTAAAGCAAATGAACTGCGAAGAAATCATGAGCACCAAAACTAGGAGAAATCAGATCATAATAAGTAAAATATTAAAAAGGCTACGCCTGTTTGCAGAGGCTCCATCATTAACTCTGCATATTTCAAGCGGATGTTATAAGGGAAGTGATTTGTTATCATTAAAGGGAGATACGGCAATGATTATATTTGACAAGTAGATAATAGAATAAAAGAGTTGGAAGGAACCTTGGAGGTCTTTAATCCAACGCCTTGCACAAGCAGGAGACCTTATACCATTTTGGACAATCTCTTCTTAAAAACTTCCAGCGTTGGAGCATTCACAACTTCTGGAGGCAAGTTGTCCCACTGATTAATTGTTCTAACTGTCAGGAAATTTCTCCTTAAGTCTGGGTTGCTTCTCTCCTTGATTAGTTTATATCCATTGCTTCTTGTCTAACCTTCCAGTGCTTTGGAAAATAGATTGACTTCCTCTTGATGTGCTGGACAATAATATTTGAGATATTCTGGCTGGTTTCTAAATTTTATTTATAGTGAAAAAGTGATTTTGACAAGACACACACATACACACTAACAAACTCTGTTTTACATTTGGATCTCAAGTTCAGTCTTCAGCAGCCTCAACCAAAGTAAGAGGGTTGTATGAAAAGTACGGCTTCTAGTGTTATAAATTGTGAACAGATGGCACTGGTGATCAAGGGTGGGTTCTACTTACCTTTACTACCAGTTTGCAACGGGGCCATTCAGGCAGTGGTGGGATTCACATAATTTAACAACTGGTTCTCTGCCCTAATGATTTCTTCCAACAACCAGTTCACCAAACTGCTCAGAAAGTTAACAACCGGTTCTCCCGAAGTGGTGCGAACTGGCTGAATCCCACCACTGCGTTCAGGTAATAGTCCTCCAATTCAGTGTAATTTAACTTTGTATGATCACTGGGCTCTGCCTATGCCTGTGGCAATCAGGTTTATCTTCAGTTTAAAAGACCTTTGACTTGCATTTCTGGGGAAAGCATTTTTCAACGTAGACCTTTTAAAAAATGGCAAAGCATTGCAAAAATTAATTGGACCGAACTTTAAAGTGGGAAATATTAGAAAAAGAGTTAAACAAATTGTGCAGCTGTATCTACTTCTAGCATACATTTTTCCCCCACTAAATGCGTTCACTCCTTCTCCAGCACTGCTTGGGAGATTTTAAACATAAAACCACTGGGTAATATAAGACAATGACCCCCAAAAATGTTTTATCTTAAGAAGTGGCCAACTTTAACTCATCTTGTGTTATTATAAGAAGCAGAATTTACTGGTTATGGTTTATATTCAATTGCATTCCTCCCCCTTTTTTTAAATGAAATGTCATTATTACAATCCATATCTTTTTGTAGTTTACTTCCTCTACGCTCCCATCACCCAATCTTGCTATATTTCATTTTCTGCAATTACGTTATATTATTGCCAAATTCTTTTATTTCCACCTCCGCAGCTATTGATTTAGGGGTATATGGTTATTGCAATGCAAAATAAAAACCGTTTCCCTATCCATTCCACCTTGTATTGTCAAACATTAACTTAATTTCTTTCAAATATGCATTTGATTCGGCAAAAAGGAACCATTTACCTTTATAAAGAAGACCCTCATAAAGGAAAGGCTTCAGAAAAACACTGCTTTAAAAATTTAATAGCCTTGTGTCTTATACACTGGAAAAATGAATTAAACTTTCAAATATTATATATCTCAATGGGAGCCTTTTGCATTTTGCCCTATGTTTAGCTTATTGTAGGAAGCTTTTCTCCCACCCTAAACTCTGCCTCCCCTGAATAAAAAATCTCATTCTGTTCAAGATTTTTTTTTTCAAATTCCATAAACAGAAATAAATAAATGACCTCTCCAGTATATTAATCAAAAAATAAATCAATTAAGGATTAGTATTTTTCTTAGATCTCAGTGAAGCTGGTACTAAAGTTAATATCTCTATTCAGTTGGAAGTTCATTTAATAAAGGATTTATGGCATAAAATCTAACAAACATAGCATATGATCATTAAAATTGGGTTATTTATTTATTTGGTTTCATTCCTGCATTTACTAGAGAGTAAACCCCAATGGATTCAGCAGAATTTTGGAGAAGACAGAAATAAAGCAATTAGACATTCCATTCTTTGCCATCCAGTCAGAGCTGAAGAAGCTTCTTGGATGAGAAGTGAAACATCTTCAAAAGAAAAAACAAGAAAGTCCAGTTGCCTCCTTAAAAAGGCACCTTTGGGACATATGTTTGAAGAAATAGTTGAAACCAATAGAAAGTTAGGCTAATCACTAATATGAGAAGAAATTACAAAATACAGTTCCTATAAGAAGGACATTAGCCAATAAAGATATGTACCATAAACAACTGGTCTTGGAATATCTGCAACTAAATATTTCTCATCCTATGAAGATTTCAAGAGCAATTCTCTTTTCTTTAGGTCTCAGATAGCAAGATAAATGGAAAGTCAAGTGCACGACTTTCTAGGCCTGGTCATGATTTGACTAAAAAGATGGAAATAGAATGGTGACCAATCCACAATTCTTTATAAAAAATATATATATCAGGAAATTAAATAGAAATAGAACCCAGCTTGGAACAAGATTTGAACAAGACACAGAAAAGCTACACATTCTTAGTTATGTGTTCCTAGTGACTACCAAAACTTGTCAAAATGTTTGCTGATTACTATTATTTAGGTTTATCCAACTTTTTTTAATGTCTCCTTTTAATTGTGCAATTAGAAGGTAAAATTGGGGAAATTGGAATATGAACCCTTACATTTATGTAAAGGTAAAGGTAAAGGTAAAGGTTTCCCTCGCACATATGTGCTAGTTGTTCCTGACTCTAGCGGGCAGTGCTCATCTCAATTTCAAAGCCGAGGAGCCAGCGCTGTCCGAAGACGTCTCCGTGGTCATGTGGCCGGCATGACTCAACACCAAAGGCGCACGGAACGCTGTTACCTTCCCATCAAAGGTGGTCCCTATTTTTCTACTTGCATTTTTTTACATGCTTTCGAACTGCTAGGTTGGCAGAAGCTGGGACAAGTAACGGGAGCTCACCCCATTACGCGGCACTAGGGATTCGAACCGCTGAACTGCTGACCTTTCGATCAACAAGCTCAGCATCTTAGCCACTAAACGTCTTAGCCACTGAGCCACCGCGTTAGATTTATACAGGGTACCAATCTTGGCAGAAACATCAGAGTGACTTGTGGGCAAAGACATGATCATCAAAAATTAGCAATGATCCTAAAACTATATTCTAAACTACTAAACTAGAACTGATAAAGGGATTAATCCACAATCATTTATTTGATCTGCATTTCTTCATATTATATTTTCAAAAGAGATTTTGCATCTGTTAGGAAGAGCAGTGGCTTACTTGGAAAGTTATACTCACAGAAGGCTAATAAATTATTTACCCTCAAACTGGACTGAAGGTACTGTAGATTTCTCTCCTGTACAGGGGGTTGGACTAGAAGACCTCCAAGGTCCCTTCCAACTCTGTTATTCTATTCTATTCTATTCTATTCTATTCTATTCTATTCTATTCTATTCTATTCTATTCTATTCTATTCTATTCTATTCTATCCTCAATGGCTCAGGTGATTTCTCTTCCCAATCTTCTTTATAGTTCTTCTTGAACTTAGAGTTCAATGGGGATTTTATTTATTTTTTAAAAAAATAATTTTTATTGAACATTTTTAAAAACAAACAAACAAACAAATATACATACATACAAACAAACAAACAAAAGAACAAACAAAAACATATTTACATCATCTTCTTTTCAACATCTTCGCATCAGTAATCTATATTTATACATTTTCTTTCTTATCTTTAATGTATTTTTGGTTTAATCTATTTCAGCGGAGAAATATGGAAACAAATGGGAAGATATAAATCGTGGAAAGGAAATTAGGTACCTGTTTATGTTAAATGTAAATAAAATATTTAGATTAAGAGAATAGATAGATAGATAGATAGATAGATAGATAGATAGATAGATAGATAGATAGATATGATATGATATACTAGAAATATATGTATAAAAGATAGATTAAGATAAGAATGGGTGGGTTTTTTTAAAGGTCATTTAGTCTAGCCCCTGGCTCTGGCCAGCAATTGAAGTGGGGAGGGCAGTCCCAGCAACCTCTTTACAGGTGGCTTTGTCGCTTCTTGTGGCTTAGTTCTCACAATACCTTTAACGGGATTAATGTGGAGATGTTGTGTTGGATGAAGACGCTCCTTCAACCAATACTAGAGCGGAGCATGAAATTTTAAGCCACAATGGCACGTGGTCATTTGCCTTTCCCTGATCAGCAGATTCTGGGAGGTCCACATCCAGCCAACCGTTTCCAAACTCTGCCCAAACTCTGCCCGTTCACTCCTCCCAAGGAAAGTGATGAAACGTAAAGCAGTTGAAAAAGCAATGCTTTTCCATTGCAAAGCCTGCTGCCAAAGCCTGCCACCACCTCCCAGAAAATGATGGACTGCCGTGCTGGAAACTCACTCATTGCTGCCAATGATATAGTAATTTCCCAGTTTGAAGATTGGTGGGATCCAAAGGCTGGAGGAAATAAGTGAGGACTCTGCTTTCTCCAAAAGGGTCGCTATTGTGCTGCATGTAATCCACCAGAGAAGACTTATAACTAGATTAGTAGATGACAAGTGGAACCTATCGGATGAAGACAGCCACTGTCATAACTTGCCCAACCTCTAGGTTCTGCCTGCTGACAGTGACATTAAACACTAAACAAACCATCTAGTCCCTAGTCATAACAAGGCTGCCTGCCTCTGCTACAACAGCTTCAAATTCTTTCCCCTTCTCCCTCCTCCTCCTCCTCCTTCTTCTTCCCTCTCTTTGATCACACCTACATGCTTTGTTCTTTTGCCACTCTTGACTTGGGGATTATTTAGATGCAAATCCATCACATCTAATATAAATTGCCCTTCTCTTCAAATGCAATCGATTTAGAAAGCATGCAAGCAAAAAAAAAAAAACTAAGCAGTTTCGGATTTTTATTTTTATTTTTGCAAGTGTCCATGACATGGTAGCCTTTAACTGACTCAAAGCTATTTTCCCAGCTGTCAAGCTGCCAGGCAATTTCCATGCCATAAACTCCCACCCAAGGCAGCTGACCATCACTTCCCTTTGCGGGCATACGGGCAAGGAAGCGAATGTAATCCTCCCTGCTTTACCATTCAAGCTAATGCCATATGCTTTCATGGTTTTGTTAACAATGACCAAGAAAGAGCAAAATTGCTTGGAGTGGAGCGTTAGGGCAGAGGGTGGGAAGAAAGAGATGGTGTGTAAATAAATATTATCGCTGTGAAAAGACAATATTTAAATGCAGCATCTGACTTTTCAAATGCCTTACCAAACAAGTCCTCCACAAAACCATTTAACAAAAACAGCAGGGAAAGAAAAGAGCTGTAAAAACCATGATACTCCATGAAGGATTATGAAAATAGAGGTCATTGCTTGGAAAGGGAAATGCAAATACAACTTGAAAAGCTTCTCACATTTGTAAATACATTGAGAAGAATTCATTCCTTCTGTCGTTGCTATCACAGGATATTTTTACAGGCGTTTGGGGGGTGGGTGGGTGAGTGAAGGAAACAGGACAGAAAACAAATAACCTGCCATCATATTTGATGGAAGCTTCTAAGCTGAGTTATTGTAATCAACCCATTCCATTTCTGGAAGCAATTGTCTTCTTGAGGACAGCAGGCAAAATAAAGAATCTCTCAAACCAAATAAGAAATAGGACACTCAAAAATTTTTACTCACTTGGATAAATCTTGCAGTGATATTAGGGTGTGCATTTCTCCACCCACATCCCCCCTTTATTTTTTGTAACAATGGAGATGGACAATGTTTGGTGGCTAGCATCTCTCGGAGATGCACTTTGTAGCCCAATACAGATTAATAGAGTTGGAAGGGATCTTGCAGATCATCTAGTCCAACCCCCTGCCCAAGCAGACCCTACACCCATGATGGAGAACCTATGGCACACGTGTCACAGGTAGCACACAGCATCCTCTCTGTAAGCACGCAGCCGTCACCCCAGTTCAGCTCTACCGCACATGTGCACGCACCTCCCGCTGGCCAGCTGGTCATCAGGTCTCTGTCACGCATGCATGGGGGGAGTGGGGTGCATGTGGTGGTGTGCGCATGTGCAGGGGGACAGGGCACGTGTGGGGGGGCATGTGCATGCATGGGCACCACGTGCCCATTGCATTTTGTGTATTTGGGCGCTTTCGTGCACATGCGCACACGCTTTGGGCACTCGGTCCAGAAAAGATTAGCCATCACTGCCCTACACCAATGTTACAAAGATCATATGAGCTTCAACATATGGTCAAAAGAAAAAAAAACATATTTCATTGTTTCTAAATTTGGGGACTCCTTTTTTAAAAGCTATGTTTTATTTTAGGGTAATTTCTTTGTGTTTTGTCCCTTTGAAAATCCTGCTGGTGATTTTCTGACAATCTCACCTTTCCAACGATACGTAATCTACATAGAAATCACAATTTCCAGTTTTAGAATAGTCAACATTATGCAAAGTTCAGAAAAGTCCAAATTAGTTTACATGAATACAGAAAAAAGTCTTCGACTTACAACCGTTTGCTTAGTGACCATTCAAAGTTAAATGGCACTGAAAAAATGTGACTTTATGATCTTCTTTCACAGTTACAACCTCTGCACCGTCCCCAGGGTCATGTGATCAAAATTCAGTTGCTTGGCAACTGGTTCAATATTTATCACTGTGGCTGTGTCCCAAGGTCATGTGAGATCCCCTTTTATGACTTTCTGACAGGCAAAGTCAATGGGGAAGCCAGATTCATAGTCATCGGTTGGAGTCAGCAAACCACCGGAAAGCATTTGCACTCGCACGGTGCCATGCGATTCCATCGGCCGCCCTGTACGGCAAGTATAAAAGGATACCATTGTTGTGGCCTGTCAGCGGCCCGTGTGGATTGTAGCTGATTCCGACAGCGAGGAGGCTGGTGTGGTGCTGCGCCAGCAGCCTGTGCAACTGACACTCGAGTCAGACAGTGAGGAGGCTGGAGAAGATGTGGTGCCAGAGGCGGGGATTCAGCCAGGGCCTTCAGAACCTCCAGAAGCTCCCTTAAGTGAAGAGGACAAAGAGGAGGAGCCTCTTCTTGATGCACGGGCCCACAGAGCTGCCAAAAGGCAGGAGTGGCTCCTCAGGAGGAGGTCTCCTCGAGAATAAGGCTTGGGGCTAATTGGCCACTCCCTTAGCCTATTTAAGGAGGAACGCCGACTGAAGCAAGTTGTAGGAAACAACTTTGGTTCACTCTACTTCGCGTCTGGAGTCTCTGCAAATTGCTTCTGGGCTTTCTGCCAACCTTAGTAAGATTGTGATTACTTTATCTTTGTTTTCTGGTAGGCTGTTAAGAAAGTTTATTAACAGCCTTTGTTTTGAAAAAGACTGAGTTATTTTAGTAAATTAAGTTTTGTACAAACTTTGTGTGTGCTGTGTTCTTTGGGATCTGTAGTTGGGGCAGAACAACCATTCACGGAAAGACTTTGTCCTGTGGCTCAGGAGAGGTAGAAACTGTGGGTCACATGCTCCTTAGATGTTGTTGTGGCCCACCGGCGGCCAGCAGAGCTGGCACCAGAGTCAGACAGTGAGGAGGTTGGGAAGGAACTTGGGTCAGTCCTGGGGGCTGGGGAAAACTCAGACGAGGGCTCCGCGTCGGAGGCAGAGAGGGAGCTAGACAGCAGTGAGGCAGAGGAACAGCTGGAGCCCGTTCCCAGTGTGCGCATGCGCAGAGCTGCCAGAAGACAAGAACAAACTCAGAAAGCAGGGGAGATTCGGGAGTAAAGCCACATCTTGGAGGTGATTGGCCACTCCCACAGGAAATAAAAGAGGAGCAAACAGGGAGTGGACTTTTGCAGGAAACAATTAGTTCATTCCGTACGCTGAGAGACTCTGTGCCAAGTTTGGCCTTGTACTGCGGTTGGAAACAAGTTACGTGGCAGCTTGCCAAAAGAGATAAGGTGTGCTGAGAAATATTCTTTTGAAAAACTATTTGGAAAAGCCTTGCTGACTGTGAATGAACGTAATTCACAGTCGTGTAAATAAAAGAGGTGTTGCCAGGATCAGTTCCTGCCTTCTGCTTGTTAAAGGAGCCTAGGTCAGAACATATGTTCCTTTTATACGGAGACTAGGAAAAAAAATATTCTGCCAATAAGTGCTAGGTAACCTGGTGGTTCCAACACTACCTATCTTCAGTGGCTGCTTAAGGATGAACAGTCCATAACTACAGCACAGGTGGCCAGATTCTGCGCAGCAGTGCTGGGGATTTGTCGCAAACATATGTCTTCTCCACCATAGCGATGTTATATAACAATTGTGGCAAACTCTTTGCACTGTTTAGTCCTTTCCCTTTTAGCGTTGAACCTACAATGGGCCACACAGTTTAGGGATTGCAACTATCGTATAGTCAGACCATGTATAATTGACACCGGATTTTATTAGAAATTTTAGCTGTTATTTATTATTTTATGCTAGAATGTTTAAGTGTATATATGCTGAGTGCTTTTATTTGTTCTGGTCTCTGGTCTAAGACTGTAATAATAAATTGTTGTTGATGATGATGATTCATTTAACAAGTTACTAACTTAACTTCAGTGATTCACTTAACAACGGTGGCAAGAAAAGTCGTAGACTGGGGCAAAATTCACTTAATTAAATTCACTTAGGTATTAGATGCACAGGAAAGAGAGGATTGGGTTGACACAATCTGGAATTGTATTTTGCAGCTTAGTGTTTGGTTTGGATGAAAGAATTGATGTTGCTAAGAAATAAAGGATTTTTGAGTTAGAAGATGCGGACTTGACATATGGGTGGCATGGAGCCTTATGATGTGATAAAATCAAGGTTAATATGTTAATAACATGTTGAGAATATGGAATAGATACCAATTCGGACTGTACCTGAAAACACTTTTATGGCCTCTCAGCTCAAGAAGCTTTTTATGGAAGAGAAATAATAGGCAAAGTTAAATGATTAAACAAGATTAACATATTGTGAGATATTAGAATTGCTGGAATTGTTGGAGTCATTTTATCCTGCTTGCTGAATATGTAAACATGCTAGAAAAGTTGGGGCTCAAACACATACAATTCAGAGGATTTTAAAGATTAATATTCAATTGAAACCAGATTTTTTTTTCTTCTTGCGACTGATAAAACAGTTAAAAAAAACACCCACGGAACACTGTTTTTACTGTATGATAGCTGCCACAAGATAATTGTATGCACAAAGATGGAAATATTTGGCAATATTTCACAATGGCACAATGGGATTGCAGACTATAAAACAATGTGAAACATTTTATTTGAGAGCAATAGAAAGCCATACTTTAGCTTGGTCATGATTAAAATAAACCAGGCTTATTAATAGCAACATGTCCTCAGTTAACTCCATAAAGGGTTATGTTTGGCATTTTTGGGGATTTCCTAATGCTCGTTATTTACATTTTGACCCATAATAAGAGCACTATATTCTATTTTCGATGCAGATCTTCAGACATATTAGGAAGTGAAGAGAATTTGACAAAAGAATGCTTCTTTTCTCTTCTGAATGGCCTCATGAGGATTTCCAACTGGTGACCTCCCCAGACCTTGTCTTTACATTAGACTTATTGTCTTGGGAGAAGATTCAGTTAAAGCACCCAATTCATTTCATATAGTGCTCTCCAGTTCATCTGGCGACATAGTCTAATTTTTTACAATTTTATTAGGAATGCACTTTGCCGTTTGCTCAACAGTAAACAATTATTCTATCATCAGGCCGGCTCAAGGTTGACTCAGCCTTCCATCCTTCTGAGGTCTATAAAATGAGGACCCAGATTGTTGGGGGGCAATAGGCTGACTCTGTAAACTGCTTAGGGAGGGCTGTGAAAGACTATGAAGCACTATATACAGTAAGTCTAAGTACTATTGCTAATGCTCTTCCTTTTCTCTTTTTTTCCTTCCTTCCTTCCTTCCTTCCTTCCTTCCTTCCTTCCTTCCTTCCTTCCTTCCTTCCTTCCTTCCTTCCTTCCTTCCTCCTTAGTGGTTAGAATGCAGTATTGCAGGCTAATTCTGCCCACTGCCAGCAGTTAGATCCTGACCAGCTCAAGGTCGACTCAGCCTTCCAATCTTTCGAGGTTGGTAAAATGAGGACCCAGATTGTTGGGGGTAATATGCTGACTCTGTAAACTGCTTAGAGAGGGCTGTGAAGCACGATGAAGCAGTATATAAGTCTAAGTACTACTGCTAATGCCCTTCCTTCCTTCCTTCCTTCCTTCCTTCCTTCCTTCCTTCCTTCCTTCCTTCCTTCCTTCCTTCCTTCCTTCCTTCCTAGTGGTTAGAATGAAGTATTGCAGACTAATTCTGCCCACTGCCAGCAGTTCGATCCTGACCAGCTCAAGGTCGACTCAGCCTTCTAACCTTCTGAGCTTGGTAAAATGAGGACCCAGATTGTTGGAGGCAATAGGCTGACTCTGTAAACCGCTTAGAGAGGGCTGTAAAGAATGATGAAGCGATATATAAGTCTAAAGTGGTATTGGTATCAGAGTGGTGACAGCTAGATTGGGTGCTTAGATAGCCACTGGAAGCTGCTAGGGAGGGTTCATCCTTGCCCTCTTCCTGCCCACCAGACACTCCAAGCTCCACTGTCTCTTTGTCCTCTGGGAAAAAGGCCCCCATCCCCTCCTATGACTCCAGATTATATTCCACTACATCATCACAGTTCTAGATCAAAGATTAAGGAACCCCCCCTCCTCCTCCCAAGTACGCTGGCATCTGCTGAAAAATTCTGTGAGTTCTGTGTATCTATGTTTGGAGGTAATCATTTAGAAAGCAATATGTTGCGCATCAAATATGCATGCGTGCACTTGTGTGGGGGACAAGAACAAAATACCGAAATGAATGGTAATTTTGCTCTGTTTCTTCAACGAAAAATGCACAGCCAGATTGCTTTGATATACAGCAGGTGCAAAGCTGAGAAATTAAAGTCAGGCTACTGTTTTTGATTTCGCATTTAGACTGTGATGAGAGGAAGGGAAGGGAAGGGATTAGGCAACATTGTGCCTAATCAGACTTTAGATGGGATGTTACGTTTACGTTGGCATTTATACCTACATAAAATCATAATGTATTTTTTTTTCTTTAAGAGAGAGAGAGAGAGAGAGAATATATATTATTTGTATTGCTATGAAAACCCACTAATAACAAGCAAAAAGGGCAAGGAAATCAAAGGTTGACATTTTTGTATTTTCCCATATGTGCTCTTGAGTGACAGTCAGAGGAAGCGATTCCTTGTTACTCGCATTAAAATAGACATTTCGCATGGCAATTAATAATACACTAAAATGAAAAGGGCTCTAGCCACGAGCGCTGCCACAAACACACAATATGGCTGTCCCTTCCTGCTTTCCCTTTCTTTCCTTTTTATTCCTATAATGGAATGAAAATGCAGGTTGTTTTGTAATAACAAATGGTTGTCGATGCTTCATTTATCAAATTGTCCCCTCCCACAACATCTGTGTAACCGCTGTCTTCTAAATCAGCAAACAGAATGCAATCAGCATTCAATGAGGAATGAGACATTTTGCTTACAGATAAATGTGCCATGACATTCCTTCGCTGTGCTTCTCTCCTTTCCCAACACTCGCCATAACTGGATGGATGGATAGATGGGTGAAATAAGCGCATGGAGTTCTGTTTTTCACCATGTTCTGCAGGTTGTGATCAAGGCTCAAGTAGTGATTACCAAACGCAATTCAGTCCTCAACAAACTTATTTTATTAATACAGCTGAGAATTAATTCATTCTCAGCTTAGTCCAAAACAAAATTCTTCAGAACCAGTCCGTCGGTCTTATCACCAATCTTTGATGTCTTTGGCAACCTGCCAAAGGCTTTTCTTTACCCCACAAAGTTCAAGAGACGCTGACAAAAAGCACTGGAATCAATGTTGCTTTTCTACAAAGAACCCAACGGCTCGTGGCTACTTTTTTAAGCCTTATGGGAGTGGCCAATCATCTTCTGGCCTTACTCCCGAGTTCAGTGGTGGGTTGCCCCCAGTTCGGACCGGTTCGCAAAACTGGCAGGAGGCCCTGCCCACCGCCCCGGATGTTGTCATCAGTGATCTGCACATGCGCAGAAGCAAGGCGTGCAGACGAGCGAAGTGAGCATACGCGCACGATCCCGTTGTGAACCGGTGGTAAAGATAAATAGAACCCATCCCTGCCCAAGTTATCCTTTTTACTTCAGCTGCTCTTGCCTTCTGGCAGCTCTTTGCATGCGTGCACTAGGAACAGGCTCCTCCTGTTCCTCTGCCTCTCTGCTGTCCGCCTCTGGAGGCTCCGGAGTCCGCGCATCGCTCCCAGATAGCCCTGGCTCATCTCTGCCACCGACGCAGAGCCCTCGTCTGGGCCTTCCCCTGACTCCACGACTGGCCCATTGTCCTCCCCAGCCTCCTCACTGTCTGACTCTGCTGCAAGGTCCACAGGCTGCTGGCAGACCACAACACTGCAATTCTAATTTCCCACAGCCTCACTTAGACATTTTCTAAAGTTAATTGCATAGGCTATTGCCTAAAATCAAGTAAATAAACCAGTATAACTGTTGAATTGGTCAACATTTTGTGGGCAGTGGTGCATTTGTTCTGGTTGCTTATTGTTGCTGACAAACAATGTCCAACGGTTGCCATTTAGGATTAAATTCTCATCAAAAGATCAGTGTAAATACCATTATTGTGAAAGAGAAGTAAGTGGATGGAAATGGCATACATCTAACACAACCTTCAGGCTCAAACGCAAAGGTGACATTGTGAGATCCACAGTGAGCGTTGTGGTCCGCCAGCAGCCTGCAGAGCTGGCAGTGGAATTGGACAGTGAGGAGGCTGGGGAGGAACATGGGCCAGTCCTAGAGTCTGGGGAAGGCCCGGATGAGGGTTCTGCGTCGGAGACAGAGTTGGGGCCAGGGCCATCTGGGAGCTATGCGCAGAGAGGGAGAGGAACAGTAGGAGTCTGTTCCTAGTGCATGCATGCGCAGAGCTGCCAAAAGGCACAAACAGTTAAAACAAAAGGGACGACTCAGGACTAAGACCTGGAGATGATTGGCCCCTCCCATAAGGCTTAAAAGAGGAGCAAAGGCAGTAGGCAATTTGCAGGAAAGCAACATTGTTAATTCTGTTCCCAGTTGGCATCTCTGTTTGATTCTGAAATCCGTGTGGCTTTGCCAAGTAGGTCTTTGGCAAAGTGTCAAGGGAGATAAAGGTTGGTGATTATCCCGAAGGACGTCTCCCGAAGGACTTTTTGCAACTAATTGGGACTCAGCTGTGAATGAGCGTAATTCACAGCTGTTACAATAAAAGAGGTTTTTGGGACTACTTGTGTGTTTTAATGACTCAGGAAGCCTAGGTCACAACATCCAGTGTCCAGTGTCCAATCCTTTATTTGCTTACTCTTGATTGACAGAATCTTACCAAACTAAAGCTGTAACCTTCTAACCTACTAGATATATAGCCCGAGAGTGTCTGGAGTTTGGCTAATCTGAACCTAATCCGTTTCCCAACCAGCTCAGGACTAACACAGTCTCTTAATCCAGGCTTCTTTCCAATGAGATTTACTGCTCATTCCTGAGAAAGCTCTGTGTTGCCAAAACTGTCAATTGACTTTCTAGGTGCCCATTGCATCACATTACCTATGATTAGCTTTTATAAAATCTGCATGTGTTAGACAAGTCATTGTGTACTACAAATACATTATTGTTAAGCAAGAAACCCTTTGAAATCAGGGGTGGGCTGCTGGGGGTTCACAGGGGTTCAGGAGAATCTCTAGCTAAAATTCTGTGCAGTTCAGAGAACCCCCAAATCCCACTCCTGGATGGCCCCACCCACCCCACCCCTCCCCCTCCCAGGAGTCCCCACGCAGCCTGTTTTGGATGCAGGTTAATGCAGGGTGCATGGGGAGGCTCGGGGAGGGCCAAAAATAGGCCTACAGGAAGTTTGGGAAGGCTCCACAGGGCCTCCAGAGCCTTGGGAAGCCGTTTTTGCCCTCCTGGAGGCTTAAGGAAAGCCTCCAGAGCCCGGGGAGGACAAAAACACCCCCCCCCCCCCCGCTGTGGTGCAGGAAGCCAACTAGGCCACACCCACCATGACCACGCCCACCCAGCAACTGGGCAGAGAACCCCTTGCTAAATTTTTTGAAGCCCACCCGTTTGAAATCCTCCAACCCCCTAATATTTATGAAAATAAACTTCTGTCTTTCTCTATCCCTAATAGGAAAGAGAGAAAGAGAGAGAGGGGGGGGGGCATTTTATGCCATTTTATGCAATTAACACCTTTGCAATTAACATTTGGTACACTGCCTGAAGCTTTCTTTTCTCTGGTGTAATATAAACTTAAAATTAGGCTGAGGACTGCCTGGAATCCCAAGAATATTCTTAGTTTCAGTGTTCCCAAATTTGAGCATGAGTTAAAATATAGACATGTGGGGGCGGGTTTTTTGAGCACTTCATTTAATGGATCCTATATTTACTATTTCAAACCACTTCTCATTGTTTTAGCTGGCTTCTGAAACTTCTCAGGGTGATTAAATTTCTATAAATATAACACTACACAGTAAGGCTATGGAATTGGATAGTTGCCATGGAGAAAATTGTGTGTACATTTTATGCAGGTATTTAGCTAGTTATTGCAAACATGAATAATTTTTCCTAAACACTGGTTGGTCATTCCAACTGACATTGTAATAAAATGTGTTAATCGTATTTTGCTTCATAGCTATTTGCTTAGCATATTGCATAAGGTGTATCAATCCTTGGCAAATATTTGTGCAAAATTAAACTCTTCATTTTATCTATGTATATTAAAGATTGCTACCTACTCAATAGATAGATTGGATGGGATCTTGATAAGTTCGTAAACAATCAGAGTTGGATCTCGGTGCCATAAGAAAACAAATCAATGAATTTCTTTCCAGTTGATTCCATAACTGGCTTGCCAATATCCTTGGCAAGTATTCAGAAAAATAATTACTTTCACAATGAATTCTTTACTTGAGTTGGACTGTTGAAATATATATACTTTAAAAATTAAATATGCAAGGGAATCAATGATAATAGATAAGATCTTTCTGGGGACAAACGATAAATTGTTAGAGGAAATTTATAAATTCTTATTGGATTATAAAATGGAAGAAGAGCAGGTCAAAGAAACGAATGGTAGCATGGGCAAGAAATTTTAGGTACAACATACAACTGGAAAAATGGCAAGAATTATGGGGAAAAAATAGGAAAATAAATTGGCAATACCATATAAAGAAAATTTATATAAAATGTTCTACAGGTGGCATTTTCTGCCAGTGAGATTGGCAAAACTGTTTAGAAATTTATCACCAAAATGTTGGAAATGCAACTACGAATCAGGCACATATTACCATTCCTATTGGGAATTATAAATGGGAAATATAGCAAAGGGGTAATTTACTTAATAATACATATTATAACAGCAGCAAGAATGATCTTTGCCCAAAATTGGAAAAATAAAGAAATCCCCCTAGAAGATGAAGTGATCAAAAAAAATTTTGATGTGCGCGGAAATGGACAGATTAACGTTGGAATTGAAAAATAAAGGCGAGTCAGAATACTATAAGATATGGAACTTCTGATGTTTATATATCATTTCTGTCCAGTTGTATCATTTTCTTAATCATATAATTTACATTTTCACATCACTTGCATTGTTTTATGATTTTGGTGTAATTATGCAAATGGCATCAATGACATCAATTGTTATGCAAATTCAGTTTTAATCAACATTTGGATTTATCAGAACCTTTACATGTCTAATGGCCAATCAAGGTGTAATTTTTCATTACAATATTCAATATAAGATATAGCCGTGATGGTGGGCCTATGGCACGTGTGCCACAGGTGGCACACAGCGCCATCTCTGTGGGCACGCGAGCCATCACCCCAGTTTAGCTCACCACGCATGCACAAGCACCTCCCGCTGGCCAGCTGGTCATTGGGTCTCTGCTGCGCATGCATGGGGGTGGGGTGTGTGGGGGGCATGGGGGGTATATGTGCATGCATGGGCACGGGGCACTTCGCAGGGCTGCAGCGTGTGTGGGTGCATGCGCATGGGGGAAACGCATATGCGCAGGGGAGATGCACATGCATGGGGGGAGACATGCATGCATGGGGGAGATGCACAGGGGTGGGGTGCGCATGTGCAGGGGCTGTGCTGGCATTGCATTTGGGGGGTTTGGGCACACATGTACGCATTCACGCATGCACGCTTTGGGCACTCGGTCCAGAAAAGTTTAGCCATCAGTGCGATATAGTTTATTATTACCGTGTTCTAATTTTCTAAAAATTAGAAGTTACAAACTATAGCTACAAAAGGTGAGCATTGAACAAACCAGGAAGTTCACATAAATAAACGAGCTTCAACTCCTATCTTTCATGTAATAGTATGTGGGGAATGTTTCGGGAGATAGAGGGAAAAACCACAAGCTAGAGAAATAGTTGGCTAAGAGGCAGCTTAGGATGCTGATTGGATGTGAAAATGGACTAAAAGTAATGGATTCACCCACTTACACCAACCTGGGTGAGTCTGGAGACGCCAAGTCATTACTAAGACTAATTACAAATTGAGGGGGGATTAACCTTTGACGACTAGTATAATCTTCTAAAAGAAATGAATATGCATCAGCCTGAAAAAAAAAATCAGGACTAAATACCTTGCAATATCACAATGAGAACAAGTCACTTCTGTGACATTGTGTTAAGTATTGGCATGAAGTCATGGATTCCTGAAAGAAATGCTGATGTCCAACTCTGGAGGCTGCGTAGGCAGCACATAACTCCCAGATGGCCCTTTCTCTGCCTCCAACACAGAGCCCTCATCCGAGCCTTCCCCAGACTCCAGGATTGGCCCGTGTTCCTCCCCAACCTCCTCACTATCTGACTCTGCTGCCAGCTCCGCAGGCCACCGGCGGACCACAACACTATGAAGTCATTGTCAATTCTTTATAGTCACATAGATTTTCTCCATGAATTGTCTCTAACCTGGTCATTCAGCTCTTTAAATGGTGCACTCGATGCCATATAATGTAGTCCATCTACTTAATTCAAAATTAACCCAGATATTACCTATTATGTTAAACTATTCCATATCACTTCACATGCAGCAAATATTTCTATGTCCTCCATGTAATGCCAGCCATTGGGTTTAAATGAAATCACCAGAATTTTAAAGACTAAGTGATGCAAGGGTTGGGATTAAACTGAAGTCAGAGTGGCTGAAGTTTTTTGGAGCAATTATTGTACAGTGGAAGAAAACTATATTACCATATTTTTCGGAGTATAAGTTGCACCTTCCCCCCCCCCCCAAAAAAATAGGGGGTGAAAATCTGGGTGCGTCTTATACTCCGAATATAGCCCCACTCAGCTTCTCAAATGGAGGTTTCAGAGGCTGAAAATGCATCAGAAAAGAAGCTTCAGAAAAGAAGCCCCCAAACAGAGCTTTAGAGGCTTTTTTTCAGAGGCTTTCAGAGGCAGGAAAAAGTTTTTTCTGAAACAGAGTTTCAGAAGTTTCAGATGCAGAAAAAAAAGCAAGGCACAACCAGGGAACCTGTTGCTAAAATTCACCTCTGGGAACAGCTGATTGGGGTTATTCCGGGAGGCAGATCCACCTGCCAATCAGCTTTTTTCTTATTTTCTTCCCAAAAAACTAAGGTGCATCTTATACTCCGGTGCGTATTATACTCCGAAAAATACGGTATGTTTAATCACCAGATATCAAACTCATTCAAGGGAACTCTACCTATAGTTTGAAAGTATAGATATATTTTTTGCATACAAAATAAGTCCATTGTTCACAGGACAACCATTGGGTTCTCTTGAGTAGATGTGGAGAATGAGTTATAGAGGTCACCATGAAGTTTACAAATGGTTTTATTTAAATAAGATCAATTGATTAAATAAGAATTTGGTAGGATTTGTACCTCCAAAGATGGAGAGCATGAAAAGATTTCTGTTTGCACGCATCATTCATATTATAAAAGCTTCAGAGTTTCAGAGCCTGGGCAAAGGAAGATCAAAATATCAATATGCTGATCACATTGGAGTGGCAGAACACAACTGGGAGTAAAGAGGGAAGGAAGATCATTATGTTCATTTAAATAAATCAATGGGTTGTTGTTGGTCAAAGAATTCTTTAAGAGGCATACAAAATATCGTGTCGTGTAATGGTCCTTCTGAAAACAATGTTATCTGTTTCCTTTCTTCTTCTCAACACTACATATTTTTTCAATCCTGAAGTGTCCGCTTTAAGGATGCAGGCTTTACATAGATGACACTGGGCCAAGGTTGAGTACCCTGGCTCAGCATAATCCTGCTGCCAAAATCTATCTCGTGAGTTCTTAAAAGCTTTCTTCCCCTGCAAAAGTAGCACATCTCAGAAAGCTCAAACTGCCCAAAGAGCTGCTGATACAGTTCTACAGAGGAATGATTGAGTCTGTCATCTGCACCCCTATAACTGTCTGGTTTGGCTGTGCAACCCAACAATTCAGACACAGACTTCAGAGGATAATTAGAACTGCAGAAAAAACAATGGCTACCAACCTGCCTTCCATTGAGGACCTGAATACTGCATGAGTCAAAAAGAGGGCTGTGAAAATATTTACAGACATAAATTGTTTCAACTCCTACCCTCAAAACGATGCTATAGAGCACTGCGCACCAGAACAACTAGACACAAGGACAGTTTTTTCCCGAATGCCATCACCCTTCTAAACCACCAATTCCTTCAACAATGTCAAATGATTTATTAAGACTGTATCAGTGGTGGGTTCCTCCCGGTTCCACCGAGCCGGTAGCGGTGACAATATGATGTCACTGAACCGGTTCTCCCCCCCCCCGCCACCACCACCCCTGCCCCCCCACCCACCTCCGCATTATTTTTACCTTTTATTTGGCCCCACCCCCAATCTATTGCTGCCTCCTGAGTCCCAGCTGATGGCTAGAGGGAAAAAAAACTGTTTAAACTCTTGTCGTGGGGCTTCAAAGGGCCGCCCTACAGCTGATCAGTGTTAAAAGAAAACAAATGAGTAGACCGGTGCCTGCAAAAATAAATGGGTAGACCAGTGCCTGCAAAAATACATGAGTAGATCAGTGCCTGCAAAAATAAATGGGTAGATGGGTACAGCTCTGCAAGCAGTTAAAAGCCTGGTAGATCAGTACCTCTGCTAAATCCTAAATAATTGTCACATGACCATCAAGCCACGCCCACAAAATAAGCCACAGAATACACCCACAGAACCGGTAGTAAAAAAATTTAGAACCCACCCCTGGACTGTATTACTATGATTCTTCTCTTCCTTTCTAGTATCTATCTCTTCTCACTTATTACTATAACCATGTTGCTTGTATCTTTCAATTATATTGTTTTTATTTGTTTCCTAGTACGATTTGATAGCTTATTGGTAACCTTCACTATCACTAAGTGTTGTATCTTTTTATTCTCGATGAATGCAAGTTATTCTCCTTATGTACACTGAGAGCATATGCACCAAAGATAAATCACACTTGGCCAATAAAGAATTCTATTCTAACTCAGAGTGCTAGATAATTTCTGTAAAGTTTCTCTTCTGAGTCTGCATTACTGCTGGTGATCGCAGAGGATGGTGTCCTATTCTATTGGACATCACTTCTGTTGGTCACTTTTCCATTATCCTGTTGACTTTCTGAAGCCCAACATGGAAAAGAAACAGAGGAGATGGTCTCTGCCAGTGTTTTCCTTTGTGAATTAATGTAAGTGTGGGAAGAACGAGAGGCTAAATATATATCTATTGGCCACCTGGTCATTAATTACATTCTCTTGCCTTAAGAATTTCTCTATCATTCTCTTATCAAAATTACTTTTTTTCTTTCTGCAACTTGAAAATAAATTTTAAGGATAATTTTATTTTTTAAGGATAAATTATCCCTAAATTTGGTGAGAGAAAGATTGTAGGAAGGGACAGGGGTTTTTTTCTGCTTGGGATTTTTTTTTTTTTTTTCTGTGGTAGAGGACACCAGCCTACAGTGGAAAAGGCCCTCCAACTAGAAAGGCCACCTGGGCTTCCCACATCTGATTAGAACATAGAACATCAGAGTTAGAAGGGACCTCACAACAGAACAAAAGAGTTGAAAGGAACCTTGGAGGTCTTCTAGTCCAACTCTCTACTTAAGCAGGAGACTATACCCATGATGGCGAACCTATGGCACGCATGCCACGGATGGCACATGGAGCCATATCTGTGGGCATGCGAGCATTGCCCTAGCTCAGCTCCAGCCCGCATGTGTGCGCTGGCCAGCTGATTTTTGGACCTTTTGGGCCCACTGGAAGTCTGGAAACAGGCGTTGTTGGCCTCCAGAGGGCCTCCGGGGGAGTGGGGAAGGCTGTTTTCATCCTCCCCAGATTCCTAGAAAGCCTCTGGAGCCTGGGGAGGGCAAAAAAACGGGCCTACCGGTCCCACCATGCCATCGTGTGCCAAAAGCGGGGTCATACAGGGCAAGGCGCATTGAATTATGGGTGTGGGCACGTGCACGCTCGACCCCCCCATGCTTCCCCCCACTTTTGGCACGCAATGGCAAAAACGTTAGCCATCACTGCTCTATACCATTTCAGACAAATGACTGTCCAATCTCTTCTTAAAACCCTCCAGTGATGGAGCACCCACAATTTCTGAAGTCTAGCTGTTTTCACTATCAGGAAATTTCTCCAGTTCTAGGTTGGTTCTCTCCTTGTTTAGTTTCAATCCATCGCTCCTTGTCTTGCCTTCTGGTGTTTTGGAAAAAACGTTAACCCCCTCCTCTTTGTGGCAGCCCCTGAAATATTGGAACACTGTTAATCATATCACTCCTCGTCTTTCTTTTCACTAGGCTAGACATACTCAATTCCTGCAACCATTCTTCATATGTTTTAATCTCTAGCCCCCTAATCATCTTTGTTGCTATTCTCTGCCCTTGTTCCAGAGTCTCCATATCTTGTTCATATCGTGGTGACCAAAACTTGCTTGGGAGGCATTAGAATCTCCAAGAAGACTGACATGATATCAGGATGCAAGTTCTTCTCCTCTACAGATCACCTTCATCCACAAATGCCACAACATCTAGCATTAAGAGGCTCCAAGGACAATTTTTGTCATGACAAAAGAGGGGGAGTACTGCAGAATGCTGGCTTTTGCCCTTGGAAGCAAAATATAATAGGTGGAAGTAATGTATACAGTTTTTCTTCCTGCTCCCACTTTTGATGTACTGTTCAAGGATATAAGTAAAGAAAAATTACAGAAGTATTATTTCTGAAGGCTAGAACTGATTGTTCTAAGAATTAGCTGTTTGGGAGGAAAATGTTTCCCTATGAACTGTTATAAATCTTCACTTCACTCTATCTTAGAATCTGTCTACTACCAAAACTGTCTGTCTGTCAGTTGGGTTGTAGCCTTCAGAAAAGGTGTGTTGTAGGGTAAAATTTTTGACTCAACATACCTCAAATGGGCTAATTTAGAGAATGCATCCAAAATCCTATGATTCTTGTGAGACTGAAGTTTTGCAAAGTTATGACCACTTCAGTGCTTCTGCACAGCCACATGGCCATGGCCAGGCAAGTCATGTGATTGTCATGTCCTATGTTCTCTGCCATGTTCTATGTTCTCTGCTATGACCTTCCTATGAGGAAAGTCAATGGGGAAGCTGGTAAGAAGTCAGAGGTTGGTCCTACTGCTTTTTTGCCCACTCATATTTAGGTAAGAAAATATCTCTGAAATGATGACTCATGAGTAACAGGTTGTCTAATATTTTGTATAAAAAGATTGCCTTGGATACAGAAATATAACTTTCCCAATCATCCATCATGTAAATGATTTAATACACTTCTATTCAATCTTTTAAAACAGAAAAGTACCATCTAATTCTGCAAGTCTAAATCAGGGGGTTGGAGTAGATGACTTCTGAGATCCCTTCCAGCCTTATGATTCTGAATTCTAACCCATAGCAACATGCCTTCATCACTTACAATTTTTTCAAGATACCATTCAATGTCAGGTTTACAATATTATTAATAAATATTGCCCGACATTCCTTTTCTCACACACCCTCTTTTTTTTAAAAGGCATTCTAAAGAAACTCTTACATGCAGTACTCTTCATACATCTTTGCATTATTACAAAGAAACTTCTTTTATTGCTTTAGTGTTGCCCAAACGCCCTCAGGAAAAATCTCAGCTCTTCACTCTCGCCCCTCCCCACTTGCATTTCATTGTTGCTCTCCTGCAAAGCATCTAACATGCACAAATGGGATTATGATTAATTGAAGTCTCCCCGCAAATTGTGTATTTTTTTTTTAATCGCACTATCTAAGATTCCCATCTGCTCTGTAAAACAAAATGGGATTTTTTTTTTTTTAACATTTACGAGGATACTTAGGGCTCACTCAGTAAATCATTCCAATGATTGGAGGGACACTAATGGCTAAGAAAGATGGAAGAATCTCAGATTTCTAACTACAGTTATGTCAAAGAGATTGTTCTGTCTCTTCCTTGTACATCAGGCTAATATGATATGGGAGCTAATTATGCAAGGCTGCGTTGTTTATACAACTGAAATATCACAAACTATGTAACCGGCAGGAAAATTCTCTGGCATTTTTCCTATTGATTCTCATTCAACTTGATGAAATACAATATAGCTTGCTTCAGGTATTCTTTCAAAGAAACGGAGAATTTGGTGGGATCATATCACATATGCAGATGTTTGGTATACAACAACCCTGAATAAGAAAATACAGTTGCTGTCTTCACAGAACTGTGGCTCAAACTAGAAAAAAAGCCATTGTGTTGTTGTCTAATTCACACAGTATGTGAAGATGACAGATTCAATCCTTCACCATGCTGGCATGGTCAGAACCAACAAGTCATGTTTTAACCTAGTTAACAAATAGAGTAGGGTAGGGTAGGGTAGAATGGAATGGAATGGAATGAAACGGAACGGAACAGAACAAAATAGAATAGAATTCTTTATTGGCCAAGTGTGATTGGACACACAAGGAATTTGTCTTTGGTGCATATGCTCTCAGTGTACATAAAAAGAAAAGATACGTTCATCAAGAATCATAAGGTACAACACTTAATGATAGTCATAGGGTACAAATAAGCAATCAAATCATACTAGGAAACAATATCAATCATAAGGATACAAGCAACAAAGTTACAGTCATGCAGTGCTAATCTCTACTAATCCAAATATTCATGTGGCTTTTTTCTAGTTTGAGGCCCAGTTCCATGAAGACCGCAACATAATCTGAAGCAAAACTATGTATTGCATTTTTTAAAAAGTTGTGTTCTCCTTTCAGAGAGTTTTTCCACCAGATCTGAGAAACTTCCTTTTTTGCTAGAATAAGTGGTGTCCTGAAAGTATGGTAAAAAAAATTCATCGTGTGATTGAAGTCTCATCCATGGTCTGCACATTAAAAAAAAAATGAGATTTTCTATTACACTGTTATGGCTATCATCTCTACTTTTTGGGTCTTATTTGGGTCCTATTTGTGAGACACACACCAGGAAAGAGCAAGAAAGAGAAGCTGAGAAAATAATGGCTTAGTTTGGGTTCAACATTCACCTGAGCTGTTTCTTGAAGTGCCTATTGTGAAGTACAAGGAGTCAGAACCATAGTTAAGTTCCAGTCAAAATGATTTATTGCTCATGCCTATATACCAGAATCTAGTCAACTAATGGTCACCTCTAAATTGATGGGGGGGGTTGTTTTTGTTTTTTTTTAATTTGATTTATATGCCGCCCTTCTCCAAAGACTCAGGGCAGCTTACAACGTGCTCAGCAATAGCCTTCATCCTTTTTGTATATTTATACAAAGTCAGCTTATTGCCCCCACAACTGGGTCCTCAATTTACCTACCTTAGAAAGGATGGAAGGCTGAGTCAACCTTGAGCCTGGTGAGATTCGAACCCTGCTGTAATTGCAGGCAGCTGGTCTTAATAACCAGCTTAATAACAGGGTGCCTTAAACCACTGTACTACCAAGGCTCTAGGTAAGAGTTAACAGAATTCTAAAGGATTGGACTTAGACATTTTTGGGAATATAATGATTCCAGACTGATTCCTCTCTTGACTCCACCCCCAGGCTCCATCTATCTTTTTCCTACAGCAACCTGCAGCTCTGGAGCCACATGTGGCTCTTTCATCCCTCTGCTGTGGCTCCCTGTCACTGGTCAGCTCCACAATTGATAGGGCTTTCGGTTAGGACAGGTAGAGGAAAAAGGATGTCATGCTAGGAGGAGACTCTATAGTGGGGGGAACCGGACTTCCACTTGGCTCCAGAATTGAATGGGGGGCTTCTGGTTAAGGCTCTCTTTGAGTGTTTAAGGTTGCCGACCCCTGTCCTACACCTATCTTCATACTGAGACATCAAGAGCAGATAAGAAAAAAACATGGTATGGTTGTAACACCACAAGATAGTTCTTGTGAAACATATATTAAATAAATCTACATTGCGTCATATATTTTCATATGGCCTTAAGCTACTTAGAATTCTTGCTCGACTTTGCAGGGGAGAGGGGAGAAGAAATGGAAAAAATGATCAATTACTTTAAGTTTTGACATTAATATTATTTATCTGAATACCCCACAGCAAAAGCTCTACTTGCTATACTCTGTTGCAACTCTCTCCGGATCAGCATGTCCCCAAAGATACAGATGGAACTTATTCTCCTTGTTTAAATAAAGGAATTTTTAATGAGATTGGAATTGTGTCAAAATTCAGTTTTAGAGCTAAAATATTAGAAAAATGGGAGAATTGCAAAATTCACACATTAGGAATGTAAAGTATTGACTAACTTCACACAAAACATCATAAAGTCAAGATTCCTTATGAGATTGGGGGTTAGCTGGACTATAACTTGAGGAAATAGATTAACTTTTTTGTTTGACCCATATAAGACTGTAGAGGGATGCAATGGCTCAATGGCTAAGACATTGAGCTTGACGATCAAAAAGGTCAGCAGTTCAGCGGTTCGAATCCCTAGTGTCGTGTAACGGAATGAGCTCCCGTTACTTGTCCCAGTTTCTGCTAACCTAGCAGTTCGAAAGCATGTAAAAAAATGCAAGTAGAAAAAAATAGGGACCACCTTTGGTGGAAAGGTAACAGCGTTCCGTGTGCCTTCGGCATTTAGTCATGCCAGCCACATGTCTACGGAGACGTCTTTGGACAGCGCTGGCTCTTCAGCTTTGAAATGGAGATGAGCACTGCCCCGTAGAGTCGGGAACGACTAGCACACATGTGCAAGGGGAACCTTTACCTTTACCTTAAGACTGTAGCAATCATTCTACACTTCCAAGTTCTCTAGCTAAGAGACTCAAAAGCCAGACAATCAATAGCTGGTGAAGATAATAGGAAGTGTTAAGAATAACTGTAGATCGGGGGCCACTCTGGATTTACAGCCAAGACGTATAATCTCAATTCAAGAAGAGAATCAAGATTTCTTCCCAGGTTCTCCTTAAGAGCCAACCTCTCATGTTCCATTAAAAAAAAAAGAAAAGGCTGGGGTTGATGACCTCTCAAATGAAACAGATAAGGTGACAGCGGTCTCTTGTCAGAAGCAAATGTTAGGCCCCTCCTTGCTGAAAAGGTAAAGATCTTATCAGCTAACACTTCAGCTACCCCACAAACGGGTCCCCAGGAAGTATTATTAGCCAGGCTTTTGACAGTTCATTTATTTATCTCAAGCTAAATTCAATAAAGAGAGCCATATATAAGTGAGGGAAAATAATGCAGCTGCTGGTAATTTATCACGGGATAGAAAGTCATTGTTATCCTTATCTCTCCAATGATGTTCTATTTCCAACTGGTAATGAATTATGGAGCTTTGCTACTCCTTTACTATGTGACAGGTCAGTACCACTCCTGAGCACAATACTGTACTTACGCAATCAATTGTATGCTCGCCCGTAAATAACTATATATTTATACATACCACCATTTCATGCCACTGACCTGAAGTGTTGTGATCCTCCGCATTGCTAATGGTGCTTTGTTCAATTCCAAGAGCATTTCCTTGCCACAGGAAAGTCAAGATTTATTTCCAGCCTTGAATGATATTTTTCCCCCCTTTCTCCTCCCTTGTCCTCTGATAACGCAAAAGCAGTCAAAAAAGCTTTGGAGATTCTAATTATGAAGCACCTAAGTTACTTCAGAGATTCAGCCAAGAGAAATCCTGCTTTTCTTTCTTAGTTGTAGTGAGTTTAAAAAAAAAAAGAATTAGGATATTTTTAATTTGTTTATGGCCCTTTTGAAAATAATTTTTAATTTGTTTATGGCCCTTTTGAAAATAATTTTGCCAATTAAGCACTTATAAAACAAATAATAAATTAACCCTCTTGATTGTGTTTCATAGTTATCATAATTCCATGTCCAGATGCATGTTTGTGTGGTTGAATCTGCTTTGTAATACTTTAAAAATCCATCCAACAATCTCTTTTTTAAAAAAGGAATATTAATCCTTTAATTTTTTTTCCCAGCTTCATGACCTTGGATGTTCTGGGGTTAGAAAGATCAGAATTGGTGACTCAGGTTAGCAAATCTAAAGATCTATATAGTTGTGATCCCAGTACAACCATATAGTACTGGATTAAAAAGACCTACTCAATGTTTGTTGAGATGATAGTAGCAAAGAACAAGACCTGGGTGAAATTCTCTTGTTGGAAAATGGGAACAAAATGACTGCTCAGATGATGGGTTAATTTAAAAAATAGTTGCTTGGGGTAGGGACTTGAGTTTCAAAATCTAGGTAAGCAGACAGGTAGTCTTCCTTTCTGGATTATTGCTTTGAAATACTAAGATATTTCTTAAGGTTCTAATTTGATGCATCCTTTGTTCATTTTATGAGACAGAATTTTTGTGTTATCAAATAAGGAAATAATTATTCCTTCGGTCTAGTTAGTGTCTAATTAGAGGTTGACTCTTCCCAACTTCTTCCCCAAATCCTCTTGGTAGATGTGAAATATTTGTGTAGATTGGACTGCCATTTGTCAGAAATGGTGTAGGGACTCCTGCTTGGACTAGATGACCTATAAAGTCCCTTCCAACTCTGTTAATCTGTTTAAAAAAACCCTCTAAAATATCAATTGAAGCTCAAAAGGTTTTCTCTGCTTTTCTTTCCCCAATTAGATTATGGACAAGTTATGAAATATCTTCAGATAATGTCGAAGTGAATCAAAGAAAGATGCATAATCAGGATTATCATTAATATCCACTAGTAATAATCCATTTCTTACCATAAAAATATCCAATAACATCTTTCCAAGTAACAAATATTATAAAAGGCATACGTTTTTGCGATCTGATGCTTGCTAATAAAATGTGTTACTCAAAAAAGGTGTTGCCAGATGATGTCTATATTTTAGTTACCATAGACCATAATGCTTACCCATAAGGATGAGATCGAAAAATAAAATCACATTAGTGCCAGAAAAGGATTCAATATGTAAAAATATTTACATATTTATTATTTATTAAACATATTTATATAGCTGTCCAACTCACATACTCCAAGGTAATGTACAACTCCAGGTAATGTACATGTACAACATTAAAAATCCAGATGTAGTTGCTTGATAGTTGGGACATGCAACGTGCCCTGCCTTCCTGATCTGGTGGGCTGGGTAGTAGGCAGCAGTGAGGCTCCCACAAAAGAAGTGACACATGTGCAATCTTGGACTTGCACAAAACCCTGTGTGCTGCTGCATTTTGAGCCATCTGAAGCTTCTGGGTGTTCTTCAAGGGTAGCCCTATGTAGAATGCATTACAGTAGTCCAGATGGGAGGACTATATATGACAATTTATCCTCTCCCAACAAACTCCTTGCATACAGACCTCATGAGCAAAGAATTAGAAATTATTCATTTTCCTGCTGGATTATACTTATGGAGTTTACCACTTGGTGTCCTCCAATCTCCATTTGGATTTTATTGTCCAGTCCTTAGCAAAACAGGATGGAGAGAACTATTTCCTGTTGTTTGTCTCCACCATCTGGCAATCCTAGGTATATTGCCACCACTCTGGGGGATTGTAGGTAAAAGATTTGTTCTCCATGTTTTAAAATTTTTAGTAGTTGCCAGCTCCAAGTCATGTCGTAGTGAACTCCAGAAGCAGTAAAGTATTAATATCAGAAAATTATTTGCTGGACTTGATCTCAGGGAGGCCAAACATCACTTTCACATTTGGTCCCTCTTGTCCCATACTTGCAAAAATGGAAGGATTATGCTTCCACCAAACCAGGGGTCAGCAACCTGCAGCTCTGGAGCCACATGTGGCTCTTTCATCCCTCTGCTGTGGCTCCCTGTCACTCAAAATATGCGTCACAACCGCCAATGTGCGACATCTGCCGGCTTTTCGACCCCCGGTAGGCCAACCATGGATAAATCCAAGAAAAGAAAAGTTTCAGAAGAAAACAGAAGGTTTAATTCAACTACATATGCTAGTTTTGTGGCCGCTCAAGAAATAGTCAGGCACAGGAATGGTTTTGTGGCTTTATGGTTTTATTTTCTGTGGGAAACGGGTCCAAATGGCTCTTCGAGTGTTTAAAGTTGCAGACCCCTGGGCTAGCGGAAAGCCTCCGGAGCCCGGGAGGGCAAAAACGTCCCCCCTGCCATGGTGCAGGAGGCCAACTAGGCCACACCCACCATGACCACGCCCTCCCAGCAACCGAGCAGAGAACCCCTTGCTAAAATTTTTGAAGCCCACCCAAGCATACATACATATATACAGTCTACTGTAGTACTTATACACCATTTGGCTTGTATCAATTTTAGCTGCCTTCATGGTCACCAATGAGATTTTGCTTGCAGATTTGCCTTTCCAGAATCTTGCTCACATGTCCAAATCTTCCTATTCTTGGACAGCTGTTCTCAAGAAGAATTTCCTGCATTGCATAATGATGGCATTCTTGCTACATTATTTGGATTTTAGTGGAAGTGAACCTATGTGACTTATATGGTTTAGATGGAAATAGTTTGGCATGTTCTATGAATTCAGCAAAATGTTGTTTATTCAACAAACCATAATTAAAGAGACTATGGTTTAGTATCCTGCATGGACCCAGTCTCCATGTAAAACTATTCCCCACTTGTTTAATGATGAAAGCCACTAACAACATTCCTGTGTCACTGAGAAATTAAATCTTTGCATTCCTGCTCCCAATCCAAGTCAGAGCTTTTAATAAATGGATAAATATTACCTTTGGCTCTGTTTCACAAAAGCTTCCCCCCCCCTTCTTCCTTTTTCAGGTTCATTTTTTTTTCAATAGCTTTCCCTTTATGGACTTTGATAAGACAGCTTGAGATAAAAAGCAATTAAAGGTGGCTGATTAATGCTACAGTTACCAATTATTAGTTAATATTCTCAATTACTTTCACTGGAACTTTTTCTGCACGAGAACTGGTCCTTTGGGATTGATTTTTTTTTTTTTAGCAAAACCCTTTTACCTTGGCTCTCTTAACATTTTTATTTAAAACATTTCCTGTCCGCTTTTGCAGCATTTTCGTTTAAGCATACAGTAAGCGTGGAAAGTATTCTTCCTTGACAAAAAGGATTGTTTCAGAAGCCTTTAGGAATTCAGAGTGCAGCTAATTTTGGATGGTAGAAGTCCCCTGCAGTTTTGATTCAAATCGGAACTGAGACAGATGAATAAATGCAGACAGTATTGGAGGAAGAAATATATATTAGAATAGAATAAAATAACAGAGTTGGAAGGGACCTTGGAGGTCTTCTAGTCCGACCCCCTGCTTAGGCAGGAAACCCTACACCACTTCAGACAAATGGTTATCCAACATCTTCTTAAAAACTTCCAGTGTTGTTGGAGCATTCACAACTTCTGGTGGCAAGTTGTTCCACTGATTAATTGTTCTCACTGTCAGGAAATTTCTCCTTAGTTCCAAGTTGCTTCTCTCCTTGATTTAGTTTCCACCCATTGCTTCTTGTCCTGCCCTCAGGTGCTTTGGAGAATAGCTTGACTCCCTCTTCTTTGTGGCAGCCCCCGAGATATTGGGATATTGCTATCATGTCTCCCCTAGTCCTTCTTTTCATTAAACTAGACATACCCAGTTCCTGCAACCGTTCTTCATATGTTTTAGCCTCCAGTCCCCTAATCATCTTTGTTGCTTTTCTCTGCACTCTTTCTAGAGTCTCCACATCTTTTTTACATCGTGGCGACCAAAACTGGATGCAGGCAAGCAGTCCTCAAATTACAACCATTTGTTTAGTGACTCTTCCAAGTTACAACAGCACTGAAAAAGAATGACAACTGGTCTTCAGACTTATGATGATTTCAGCATCTTCACAGTCACATGATCAAAATTTGGGCACTTGGCAACCAGCATGTGTTTACAATGGCTGCAGAACATCATGTAATCATCACTTGTGACCTTCCCAGCCAGCTTCCAACAGTGGGGGAAGCTGGAGTCACCTAATGACCACACGATTCCCTTAACAACTTCAGTGATTTGCTTAACAACCATGGCAAAAAAAAAAGGTCATAAGATTGGGCTTAGCATTGCTTAGCAATGGAAAGTCTGCTTTCAGCTGTGTTTGTAAGTCAAGGACTACCTGAATTCATTTCTTCTATTCAACGATAGGCTTATCTTCTCCTTTCTTACCTTCTGCCTATCCTAAAGATCATCTGGTTACTGACTTCTAACAGACAAGCTGTGCATCATTTGGGAACCCTGTCCACACATGGGGGAACATGGGGAAAATTAAGTCCCCATTTTATCCTCACAAGATTCTGGGGGACATCAGAGTGAGAGAATAAAATGGTGTACAGTGGAAAGTTCACTGCTAAGAGCTGCCTCCAACACTACGAATAGGAGTAGCGAATTGCAGTTTATAATGCACAATGAAGCATTATAAATATACGGGGTACATTCTTCAGTATATAGCAGAAGAAAGGCAAGGGTGGATCATGGGAAGTCTTGGCCTCTAGACAAAAGTTTATATAGAATAGAATAGAATAGAATAGAATAGAATAGAATAGAATAGAATAGAATAGAATAGAATAGAATAGAATAGAATAGAATAGAATAGAATTCTTTATTGGCCATGTGTGATTGGACATGCAAGGAATTTGTCTTGGTGCATACGCTCTCGGAGTACATAAAAGAAAAGATACATTTGTCAAGAATCATAAGGTACAACACTTAATGATAGTCATAGGGAAACAGTCAATATAAATCGTAAGGATACCAGCAACAAAGTTACAGTCATACAGTCATAATTGGAAGGAGATGGGTGGTGGGAACAATGAGCAGATTAATAGTAATGCAGACTTAGTGAATAGTTTGACAGTGTTGAGGGAATTATTTGTTTAGCAGAGTGATGGCGTTTGGGAAAAAACTGTTCTTGTGTCTAGTTGTTTTGGTGTGCAGTGCTCTGTAGTGTCGTTTTGAGGGTAAGAGTTTATGTCCAGGATGAGAGGGGTCTGTCAATATTTTCACAGCCCTCTTTTTGACTGGTGCAGTATGCAGGTCCTCAATGGAAGGCAGGTTGGTAGCAATTGTTTTTTCTGCAGTTCTAATTATCCTCTGAAGTCTGTGTCTGTCTTGTTGGGTTGCAGAACCAAACTAGACAGTTATAGAAGTGCAAATGACAGACTCAATAATTCCTCTGTAGAACAGTGTCAGCAGCTCCTTGGGCAGTTTGAGCTTCCCAAGTTGGCGCAGAAAGACCATTCTTTGTTGTGCTTTTTTGTTGATGTTTTTGATGTTAGGTCTTGAGATATGGTAGAACCTAGAAATCTGAAGTCTCTACTGTTGATACTGTGTTGTCTAGTATTGTAAGAGGTGGTAGTATGGGAGGGTTTCTGCAGTGTTTTTTGAGAAACCTACTACATGTACGACTGTATCTCAAGTGTTGTATCTGAGTGGCCCATCACAGATCAAAGGGCTTGGGTCAAATATTGCCAGTTTGATCATCCTTAACAGTGCCAAGTCCTCGGCACTTTGTGTTGCACACTGGGAGGGCAAGCATGTGCATCGTGGGTTTCACAGACAATGCAAAAGTGAAACAGAGCAAGAGAGCAATTGCCATCACGTTTTCTTCTAATGGCAAAAGAAAAGTGTTTTCTTTGACATGCTCATCCTTTAGTCTTCCGACTCAAGAAGAGCTTGTGGTTACAAAAAAGATTCTTTGATATTTCTTTTTTATATATTCCTTCGTGGAGGAGCCAAGGACCAGATCTGCAGGCAGTCCAGAGTTGTTGTTTTTTATATTAAGGAACAGATTCCAGAAGTGTGGCGAGTGTGGCGGGTAGCTAGCATTCTTTGTCTAAGCAGAGCCAATTTAAGACAGTCTTCCCCCACCTTCCTTGCCCCCTCCCCATATACACATATATGTGGCTTAACAGTTTAACCAGGAGTGGGATTCAGCCAGTTCGGATCAGTTTGCGAGAACCGGTAGTTCCGACAATCAGCTGGCTCCACCCACCCTCCCCTGCCCTATCCTGTCCTATATTTCCTTCTTTCTGGCTCAGCTGATTCGTGTGGCACAGCTGATTTCCCCACCTCTGCTGTTCTATTAACCGGGGATGCCTTAGAAAGTAAGCAGCTGAGTTTCAAATTGCTGTATTTTGAACACTGCACACAAACGTGTTAGGCATGTGCACACTCACCGAACCGGTTCTTAAACCGGTTGCATCCCACCACTGAGTTTAACCATTCTTCCTTATTATGGAATTGCCCAAAACTGGTCTCATATCTCACTGCATAGAAAGACATTTAGAACAATTAATCAGTTGAATGGTTTGCCTCCAATTGTAGGTACTCCAACACTGGAAATATTTAAGAAGAGGTTGGACAACCATTTGTTTAAAATTGGTATAAGGCCGTGATGGCGAACCTATGGCACGCATGCCACAGGTGGCACGCGGAGCCATATCTGTGGGCACGTGAGCATTGCCCTAACTCAGTTCCAGCATGCATGTGTGCACCGGCCAGCTGATTTTTGGGCCTTCCGGGCCCACCGGAAGTCGGAAAACGGGTCGTTTCCAGCCTCCGGAGGGCCTCCAGGGGGATGGGGAAGGCCGTTTTTTGCCCTCCCCAGGCTCCAAGAAAGCCTCTGGAGCCTGAGGAGGGTGAAAAACGGGCCTACCGGACCCACCACCTTTTTGCCGTCGCATGCCAAAAGCAGGGGAGTGCAGTCGGGTCGTGCACACATATGGTGGGAATCACACGTGTATGCACGGGGGGCACTGGGAGGGCATTGAATTATGGGTGTGGGCACACGAGGGTGCAACCCCCCCACTCTCCCCCCATTTTTGGCATGCAACAGCAAAAAGGTTAGCCATCACTGGTATAGGGCCTCCTGCTTGTGCAGCAGGCTGGACTAGGAGACCTCCGGGGTCCCTTCCAAACTCTTATTCTGTTATTCAAGAATGGACATGAATCTTTCGTTTCCCACTACACCTTTACCACTGAAAACGTTGAACCCGTAAAGATGGAACGCTCGGGCCATCTTGTATATTGCAAACATAACTTTGGAGCATGACTGATTGAGATGGATGCTGACTCAACAAAGTGCAAAATATAAATTAGCAATTGGATGCTCCTAAAATGGGAATTGGCACTATGGCGTGTATTCATCACTGTCTGACTTCCAATTACTACCCTGAGCCAAGAGAGAAAAGGAGAGAGACAGAGAGAGAGAGCTCTCAAAATAGCAAAGCGTCTTTTAAATATACTGCTTCATTCCAGAGTGAAGAGAATTTGAAAAAAGAAAGGACCCAGGCATTGGCCATAAGATTTACTGCCATGAGACTGCCGTCTGCTCCTCCTTGGCATGGCGGGTCCAAGGTAAAGTTGCCAAAGGAAGGGAACGATCCTTCAGTAACGCCAGAGGCTGAGTAACAAAGATGAGTTAAGAAATGCGGGACAATACAGTTACTAACAACAATTCACGACTTGCCCTTGCTTGTTATGCTGGGTGATCAAAGTGAGGAATCCTCTTTGGCCTTGAAAGAAAACTGCAACTAGCAAACATCACGCAAGACTGTACATTTACAAGTTGCAAATGAAGCTTCTGTCTTGGCGAGCACCTGTTAACAGAGCCAAGAAAGACTTATTATTATTATCAAAGCTGTTTCCCTTTTCTATTTGCAAATCAAAGAAGAGGCACAGTTATCGCTCACATCTGCAATGTGCACTGCTTTAAAAAAGAGGAGATGCAATTTTCCCCGTTTTGTGATTCTCAGAATAGCTCAGAGAAGTAGGTTAAGTAGAGAAATATGGCTAAGCCAAAAAGCCCCGATGAGTTGAACCAGTAGTGGGCTTCACTTACCTTCGCTACCGGTTCAGAACTCCGCATGCACAGAGCATCTGTGATGACATCCAGACGGGTGGGCGGAGCCTGCCACCGCCACCTCTAGCAGTTCACCCGAAAGGGGGAAACCAGTAGAAGCCCACCACTGACTTGAACCCAGGTCTTCTCTTTATTCCAATATTATTGGGCATTCGTAGAAGAAATGCTGCTCTGGTATTACTGGGAACACCTGGGTAGGCATTTGCGCCTTTGAAAGCATTTAATAAGTTATGCAATAGCATTCAATGGATATTTATTACCAACACTTATCCCAGCACTCTGTGGGAGATGGGCTCGATTAATCACCAAATTTGATTTGGAAGTCATTCCAATTAGAAAAAGAAGTCAACCTGGACTGTTCTTTGGAAGGACAGATCTTGAAGCTGAAGCTCAAATATTCGGCCACCAAATGAGAAGAGAGGATTCCTTGCAAAATACCCTGATGTTGGGAAAAATGGAAAGCAAAAGGAGAAGAGGACGGCAGAGGATGAGAAGGTTAGATAGTGTCATCAACTCAATGAACATGCATTTGGGCAAACTCCAGGAGACAATGGAGAACAGGGGGGCTGACATGCTATAGTCCATAGGGTTGTGGAAAGTCAGGCAGGACTGGGGATGAAATCCAGAAGGTTCTGACAGGTTCTGGAGAACCGGTGGTGGAAATTTTGAGTAGTTCGGAGAACCAGTAACGGATATTTTGAGTAGTTCGGAGAACCGGCAAATGCCATCTCTGGCTGGGCCCAGAGTGGGATGGGAATGGAGATTTTGCAATATCCTTCCCCCAGGAGTGGGGAGGGAATGGTGATTTTGCAGTATCCTTCCCCTGGAGTGGGGTGAGAATGGAGATTTTGCAGTATCCTTCCCCTGCCATGCCCACCAAGCCACACCCACGGAACCGGTAGTAAAAAAAAATGGATTTCACCACTGGGGAGGACTTAGCAACTGTACAACAGCAGTTGATAAATGTGGTTCCAGTATCACTCTACTGCCAAACTGGGGCTGACTTACATTACCAATATAAATGAAGGCAGAGGTTGCAGGTCTCATATTAAGAATATAGATTAGTGATATCTCCAATGGTCCCTGATTTAGCTTGTCCAGCTTTGTGTAGCTCAGTGGCCAAACATCCAATTTGCATTCAGGAAGTTCAAGGTTCAGGTTCTTATAAAAATCTGGAGACCTACTACTTGTCTACTTTGAGAATTCTAGATTGCTTTCTATATTGACAAGTCATATCCAGTACATGTCTTCCTTGGGTTTCAGCAATGAACAGCAGTGAGCATATGGATCATCAAAAATCACAACTGTAGATACTAGGGACTAGCAGTTGAATCTTTTTACCCATAAACAAATGCTACAGCTGTCATTCATGTTTGTATCTTCTAAGGACATACAGTCTTCATTTTGAAACTGAACTGAATAAGTTAACGACTGCAAGTGGTATGACAGTAGTTCATCTCCTGATTAGTACCTTTTCGTATTTATCCATCCAGATTTTATAAGAATAAAAGTTTTAATTCATGTCTTTAAAGTTACCAATCTGATCTTTGTCTAAAACATTTCTGGTTTGTAGATTGGAACAGAGTGATTTTGGCAAGACAGTTTTCACTTTGAAAAGTTATATGACAATGCCTTTCTGCAGAGGTATTTTAGGATATTTGTACAAAAACATGTATATGTGAAAAAGATTGCAAATAATGTAGAATGTCGTTACAGTAAGGCAATAGAACAGATTTTAGAAACCTCAAATTCAGCAGGAAGATGGGGCTAGTTGCTTGGTTGTCACGAACACGTCTCCGTGGTCATGTGGCTGGCATAACTAAATGCTAAAGGCGCATGGAACGCTGTTACGTTCCCACCAAAGGTGATCCCTATTTTTCTACTTGCATTTTTTACGTGCTTCCGAAGTGCTAGGTTGGCAGAAGCTGGGACAAGTAATGGGAGCTCACCCCATTACGTGGCACAAGAGATTCGAACCGCTGAACTGCCGACCTTTCGATCGACAAGCTCAGCGTCTAGTTGCTTTGTTGTCAGTAGCCCTTCAAGCCTGTTTTGGAAGCATCTTTGGGAATAGTAAAAATGCATTTTGTCTTTAAATGAAGCCTATATGCTTAGAGAGGGTTAACTTCTCCAAACCATAATGGCCAAGTTAATCATCTCATAGTCCTTTCTCCTTCGCCCACAGGGATAAAATATGCTCATATTGAGCTTATCTTTCAAATTTATATTCTGAGCTCATTTTGTCTGCAGGAGGCCTGCAAACAGGGTCTGATTAAATTATTTGAGAGTCCAGTGCAGAGAAGCTTAAAGAACTAGGTATTTTTTACATTCTACTATGAAATTATATGAACTTGGATAGCAAAATAGCAAAACTCTTGATCAGAACTTAATTATCCACAATGAGCAATTGCTTATTGGTCTTTGCTTAAAAATGAGATCTCACAGAATTTTAGATGGTATATTTAAATACAAGCGTACAAATATCTAAATAAAAGTTTGCAAATATGAGAAGCTTTATTAAGAGAAAACACTTGTAAAACTAATAACTTTAATAGCTATTAAAATATAAGCTATTAGGCAGTTAAGCTTTTTAAAGACACTGTCAGCCAGAATAGATAATAATGTAAATATGTGTAGCTTTATCATAAATGGGAATCATCGCTTCAGATTATCCAGAAGGGATCCAGAAATTGAAAATAATTCCAGTAAGAGACAGGGTAATGTAGCCAATACCCTACTGAACTAAGACTGGAAAGATCAAAATTAGTACATCTTCAATTTTGTGAAACTAAGGAAGTGATTTTTATCTTCCTTAGCCCAACATGGAAGAAATATCTTTATCAATAAATAAACACTGTAGTCCAATGTAGATTATGTTCATTTCACTGCCAGTCCCAAATAAATAACATATTAGCTATATTAAATGGAAAGCAGCCTGACTGCTCTTTAGAAGGCCAGATTCTGAAGATGAAACTCAAATACTTTGGCCACCTAATGAGAAGGAAGGACCAGTGGTGAAATTCATTTTTTTTACTACCGGTTCTGTGGGTGTGGCTTGGTGGGTGTGGTGTGACTTGGTGGGCGTGGCTTGGTGGGTTGGCAGGGGAAGGATACTGCAAAATCTCCATTCCCACCCCACTCTGGGACCAGTCAGAGGTGGTATTTGCTGGTTCTCTGAACTACTCAAAATTTCTGCTACCGGTTCTCCAGAACCTGTCAGAACCTGCTGGATTTCACCCCTGGGAAGGACTCACTGGAGAAGAGCCTAATGCTGGGAAAGATTGAGGCCAAAAGAAGAAGGGGATGACAGAGAATGAGGTGGCTGGATGCAGTCACTGAAGCAATCAGTGTGAGCTTAGATGGACTCTGAGGGATGGTAGAGGACAGGAAGGCCTGGAGGAACGTTGTCCATGGGGTTGCGATGGGTCGGACACGACTTCGCAACTAACAAAACAAAAGCATTCCCTCTAACAGATTTTATGGTATCAAATTGCCAAGAGATCTTCTACATATCTTCCTTCCTTCCTTCCTTCCTTCCTTCCTTCCTTCCTTCCTTCCTTCCTTCCTTCCTTCCTTCCTTTCCTATTGTAATCTCTTCATTTGATTGTTGTGAGCCACCCAAGCGGGTAGGGCAGCATACAGATTTAATAAAAAAAAATTTTCATCAGTTTTCCCGCATATCATATTGTTCTCCAAACAGATTGATTGATTGATTGTATTTTTACCCTGCCAAATCAATTAGACTCTCAGTGTTTTGTTTTTTCCCCCTGTAATAATCCCAATGTCCAAATTATTCTGGAAAAATAAGAGTTGATTTCAACTCCACAACCTCATTATTAGGAAAAGATTAGTGTATCTATTTAGTTAACTATGCCCCAAACGTCTTCCCTATGTGAACAATATTGGAAAAAAAGTCATACTCATTGGTTTTGGGGTGTGGTTTAGCTCATAAAGCTGGAGATACCTTCCTAGCCTTTAGGGTGAAATGCTTGCAGGAAGGCTGCTTTTGAGGATCGCAAGCCGAGAAGCTGGGTTTGAACAAGCAAAAGTACGTCATCCACCTCCTGAAGAGGAGAGATCAAAAGAACACCTTCAGAAGAAAGGATGATGGGGTGGGATTGGTTTTGTTCAAGGCAAATATCAAGTGAAAGATGAGGGCAACGTTGCTGTAAATTTTTGCAAGCCTTAAAGGCAAAGAAGAAGGGACGCGGTGGCTCAGTGCCTAAGACGCTGAGCTTGTCGATCGAAAGGTCAGCAGTTCAGCGGTTCGAATCCCTAGTGCTGCATAATGGGGTGAGCTCCCGTTACTTGTCCCAGCTTCTGCCAACCTAGCAGTTCAAAAGCAGGTAAAAAATGCAAGTAGAAAAATAGAGACCACCTTTGGTGGGAAGATAACAGCATTCTGTGCGCCTTTGGCGTTTAGTCATGCCGGCCACATGACCACGGAGACGTCTTTGGACAGCGCTGGCTCTTCGGCTTTGAAACCGAGATAAGCACCGCCCCCTAGAGTCGGGAACAACTAGCACATATGTGCAAGGGGAACCTTTACCTTTAAAGACAAAGATGGGCCTTCAGGACAAAAGATGTTACTTCTTCTGACAACATAGAAGAAAGACAATGGCTTGAGTGACATAGCAGGACATTCCATATTTTGAACACATTCTCTGACTCTCAACGCCTGCTTTCTGTTTGAGCAGTAAAATTAAGACTGAAAAATTAAGTGCTTTTGGCTGACAACAGAGAGATAAATGTATCTTCCTATCAAACAAGGAGAAGTAACTTTAGAGCCAAGTCAAAATCATTCCACTTTTCTTGTACACAATCAGCAGGTAAAAAAATAAATACCTTGTTTTCAACAGTACTGAATATACCCTGTTTCCCTGAAAATAAGGCATCCCCTGATAATAAGCCCAATCGGGCTTTTGAGTGCATGCGCTAAAATAAGCCCTCCCCGAAAATATTGAAATGCATGTGCAGCCGGTCCCCGCCATTTCCTCTGGTTAGGGTTAGGGAGACAGAACTGGAAATCAGGTAAGACTGCAAGAGGAGCCCCATCTTGCTCCACACGCCCCAAAATAATAAGACCTCCCCAAAAATAAGGCCAAGCACTTATTTCGGGGTTCAAAAAATATCTTATTTTTCTTTATTAATAAAGAAAAATTTTCTTTATTAATAAAGAAAAAATATTTTCTTTATTAATAAAGAAAAAATATTTTCTTTATTAATATTTTTCTTTTCTTTATTAATAAAACAGGATCTTATTTTTGGGAAAATACAGTATATATATGTCGTGAATGCGACTGCTTGAGGGCTCCTGGATTGGAGCTGAAAGGCAAAAGGGATGCAGTATGCGCCCTCCCACATGCTGGGGTAGACTACGTGTCTCAATAGAAAAACACTATATATAGATATAGATATAGATATAGATATATAGATATAGATATATAGATATATATTCTCTTTTATATGGGCTAAAACTGTGTTCAACCTCTAGGACTGAATGCAAAACAAAGAAAGTAAAAATAGCTGAGAAAAAAAATCCCCGTTAATTTAGTTCCATTAGCCTCAATATCTCTGTCTGAATAACAAGGAATATCTTGCTCTGGTGTGCTGCACTCTCTTCTTCAGTCTTATTCCTAAACACCACCATTAGGAATTTAATAGGAGTACCAAATCTGGCCTGCAAAAATCCACATAGTTACAGCTCAGCAAAATGCTAGCCTTTTTTCAGTATACCTTTGCTACCATCTAGCAGTCACCTGGATTTTTACCCTCGGAGAGGAACAAAGCTCTAGAAATAGAATCACATAATTCTGTAATGACTCTGTCCTTATTTTTAGTAGAGCAGATTTCAAAGCCAATGCATTCACTAACGTTTAGTACCAACCAGGAATTTTTGTGGAGAAGAAAAGAAAACAATATCCTGGCATGTGCAGTGTGCCCTTGTTGAATGCATGGACAAGCATGGACATAGCATCGAAGTCCACGTGTTTCACACTCAAGAGGTTTAATCTTGAACAGAAGGGGGGAAAAAACAAGCAAAAGGGATGCTTCATTTCAGAAGAACAAACTATGTCTTTAATGACAAGCATGAAGCAATTTGTTCACTAAGTGTCCTATGCAATCATTTCACCCAAAGAAACAAATATGCCTTGTAAGTGCTATTAAAGAAGCAGTCTCTCTCTCTCTCTCTCTTCCTTTCTCTCTCTCTCTCTTCCTCTCTCTCTCTTCCTCTCTCTCTGTCTCTTCCTCTTTCTCTTTCTCTCTTCCCCTCTCTCTTCCTCTCTTTCTCCCTCTCCTCTATCTTCCTCTCTCTCTTCCTCTGCCTCTCTTCTTCTTTCTCTTTTGCTTCCTTTCTCTCTCTCTTCTCCCCTTTCTTCATCTTTCTCTTTCTTTCTCTCTCTCTCTTCCTTTCTCTCTCTTCCTCTCTCTCTTCTTCTCTTTCTCTCTCTCTCTTCCATTCTATTCTTCCTCTCTCTCTCTCCCTCTCTCCCTCTCTCTCTCCCTCTCTTCCTCTCTCTCTTCCTCTCTCTCGGAAGGAAGGAAGGAAGGAAGGAAGGAAGGAAGGAAGGATGGATGGAAGGAAGGAAGGGTATTTCAATAATTGAAGATGGTAGAGAGACATATGTTGATAAAAATAGGATTGCCAACATGATCGCCAACGTTTGATGACGAAGAAGAAGAAGGAGGAGAGAGAGAGAGAGAGAGACCTAGATTTCTCTCTCAAAGGGAATACATTGAGCATATTATGTATTGTTATCTCTAAAGGGTACTTATAAAATTGAGCCAGATGACTGTAGAAAGCGAACGCATCAATTGTACCTCATTTTGCTCTGGCAACCACATAAAAGCCAGTGCTTTATAGGTCAGCCTCTTGAAGGAGCAGCTGCCAGTGAGTCACAGTCCTAATCAAGTCTTCTGGAGTTGCATAGCTATTAGGGAGAGCTTTTTTTTTTTTTTGCCCATCAACAAGCCTATCATTGAAGGCCCAGGATTCAATGATTCACATGGCTGACTTTTTAATCTTGAGTTTATTTTTAATTGGGATTTTGAATAAGGGGGAAAGGATAAACCCTGGGATATAGCAACTTACTATGCTGGAAGTATAACAACAAGTGATAAGAATACTAATGCTGCTTCAAATTCTCTCTTTTAAGAAGGGAAAGGGAAAGGGGGAAATGGAAAATCTTCAAGCCCTCCTATTTGGAAGCAGTATCTTTAGATTTTGCACAAATTTTCCCCCATTACTAATTCCCTCCCTCAGTTTTTGAACTTCAAGTATTTAATTAAGATCTACATTTATATTTTGGGGCAAGATTTTTTTTATAGGTGAAGTGTGAGTGTCATATTGACAACATGTGGTTATTTTCTATGTGTCAAACTCCAAGTAAACCCTCAGCTGCCAAAATTACTGTCAAATCCTGATTATCATGTCATGTCTGTCGTGTACTATACAAAATAGCACTATATGTTAAATTTAAAAGACCGTCATAACATCCCCCACCAAAATCTGTTTTAAAATCACATCTCATAGGAACCAATTATCTGGCAAAAAAATATTCAGATGCCTAATAAATTACCTGGAAGGTACTTGGCCCTTAGAAGTCACCAAAAGAAATTCTGGAGAAGTCTTTAGGAGTTTGTTCATTTCAGTTTAGGGAATTTGCAGTAGAGTTTCCCCCCAAACGCAGCGTTTAAAAAGAAGGCAGTATGGATTTTAGAAATGTTTCTAAGTATAAAATGTAAGGTAGACTTTTTTTTTTTTAATTTGATTTATATGCCGCCCTTCTCCGGAGACTCAGGGCGGCTTACAGTGCGTTAAGCAATAGCCTTCATACTTTTGTATATTTTATACAAAGTCATCTTATTGCCCCCACAAACTGGGTCCTCAATTTACCTACCTTAGAAAGGATGGAAGGCTGAGTCAACCTTGAGCCTGGGGAGATTCGAACTTACTTTAATTGCAGACAGCTGGTGTTAAATTACAGTGCCTTGTCCGCAGAGCTATCCAGGCTCCTTTTTTTTATTTTCCCCCTCCTTTATTTGTGTTATACTTTGCTATGTTTTAAAAAAAATTCTTGAAGTTGGAAAAGTTGTCTTGTTAGTTGTGTATGCATAAAATCAATCAATTAATCAATCAATAACTTTTTCAATATTTTTTTTAAAAGATAATAAAACAAGGGGTGGGAATGAATGAATGAATGAATGAATGAATGAATGAATGAATGAATGAATGAATGAATGAATTTTTTAATGACCCTGTAGTTCCTTAATTAGGGTCACTAAGTTGGAGCAACTGACTGGATGCCCTTCCTAATGCCTATACAGAGTTCACAGGAGATATTTTTTCTTCTTCTTTGTGTCCTAAGAAAGAAACATACGTTGCTCCCTAGGATTCAATTCTCAATTTTCTGAGTTGGAGGCGAGTATTTTCACCACTAATGAACCTCGAATGAACAAATGAATGAATCTTATATATTGTTCATCTCACCTGCATGTAATTTTGGATGGCGTCCACAGTAAAAATCCAAACTGAACAGCCAACCTAAATCAACCATTGAAACCAATTAAAGCCAGTTTAAAAATGCATGTAACTCAAGGAGGGCAGTTTGATATCAGATGCTGGCTGATACCTTTTTTTCAGCATTTTTTCAGAGCCTGCTGCCTGCATCCATAAGAGTGCAGAGCTCCAGAAATACATTTTTTCATTTTGATCTGGCAAGCTGAAAGGGGTTGGACCTGGGAAGTCCCCTGAAGCTCCATTTGCCATTACAATAGGGATCAGCTCTTCTATTTTGCACGCTTGGCAGCTGTTCTGAATGACAAATGAGCCATGGAAAAATATTATAACAGCTAAAGGCCAGTAACCTGTTTGAGCTAGTACTGCGAATCCAAGGTTTTCCCTCCGTGAGTGAAAGTACAGAGATATTCCAGAACTTTAAAAAAAAGAAAAAAGAAAAGAAATCTGGAGAACTCTGTAGTTTAAAAATGTTATTTGTTCCTGGCAGATGGGAGGGGGAGCGGAGGGGAGGAACTGCCTTGAACTTCATTCCTACCCTGCAATTAGTACATGATTTGTGCAGTTATCTTGTTTCACCAGAAATTAAATCTTAAGGTTTTGGGGGAATAAAACACCAAACAATTAACAGAATTGCTAAGAGTAAATTATAGGCCCTCCTTTCTTATGGAAAGAAGATTAGGGAATTCCTACCAAGTAGCTCATCCTCATTACATATTTTTTTTTTTTGATATGGTTAAAATTACTGGCAAACTTTCACATTTTTTCTTTAACCGTATCAGTTTCCTATTTAGGCCTGGCCAGATTGGTGGTCAGGGGGTTTGCAGAAAACTTTTAACCTCTGCAAAAGTGGCAGGAGTATTTTTTTTCCCCAACACACCCTGCCCCACATCTTGTTCTCATGGAGTAAAAGACCTAGGACAATACTAGGAAGCAGATTGAGACTGCATCTCTTGATTTATTTATTTATTTATTTATTTATTCGTATTTCTATGCCGCCCACTCTCCAAGGACTCTGGGCGGCTTACACCAAAGACAGTATACTAAATAGCATATTGCCCCCAACAATCTGGGTCCTCATTTTACCCACCTCAGAAGGATGGAAGGCTGAGTCAACCTTGAGCCGGTGAGATTTGATCCGCTGATCCGCTGAACTAGCAGTCAGCTGAAGTAGCTGCAGTACAGCACTCTAACCACTGCACCACCTCTGCTCTTTTTTGATGTTTTAATCAATCTGACCATACCAAGTAGTGAAGCCAGAAGCAGTTCCACTTCAGCTCAAGGTATCAACAAAACCCAGTTTGCCACTAATATGTGATTGGAGGTGACAACTTTTCTCTGAAAATTAGTTTGATCTGACTCATTTCCTTAATGGAAGAGTTCTGATTTTGTTTTTTTTCCAATTGAACATTTCACTCTAAGACTAAGAGCAAGGGTCCTCTTCACATGCACAGAAGCCCCTTTTAGCATCTGGATCTAAGTGGTTCTACTGCTCTGATCCACACATCAATGAGAAGTGCTTATTTGATCTGGGCACTGCTCTGAAGGGATATTTCAATCAATGTTTCATCCAACTGATGTGCCTTTTTAAAAAGCTCCTACCTGGTGTTTATTCTCGAGAATTATGGGGGTGGGGGATCTGCTGTTTGAGACCTCAAAGGCCTGGGGGTCTTTCCTAGTGGTAAAAGACAATAAATTCTCTTTATTCTGTGTTGGTATGCCCTTCCTCAAACTCGTATCCTGTTGTGAACATTACACTTTAAAAAGGATCCCAAGAAAACACACAAACTCAAAGGGGAAATAAAAGTCATCGGAATCCATTTGGCAAATTCGATTCGTGTTTCTAATTCAATTCACAAAATCAAAGTCAGTTTGGAGTTGTTATTGGATAACCTTTGGAGCAAATCACTGAATCAAAGAAATGCACAACTGGACTTACCACGATGGTGCTTAGTGGTTTCTGTCAAGCTCCCAAAATCCCATCTAGCTTGGGTGACTAAATCAACAAGGTCATCTTTCACACCGCACGTTCGCTTCTTAGCCAGAGCAGATCCAGGCTGCCTGCAAGTTGTTAACTCTTAAGATCTCATTTGACTTTGTTTGCACATAGAACTAAACTCGGAGTTTGCCCCAGCCCATTTTTTCTTGGGCTCACAAAATATTTACCCTCGCTTTCTTCATGGACTCCGTAGGATACTATTTTTCCTTCTGGCATAAACACAAGAAGCATATCCACTATCAGGACATCATGATAGATGGGCAGATACATGGTGCCAAGGCTTCCTATGGCTTTGGCTTTGAATGATGTAAGGATGGGCTAATAATCCTTTTCCTTGTTTTGTTAAAAGACCTGCTGTCACACATAGTTTTTATCCTTTCTTCTTTCTTTCTTTCTTTCTTTCTTTCTTTCTTTCTTTCTTTCTTTCTTTCTTTCTTTCTCTCTCTCTCTCTCTCTCTCTCTCTCTCTTTCTTTCTTTCTTTCTTTCTTCAAATACATGTTAGATAATATATATAAGTATAAGCATGAATTGAATACATAAAATGAATAAAATTAAAGGGAACATTAGCACAGGGACGGTAGGCACGCTGCTGCTCTTATGCACGCCCCTTACTTAGGAATGGGATGAGATCAACAGTAGATAGTCTAAGGTTAAAGTTTTGGGGGTTTTGGGATGAGACCACAGAGTCTGGTAGTGCATTCCAGGTATTAACAACTCTGTTGCTGAAGTCGTATTTTCTGCAATCGCGTTTGGAACGGTTTACTTTAAGTTTGTATCTATTGTGTGCTCGTGTATTGTTGTGGTTGAAGCTGAAGTAGTCATTGACAGGTAGGACATTGTAGCAGATGATTTTTAGGTCATGCCGAAGGGGGCGTAGTTCTAAATTTTCTAAACCCAGAATTTCAAGTCTGGTGGCATAGGGTATTTTGTTACGAGCAGAGGAGTGGAGGACTCTTCTTATGAAATATTTATTGTGAAATATTTCTTAGTAAAGTTGGGTTCTTTGCCTTGGTTTTTTTAAAAATATATGCTGAAACAAAGGCACTTTTCATATGATCTCCAGAGTTGCCATATCTCTTATGTACTGATTGTCCCTACTACTGTACAGTAGTACAGTACAGATAGAACAAGAATTGTACAAGTAGAACAAGAAGCAATGGGTGGAAACTAATCAAGGAGAGAAGCAACCAAGAACTAAGGAGAAATTTCCTGACAGAACAATTAATCAGTGGAACAACTTGCCTCCAGAAGTTGTGAATGCTCCAACATTGGAAGTTTTTAAGAAGGTGTTGGATAACCATTTGTCTGAAGTGGTGTAGAGTTTCCTGCCTAAGCAGAGGGTTGGACTAGAAGACCTCCAAGGTCCCTTCCAACTCTGTTCTTCTCTTCTCTTCTCTTCTCTTCTCTTCTCTTCTCTTCTCTTCTCTTCTCTTCTCTTCTATTCTATTCTATTCTATTCTATTCTATTCTATTCTATTCTATTCTATTCTATTGATTATGCCCAACTTCTTCTCCTTGTACTGGTCAAGTCCCCTTCACCTTCCTTCCAGGCATTTTAGGAGACAGCCAATGTCCTATCCCAATGTTTCTCAACCACCAAAATTTTAGGTCATGTGTTCTTCAACTCCCAGACTTTATCTTAAAGTTGCCAAAGTTGAGAAACATTGCTGTAACGTCATTCTCATTCTTTATCTCATTGTTGCTTTCATGGAGGAGAAACCAAGCCAGATATTGTCAGGAGCAACAAACCTCCATTCAGAAAGAAATGTCAGAGAAATCATAGCGAAAGCCAAATATTGGTGGGTTCTAATGAAAGGAGAAGAGAGGAAGGAAGGCAGGACAAGGCAAGATCTCTGTAATGAGAAACCAGGCCATCCTAACGTTCCAGAGGAAATGCTGCAGAAGTATCATCACCAGTTTTTTTTTTCTTCCTAGGGATGTCCAACCTTGACGAATTTAAAACCTGTGGATTTCAACTCCCAGTTCTCCCCAGCTAACAACGTCTACCTTACATAAGTGGTGTTTACACTTAATTCCAGAAATATTGTAATTCACAGTCACTATACAAAGGAGGTATATCGAAAGGTTGGCAGTTCAGTGGTTCGAATCCCTAGTGCCACATAACGGGGTGAGCTCCCGTTACTTGTCCCAGCTTCTGCCAACCTAGCAGTTCGAAAGCACATAAAAAATGCAAGTAGAAAAATAGAGACCACCTTTGGTGGGAAGGTAACAGCGTTCCGTGCGCCTTTGGCATTGAGTCATGCTGGCCAAATGACCATGGAGAGGTCTTCAGACAGCGCTGGCTCTTCGGCTTTGAACTGGAGATGAGCACCGACCCCTAGAGTCGGGAACGACTAGCACATATATGCGAGGGGAACCTTTACTTTTACCTTTACATATCTGGGATTTTAGGATAAAGGAATCTTAGGATAAAGGACTAAAACAGAGAAGGGGCAAATTATATTCCAGGGTCAGCAATACTATTCAGAAAGATGAAGTAAATGATCTGGGGTTAATACAGGTAGTTCTTGACTTAAGACCATTTGTTTAGTGACCATTCGAAGTCACAGTGGACTTACCACACAACAAATGGATTTATAACCATTTTTTACACTTACAACTGTTGCAGCATTCCCACAGTCATGTGATCAAAATCTGGACACTTGGCAACTGGTTCATATTTATGACGGTTGCAGTGTCCCAGTGGTCATGGAATCATCTTTTGTGACCTTCAAGGCCCCATTGACGAGCAAAGTCAATAGGGAAGCTGGATTCACTTTACAACCAATTTGAGGACTACCTGTGGTAGGGTATTTCTTCTTGATACCTAGACAGTTTCTTTCAGGAATGGTGGGAGGTTCTCTCTCATTGGCCACCAATATAGCTGTACAAATATACAATGGAAAAAGACAGCATGCTGTGTTTGTCTCAAGGAGCTCTGCTCCCAAAGAAACCCTTTACGATGGATTCCTTTCCCATGACCCTATTTTCAGTCAGAACATGTTCTTCCTGCCATATCACCTTGCAATATGTTCTAGTTTCATTTGCAGTTCAGTGAAAAAAGCATGACCGGATAGGGAATATCAGGATAACTGTAATAATAATTCATTTGAATTTGTAGAAGATACATCTGCGGTGCAGTTTAGACTGAAACAGAGACTTGAAAACAATTCTTACTATCTACGAAAGAAAGACATTCACCTTGATAAACGTCAAGATGAAGAAGAAGAGCTGCCTGGATTCCTTCCGTAATGGAAATAGCACACAGAGAACCTTAGATGGTTATTTCAGATGACACCTCCAGGAACAATAACCAAAATGCAAGGTCTCTGGGTGAGAATCCATCCATTTATAGGCATACACAGAAAGTAATGGAAGTGACCTTGGCAGAAATATGCAAGAACCGTTACCTAGAAACAAGTCCTAGGAAACAGGATAATATTTGGAAGCGGCTCAGGCCAACACTTCCCTGATTCATTGACATATAAGAAGGAGGAGGATGTGTAGCCCAATCCGACTTGCAAGATTCTGTTACTGTGACTAATTTCAATAAAGTGTTGGTCTTTTGTAGGTCTTTCTAGGGAATTGATAGTCTGGTCTGGTTTACCTGGGGGAGCTGACATCAATCTTGCACGTCCTGAGTCACTTCCAAATATTATCTCATTTCCCAGGACTTAAAGAATACATCAACCCTTCTTTGCCTAGATAATTGTTCTTGCATATTTCTGTCAAGGTTACCTCCCTTACTCTCCACAGCATGTGATCAATGAATTGTCATGCTGCAGGAAACAGGATAAGTTGTTGGGTGGGTTGCAAAGGATGAGAGAATGAGTGTTCATTTTACAAAAAGGGATGTTTGGTTTTCTCTTGTGTTTAATTAAAAATATGTATTTGTTTTTAAAAAATGTTTATTACAGTTAATGACCACGGACATGCCTAACAATCATGTTAGGACATACTATATAAAATATATAAGGAATAACCCAAATCCATAATATTGCAAATTGGTTTGCAATTCTGGTTTATTTTTTTACAAAACTATCCATGTGCATGTAAATTTTGACATCCTGTAGGCATTCTTCTGTAGATCTATAGTTTTACTCTCTGAAGATGTGATTTATAGATGATCTGGTCACTCTAAGGGCCATATTACAGATTTCAAGAGGTCATCTGCTGTTGTACTCACGCCATCCATGAATAATTCCAATTTTTGTTCTCATGGCATTCCTGTTATCTCTTCTTTTTGGCCTCCCCTGTTATGTGATATGGCATCTGATAATGATATATTCCTTTTTTTGATATGCAGCAAATGAACGGGTCTCAAAAGGAAGAAATTTGGGTTCTGGCTTTTCATTTTTTTTTTACTCTTTCTCTACTTGTCTAAAGCCGCATGTATCGGATGGTCATAAGAAGGACTGATTTTTGTAACAGCGCAAAAGCTAAATGGAAATGGAATGAAATCATTTTGGTGAAGTCGCTACCTCTTGAAGGTGGCACATAGGTGTCTCAGTTGCAGGGGTGAAATGCTTCCGGTTCAGAATGGATCGGGCGATCTGGTAGCGATTGTGGCAGGTGGTTCGGAGAACCGGTAGCGATGGCGGCTCGAGGCTCCGCCCACCCACCCAGCTTTTAATGCTTTTAAAAAGTTTTTTTTTAAAGTTGGTCATGCCCACCCAGTCACATTACCCACCCCCCCACCAAGCCACACCCACAGAACCGATAGTAACAAATTTTATATTTCACCACTGCTCAGTTGCCCCATCCAGGTCCATGAAGTGCCCATGGCAATTACTGTATATTCAGTGAAAACCAGAATCCAGAAAACACTTCCAATATGCATTTTATAAATTGTGTTTTGCCTCCAAGTAACAATTCCTGAGGTTGGGTGAACCTTTGATTTCTACGGATAGTCCTCTATTTAAAAAACTTATGAATTTTTGCTTGATGTGAACAAATGTGTCTGCATCTCCAATTTGGAAAGTCCCAGAAGGTGAGAAAAGACAGAAAAGGGCTGGTTTATGGTGCTCCACATGTATGCTTGGCATCATCATCATCATCATCATCATCATCATCATCATCATCATCGTCATGCATTGGGAGATTGAGTGTACACCAATTTGGATGCTATCGTGTCCTGGCTGTTGGTTTTGTGGTATTTAGTTTCCAGTATTCTTCCTTTGTATAAAGGTAAAGGTTCCCCTTGCACATACGTGCTAGTCATTCCCAACTCTAGGGAGCGGTGCTCATCTCCAGTTCAAAGCCGAAGAGCCAGCGCTGTCTGAAGACCTCTCCATGGTCATGTGGCTGGCATGACTCAATGCCAAAGGCGCTCAGAACGCTGTTACCTTCCCACCAAAGGTGGTCCCTGTTTTTCTACTTGCATTTTTTACGTGCTTTCGAACTGCTAGGTTGGCAGAAGCTGGGACAAGTAACGGGAGCTCACCCCGTTATACGGCACTAGGGATTTGAACTGTTGAACTGCTGACTTTTCGATCAACAAGCTCAGCATCTTAGCCACTGACCCACCACGTCCCTCGACATGAGACATGAGACCAAAACAAAAGTTTAGAAACAGATACAGAAACTTCAGTGGCACCCACAGTGCCAAAATGGAGGTGGCATTTCCATCTAGTTAATGAATGACTATGTAGAAAAGGACTACCCGCACAAGCACACTCACCACATACAGACAGACAAATCCTGCAAAAGCTGTAGTAAATTAATAGGAGCTGTGAGAGCACAATCTCTGCCTTCATATAGGTCAGAACTGCCTATCACTTGCCTACCTGTCTTTAATGGTACCCAAAATACACTGCCTGAGGTGGCTGCTATCCTTTGCCAGGGTAGAGCTGCCTCTGGCATTGTCAGCTCGTATCGCCCAGAGTCCCCAGACTATTACTCTTCTTATGACAATCCGTGTAGCTTAACACAACCTACCTTTTTGCTCTCTCTCGCTCTCTTTCTCTCTCTCTCAAACTATTAACTTTCAACACCCTGTCTAATCAATTGTCAGGCAATTCCTCAGAGATGCTCCCAAGTGAGAAGTTATACTATTAAGCAAAGATTCCTAATTTTTAACAGACGCAGAGAGTTAGATGGATGGATACAAAGACTGGTGTGGGTTTGTGTAAGAGAGAGAGAGAGAGAGGATAGACAGACAGTCAGACAAAAAGACAGACAGAGATAATGCAGACAAAAAGAGTAAGGTTTTTGTAATAGCTTAACCATTAAAAATATTTAGATTAATTTTAGGTAACCTTAACGAAGCATTCAAAGTGTATGTGAGAAGTTATACTATTAAGCAGATTCCTAATTTTTAATAGAGGCAGAGAGTTAGATGGATGGATACAAAGACTGATATGTCTGTCTGTCTGTCTGTGAGTGTATGTGTGTGTGTGTGAGAGAGAGAGAGAGGATAGACAGACAGACAGACAGACAGCAGGCAGGCAAGCAGACAGACAAAAAGACAGACAGACATAGTGCAGACAAAAAAGAGTAAGGTTTTTGTAATAGCTTAACCATTAAAAATATTCAGATTAATTCAGGTAACCTCAATGAAGCATTCAAAGTGTATGTGATCCCTGTTATAATTAGAACAGCTCTTCCTCAAACCTGTAAGTGCCTATTTCCAGCGTAAGTAGAACCGGACACAAAGGACCTTTCAAAATAACTGCCAAACTTCTGGTCATGGAAACTGAATAATATATATATATTATATATATATATATATTCCCCAAAGGAGCAAGAACTTCTGCAATATTTTCTCCATCGTAAAAACTTCTTATGGGTGATAAGACAACCACTAATATGAAAAATCTCCAGAGGAAAGGAGTTTCTTCCTATAATGTCTTCCTTGATCTTTAATACAAACATGGGAAGCAGGGAAGCTGCAGACCCTTGGATAAAAATCTATGCCAGGGGTGAAATCCAGCAGGTTCTGACAGGTTCTGGAGAACCAGTAGTGGAAATTTTGAGCAGTTCAGAGAACTGGCAAATACCGCCTCTGGCTGGCCCCAGAGTGGAGGGGAATGGGGATTTTGCAGTATCCTTCCCCCTGGAGTGGGGTGGGAATGGAGATTCTGCAGTATCCTTCCCCTGCCATGCCCACCAAGCTACGCCCACCAAGCCACACCATGCCCACCAAGCCATGCCCACAGAACTGGTAGTAAAAATATTTGGATTTCACCACTGGTTATGCCTTGACTCACCCACCCCTCGGTCCCTACACAAACAACCTCCAGGATGAAGGGCGAGGACGACGCGCTATGTTTATGAAAACTGTCTTGGAATTCTCTTTTTCTTGGGAAGAAATTAGCAGCGGTCCTTTCTTGTGGACGCAAGAAATAAGGGCTCATAGAAAACGACGTAGGAGAAAAATAAGAAAGAGTTAATACCTAGGCCAGTGTTGGTGAACCTTTTCAGCACTGAGTGCCGAAATGGGAGCTCACGCGGGGGAGTGCTGGAAACCGGAAGAGCAGTTCCCCGGTATGCATGTGCGTGCCAGGAAGCTGAGCTTCCGTTTTCCAGTGTGTTCATGCACGCCAGTCACCTGGTCTTCCGGATTCTGGTGCACATGTGCGCACGGAGACCAGCTGACTGGCATGCGCACGCACGCCAGGGAGCTGCTCTTCTGATTTCCGGTGCTCTCATGCGTGAAGACCAGCTGCCGGTGCTCCGGAACCCAGAATAGCAACAGGCGATGGCTGGCATGCCCGGAGAGATAGCTCTGCATGCCACTTCCAGCATGCATGCCATAGGTTCACCATTACTGACCTAGGCAGCTTCCTGGTTTCCAATTGGACTATCAGTAACAGGTTTTCCCAACATGGTCTTTCACACATGCAGTTGTCCTAATAAAGCAGAGCCAGAAAGGCTAGTGAGCAGGGATGAGGGAACAAATAAAGGTAGTCCTCGACGTACGACCACAATTGAACCCCAAATTTCTGCTGCTAAGCGAGACCTTTGTTAAGTGGATTCTGCCCCATTTTACAACCTTTCTTGCCGCAGTTGTTCAGTGAATCACTGCTGTTGTTAAATTAGCAACATGGTTGCTAAGTGACTCTGGCTTCCCCATTGACTTTGCTTGTCAGAAGATCGTAAAAGGAATCACAGGACCCTGGAACGGTCGTAAGTATGAACCAGTTGCCAAACAATCTGAATTTTTATCAAGTGACCATGGGGATGTTGCAACAGTCGTAAGTGTGAAAAACAGTCAGAAGTCACTTTTTTCAGTACTTTTTGTAACTTCGGACAGTCACTAAATGAGCTGTTGTAAGTGGAAGACTACCTGTAACTACTATATTGGGAGTCGAAGACTAGGAGTGACTGCTCAATAAACCCCTAAGGTTTGCTAAACCAAGAAAATAAAAGGGAATAAACCTGGAAGCTTTGACCAACGAAATAAATGCTCAATCACTCAAACTCTGGAAGGTTTGTTGTTTAGACCATTGGTTTATCTAGCTTAGCAGCTGTGACCTAAAAGGATCTGTGACTGAAAGCAGCTCTGAATTCCCACCTTAATCTCCAAGGAAAGAACCCATGCCAATCTCCAAACATAGTACATGCTGCTGAAAATTGGTTGGAAATATAGGTAATTTGGAGTAATATTATCTTGAACAATAAAATCCTGGTATTAGCCACTGCTTAAACCTCTTAAAACTATCAGCTATTGTCCTTCCACAACTCACTTCCCCAGCTATTGTCTTTCTTCTTCCCCAGCTATTGTCCTTGCGCAACTCACTTCCCCAGCTATTGTCCTTCTACTTCCCCAGCTATTGTCCTTGCGCAACTCACTTCCCCAGCTATTGTCCTTCTATTTCCCAGCTATTGTCCTTCCACAACTCACTTCCCCAGCTATTGTCCTTCTACTTCCCCAGCTATTGTCCTTCCACAACTCACTTCCCCAGCTATTGTCCTTCTACTTCCTCAGCTATTGTCCTTGCACAACTCACTTCCCCAACTATTGTCCTTCTACTTCCCCAGCTATTGTCCTTCCACAACCCACTTCCCCAGCTATTGTCCTTCTACTTCCCAGCTATTGTCCTTCCACAACTCACTTCCCCAGCTATTGTCCTTCTACTTCCCCAGCTATTGTCCTTCCACAACTCACTTCCCCAGCTATTGTCCTTCTACTTCCTCAGCTATTGTCCTTGCACAACTCACTTCCCCAACTATTGTCCTTCTACTTCCCCAGCTATTGTCCTTCCACAACCCACTTCCCCAGCTATTGTCCTTCTACTTCCCAGCTATTGTCCTTCCACAACTCACTTCCCCAGCTATTGTCCTTCTACTTCCCCAGCTATTGTCCTTCCACAACTCACTTCCCAAGCTATTGTCCTTCTACTTCCCCAGCTATTGTCCTTGCTCAACTCACTTCCCCAGCTAATTGGGGAAGTGAGTTGTGGCTCCAGTTTTGCTATATCAATATATCCAGGACTGATTTTAATATCTGCCTGCACACCATCTTCCCTAAACAGGAATCCATCTCATTCAATAATAGTAACGCTAATTCAAAGGCCATCCTGTAGAACTTCTTTTTTTTTTATAGCTTCCAGAACTTCTCAAGATTGAACTGTCAACACTGAACAGCAAGCTACCGAGAGACAGTGGCAGAATTTTCCACTGATAATCATCGGGAAATGAAGAAGGGGAGTTAAAAGCCTACAAGGGGACTCCCCGTTGTGACTCTCAATGGCAAAACAACCACCACCATACTCCCAGCTACACAAGTGTTGCCTGAGAGTTACTATCTGATGCAGTCCACAGACTGCAGCACGAACAGCAGGGTTTCCTCCAATCATTTTAATGATCATCCAGATTTATAAGCTGTAGGTGATTTAAAAAAAAAAAAAAGCATTCAATGGAAACAAGAAACAAGAGGACTTGCATGCCCAACCCATGTTCTGTCTCCAACATTCTCGTCTTGCTACACAGTTTGATGGAGAAGATCAAAACCGACAATGTCCGTGAGCCTGGGGCACTGACTCAAACAAATGAAATAAATGTCTATTTTGGTCAACTCCAGTTCAACAAATGGAAAACAAACAAGGGTACGTGCAATTTTTCCCATGGTTCTAGCCTTATGTCCATATTCTTGGATTCTGTTAATGCCTGAATGGTGGTTTAGTTGAATAACACTTGAATCCTATTGATTTTAAGGAGAACAAAGTGCAGCTAATTTGAGTCTGGTCTGGTTCCAACCACAGGAACATTAAGCAATAAATGAAGGGATTAACCAACTGAAATTCATGCAATTAATTGAATACAATTCCTATTATATACATAATAGCGGGAAGCATTCTAAGCAATTACAGTAATATTCCAGCAGAGAAAAATCTACTTAAATTGTGAAACTGGGGAGGGGGGGACGAAAGGGAGGCTGAGTAGCTCATTTCAGGCAAGCTATTTGGTTCAAATGTGAGTTCCTTCCAATTCCCTAAAGTAAAATTTATCATAGATAAATGCAATGTATGATCATTTCCTTGCTACTTCCATTTTTCTGGTGCTTAAGGATGATAATTGGAAAAAAGGAGGTTATTTCCAAGGCAAAATCTTGCTGAAGATAAGGAAGGAGAAGAAATTAAGAAGGTAAACTTACTGTGTTGTCAGTCTTCTCTCTCCATCCTGATGCCTTCTAGATATATAGGATTAACAGTGACCATCCAATGGACGGGAGAAGGCGTCTTTAGACCTAGAAAATCCAATATATGCAAAATGTTTGGTTGGATTGGTTACATCTGTACTAGATTATAATACTTTCATTTTAGGAGGCTTATAAACAGTGGTGGGATTCAAAATTTTTTACTACTAGTTCTGTGGGCATGGCTTGGTGGGCGTGGTGTGGTGTAGTGTGGCGTGGTGGGCGTGGCTTGTTGGGTGTGGCAGGGGAAGGATACTGCAAAATCTCCATTCCCACCCCACTCCAGGGGAAGGATACTGCAAAATCCTCATTCTCACCCCACTCCAGGGGAAGGATATTGCAAAATCTCCATTCCCATCCCACTCCAGGGGAACGATATTGCAACATCTCCATTCCCACCCCGCTCCTGGGGGAAGGGTATTGCAAAATCTACATTCCCACCCCACTCTGAGGCCAGCCAGAGGTAGTATTTACCGGTTTAATTTAATTAATTTAATTAATTAAATTTATATGCCGCCCCTCTCGGAAGACTCAGGGCGGCTCACAATATATTTAAAAAATCATTATAAAAAGACATTGAAAAATTAAAAAACATTAAAAACTCATTCACACCATTCATGGCCGGATCTCGCCAGATCACAAGAGCAAGATCAACGGCCCCAGGCCCGCCAGAAAAGCCAGGTCTTCACCGCTTTTCGGAAGGCCAATAGGGTGGGGATGGTCCGGACCTCAGGAGGTAACTGGTTCCAGAGAGCTGGGGCAGCCACAGAGAAGCCCCCCCCCCCCCCCCCCGCGGGCCTGCCAGCCGACATTGTTTAGCTGACGGGACCCGGAGGAGACCAACTCTGTGGGATCTTACCGGTCGCTGGGAGCTATGCGGGAGCTCTCCGAACTACTCAAAATTTCCACTAACGGTTCTCCAGAACCTGTCAGAACCTGCTGAATAGCACCCTTGCTTATAAACTATAACTGATTCTATTAAATAAATATAATTTTGGGAGACAAATAATCAAAGAACTAGTCTACATCAAATTCAGGCTTCCCTTGAAGGTCTCCATAATACAACAGTTACTGATTATTGGAGGGAAGTGACTGTATTGTCATCTCCAACTATCTCTCAGCCTTCACACTTTGAAAAATAGTATTCAAGCAACATAACTGGTATTCTGGAAAATACAGGGTTCAGACTAAACCTACAGGATTCTATGCTTACATGCATCAATTCTAAGGACATGAGGATCATTAAAATTTGAACAACTTGAGCAATACAAGACTGTTGTGTTAAATTTCTATCCTGACAACTTTTCCCACTGTTCTCTCATGCTCACTTGTACCTGGAGGGTTAACTGAAGAGGAGTTCTGGAGTTTTTATTTGAATCTGGTTGTCATATAAACATAAAAACCTGAAATGGGACTAAGATGTCTGCTTACATCCCTATCTATAAACTTGTATGAGGTCAGTATGAGGGGTCCCGTTTATTGGGATGTTATTAATGAAGACCACACAATGTCATCCCTTCATCGTATACCAGATTAGGAAAGCAGAGTTATGAATGCTAATGCTATTTTTAAATATAAGCTTACAGTAACAGAAACTTTCAAGTCTGAATATGTCTCCACCCTCCCTCCCTTCCCTCCCTCCATTTTCATGAGATCCTGAGGCATTATCTCAGATTAAAGTTCTATCCAGTGGTGGGATTCAAATAATTTAACAACCAGTTGTCTGCCCTAATGACTGTTTGGGTGGGCGTGGCCATGTTGGGTGTGGCCAGGGTGTGTGACAGGCAGCACTTGGCCTCCTGCACCCCATTGGGAGCAAAAACAGGCCGCCGGGGGGAGACGTGCAGCCCCACCAAGGGATTGGTTCTACTTACCTTTACTACCGGTTTGCAACGGGATCACGCCCACACGTTCTCTTCGCTCGCGCATGCGCAAAAGCACAGATCCCTTCTGATGACGTCAGGGTCAGTGGGCAGAGCCTCCCACCGGTTTTACTACCGGTTCTATAGAACCGGTCCGAACCGGGGCAATCCACCACTGCCCCACCCTCCGTGCCCCATTTTGGGCCTAATAGGCCTCCCTGCAGCCTCCTGGGAGTGAAAATGGGCTGCGGGGGGACTCCTGGAAGGGGCAGGGCAGGAAGGGGCAGAGCCAGCCAGCAATTTAACTACCATCCCGAACCGGCTGAATCCCACCACTGGTTCTATCCCATACTCAGATTTTATCTGACTTTTATCTTGGTTGTAGGTCTTCCTCCTGTTCCTCAAGGTTATTCCTACTGTTCATTACAGAATGAGAGATACCAGGGACATCATGGCCTTTTCAGTGTCGGCTTCCCAACCATGGAGTTCTACTAGTAGGGCATTTCCCCCTCTTATATTTAGACCTAGAAAGCAGTTAACAATCTGGATTGTAACTAATGCAATTTGATAACCATTTCCTCTGTAAGACATTTAGCGTGCAACAAAGCAACCGAGAGCACTCTGCTAATCAGATGGAGCAATACAAAATTATCCAAAAGTAGAGGGGAGGGAATGAAAATTATCTCCTAAGGAATTTTAGTCCAGTTAATATTGCATGAAATTATAATACTGGTTCATGCCGATACAATGGGCAAAAGCAACGGCCTAAGAACACAGGGAGAGACAGTATTAAAATAGTATTAAGTATTCTTTAAAATTACATCTAATTTTTTGTTTATATTCTCTAAAGTTGCCTCTATAGTTTTAATTCTTCATTTGTACTTGGGGGATTATTTAATATAGGTGGCAAAACTGAAGAGGTTCCTCTTGATAAATATTCCCTGGATTGCTAGAATTCTCCAATATTTCAGAAACACTTTGAAAAATGAAAAATTAACTAAATATCATTTTATTCTAGCATATATGGTTCTTCAGCAGCACTCATGTACTTTTGTGATAGTTTTAAACATGGCTAAAACCAAAGTTCTTTCCAAATAATACTCATAAACAATTGATTATTCAGAAGCATATTCTGATAATCCATTCCATCCTAATCCTCCTTTGGAACCGTTCTCAGCCACCACTCAGGTAACACAATTAAACGTCAGGTCAGAGGCTAACATACGATTGTTTTAATCAATTTTGACAGGGCATTTTTAACTTCGTCAAACTACAATTCCCAGGAGCTTCTGAAATAATTCCCCTGAGAGTTAATGTGAACTATACTGTAGATACTCTTTACCTCACACACCCTTTTTGTAAATACAGGAGTTTTGATGTTGTTTGCAGGTAGACTATTCCTGAGGTATTTTTGATTGATAGTGATTTAACTGTGATTGTGCTTTAGTCCTCAGATCTGAACTGATCACTTATTTTGGCACTAGAAAACTAAATGAAAATGTAATCCTCTTTGCATGTTGCCTGGGAGTTAAAGCCAGAATGATAGAAACTGACATCCTTCCCTCATTCTCCTTGCTAGGCCATTCTCAGATGTAATATCACGCTAAAATAATTTTACCATCAGATGAACATTTTAGGGGAAAAAAGGCCCCTGCATTGCTTTAATTAATTCCTTGCTGACAGAACCTCTGTATTATTTTATTTTTTTTTATTTAGATTTTTTTATGTACATTTTATTTCTGCAAAGGCAACCCTGATTCCAGATTACACTGGATTCATCTCCATAGAAGCTATGGTTCTGGATGAGGAATAAAAAGAACTTTGAAACAGGAATTTTAAGTTGATTGGTTGTAAATGTAACTGACTTATTCAAATGTTCTTCTAATCTCTGGCCTGCATAGAACATTCTAATCTAGGGACTGTGCCAAAGAAGTGTTTTTTATCACTTGTTTGCCAGAACAAAACAAAAAAAATCAGAAATTATTGCCTGATTATCATGATTGAGGGAAAGATCCAAAGTGCAGAATAATATGGAACGAACATTCATTGCCCTCTGCAACAGGGATATTGGCCGAGTTGTAATTCTATTGCAATTTCAAACCACTAATTTACCAGTCTGTGCTTATAAACTATGATTTGAAACGATGTGGAATTAACAGGTTCTCGTTCTTTGGGTCATGAATGAAACTATTTTTTTTTCTTTTGGCAGCCCCCATAATGCTGCTGTTGACAAATCGATGGAACAAGACATCAAGGCAATCCCAACTGCCTGGAAATTAAAAGTGGGCCAACTGGTTTTGCTTTGATTTTTTTGAAAAAAAAGACAACAACCTGAAGTTGTGTGGGCAGGCCTAAGTCTAAGATTCCTGGGAATATGTACTGTTAAATATCTATGGCGCCTGTTGCATGGCATGTATTGTGAGAAAGAGGCAAACTCTGTATTTTGTATGCAGAAGGTTAAATGATGCAATTCTTTGCCAAGGTTAATTTGCTAGCACATATATGCAAACTGTGTCTCCATAAGCCTTTACTCCAGCTGATGCTCTTATTCATATATTTTGTTATTGCTTCTCCAGCTTGAAGGCCTTGTTGTTATTAATGTGGTGGCTATTATTATTATCATCACCTTAGTCATGCATATACCTGTTGAAAAGTATCTCTGTTTTAATTCAGCAGCGGTGGTCTCCATATAGAGAGGGACAGCTTGTCACTTACAAAATTGCCATGTTCAATTGAATTGTGTTTTAGGCAGAGATTGCACCAAATGTAAAGCCATGGTTTATGAGCCACAATGGTTTAGTTCACAAGCATATGCAAAGCCAAGCTCAAGCAACCCCTCATTATACTGTATAGGTTACTGCAAATTTTCAAGATGATGATGATATGAAAGATTTGAGGAGCAATCATTACAAGGGTAATGATTTTGGACTGAAACCACTTCCATGGAGTAAAATTTAAATACTTCTCTACTGCACCCTGATGAAAAATACTGTGAGAGGCAATTTGTCCCTGGCCCCACAGACCTTTTTTGTTTGTTTGTTAATTTTATATAAGTATTATTTTCCATTCATTCACTTACCTACCTATCTATTTAAATATGTCACCTATAAATTAAATATGTCATAAATTCATAGGGGACAATGTCCTTGATCCTGAGCTATTTGACAATCTGAAATGTGGCATGGGGAAACCTCAGAGACCAAGGAAAGAGATAGAGGGGACGGCAGGCTAAATTTTGAAACAGATTTTCATACTAGGGAGGACAGTGTTTAAGTCTACTTGAAACTCAATTTTTCTCTGAGCCAGATGTTTCAGCTTTCTTTTGAGATGCAACGAAACAATAAATCTCCGAGGTTGTAGCCAAAACATGTTATGTTAACTAACAAAAAAACAGCTTAATGGGGTTTAATGGATGGATGGATGGAGAGAGAGGGAAAGAGGGAAAGAGAGGGAGAGATTCCCATTCTTAGGACTAAATGGGGAAGAAGAAGCAAAGCTCAGACCCTTATTTTGATAATTCCCTCAAAAAGTTGGCAAACAATTGCCTACACTGTATAATAAAGTTGCATTTAGTTTGTAACCCTTTGGGAAGCAACTTTTACTATATTGTTTGGACTTGTGTTCTTTCTCACAAAATCAGTTCCAGTCCATCTATTATTTCTTATTCATTCCCCCCTCCCTCTTTGGATCAAGATCTGAAATGCAGGGAAAATACAGATTACATAAATAATGGAAAAAACCACTGTGCATGGTTTGGGATGTAAAAAAAAAAAAAAAAATTGGGTGTATCTTTCTTCACCGAGCTGGCACCAGGAATCTTTTGGCTTGTTAAAGTATTTTTTTTCAAAGCAACTTGTCAAAACAAAATCTAAAACTGGGCCATGGAACTCATTAAGTAGTATATTCATTATGAATTTGAACAACTCTGGCAACAGACCGAGCCCATGTTCTAAAAACCTGTGATCCCATCTCCAAATTTTCAAAGATAAGCTGAGACTTTCCTGCCATGGGAATTGAAGATATCTTTGAGGATAGACAGGAAGTCCCCTTCAGATATTTTTCAGAACTGCTCCTACCATCCCTTGCCAATGTCCATTTTGGCAAGGCAGGTGGAAGCTGAAGCCCCAAATATCTAGAAGGCATCAACTTTTTTATACCGCTTCATTCTCTTTTTGGTTTGTCACTTTGGCTGCTATAAAAAGATATCTCTATGCCTAGTTGTGAAAAACCATCATCTGACTGAGAAATTGGTTGGAGAGTTGCTTTTCAAAGCAATGTTGGTCAGTTTGACCATCAATCACCATGAACTAGAGGAGTACACAGGCCTTGAAAATTGTTGTCACTCCATTGGTGTCTAATTCCAACAGTGATTAGGTAAATGTTTTGAGATCTTACCAGGTATAGCACCATAATATCAATGTTGTCATGATCCCAGAATTGAATTCCTTTAAAAAAGTGAATCCAGAGATTATATTCCCTTAAACTTCAATTATTTGTATCTGAGCTTTCCATTTGTTGGTCAAGTTTTTCTATTCATTTCCCACCCTTTCTGTTCTCAAGGACTGATTGAAACTCATCTGAAACTTTGAATCAATCCAATGACCATATTGATTGATTTGTCAGCTTGAATCAAATATGTATGACTCAATCCAGACAAATTTGGATAATTTTTTGCCAACTCATAAGCATTTCAACTGTCTAAATTAGAGAAAATCAGATTGACTGTCATTTGGGGATTTGCCTAATTGACTCATATATTCAGATTGAGTTGGATCAATTTTCTGAATTGATGGAAATGATTGAATAGTGTTGGATTGATTTGGGGAAAATCTGACTGAGTGCTCAAATCGAATTGGATCAGTTTCCTCAATTAGTTCAAATTTGCAAATCTAATTGGGCCTAATTTGCACATTTCTGCTAAACTCCACTTGGGCTTAAATTTCTAATTTACAAATGTATAACTTGTAGTCTCGTTCAAGTATGCCTCAGAATGCCTGGGCTTCAGAATGCCCCCAAAAGTTCTCATTGTTAAAGTGATATAAGACTAAAAATCTTACGTACATGGGGATAACAGTAACAGCCGTGTTCCATCAATTTCATTATAATTACACTGACATTTAAATTAAATCAAATTTAGCTTTTGCTCGGGGTCCCATTTCTTTATCAACTCATTTTGTAGACTTCAGCTTCTTCATTCGGAAACCTTTTTGTTAGAACTGGACTGTGGTTACTATCTAAGCACTGCCTATGTTACATCTTTAAAACGTCAGATTTTTCAGGAGTTCTGAAGATTCCAGCAACTCTTGGTAGATTTATGTCTCCATCAAATTTTCAAACTTCTGAAATTTTCGGTAGTCCCGATTTCCTTTCATAAATTATGGATGGGGTGGAGACACTCCTACAATTATATAAAGACTTGATTTCCAAATGAGGTACTTCAGAAAACTTTGGGAAGTCACCTTGGTAAAATTATGGGCAACTGCTATATAAAGATATGTCCAAATGAAAGGTAGGTTGGGTTCAACCTCAATTCTGACCCTTTTGGCCTAAAACAGATGTTTGTCTTACTTTTCAGTACATGTCCTGATGACGTATGCTTTTGAGCACAGCATGATGTTGCTGTTTAGTCAATGACCCTTGTTTCATCTGTGAGACATCTTTGCTAAATATAATTTTGTGCCATGCAGTGCAGTGAATTCTGCTATTTTTATATCGGAACACAGTTCTCTAGTGTTGACATCATCCTAAACTCTGAGCTGTATATTTGTAAGTGGAATGGGTTTATATTTCCACCTTGACCTCTTGTCGAGTTGTTGAGCACCAAAGTGGGCTTGGGATAAACCTTTCCAGTTCCTACAGAAGGATTCCTGTTGTTTGCCTCTTATGGGAACTGCATTGGCCCCTTAAATCATGTTCTCCTGATATCATCTTTGAATTACTCAGTGAATGCCGAGACTGATTGAGAAACAGCATGAGGGATTCCCAATCATTTCAAGCGGAATGACTCATTAGATTTAAATCAAGCAATTATAATTAGGGGATTGTTACATCAGTTCCAGCAAGCTTGTATTAGAATACCAGTAGGACCTGCCACAAAATGTTTCAGAATGAAGCCAACGAAAAAGATGGCTTCCAGGCCTGACAGTATGCACATGTATGTGAATGAAGGGTGTATGAAATGGACCAAACAGGGATAAGTTGTTTATTGCTGAACCAAAGAGTAAATTGATGCTCTGATTCTTTCATTCAAAACATTACAGATACATAACTGGAGGTAACAGAATGTCTTCCAGAGATGCAATGTAATGCAATAGATAAGGATTGGGCTTGGCTTGACTTTAGGACTATCTCCATGTTTCTCTTGTGCCAAGTCCATCTCATAGGATGGTTGTAGTGGCAATACTGCAAAATAACTGCCTAAATCATCTAGAAATATTACGGGATATAAAGTATAATTTGTCTGATATGATATAGGGTTTCCTGTTGGAGAAAGGGGTTGGACTAGAAGATCTCCAAGATCTCTTCCAACTCTATGATTCTATTCTGTTCTGGTTAGTCAATCAATTAATCAATGATTAAAAATAGTAACTGTTGATATGACCAAAAGGGAAAATGAAAGATTAAAAATATATTGATTTTCTCATCAAGTTATTCCAAGACTCTACTACCGTAGAGATTTAGTACAGAGAAGCAGAAACCTATGCATACATGCAAGTATTTAAAAAGGAACGTTCTAGAAATCTCACACAGAAAGAGAAACTGTCCAAGGAGCATTCTGTCCTACTATTTACTGCTAGCACTTACTAAAACAGTATAAGTCCTATGACCCCAAAAATCCATTTTCTCCAAGGCAAAGCCAACTGGGGTTAGATTTGTAATAAAACTTGACCTCTTGCATAATGTCAGCTCACTCATCCATGCCTTTCTGACCAATTTTCCCTTTTCGTGGGCCAAAGAAGACTGGTTTGGGTAACATAATTACATTATTTTGTATCATGGTGGAACTCTGTCCCGTATCTATTTTCATGGCCATCAGTCATGACTGTTAAGAAACTAATCCTTGTGGTGTTACTCTTAACTTAGCCAGAACCCACAAATATTTTATTGCCATTCACCACCATTAAACCTTCCTTTCTCCCTGCTTAACAGCAAAAGCATTCTAACCAACAGTTCAGGAAGCCAGTCTGGTTTTCCATTACATCTTCTGGTTTTAAAAGGAAAATAACCTTTAAAAAGAATGTAACCAGAGGGAGGTGAAATATGAATTGAAGAAAAGGAAGGAAGGAAGGAAGGAAGGAAGGAAGGAAGGAAGGAAGGAAGGAAGGAAGGAAGGAAGGAAGGAAAGGAAGGAACTAAAGGAAGGAAGGAAAGGAAGGAAGGAAGGAAAAAAGAAAGAAAGAAAGAAAGAAAGAAAGAAAGAAAGAAAGAAAGAAAGAAAGAAAGAAAGAAAGAAAGAAAGAAAAAAGAAAGAGCTCAGAAATACATTTTGTTTATTTCAATGGGATGTACAAAAAATAAGTTTTGCATAGCAACCTTATGAGGTTTATTTGACTCCAGATCAAGCATTCATCTCATAATTAAATTGGAGGAAATCCAGAGTTTGATAACTGCGATAAAGGTTATCCAATCTTTGACTACTTCACTATTTTGGGACATGTATAAAGGAAGTGATTGAAATCTAACTTACAGTCTAAACTTCCCATGATGGAAAGTGTGCATATACAACATGTGCTCCAGGTATCATGGAAACCTAGGAACCCCCTCCCCTCAATTTAAGTCCAAAATGCCCTAAATGCACTGGGACATAGATGTGCACCCACTGCAGGAAATTCCATAAAAGATTTCGTTAAAATATCTATGTCAAGGGGCAGTTGCTTCCACTCCCCTTTTTCATAGCATTGTTATAAATCTTGATAGTTTATATTGTTTTTCAATACAATAATATTTATAAGAGCCGCAGTGGCGCAGTGGTTAGAGTGCAGTCCTGCAGGCTACTTCTGCTGTCTGCCGGCTTCCTGCAATTCGGCAGATCAAAGCTCACCAGGCTCAAGATTGACTCAGCCTTCCATCCTTCCGAGGTGGGTAAAATGAGGACCCAGATTGTTGGGGACAATATGTGCTGACTCTGTAAACCACTTAGAGAGGGCTGTAAAAGCACTGTGAAGCGGTGTATAAGTCTAAGTGCTATTGCTATCTCTTTCCAAATTGTTGGCATTCTTGACTTGGAGTATTGAAAAAGAAAAACAACATATTAGTACCGCTTTATAAAACCTTATTAAGACTGCACCTGGAATAATACATCCACTTTTGGTCACCACATTACAAAAAAGATGTTGAGACTTTGGAAAAAATACAAAGAAGAGACACTAAGATGATTAAGGGGTTGGAGAAAAAAAACATATGAAGAATGATTGCAAGAATTGCAAATGGCAAAAGAAGGACTAGGAGTGACATAACAGCAGTATTCCAGTATTTGAGAGGCTGCCACAGAGAAGAGGGAGTCAACCTATTTTCCAAAGCACTTAAAGGCACGACAAGAAACAATGGATGGAAACTAATCAAGGAGAGGAGCAACCTGGAATTAAGGAGAAACTTCCTAACAGTGAGAACAATCAATCAGTGGAATAGCTTGCCTTCAGAAGTTGTAGGTGCTTCATAACTGGAGGCTTTTAAGAAGAGACTGGACAGCCATTTTGTCTGAAATGGTATAGGGACTCCTGCTTGAGCAGGGGGTTGGACCAGGTGACCTCCAAGGCCCCTTCCAGCTCTATTATGATTGATTGATTGATCGATCGATCGATCGAAAAAAAGGTAGCTATTCTATCAACGTTAGCTACAATTTAATTTTTTCATTCAAAGTTAGTAGCAATTCCTGATCTCTTTCTCAACCATGTAAGAGAAATTTTGCATAGCTGTCCAATGCATCAAGAAAACCTGCCCACCTGTCAGCCTTTTATGCTACGGGTTTCCTCAGGGGTGATATCCATCAGGTTCTGACAGATTCTGGAGAACCGGTAGCGGAAATTTTGAGTAGTTCGGAGAACTGGCAAATACCAGCTCTGGCTGGCCCCAGAGTGGGGTGGGAATGGAGATTTTGCAATATCCTTCCCCCAGGAGTGGGGTAGGAATGGAGATTTTGCAGGATCCTTTCCCTGCCATGCCCACCAAGCCACACCCATTTAAAAGTAAAAAAAATGGATTTCATCACTGGTTTTCCTAGTATATCTGCGGCAACAACAAAGAGAGAGAGAGAGAGAGAGAGAGAGAGAGAGAGAGAGAGAGAGAGAGAGAGAGAGAGAGAGAGAGAGAGAGAGAGAGAGACGGATGGATGGCTTTCATTTGAAATCGTCGGGATGCTTATGCTGCGTAAGGGGAGAAAAAGAGCCGTTTCTACCACCAGCAACAGAAACTCTTGCCTCTGCTCCTCAGAGACGAGATCTCAAGCAGGGCTCTTATCAGATCTATAAGTGCATTAAGAATGCGGTGGCGAGAAGTCAATGGAATCAGAACTGTTTGCTAGGAAAGCCTCAAGTGGACTGGGCATTTTGCCTGCCACGCAAATGGAGGATTAAGAGCTTTGGAGGACACGTGAACTCCACACAAATGCAAACATTAGTCTGATTAAAATTTAGCAAACCATGATGCACGACCCCTTGGGCACAATCCAGTTGACAGCTATATTTATAGCTACAAAAGAATCCCCCCTTTTTTTGGTTGTTATTCTAGGAATCTTTCAGTGGAAAGGAAGAAATTGAAGACAGTGGAGGATGGAGTAGAACACCAGGAGAAATTCAACCGAGCAATCCGGGGTACTTCTGCTCCAATGTGAGCCCCATTCGATGAGATTTTTATTCCAAAGTGAATGGGAAGAGCAGAGGCACACGGCCTTAGCCCACTGACACATAACAGCCCTTCCAAATATTATTACCAGATTGTGCTATTCAATATAATAGGAAGAAAGTGTGGAATATATGACTGAGGAATTGTCATATTTGTAATTAATACAATTCAAATTTCATTTAATTATGTGTTTAGTAAGCTACTCGTCTCACATAACATGACTCTGGGCAGTGTACCTTACAATTAAAACAAGGGAACTACTCTTAAAACACTGAAATGTAGACATAAAGAGCCTAGCTCATAGAAGAATAACAATCACCTAACAAAGAGAAGGAGAAGAAAGAGAAGGGGAAGAAGAAGAAGGGAGAAGGGAGAAGGGAGAAGGGAGAAGGAGAAGGAGAAGGAGAAGGAGAAGGAGAAGGAGAAGGAGAAGGAGAAGGAGAAGGAGAAGGAGAAGGAGGGGAAGGAGAAGGAGAAGGAGGAGAAGGAGAAAGAGAAGGAGGAGTAGGAGAAGGGGAAGGAGGAGGAGGAGGAGAAGGGGAAGGGGAAGGAGGAGGAGGACTGTCTTATCTTCAGAAGGGGAAGGGGAAGGGGAAGGGGAAGGAGAATGAGAATGAGAATGAGAAACTATATAATAGAATCTCCTTTTTTTCCCCCAGATGATTGTGTTCTGCTATATCCTAAAGCCAGATTTTGTGCAGCATAATGAAATTTTCAGTGATAATAAGCTAAGTATCTTGAATGACAATTCCTATATCTTAGCCTCCAAAATCCCCCTTTGTCTGGTAGTTAATTCTGAACAAAAATGCCAGAAATAGACTCGTTGTTCATCATCAACGTATGCCCACAGATTCACACTTAGATCAATTGTTAACTTGGAAACCAAGTCATCTAAATACTTATGTCTTGCTTCTAAATGTCTGCCGAAAGAAATCCATGGTTCCCACTCAACAGGGAGAACCATGTGTTCTTTGATCTCTGGGAAAAAAAGGGTAAGTGGTATTGGTTATGAAACTTCAATTTTCTTCTTCTTTAGTCTCATGACTCATTGTGCAATGTTACACTTGGCAGTACCTTTGGGGGAAGGTGGGAAAAATCTCAAGGTGCCATGAAAATCAATATGCATATGATGAAATGTCTCCAAATATTTCTACCTTAGGGCAAAACTGCTGAAGATTTGATTCCTGATTTGGAGTAATGAGAAGCTAAGAGACTTGGGTTAGGACTGTAGAACAGAGATATGAATGCACCAAGAATAAGTTCCAAGTTCTGTCTACTTATTGAGTCACCTTCCTGGAAATGGAGAAATCAGGAGACATGGGAGTGGGAGTCATTTATTTGACTTAATGGTACACATTCAAAGCCAACTTGCGATATGAAGCATGGTTATTTTTTTTTTCAAATGGAGTTTTCCACTGCAGTTTACTAGTGGGAAAATGGTACAGACAAAAATACATGATTAGCTGCAAATTACATTAAAAACGCATATGTTGCATTAATGAAAAGCTATAAAAATAAAAATATTTGACATTTGGAGAAGAGCCTGGCAAAAGTACCGGTACATATATTGGGGTAATATTGAACACAGAATTCTATCTTGGAAGAAATGCACCTGAAAATACATTCTAATCATAGCCTGATTATCACTCATCTCAATATCCACCAAGTAAAGGTACCGTATTTTTCGGAGTATATGCCTTATCCTCAAGCAAGAATACCCCTACTTGCTATGGAAAATTTACCACAAGATTCCCCTATCAATTTCAAAAATACCTTCAAAAGATTAATTTCTCAAACTAAAGGGAAACAGGGCTAGAAACAATAAAGACGAATTTCTATTCCATGTGCTATTTTCCAGCAGAGATAAATCTCCGAATACTCCAAACTCTTTAACAGGTGCTAATGAAGGATCTCTGTCTATCCAATCAATCCAGGGCAGTTCAGAAATAGCTCCTTGATGAAAGTCATCTCTGACATGTAGACTCAACCAAAGCAACCAGAGTGATTGTTATGGAAGTAAAGGAGGATGCAATTTGCAAAAAAGTGGAAAAATGATAACCTCCAAAATTTAGTAGCAGTTTCTACCTCTCTTGTTGCTGCATAATATTCTCTCAGAAATGCCATTGATTCTAAAGAAATTAAAGCTGCAAGTGTTTGTTAAACCGCTAACTCCACTCATTCTTCAAAATCTATAGAATGAAAGAGCTGCTCAGATGGAGGGAAAATATCAGGACTTACTCCTAAACTGTGGTGAAATCTGAACCGGTTTGCTACCGGTTTGCTGGCCGTGCATGCATACTGTGCGCCAAAACTGGGTTGTGTGCGCATCAGTGGTGGGTTGCCCCCGGTTCATACCTCTTCTATTTTACCCGTAGTAAAACCAGGGGGAGCCCGCCCGACCCTGACATCATCAAAATGCTTTTGAGCACACGCATGCGTGCGAGCGAATCGAGCGTGTGCGCGTGGCCCCATTACGAACCGGTAGTAAAGGTAAATAGAACCCAGCCCTGGTGTGCACGTGCAGTGTGCACCAAAAGGAGGCTTTGGAAGGTAAGTAGAACAGCGATGGGGGGATAAGCTGTTCCGCGCGATTTAGCTTTCTAGCAAAGCTAAACCGTGCGGCACAGCTAATTGTAAGAAATACCAGTTCGGAGAAACCAGTAGCTTTTTTTAACTACCAGTTCACCTGAACTGGTAGCTAACTACTGGTTCGCCCAAACCGGTAGTTTGTTTTACTACCGGTTCTCCCAAACTGGAAGTTTTTATCACTACTGGTTCACCCGAAATGGAGCAAACCAGTAGCATTTCACCCCAGCTCCTACACGTGGAAAGGAAGGATGATGATCAGAAAGGAAAGAAAGGGAATCCCTGAAATTGGACTGTGCGGGATCTTCACTGGAATTTCTTTTTCTTTTTTAAAGAAAAATGGTCATGATGTTGCACAAGAAGGACAGTAGAACATAATAACTTCTATGACTTTGACAGAGTCCGCCCTGATCAAGGCTGGATCCTGATAAATGAAACTAATGTCTGGGGGGTGGGGGAGAATCTAGTTCCAAAGAAACATAGTTTGCAGGAGGCCATAATAAGCCCTGCCCTCAATATCAGATCTGCGATATTATATCATTAGATCTGCCTGCATATACAACATGGCTAATGTTGCAGGAACCTTTGCATCTAGAACTGCATGGGTGTCGCAAGACTGTTGGAGAAGAATACTCATTTTAGCCTCCCTTTCTTCTTATTATTTTTCCTTAAGGCCGTCTCTTTGAGCCGCAGTGGCGCAGTGGTTAGATTGCAGTACTGCAGGCTACTTCTGCTGACTGCCGGCTGCCTGCAATTTGGCAGATCGATTCTCACCACGCTCAAGGTTAACTCAGCCTTCCATCCTTCCGAGGAGGGTAAAATGAGGACCCAGATTATTGGGGGCAATATGCTGACTCTGTGAACCACTTAGAGAGGGCTATAAAGCTCTGTAATGCGGTTTATAAATCTAAGTGCTATTGCTATTTTCTTTTTCCATACTAGGAAATGCGAGCAGTCAGGAAATTTCCAGGGACTGGAAAGATATGAAAGAGAAAGCAATACCAACATTCTCTCCAAAATCCCAATAACCTCAAAACACCACCAAGAGGTCCTTTTAAAGAAATCTGCAAGCACCCTAAAACCAAGGAAGATAAAAGAGATCCCAATAACACGTTCTTAAAAAGAGAGATTGCAACTGTTAATTCTGTGCCAAGCTTTGTAATTTGCCAAAGTTCCTCTGGAACAAAGCAACCTCTTCTTTTTCTTCCTTTCTTTCTTTTTAAGATTGTTTTTCAGGTCGTAATCTCTCTCTTACAAGAAAGCATTCTGGACAAGTCATTAAGTGTCCATCTTCTTCTCTATGAACTATTTTCCCCCCTGCATACTGAAACATGTAGCGATAAAACGAATCTTCTTGTTTTGTTTCCATAAAGAAAGAACAAACACTTGAAGGTTATTCTGCCCTAAAGCTGCAGCAATTTCCTTTTAACTCACAGGCAGATGTTCACCACATCTGTTTATGTAGAATGCTGCTTTAAAAAAAAAACACCAATGTATATTTCTCTACATAATAAGATGTGCTGGACACGACTTCATGGGTTGGTTGCAGAATTTTTGGTGGTTGTTTTCTGCCTCTTGGCCTTGGGATAATGAAAAGAGAATCATATGCCATTTTATAGACCGTGGTAATATATTTAAGGAGATAGAGATAAGTGGGTGGTAAATGTTACGCAATTCTTTCAAATCAAACCATCAAGGATTTCAATGCTGTTTGCACTTCAAATTGGGAATGCTAAATGGATCCCCATGGCGAAGTATTTATTTGAAATTATCTCAATTTGAGAAGGAGGAGATATTGATTGATTGAGTTAGAAAGGCTGGAAGAAACTGGTATTTCCAAATTCCTATACAAAATAACTTGAATCATACACCTCGGGCTAATGTTCACAAATGAGATTTCACAATTTTCTAGCTTAATCATATCAAAACAGGCAGAGGGAGGGAGGGAGAGGTATTTTCAGAAATATAAATATTATTTGCAAGTATCCAACATATTTTTCCTTTCATTTTGTTAAATGTCTAAAAAGAATACCCTGTAGCAAAGCAACGTGCATTTGTATTTGTATTTGGAAAGGACATTTGTGTTTTGTTTGTGTGCATGCGTGTTTGTGTGTTTATGCATACATGCTTGTTAATTGCAGAAAAGTACGTGAAAACATGGCAAACTGAAGTGAATCAAAAGGAATTGTTTTTCCCATGCTTATCTAGAGCAGCAAGGAATAAAATTCACCTTTAGTTTTAGGAGTCATTTTCAAATTATATCAGTAGACATGGAGTAAAATGTTTATGAGAAACTTTATATATAATTCAAGATCTAACACAAATTTGTAAAACATTGTTAAATTCTAAGCTGCCGTTGTATTTAACAGTGTCTTATAAGTAACAATAAGGAAGCAGTGGCTCAGTGGATAAGACGCTGAGCTTGTCGATTGAAAGATTGGCAGTTCAGCGGTTCAAAACCCTAGTGCCACGTAACGGGGTGAGCTCCTGTTACTTGTCCCAGCTTCTGCCAACCTAGCAGTTCGAAAGCACATAAAAAATGCAAGTAGAAAAATAGGGACCACCTTTGGTGGGAAGGTAACAGCGTTCCGTGCGCCTTTGGCATTGAGTCATGCTGGCCACATGACCACAGAGACATCTTCGGACAGTGCTGGCTCTTCGGCTTTGAAACGGAGATGAGCACCGCCCCCTAGAGTCAGGAACGACTAGCACATATGTGCGAGGGGAACTTTTACCTTTACCTTTACCTTATAAGTAACAAATAACACTTAGACTTATATAACGCTTCACAGTGCTTTACAGCCCTCTCTAAGTAGTTTACAGCATCAGCATATTGCCCCCAACAACAATCTGGGTCCTCATTTGACCCTCCTTGGAAGGATGGAAGGCTGAGTCAACCTTGAGCCGATGAGAATCGAACTGCCAAATTGATGGGAGCAGGCAGTCAGCAGAAGTAGCCTGCTGTACTGCATTCTAACCACTGTGCCACCACTATACTTATACTACATTATTATTATTATTATTATTATTATTATTATTATTATTATTATTATTATTATTATTATTATTATTATTATTATTATTATTATTATTTTATTATTTTATTATTATTATTATTATTATTATTATTATTATTATTATTATTATTATTATTATTATTATTACTATTATTACTATTATTATTATTATTTGATTTATATGCCGCCCTTCTCCGGAGACTCAGGGCGGCTTACAATGCGTTAAGCAATAGCCTTCATCCTTTTGTATATTTATACAAAGTCAGCTTATTTCCCCCACAACTGGCTCCTCAATTTACCTACCTTAGAAAGGATGGAAGGCTGAGTCAACCTATTCATATTTCTATGCTGCCCACTCTCCGAGGACTCTGGGCAGCTTACACCAAAGACAGTATACTAAATAGCATATTGCCCCCAACAATCTGGGTCCTCATTTTACCCATCTCGGAAGGATGGAAGGCTGAGTCAACCTTGACCTGGTGAGATTTGATCCGCTGATCTGCTGAACTAGCAGTCAGCTGAAGTAGCTGCAGTACTGCACCCTAACCACTGCACCACCTCGGCTCTACATTTTTTAAAGTGTCCCTTGATTATGAGATTTCAACACAAGAGGTGTAGAAGAAGACCCGGCAAGAGCGGGGAGGCAGAATTAAATGTGTCATCCGTTTAACGTTCTTATGTTGTCACAAATGGCTCAAGTCTAATTCCTCTTGAATTCTGTTGACCCTCATGTGGTGCCAGTTTATTATTAAATGTTATTTGACTAGATTCTTATGTATAGGATTGAATAAATCTTCTGTACTGCAACAACATTTAGTCCTGATCTTTTGCACCTAACAGAGGTCACAATCTGTAATAATTTCTATATAGTTTCACAGGAAATGTTTTATTTAACAGCTACTAACCCCTATGGTTAAATATTCTTAAAATGCATTTTTTTTAAAAAAATCCCCTGATATTTAGTAAGTCCTTGGGCAAACCTTTCTAATGGGAGATAGCAATAAATACCTCATGGCCACCACCTCTGACATGACCCATAGTGTTTTGGCAGATCTGGGTGGGCAATGCAAGAGAAACCTATAATCATTTTCCACCTGGTATTGCTGGTGACAACTCTCCCAATTTAACAGATTAACAGAGTTGGAAGGGACCTTAGAGGTCTTCTAGTCCAATCCCCTGCTCAGGCAAGGAACCCTACACCATTGCAGACAAATGGCAGTTCAATCTCATTTCTTCTACATTCATTTTATGGCCATAAGCAGTGGTGGGTTGCTACTGGTTCACCCCGGTTCGCCCACCTGCCTGGACATCATCAAATATGTTCTGTGCATGCACAGAAGTAGCACGTGTGCGCAAAGCAAGCACGCACGCAAGCGAATTAGTAGCAAAGGTAAGTGAAACCCACCACTGGCCATAAGACAGGTTCTCCAACATGCAATGAAAATGTGTCTTTTACAAACCACAAATCCCGTTACTGCAGAAGGACAATTTATAACCTCTTCTGAAAAAGTTCATAGGTCTTTGTTATCACATGCTTCCCTTTCACTTGACATTATTCTTACGAAAAGATAACTTTTCTTTAAGGCGCACCTCGCATTTTTATCATTTATATTCTGACCCCCACCCCCACCCCCTTCCAAATTAAGGGGCAGAAGGGAACAACAACAGGAGGGGAAATGCGTTGTTCTAAAGCACAGCCTTCGACTTTTCTCTCTTGATCCCTGAAACTTTCACATTAAAGTGCACTATTGCCGTTTGATTCGTGCTCCTGTAGCTAAAGGGAATATGTAATGATTTTTTTTTTAAAAAAAAAGCATCCAAGCTTATATCTTTTTTTTCATTTTCCTTTCCTTAAAAAGCAAAAAAGAAGGCAAAACGCAAAACAATCAGGCATCTGGAAAACTGTTTATCTGATCAACACCAAATACTGTCAAACCACTGACATGTGCATAGTTTCGGGACGTCAGCCTGAATAGACACAGCAAGCCCAAGAGTTAATTATCTTTGACAACTTTGCCAGTTAATTTCCTATTTCTATGAGCAAAACATGGGCTCGGGCAAAGCTTCTTTTTACCTCCCCTTGTCACCGAGGGTTTATCAATCAAAACAAGGCCTAGATTTGGCTGCCAAGGCAGCTTCTCATCTCAAAGGGGAGTTTATCTGTTTGAAATCGTTTCAACTACCTAACGACAGCAATGCGGATGTGAAATATAATAGGCATTGTTTCGCCTCACTGAAGCCAGCCTCCATTTCTTCCCTTATTCAGAGAGCGAGCAGTGGACTACCCAGAGGCTGAGATTAAGGGATCCAGCTACCTCATCATATGTCATTTGCTCCACTGTTTTTAGTTCCAGATTCTAAAAACAACAGCCACTCTACGCAACCGTCAAAGACTGATTTGAGATGTCGCCATTTCGCTCTGGAATTTTAGCTGACAGGAGGCACCGTTGTCCATCCTTTGTCTCGAGCAATCCAAGTGCATTTGCTCAGAAATATCATTTGTGTAAAGAGATGGAGTGTGGGGGAACCAATCCGTTCCTGCTGAGGCAGCCAAAGTCTTGGTATGTGTTGTGGCTATTTTGCATTGATGAACAGGTGCCCTTTCTCTGAATCACGATAAATGGTTTTCTCGAGTTTCTTTTAAGTCAGGATGGACTTTACCAGAAAAGCATCTGCCTTAATTTCCACCCTGACCTCACAGCTTGTAAGCATATTTATTCAACTTTGGTGCAGTGTTTAGGGCATCAGTCTAGAAACTGTGAGTTCTAGTTCTGCCTTAGGTACAAAACCAGTTGGGTCTCCATGGGACAGCCAGACTCTCTCAGACCTAGGAAGGAGGCAACAGTCAACCATTTCCAAAATCTTGCTAAGAAAACTTCAGGGATTTGTCCAGGAACTCTCCAGAAGTCAAAATTGACTCAAAGGCTTACATACATAAATACATAAATGTGTAAATACATACATACATACATACATACATACATACATACATACATACATACATACTATATACATAACTTAGTGCATGAGTTGCCCTTAATGTGGGCAGGATGGAAAAAAGATTCCCATACCTTTGACTGGCCAACTCATATTTACGTAAAACATTTGCAACAAGAGGTCTAATTGACAGGTAAAAACCTCCAAGGAAGAATACAGATGGAATTGATATAAAATTTATTCTTGATGTGGGTCACAGATGGACCAAGATGATGGAAGCTTTAAACAGAGCAACTGCCAACTTTCATAGCTGCTGCTTAACTACATTTCCTAAAGAAATGCATGGGTTTTTTTTTTCTGGATTTTTTTTTTCCAGCCCTGACTAGATCCATCCTTTTCTTTTGCCAGATTCTCCTCCCCCCACTAAATTTAGTCCCATTCTCTTCAAAGAGTGAACAGAGAGAGCTCTTGTGCTGACGAACAGAGAGATAATCTATTGGTGTTTGTCAACCTTGTCCGTTTGAAGATGTGTGGACTTCAATTCCCAGAATTCCAACCCCCATGGCTGGCCGGGGAATTCTGGGAGTTGAAATCCACACATCTTCAAACGGACAAGGTTGACAAACACTGAATTCTAGTCTACAAAAATTTATTTGACCTATAAAGGGTATTAGGTCTATGGATATTTTTTTTCTTGCAGGCAATACTGAATCAGCCAGTTCGGTCCGGTTCGGGTGAAGCAGAAGTTAAATTGCTGGCTGGCTCCTCCCCTCCCCTCCCCTTCCAGGAGTCCCCATGCGCCCCATTTGAACTCCCAGGTAAGTTCAGGGAGGCCCACTAGGCCCAAAACGGGGCGTGAAGGGTGCAGTGTGCCCCCCCCCCATGCAGCCAGTTTTTGCTCCCAGAAGGCTGCAGGGAGACCTACTAGTCCCAAAATGGGGCACAGGGGGGGCAACGTGTTCCTCCCACCCCACCCCCACGGCCCATTTTTGCACCCAGGAGCAGGAGTCCGAGTGCTGCCTGTCACACACCCTGGCCACGCCCATCATGGCCATGCCCACCCAGCTGGTCATTAGGGCAGAGAACCGTTTTTTACATTATTTGAATCCCACCATTGATACACCATAGTGAGGGACAGAAAAATATGCCATATTTTACTAAAGCCCAGGTAAACCTGACATCTGTGAGAATATTAAATCTTGGCTCTTCTCTTTATATATGAATAGAATAGAATAGAATAGAATAGAATAGAATAGAATAGAATAGAATAGAATAGAATAGAATAGAATAGAATAGAATAGAATAGAATTCTTTATTGGCCAAGTGTGATTGGACACACAAGGAATTTGTCTTGGTGCATATGCTCTCAGTGTACATAAAAAGACAAGATACACTCATCAAGAATCATAAGGTACCACACTTAATGATAGTCATAGGGTACAAATAAGCAATCAGGAAACAATATCAGTATAAATCGTAAGGATACAAGTAACAAAATTATCATACAGTCATACAGTCATAAGTGGAAGGAGATGGGTGGTGGGAAGGTAAAAGGAAAGAGAAGAGAACAAGATGTATGTTTGTGTGTGTTGTTTATATGTGTTTATGTTAACACATTATCTTTAAAATTTTATTTCAAGTTATGAAAACATGAACAAGAAGGCTGTTTTCTAACAAACACCAATCAATTCTTTCAGCCCATTTAAACTACAAAAGACTATCAAGTAAAGCAGTTTATGAAGCTGAAATTTTTCATAATTATTGGGGGTAAATAATGCATGACTTTTGAATGTATGTTGGCATAAAATTCACAGCAATACCTGCTGAAATTCCCATTTGCCAAACAGACACTCCAGTCACACTGCTTTTCCATTCCTCTTTATCATGCAAATGTTTTGTTTATCTCACCTACATTGCGTTCTCTGTGTTAAATAAAATGTGTTCGAAAATACCCTACAATAAGCATGAGAGAATTTGGTAAGAAACCACTGAACTACAACATGGCCGCAATCTATTTCGTTTTAAAACAGTCTTGCTTGGAAAATTTAGCAGACTGGGTTCAGCAAAATCAAAATGCACTGGATTTTGATCCATAGAGTAAGTAGTGGGAATACTTAGTAAGAATTCTCTGCTGATTTTGTATTAAGAATGATTTGACATTGGGAGAGAGAAAGAGAAAGAGAAAGAGAATGGAAGCTATTTTTATCTCCTTGGAAATGCAGTCAAAAGAATTAAGCTGGATTTCCTTCACATGTCTTCAAAGGAATATGATCTTCATCTCTGCCATAATATGACAATGTGGAAAAGTTTAATTCAGGTGAAGTAAAGGTTACAGTTATGACTAAATAGGTACACGTTAGTTAGTTAGTTAGTTAGTTAGTTAGTTAGTTAGTTAGTTAGTTAGTTAGTTAGTTCAGGGGTCTGCAACCTTAAACACTCAAAGACCCATTTGGACCCGTTTCCCACAGAAAAGAAAACACCGGGAGCCACAAAACCCTTCCCGTGTCCTGACTATTTCTTGAGTGGCCACAAAACTAGCATATGTAGTTGAATTAAACCTTCTGTTTCCTTCTGAAACTTTTCTTGGATTTATCCATGGTTGGCCTACCAGGGGTTCAAAAATTCAATAAATTGCGTGCCGGCAGGTGTCGCACATTGGCAGTTGTGACGCATATTTTGAGTGACAGGGAGCTGCAGCAGAGGGGTAAAAGAGCCACATGTGGCTCCAGAGCCACAGGTTGCTGACTCCTGAGTTAATTAGTTAGTTAGTCAGTCAGTCAGTTAATCAGTCAAATTAGTTTTAAATGTTATATATTTTTTATTTTTTTCTGCCAAGTGTTCCCCTTTTCCTAAGTAACTTAATTTTTAAACTTGACTTCCAAAGGCACCCTACAAATCCACCTTCAAATGATCCAATGCATATTTAGTGATTGTGTCTGTTAATTCATTCCCCCAAATTTCCTACAGGGGGGAAGGGATCCACCAAATTCTAACATGAAAGTTTCAAGAAGGATGAATAGTATTCAGACTTCAAATCACAAGCCACCGACTTTTATAACTGGAAAACAGAAAGAGAATCTTGCACTATCGTAAACTTTCCAGAACACTAATCCAATAATCACCCCAAAGCCAAATAAATGCGTCTGCCATTCCATTAATTTCATCAATCATCCAAAACCTTTTCCAATTCAACCAAGGAAGAAGAAACAAAGCACCTACCATGAGCAGTCCTTTGACCTTTTAGTATATATTTTAGAAAAAAGAAACAAAAAACAAATCTGGGAAAAGCTGATCAAAAGTCAGAGACTTAATATCTAATTGAAAAGCACAGTTCTTCACATCCTCAAACAAAATTCTGGGAGGATGATAAAACTAGACTGAGTTTCCTTAAATCATCAAGGAAATCCAACAGCATCAGGACAGTGGCCGTCCAAAAATTTACCAGGGTTACCAAATTCCCAGTTAGCATGTCTTCTTCTATCCCTCTATTCCAGGGGTGTCAAACTCAAGGACCAGGAGCTGGAGCCGGTCTGCGGGGTGCTTAGATCTGGCCCACGGGGCTGCTCTGGACACAGCAAAGGACCGGCCCGCAGTGCCACGGGGGGCTCTCCCAAGCTCCGTTTTCACTGGCAGAGGGTTGAAGGAGGCCGTCGCAGCTGAAAACGGAGCTCGGGAACCTGTTTTTGTTGGCAGGGCACTCAGGCCATTACCAACGCCCCTGACACGAGTGACATTGAGCTGGCCACGCCCACCCTGCCTCCCCAAACTCAAACACAACCCTGATGCGGTCCTCAATGAAATCAAGTTTGACACCTTTGCTCTATAGTCTAACCTCATTCTTTCTATACATTCTTCTTTCCCTTCCATTAGGGTATACTTTGTTCCAGTGGTGGGTTGCCCCCGGTTCAGACCGGTTCTATAGAACTGGTAGTAAAACTGGTGGGAGGTTCCGCCCACCGACCCCGATGTCATCAGAACGCTTCTACGCATGCGCACGGCCCCGTTGCGAACCGGTAGTAAAGGTAGGTAGAACCCACCCCTACTTTGTTCCTCACCATATGCTCCCATGCTGGAATATTTTTCTATTTTCCATCAAATGATTTTAAGCAGGCAATTTCTGTGCATGCCAAAAAGTACCTGGAAAAAAAATCCCTTGATCTCTGCATGTGAGTTTGACTTTCCCTTTGGACTTGGCCCTGTTACTGAACCTTGTACCTAGATGGAACGCTCAGCTCCATTTGGTGGTTCAATGAGCAAAGGAAGATTAGGAGTGTTCCACAAAAATAAACACATGAGTTGGTTGAGTAAACTTTGGAGTTGTTCGATCAGTATTGATGATGGTCAATACTGATTAAGCATACGTTGTGCATAATTCCGCGGCATTTGATGTGTCACCAGCAATGGGTCACTTCATATTGGAATCAATCCAAAACAGATTCTTTCAATATCACAAGTATTTCTGAGTAATTAATAAACAGAAATAGTCACTCATAATCAACAAATATGAAATAAAAGGTGTGATTTTTCATATGAACGTAATTCACAGGCCTTTTCCCATAATTACTACATTTAACCAGTCACCTCAGTTAAATATCCTTCAGGCAGGAGACAATCACATTCACTGGGTCCAAAAAAAGAGAGCACCATTTGAGTAATATAAAGTCCTGAGCCATGTAATGCAATATAATTCTAAATTCTGTAATTCCGCAGTATAAATCATGTGTTATATCCTTTAATCAGTTGGCTCTGATTTCTTTCACCTTAAGCTTTAATGGATGAAATTGTCCACATTAGCGATAACAAATATAGTAATCAGAACCATAAACTGTTCAATTCCCTTCCTATTGACTCCATGCATAAGCATAAACTTTCCTTTTTTTTCCCAGCAGTGAAAGGCTGTACTATTTTATTTTATTTTTTTGTGCTAAGGTATTCACTGTAAGCATGCAAAACATTTCAAATTCAAAGTGTTTCAAACTCAGAATGAGTTACTTGATGCTTTGCACTCAACAGAGGGCTGTTTCAACTTCAAACTCTCCCAGAAGAATCAAAACAACCTTCGAACACTTCTAATAAGTTGTTTTTGAACTTTTAACAGAAGGTTTCAACCTTGTGCCATTTAAAATTCAAAATACGTTACACGACTCTACCATCCAGCATGAAAGCCAGTTGGGATATTGTGGCTACATCACACCCACAATGCCTGGGCCGCATTGAGTGAAGAGGCATTGTCTTGGGCCACATATAATATATATATAATATTGTTAATGTATATAAACAACAAACTTCCTTTATTTTTTAATATATTTTTTTAATTTTCTTGTGGGGCCGCATTACTACCCTGTTTCCCCCAAAATAAGACATCCCCTGATAATAAGCCCAATCAGGCTTTTGAGCGCATGGCAATAAGACCAAGCGCTTATTTCAGGGTTCAAAAAAAATATAAGACAGGGTCTTATTTTTGGGAAAACACGGTAGCTGTCCAGGGCTGCATGGGCCACAGGTCAAACACGCCTGATTTAAAGACTTGGAATACGGCATTCAGTTTTGGTTGCCACAATGTAAAAAAGATGTGGAGACTCTAGAAAGAGTGCCGAGAAGAGCAACAAAGAGTATTAGGGGACTGGAGGCTGAAACATATGAGGAATGGTTGCAGGAGCTGGGTATGTCTAGTTTAATGAAAAGAAGGACTAGGGGAGACACGATAGCAGTGTTCCAATATCTCTGGGGCTGCCACAAAGAAGAGGGAGTCAAGCTCTTCTCCAAAGCACCTGAGGGCAGGACAAGAAGCGATGGATGGAAACAAATCAAGGAGAGAAGCAACTTAGAACTAAGGAGAAACTTCCTGACAGTTAGAGCAATTAATAAGTGGAACAACTTGCCTCCAGAGGTTGTAAATACTCCAACACTGGAAGTTTTTAGGAAGATGTTGGATAACCATTTCTCTGAAGTGGTGTAGGGTTTCCTGCCTAAACAGGGGGTTGGACTAGAAGACCTCCAAGGTCCCTTCCAACTGTTATTCTGCTTTACAACATAGTCCACATGTGAAATGTCTTCAAGCAAAAAACAAAGAAAATCCAGTTGCCTTTTGAAGAAAAAAAGCACCTTTGGGACAACCATGACTAGGATCTCCACAGACACCTACTCTCTTCTTCCCACTTGGGTCAATTTCTTAATGGGTTCATTTTTCACGTGGCCCTATGAGTAGCTAGCTATCTTTATATCTTTTTATTCAACTTTTTTTTTTGTAAAAAAAGCTAAAAATTTTCATTAAATTTTCATTGCATTTTCATTAACATGTAGAAAGCCTAGGCAAGGGGTTGGACTAGAAGACCTCCAAGGTCCCTTCCAACTCTGTTATTCTATTCCTGTGATGGCGAACCTGTGGCACGCGTAGCCATATCAGTGGGCACACCAGCTCAGCTCTGGGGTGCATGCGGGCACCGGCCAGCTGATTTTCGGGCCTTCTGGGCCCACCAGAATTAGGGAAACTGGCTGTTCCCTGCCTCCGGAGGGCCTGGGGATGGGGAATGCCCGTTTTTCTTTCTTATCTGGCTCCAGATCCTCTTTATGCATCTGCGGAGGGCGAAAAGAGCCTTTCCCACTCCCTCAGAGGCCCTCTGGAGGCCTGGAACAGCCCATTTCCCAACTTCCGGTGGGACAGGAAGTGACATTTTTGCTGTCCCCAGCCTCCAGAGACACCTAGAGAGGCTCCTAGAGACTCCTAGAGAGGCTCTGGAGGCTGGGTACGGCAAAAAACATCACACCCTGTCCCACCAGGAGTTGGGAAATGGGCCATTTCAGGCCTCCGAGGGAGTGGGAAAGGCTCTTTTCGCCCTTCCCAGATGCATAGAGAGGATCTGGAGCCAGGTAAGAAAGAAAAACAGGTCTGCCAGGCCATCGTGTGCCAGGAGCAGGGTGGGGTGGGGAGGGGGGTTGTGTGTGCATGCGCATGGGGCGCATAGAATTATGGGTGTGGGCACACATGCGCACAAACCTCCCCCGCCCCCCCCTCTCCTGGCACACGATGGCAAAAAAGTTAGCCATCACTGTTCTATTCTATTACAGATAAGAGGGGTAGGTAATCCATAATCATAATCATAAGTTTATTTGTCGAGTGTATATAAGATAACAGGTAAAAGTATAAACATAATTTGAATACATGAAAAGAGTAAGTAAAAAGGAATATTAGGACAGGAACGGTAGGCACGCTGGTGCACTTATGCACATCTCTTAGAGACCTCTTAGGAATGGGGTGAGGTCAACAGTAGACAGTCTAAGGTTAAAGTTTTGGGGGTTTGGGGATGAAACCAGAGTCAGGTAGTGCTTGAGAGCAAAGGCAGGTAGAAGAGGCTCACTCACTGATGACCTATTTGGACTTTTGCAACATCGTTCCTCGAACCCACTTTAGCCGCATGAACTGATTCACTCAGTGCACCGAGGTTTCTAACTAACCAGTCAGCAACTAAAATGTATGTTTCAATGGAGAGAGGGTGACTAGTAACAACAACAACAAAAGCAAGAAACCTCTTTCAAAAGGCAAATCAATGCTCTTCCAGAATGTTTTGTTTAAATCCCCAACTCCTTTGGACAGATCCTCAAGTGCATAATTGGGGGGGGTAGGGGGAAAAAGTGGGACTCTTTTTTTTTTTAATGGCAGCATTCAAACAAAGAGCCAGAGGAGGAAAGAAAAAGAAAGAGGGGGGAAAAAAATTAAGAGTCTAAAGTGACAAGTGGGGAAAAAACCTAATTGCAGTCTGTGGCTTGCAGCATTTTCCTTTAGCTTCCTTGACAGCTCGGGCTCCGAAGAATCTGAAGACGAAGGGAAGGAAAAGACAGACTCACAGCTACAGAGCAACGTTTCTTCGCCAAAATAGCACCAGAGGGAAGTGTTTGAAAACACCTGCCAGGGCTGCAGAGAACGTCAACCCCCAGACGAGGAGCTCCTTGAAATTAAATGACCCCATCTCAAAGAATGGATATTGCGACAAAGGGAAATAAACTAATTATTATTTCAAAGGGAATTGCCCTACGCCGGGATTGTCCACCTGTTTCAATGTTCTCTTATTTGATAGTGGCCTTCTAGGTTCCCACGTAAAGCCCTGACTCCTTCCTACGACTCTGGACCTCTGGACTCGGCCAATTGGATGAAAATAATATTCATTTGCTTGCTAAGTCACACTTCAGGTTTCTCCTCGTCCCCCACCCCCACTCCAAAGCTGAATATAATTTTGGTTACTGTTTTTAATGGATGGGATTTTGCCCATACGGTACCTGAATAATGAAGGTGTGGCATAGTATGTGTCTTGTTTTAATGGGGCAAACACTGCTCCAGCCATGTGTTGATTTCTTGGCTGTCCCGAGGAGGTGATTACTGTTCCTATTTTCTATACTATCTTCTCAGTTTCTTTTCTAAGTAGAACTATCAAGGTGGTTGTAGAGGGAGGGAGGGAGGGAGGGAAATAGAGAGGGGGAGAAGTTTGAAAGAGAGAGAAGAGCAGGGGTGGGCTCCTGGAGGTTCAGCAGGGTGTGGGTGATCCTCTAGTCAAGGATCACTAGGGTTCAGCGAATCCCAAATGTCAGCCCTGGCTGGCCACGCCACCCCGCCCTACCCCTCCCCTCCCAGGGGGAAGCAGTTTTCGCCCTCCCGGAGAGTCGAGGAAAGCCTCCGGAGCCTGGGGAGGGTGAAAAATGCCCCCCACACACACTGTGGTGCAGGCATCCAAATAGGCCACGCCCACTATGGCCACGCCTACCGAGCAACGGGGCAGCGAATCCGTTGCTAAAGGATCCGAAGCCTGGAGAAGAGATAGAGATGATAGACATAAAGATAGATAAGAGAGAGAGGATAAAGAGAGATGCAGAATAACAAAGTTGGAAGGGAACTTGGAAGGGAACTAGTCCAGCCCCCATTTAGGAGAAATGGCTGCCCAATCTCTTCTTTAAAAATCTCCAGTGAAGGAACACCATTTCATTGGTTTGTTGTTCTCACTGTCACAGATGATAGGGATGAATAGAGGACAGAGAACAGAGAGGGAGATTATGACGACGACGACGATGATGATGATGATGATGGAGATACAGATAGCAATTGCATTTAGACTTATATACCGCTTTACAGTTCTTTACAGGATATCCAAACAGTTTACAGCATACTGCCCCCACCCCCCGACAATCTGGGTCCTCATTTTATCCACCTCGGAAGGATGGAAGGCTGAGTCAACTTTGAACCTAGTGGGATTTGAACTGCCAAATTGCAGGCAGCCGGTAGTCAGCAGAAGTAGCCTGCAGTACTGCACTCTAACCACTGCACCACCGCAGCTCATAATGGGTGGGAAGAGAAAAGAGAAAGAGTAATCTGGCAAGAAATAAAAACAGCAAATTGTTTGTTACCTACAGTAAGAGCTAATGAAAGTAGAATAAATTGGAAGTTAGAGAAGAGTGGACAAAAGATCAATTATAAGCAAGAGTCTCTGAGGAACTGGCAAGATGCTTTCAGTCTTGGGGAGATGTATAACCAAAAATCATGGTAACTACAAACTATTTCAGTGTACCTCGTCTACATGCCCACTGTTGCCACTATTGGAAATATGTGCATAGGTTTCTAGTAGTGCACTGGGTCTTGTATAGAGAAATGTATTTAACTTGAAAGGAAGAGCTTTCTGAGATAGGAGCAGCTTTCAAATTATGTGGACTTACTTGTCTCCCAGCACACACATAAACACGCACAAACTCACATTCATTCCTCCCAGGTCCTTAGGTGAAGGCTTTAGATGCCAACCTGTGTTTTTCTAATGGTTGTTTCTGCTTGCAAAGACAAGCTGTTGATTTTACAGGGTTCTTCGTTGAATTGATGGCGCATGATGTAAAACAGGCTTTCAAAATAGTCTGTCATTTTTACACCGACCGTGTGCTTCACAGGAATTTATCCTGGATAGGTGAGGGCTTTGTGGATTTATTTTCACCGAGGAAAGAAAATGAAACATTCATAACCCACCTCGCTTTCAAGAAAAACAACATAATTTCTTCCTTTCACCCCATTAGTACCTCACAAGGTGAAGATGCGGTTCTACTAAGATAGGATTTGTTTCATTCTGTTTTGTCAAATACAGTAGCTAGATTCCCACATGGTACAAGGTCATATCCTGGAAGTTACAGACCATGTCTTGAGCAACCGACATTACGGTTTATAGCAATGACGGAACCTAATTCTCCTAACCAATGACAGCTTCAAGCAGGGGCGGGCTTCAAAACTTTTAGCAAGGGGTTCTCTGTCCAGTGGCTGGGTGGGCATGGCCATGGTGGCCTCCTGCACCATGGCAGGGGAGGTGTTTTTGCCCTCCCTGAGCTCTGGAGGTTTTCCTCGAGCCTCCAGGAGGGTGAAAACAGCCTCCCCAGGCTCCAGAGGCCATCTGGAGGCCGGAAACAAGCCCGTTTCTGGCCTTCCCGAACTTCCGGTAGGCCCGTTTTTCATCCTGCACTTTTTTTTCCCAAAAAAGTTGTTTATTTTTATTTCTCATAAACACATTTACATGCTCTTTTACCATTTACATTTACTCCAACCTTTCCTCTTCTCCTCCCCTTTTTTTCCTTCCTCTTTCTCCTCCTACTTTCTTCATTCTTCCTCTCCTTCTCTTTCCTATTTCCCCTTCTCTTCCCCCACTCCTCTCTTCTTCCCCCTTCTAACCTTCTCCTCTACTTTTCTTTCCCTTCTCTTTTTTCCTCTCCTTTTCCCTTTCTTCTTTCTCCTCTCCTCTCCTCTCTTCCCCCTTCCTCTCTCTCTACTCCTTCCCCTCTCTCTTGTTGTTTCCCTTTTCAGTTCAATCTAAAGTGGCATTCGAGCAGCCCCGATTTTCTAATTATCTTTATTTTCACTTATGTGCATCCAAAACGGGCCTCATGGGGACTCCGGGGAGGGGGGGGGCAGGGTGGGCGGGGCCAGCCAGGAGTGGGATTTGGGGGTTCTCCAAACTGCACAGAATCTTAGCTACAGGTTCTCCCGAACCCCTTCAAACCCCCAACAGCCCACCCCTGGCTTCAAGCACCCAGTGAATTTTTGGCAATTTGAAACAGTTTGGTATATGATAAAGAGCTGGTTAGAAACTGGGAGACCGTGAATTCTAGTCCTGTCTTAGGCACAAAGCCAGCTGGGCGATCCTGGGCCAGTCTCTCTCATTTCAAAGAGAAAGACATGGGCTAACTACTGCCCCCAAAAAAAAAAATCCTTCCAAAATAAGGGGGTTGGACTAGAAGACCTCCAAGGTCCTTTCCAACTCTGTTATTCAATCATTCTGTTAAGTTAATAAACCTGGCCAAGAAAACTGCAAGGAGAGCTATCCCAGCAATCGCCAGAAGTCAACACTGATCCAAAGGCACACAGCAACACACACAAACACACACAGAAGAATGTGGCTCTCTGCAAATTAGCATCTAAGAATTTCACTGCCAACATGTTTAGGATGGACAAGAAACAAACAAATGAACAAAAGGTTAAAACTGAGGTGCTAGAGACCATTGTCATTAAATCATTTAATCATTGTCATTAAATCATGGTCATAAAATCATCTGCTACAATGTCCTACCTGTCAATGGCTACTTCAGCTTCAACCACTACAATACACGAGCACACAACAAATACAAACTTAAAGTGAACTGCTCCAAACTCAACTGCAGAAAATACGACTTCAGTAACAGAGTTGTTAATGCCTGGAATGCACTACCAGACTCTGTGGTTTCATCCCAAAACCCCCCAAAACTTTAACCTAAAACTGTCTACTGTTGACTTCACCCCATTCCTAAGAGGTCTGTAAGGGGTGTGCATAAAAGCACCAGCATGCCTACCATCCCTGTCCTAATGTTCCCTTTAATTGTTAAATTTTATGTATTGAGTTCATGCTTATAGTTATATATATTATCTAATATGTACTCGACAAAATAAAAAAAAATTAAACAAATTAAACAAATAAACAAAAGGTTAAAACTGAGTTGTTAGAGACCATTGTCATTGTGTAGTTCTATGCCTTAATCAAAGATACTTCAGAAAGTAAACATTGTGATAGTGCCTCTTCTTAATTGTTCTGTTTATATTCTCCTCCAAGATATAAACCGTAGAGAGTTCATCTAAATATGTCTTCAGGTCACATCATGATTTCAAGGCACCCACCAAACAGGATATAAGAAACACACGGCTCTGTGTATTGATATTCTACAGCTTTCTGTAGGAACTGACCTTACTTCTATTACCAAAAAAAAAGAAGATTCATGAAGTCCATTTGTTAAGACTCGGCCCCTATTTTTATCTTATTGAAATACTTTGAACTGTACAGAGAGGGTGGGGACACAGAATATCTACTAATAATATATATATTCTTTCCCCACTCCACCTCCTTTCGTGATATTGGTGATAATTCTTTGGGCACGTTTATACAGTGCAGTTATTTATCCTGCAGTGTTTACAGCCTCAGATCTTTCCAAGTTTTAATTTTGCACTCCATATGGCACTTTGCAATAAAACCAGCATGTATGCCACGCAGAGCACATTGCAGTCATTTGATGAATCACCCATGTGAAAAGGTGAGGTCAGGGACCTAAAGCCCCCATTTCCATGAACAAAAGAGAAAAAGACAAAGAGGAGACAGCAATCACCCCATATCGGGTGTCCTCTAAACTACAACTTCCAGTATTCCCAGCCAGGCGTAAATGCCTAACCCTACACCCTACACAGTACCACCTGTTCCAGATATGATTGATATTTCATTTCTGATTGTCTTATCAGACTTCCTTTGGCTGTTATATGTGTAGGAAAGAGATTTTAAAAGTTTTCAGAGTTTCACCTGAAATTGTAAGGTGGGATAGAGATAGAATCAATGTTGGGGGGCGGGGGGAAAGGGGAGACTACCCAGGCAGCTGTCATTCCTTTCTTTAGCTTTATTCATTGGCCTCTGTTTTTCCAATACAGGGAGTCCTCGACTTACGACCACCATTGAGTCCAAAATTTATGCTGTTAAGCGAGACATTTGTAAAGGGGTTTTGCCCCTTTCTAGCCACAGTTGTCGAGTGAATTGTTGCAGTTGTTAAGTTATGAACACTAAATGAATTCGGTTTCCCCGCTGTCTTTGCAAAAGGTGCTGATATGATCCCAGGACATTGCAACCATCATAAATATGAACCAGTTGCCAAATATCTGGATTTTGATCATGGAGATGCTTCGCAAGTGTGAAAAATGGTCATAAGTCACCTGTCAGCGTTCCAGAACAACCCAACTCTAAATAAAAACTCTGAGACAAGTGCCATCCCAAATCTTTCATTTATTGGAGTAGGTATACTGGCACATCTGGGAAAATCTGAATCTGAGAGTTCTGTTGTGGTCCACCAGCAGCCTGCAGAGCTGGCAGCGGAGGTGGACAGCGATGAGGCTGAGGAAGAACATAAGCCAGTCCTGGAGGCTGGGGAAGGCCCGGATGAGGGCTCTGCGTCGGAGGCAGAGATGGGGCCGGGGCCAGGGCCATCGGGGAGTGATGTGTGAACTTGGAGCCTCCAGAGGCTGACAGTAGAGAGGCAGAGGAACAGGAGGAGCCTGTTCCTAGTGCACGTATGAGAAGAGCTGCCAGAAGGCAGGAGCAGCTAAAGCAGAGAGGACGACTCGGGAGTAGGGCCAAGAGATGATTGGCCCCTCCCATAAGGCTTAAAAGACCAGCAACGGCTCTTGGCCTCTTTGCCAGAAAATGTTGTTGTTGTTGTTGTTGTTGTTGTTGTTGTTGTTGTTGTTGTTGTTGTTGTTATTATTATTATTATTATTATTATTATTATTAATCATATTTCTATGCCGCCCACTCTCCAAGGTCTCTGGGCGGCTTACAACAATCGACAGTATACCAAATAGCATATTGCCCCCAACAATCTGGGTCCTCATTTTACCCACCTCGGAAGGATGGAAGGCCTTGAGCCGGTGAGATTTGATCTGCTGATCTGCTGAACTAGCAGTCAGCTGAAGTAGCTGCAGTACAGCACTCTAACCACTGCGCCACCTCGAAAGAATTGCTTCTTGTTTCACTGTATTGCTTCTTGTTTCACTGTATTCATTTCTTGTCGACGTCTTCTGCTTCTGAACTTTTGCCAAGAAAAGACTTTGGCAGTTTGCCTAATTATCCCAAGGTCAGAGATAAACTAAAGACTGGTGTTTTGAGGACTTAGCTTTCATTTAATTTAGAATACACTGAGAATGAGTTAATTCTCAGCTGTTTTAATAAAATCTGTTTGTTTTTTGGAACTGTTTTGCATTTAATATCAACTACGTGGGCCTGGGTCACAACAAGTTCCGGGTTTTCCCTCAATAAATCAAAACCCCAAATCCAGCCCCTGCATCCATCAGTCCATCACATGGTCCAATCACCATCCATCCCAACTTGAGCCACCACTGCAACCACTCCTCCTCCAGATGGAAAACACCATGACTTTGACCGAAAAGAAGAATGCTATTATGTCTAACTAAAACTTTTCTACTAAATCCCCCCTCCTACTTTACCAAGCACAAGAAGGTGGCAGCGTGGAAGCTTCCGGGGTTAATATGGCTTCCAAAGCTGACATCACCTTTTTCAGTGCTGTTGTAACTTTGGACTGTTGTAAGTCAAGGACTAGCTGTACATCATTCTATGACTATGTCTTCTTACCAGAGACACTCCAGAGCAGTGTTTCTCAACCTTAGTCATTTTAAGGTGTATGGACTTCAACTCCCAGAATTCCCCAGTTGGCTTGTTGGGGTTGAAGTTCGCACATCTTAAAGTTGCCACAGTTGAGAAATAATAATTATTATTATTATTACTATTAGTTCAATTTATATGCCGTCTTTCTCAGGAGACTCAGGGCGGCTTACAATGCATTTAAAAAAAAAACATTATAAAAACATTTAAAAATTAAAACATTAAAACCCATTCACACCATTCATGGCCGGATCTCACAAGATCGCAACAGCGAGATCAACGGCCCCAGGCCTGCCGGAAAAGCCAGGTCTTCACCGCTTTTCGGAAGGCCAATAGGGTGGGGATGGTCCAGACCTCAGGAGGTAATTGGTTCCAGAGAGCTGGGGCAGCCACAGAGAAGGCCCTCCCCGTGGGCCCACCAGCCGGCATTGTTTAGCTGACGGGATCTGGAGGAGACCAACTCTGTGGGATCTTACCGGTCGCTGGGAGCTATGTGGTAGAAGGCGGTCTCGAAGATAACCTGGCCCTGAACCATGTAGGGCTTTAAAGGTAATAACCAACATCTTGAATTGTGCCTGGAGACCAATAGGGAGCCAGTGCAGCTCGCAGAGAATTGGTGTAATGTGGGTGTATCTAGGTGCACCCACGATAGCTCGCGCGGCTGCATTCTGGACCAACTGTAGTCTCCGAACACTTTTCAAGGGTAGCCCCATGTAGTGCGCATTGCAATAATCTAACCTAATAATAACTTTATTGTCATTGTACATGTATACACAGTATACCCATACAACGAAATTCACTTAACACCTAAAGACCAGGTCCAATATACATAACAATCCCCAAACACACCCCCACCCACCACAAATTCCCCACCCCTAAACCACCCAAACATCCACACAACAGACCAAGTAATACTGTCCAACAGCTCACTGATGGTGGCCCTTTAGTTCATTGTTGAGTGCAATTATAGCTCTGGGATAAAAACTATTCAGAAAATGTGTGGTCCGAGTTTTAATTGTTCTGTATCTTCTGCCCACTGCTTAGGCAGGAGATCCTACACCCACTTCAGACAAATGGTTATCCAACCTTTTCTTAAAAACTTCCAGTGTTGAGGCATTCACAATTTCTGGAGGCAAGCTGTTCCACCGATTAATTGTTCTCACTGTCAGGAAATTTCTCCTTAGTTCTAGGTTGCTTCTCTCCTTGATTAGTTTCACCCATTGCTTCTTGCCCTGCCCTCAGGTGGTTTGGAGGATAGCTTGGCTCCCTCTTCTTTGTGGCAGCCTCTGAGATATTGGAACATTATCATGTTCCAATATATCAATATCATGTCACCCCAGTCCTTCTTTTCATCAAACTAGACATACCCAGTTCCTGCAACTGTTCTTCATATGTTTTAGCCTCCAGTCCCCTCATCCTCTTTGTTGCTCTTCTCTGCATTTTTTCTAGAGTCTCCACAACTTTTTTACATCATGGCGACCAAATGTATATAGCAAGTCAAGATAAACTAAGACTTTCTAAGTTCAAAGTGTACAATGAACATGTTTTGGGAGAGATGTCCAGGCTCTGTGTAAAAATAAGTTTCATCATCAATCTATTGCTTTCTCTTTCTTGCCTGGCTTCCCACTTTTGAACTGATGGGTGGAGAACATCTCTTGTCAACTATCTGGCCTCTGGCGGTGACACTGGCAAACATGACACTGGTTAAGAAACCTTTACTTCCTCCCTCTTTAATCTCTGACACTCTACCTCCAGCCTGTAAGCAATTAAGTGCCTCTTAGTTGCTTAAGCAAATTCCCCATACCCTTACCACAACTAAAATAATTACAAATGCAAGTAGCACAACAACGATCGCATATTAATCAAGGCCTAAGGCCAATTAATCATTATGACATCAATAACCCATTTGCATAATCCCATTCTCTTTAAGATTCCATGTTTGGGTGACAGGGTTACTTCATTGATTATGTAAATTCTACTTCAAGGTTCACAAGAGAGTAAAAAAAAGAAGAAAGAGCTTCCATCTGGGGTGGAACTATCCTTAGGCAGGCAGGCATGCTGGCATGAAGGAAGGAAGAAGGAAGAAGTGGGAAAGGAAGAGGAAGAGGAAAAGAGGAAGGAAGATTGCATTCTCAACAGCTGGGAACTTATGGATTAGTCCTGGAATGCTGTTAACAACTTGTGGCCATAAAGATGTTTAGCCTGGTTCAAGAGCTAGCTCAAAGCTCAAAGACCTCAATCCTTTAAAAAAAAATAGATAAGCATTCCATAATTCAGAATCATAGAATCATAAGGCTGAAAGGGACCTAGGAGTTATGAATCAATCAGTTCAGATATCTATGAGGAGTGATCTATCATAACTCAGCATCCTAGGCAGGGAGGAAGATGAGAAAAAAAGAAAGAGAACTGCCACCTAGTTTTGACTTTGGGTCCACCATCATGGCACAGAGCCTTCAGTTGGATACTTCCAAAGAACTACAGTGCAGAAGGAACCTGGATGGGATGAAGTTGGATGAATATATGCAAAATAGGTTGAGGAAATTCTGTCTTCAGAATTATTAAACTGAATGAGCACCCAAGCCTGCAATATCCCATTTATTATCCAGCAGTGTCCCATATGTACTGGGGTTAGTGCTTAGAATGCAATATTGCAAGTTAACTCTGCCCACAGCCAGCAGTTCAATCCTAACCGGCTCAATCACCTTTCAAAGATCAGTAAAATGAGGATCCATTGGATTATTGGAGACAATTCGCTGACATTGCAAACTACCCAGAGAGTGCTGTAAAGCACTATGGAGTGGTATATAAGTCTACTGTAAGTGCTATGGCTATTATATAAAACATCAAGCATAAAGCTCCTGTTGAAAGTAACTAAGCATATGTAATTTACACTCAGATTCAATAGCTTTTAACCAGTGGTGAAATGCAAAATTTTTTACTACCGGTTCTGGGGGCTTGGCTTGGTGGGCGTGGCTTGGTGGACATGGCAGGGGAAGGATATTGCAAAATCTCCACTCCCATCCCACTCTGGGACCAGCCAGAGGTGGTATTTGCCAGTTCTCTGAACTACTCAAAATTTCCACTACCGGTTCTCCAGAACCTGGCAAAACCTGCTGGATTTCACCCCTGCTTTTAACTTACATCAGTACTGCAAGGAATTCAGCCATTTTCCTGGAGATTTTGCAGACTATGTCAGGCACAAGATCCACATGTGGAAGTCAGCAACTTTGTGTTCTACCTATATTACAAGAATCTCCCCCAGTTTGCTTGCCTTCCTCTGGAAACAGTTATATAAGACTCCATGGAACTTAAAAAAAAAAAGGAGGAGAAGTCAGGCTTTTATGCTTCTTGCAGCTGTGTAAAAATTCAAGGCTAGTTCCCCATTTGACCCCTGCCTAGCTGGGAGTTTCACAATATAATAGGAAATATGCAATTGTTTTTTGGGACAAATCTAGATCACTTAAAATTAAAGATGAGATAAGCTTGGCCCTCCATGAATGACTGAAAAAGACTCATGTTTTAAAGTGCCTTCCTTTCAGAGTCTGAACCTATGCATAAATATTAGGAGATATTATTAGATCTGTCTTTCAGCACCGTTGAGGGTAGGATGTCTAGATATGCCAGTGAAAATGCCCTTTTATGTGATGTAAGAAAGATAGGATATGTACCCAATCTCTGATATACATTTGCACAGTGTTTGTCACCCACCTCACTCCCAAACTATTATTATATTGTATCCCATTGTCTTTGGCACAGTTACTCGACACATACAAACTCTCCCTTCGGGTTGCAAGATGATTGTTTAAGACATAAGCCTATTCCAATACCCAAATAAATCTTGAATCTCTCTGCCGTAGAAACCCATATTCTAAAACAGAGGCTCACTCAGAAGAGGAAACGCGAGCTATGCTGATTTAAAATAATAATATTTTTAAAAAAAAACTATCAAAAACTGCCTGTGGGTAAATTTGAGCTGCCCACAGCTCCCCAGGGGCAGCTCGGATTTGCTGTCGAGTCATTTATGTGGATTTCAGTCAAATTCTAATTTTAGTGTTCATTAAACATGGGTAATTCCCTAGCCTAGCCACACATGCACCTCGTATATATAATACCTCTGCAATATAGGTCAGCCAGGCTTAAAAAACACAGAGCAATATCAAAGGGCAGACATTTCATTATAAGTATTAAGTTTATAAATAATTATGAACTTTGCAGGGTACAGTGTTAATTGCAAATGTTTTGATGAGGGTGAGAACATGCTAAGAGGAATACGATGCCCCGTAGTCACTTCCTTTCTCCATATCTTACGAATCAGGTGTTGGTAGTGAGCAGGCGGTCCCACCAAAATTAAGACATGGATTATGGATTTTCCAACTTCACAGCCTCTGAGTTAGGATCAGTCTCCTTCAACCTCATAAAAGAATTAGGACTATTAGAACATGGGAAAGCATTGAGAAAGGAAGTCAATAGTACCTGCTATTTTTATTACCAAGGCCACTCCTTGGAAAATGCACTCCTGCAGCTATTTTTATTTTTTTTAGACATTAAAATACTGCCTTGAATTTGAGAAATAGGTGAGACAGGCTCCCATGACTGTTAGCCATGAAGATTTATTCCTATCACTCTGGATTTTGGAAGGAACAAAACACATTACATTCTTCAAAAGAAACAGGTAGCATTTTTCCTTGAATCTCCCTCAGGAAAAAAAGCCAATAATTTACTAATACGGATGTTTAAAGATTTTGTTTAGTCTGCATTTGGAAGCAGAGAAGAACTGTTCCCATCCTCATTCGCTTCCCTTCAACTCTACAGATAGTAATGCAAATGCTTTCCCTATTTTGCCCTGCCCCCAATTTTTCAATCTAGTTTCCAGCACAAAACCCTCACCGTATAAATTTAGGAACATGTAGCTTGTCAACAAACATTTTTGGAATGTAAAATGAAATGTACATTTGTAAATATCCTCTTAGACAATACGAAACAGAAAAGTTTCAGGCAATGGTGGGATTCAAGTAATTTAACAACCGGTTCTCTGCCCTAATAATTTCTTCCAACAACCAGTTTGCCAAACTGCTCAGAAAGTTAACAACCGGTTCTCCCGAAGTGGTGCGAACTGGCTGAATCCCACCACTGGTTTCAGGGTATTCAAAGAGAGAGAGAGAGAGCACCCTAATTAACTCAATATAAATGAGGCAGGGGAAAATTCGATTGCATTTCCCCCCCAAATATTTTGTATCGATCCCCAAACTAGCCTTAAAGATATCTTTCTGAAATCTGCATGATTCTTGCTTCCTTGGATGAAATGAATGGGGTGTGATACAGAGTTAACTCTATCCCTTTCCATTCATTCCTTTGCATAAGTGTCCCTATGAAACACATTGCACAATTTAGTAGTAGCCTTTTGAGTTCATTGATGGTCATATCTGCTCTCTTGGAGATCTCATAGTTGAGATACATGCAACTCTGGGACCAATGTACTTTCACTTTAAAAAAAAAGAAGTCTGGGCCAAGACGCATGGTGTCAGGATTTTCCTTATCTCCATAGCCTCTGGGTCTCACCCCCAGGTGATACACCAGAGGCAGCCAGCGCCCAGAGGCTCTATGGATAAAAAGAATAATGATGAGGGCTCTAGCCATGTCACCTAATGTTTTCCTTTATATTTCTTGGTTCCATGTTTCTCTAGCTTCTGGCATTGTTTCTCAGAAAGAAAGAAAATTATGTTCCTTCCAATGATGCCTTTTGATTTTATTTTATTTTTCCCCAGTGCTAACCTTGGGTGCATAATGTTAAGCAATGCAACCTATATTTAAACATCTTAATCCTTTTCATTAAATCCCAGCTTTTGGGAAAAGGAAAAAGGAAAAGAGTGATCCTTGATCCATGCAGAGAGCTAGAGGCTGTTGCTCAGTGGGTGGTCTTCTTTGAGGAGCAGTGATTTCTACTGCAAATGGGATTCTGGGAGATAATACTGAGATATCCAGTCACATAAAACATACATCCTGTGAGCAGCCCATCTGTAAACTGGTGGCTGTTTCAAATCTTTTGTATGCTATAATATGCAATTGATTTGTAGAACTTTGTGAAATATGAGATAGCGACTAGTGTGGATGGTTCAGTTTGGCAGCCCTGAAGATCCAAAGAAAAAGATGGCCTCCAGGGCTGACCGGGTTACTTGGAACCCTGACACAGTTGACATCAAACATCAACTAAAACGTCCAGGTTCGGCTGTACTCTTCTAATAAACACTAGCGGTTAGAAGTAGATGAATCATGAATCTTAGAAGGACGATGATCCCTTTCAACAACAAAGAGTTCCTTTCATCCTACTTTAATTCCTGGTGGACTATTTTAGGAGAACAATTGATCATCTAGATCAGGGGTGTCAAACTCACAGCCCGCGGTCTGGATGCATCACGCGTTGGCCACGCCCAACCCCATTTTAGTGAAGAGGGGAAAAGTCACGATACATCACGTGATGCCGCAGTGACGACGCGAGTTTGACACCCCTGATCTAGATGGACCTTTGGTAGGGCCAAGCAGAAACATCTTAAGGTCTTAATCTTCTCAGAAGACAGAGGCATTGTAGAACTCATTGTGCTTAGTAGTCTGAAATAGTTTATTCACCTCTATTAATTCCAGAAAATGCTTATGTATTTTAATCTGAGTCTTGCAACCATTTACAAAACTTCTATAAAATGCAGGTCCAAGACTATAATAAGGATACTGCTATACTTTATATGACAGTTGTTAAGGATGATCCAAGTCATACACAGATAAGACGAAAAGTTAAAAGATCAATCCAGGGATATTTCAAGTACAAAAACTTCTTACCAGTTGTAGTCATATACAATAAAACAGTTCTTCTTGAGTTTCAAAACAGGAACGAGTTCAATATCAAAACATTCAATAAATAGCAGAAAGCAATATGTAGCTATGATCAAACAGTGATCATGCAGAGAGATCAGGTAGAGAGTTACAGCAAATAAGCAAGTAAAATGGTGTAGTATACACACAAGCCATGATCCTGACTTCCCTAAAGTACATTGGCTACAGAGTTTAGCCAATCAGGATATAGGATGATGCAATACAGTCTTAAAGCAATATAATACCTTTCTGACTTCAAACATACATTGTTGGTTTATATATTGCCTGACCAACTAGTTAGACAAATAACCATTTCCAAACAACAGTATAAATCTCAGATCATGGGTGGAAACTAATCAAGGAGAGAAGCAACTTAGAACTAAGGAAAAATTTCCTGACAGTTAGAACAATTAATAAGTGGAACAACTTGCCTGCAGAAGTTGTAAATGCTCCAACACTGGAAATTTTTAAGAAGATGTTGGATAACCATTTGTCTGAAGTGTGTAGGGTTTCCTACCTGGGCAGGGGGTTGGACTAGAAGACCTCCAAGGTCCCTTCCAACTCTATTATTCTATTCTATTCTATTCTATTCTATTCTATTCTATTCTATTCTATTCTATTCTATTCTATTCTATTCTATTCTATTCGACTCGACTCGACTCGACTCTAATTCTATTCTATTCTATTCTATCATGGCATGGGATCTCCAGCATTAAATGATCAGATATACCCCATACATCTGTGGTACTAGGGTCAACTAAGACAGCCACTATGGTTTTGTAGTGATGCTACCCACTTATTTCGGAGGGCAAATTCCATAATTCCTTGCTATTGGAAAGCTTCAAGGGTTCATAGGAGCCAAAGATTAAGACATTTATAAGAATGTGGATTGCTTCTCCATGGTGAGCCAATCTTTGGAGTCAACCTCACCTGCTCACCCACTTAATTTCCACTTATTGAGCCATGCATACCTACTCTTTTAGAGCGGCAGCTGTTCCCCAAGTAACATTTTAACATGCTACATTTTGCAAGTGAATTAAATCCCTGCCAATGGTTTGCATTTGAACAGCTCCATCATTCATCATCCTCACCTTTTATTTATAGGAGCATCTAAAGTATACAAAATGTTGGGTATAAATAATATGAGCAGGTTTCTAATCTGATAATCCAAATGAGAAGTGGGTAACTACTATAGTAGTTTGAGGGGCACATTTTTATAGTACACTGAGAGTCATACACCAACAGTGGGAAGGTCAAAAATTCAATGGGAAAATCAATGTTCAAAGGGTGAAACTGATGCATTAAGGTTCTGCAGCATTCATTATCTGAGGATCCATGTGCAGAAAAACAGGCAGTGCCTGGGATCAGGGTCAGAGTCAAGAGAGTAATCAGCCTAGAATCATTATGTTCCCATAAGTCCAGCCTCTCTTGAATTATGTTAACTCTCATCTACAGTGGTGAAATCCAATTTTTTTTACTACTGGTTCTGTGGGCGTGGCTTGGTGAGTGTAGTGTGGCTTGGTGGGCGTGGCTTGGTGGGCATGGCAGGGGAAGGATACTGCAAAATCTCCATTCCCACCCCACTCTGGGGCCAGCCAGAGGTGGTATTTGCCCGTTCTCCAAACTACTCAACAATTCCGCTACCGGTTCTCCGAACTGCTCAAAATCTCCGCTACCGGTTCTCCAGAACCTGTCAGAACCTGCTGGATTTCACCCCTGCTCATCTAGCTTCCATTTATTGCTGACCATTCTTTGACTAGATCCTTAGGAATAAGCATGAGCAATAAATCAGATTAACTACATTCTCATTCTTCATACCTGAGAAAGTTCCCCAAACTGCGCTTCGTTTCATTTACCACCTTTGTAGAACTACATAATCTTCCACAAATTTTTTTAAAAAAATAAAAACAGAAAAATGCTCCATCCTAGGACTCTACATTCTATATTCCAAAAAGGTGGAAGAAAACAGAAGGCGATTACAACTTAAAAACTAATGCTCAGTTCATATTACTATTGTTATTGTGTTGTTATAAAAGCCAAGCAGGTTAATAATAGGATGCTTCTAAACCAAATTCACCATCTGGTTCTCCCAGTGCAAAAAAAAATATGTAAATGTTGGTAATGTCTGATTTCATTATTTTGGAAAGAGGCAATCTTGCGAACATGCCAATCTGTGGAAAACAAAGAACCATGTTGCAAATGCATGTAAACATTGACTGTGTTAATGTCACTAGGCTCTTGGGATAGCAAAAAAACAAAACAAAACACACACACACACACACACACAAATTATTTTCTCCCCAAAATCTACCTGTAGACCAAGATCACAAAAACAAATCTACTTAAAAGAAAAACTTATCCCACACAATCTAAATGAAATACATTCTCCAGTTACTGACTGATTATTATTTATCTCTATTAGATGATACAAGCGCAAGCATTTAATAGTTGATGGTTCAGTTAAAATGATTCACCCGCAATAGTGTATTAAATAATTTTTGAATATTTACATGTCTTTAATCTCTATAGAAAATCAATCTTGTTGATTTCAAGAAAAAGGAAGGAAGGAAGGAAGGAAGGAAGGAAGGAAGGAAGGAAGGAAGGAAGGAAGGAAGGAAGGAAGGAAGGAAGGAAGGAAGGAATGGATTATGCAATCAGTGGAAAACTGCACGCATTTTCCTCCAAATGTCACATAAATGTGAACGAAGTTCATTTTGATGGACATTCAACAAAACCCATGTCAAGCAGAGGCCAAGTTATTGTGATTGTTGTTAAAAATAAAAAGCTGCCTAATTCTGTAATTAAAATTAAAATTACTGGTAAGAAGGTTGTGCTTACATTTAAGACCCAAAGAATTAAGCTGAAATCCTCCAAAGCCCTTGATAAATGAAAGAAATGCACAAGCTGGCTCCAGCAATGAAGTCTGTCACCGAACAGTGACTTGATCCGCCTTAAGCGGCTCAGTTCTTTGATCAGAACGGAGAAGGAACAGCTTGCTTCAAAAGAGGATCGTAAGTGGCTGAGTCAGGAGACTGGCTTTTATGTACTTCTCCAGAGGGGGAAATGGGGTCTCCTTGCAATGTTTAGAAGCCAAGAAGCAGATTTCATCGGACAAATAACTTATTGGGGGGGAAAAAGCTGGTATAGCGCACAAGAATATGAGATGGATTAGGCCCAGGGCCCATCTAATTCCATCATTTATGGGACACAGGCAGAACAAGAAGCAATGGATGGAAGCTAATCAAAGAAAGAACCATAGAAATAAGGAGAAATTTCCTGACATAGTATGAACAAACATTCATTAAAAATGGACAATAAAGTCTTTGTCCTCATTTTATTTATTTATTTATTTTATTTTACTTATTTGTCAAGCGTGTATTAGATAACAGATATAAGTATAAACATGATTATGAATACAGAATAAGGATACGAATAAATGGGGACAGTAGGACAGGGACGGTAGGCGCATTGGTGTGCTTATGCACGCCCCTTACAGACCTCTTAGAAATGGGGTGAGGTCAACAGTAGACAGTCTAAGGTTAAAAGTTTTGGGGGTTTGGAGAAGAAACCACAGAGTCGGGTAGTGCATTCCAGGCATTGACCACTTTGTTGCTGAAGTTGTATTTTCTGCAATCGAGTTTGGAGCGGTTTACCTTAAGTTTGTATCTATTGTGTGCTCATGTATTATTGCGGATGAAGCTGAAGTAATCATTGACAGGTAGGACGTTGTAGCAGGTAATTTTATGTACTGCACTTAGGTCAGACCGAAGGTGGCGTAGTTCTAAATTTTCTAAGCCCAGAATTTCAAGTCTGGTGGCATAAGGTATTCTGTTGTGAGCAGCAGAGTAGAAGACTCTTCCTGTAAAATAACTCTGGACTCACTCAATTGTATTAATGTCCGATATGCAGTGCAGGTTCCAGACAGATGAGCTGTATTTGAGAATCATTCACTTTTGTTTCCCTGAAGCTGATATTTAAGGCCTGTTGCCTTTGACTCAGGAAATAGTCTAGAGTCCTCACGGCTAGCTATATTGATATCTATGTGTACCATTTGTCACTAAGATGTCCAGGCATTTGTCTCAGCCAGAAAAACACTTAACTGATTTGAAGCAGAAGCATAATATCTACTTGGAACTGAGTCTGTTTCTTGCTGCTTTAGGATTTTATCACCCTTGAGCTTCATTCTCCAGAGCAGATGGAGATCCCATCAGACAAAACTCCTGAGTGATAGCCATCCACCATTTCTAAAACAAAAATTCTATGACCTCTGTACGGCACTAGAAATTAGCACTTTCAATACAAGGGAATATCTGTAGCTCAGGGTTGAACTGTGGAGTCCTTGAAGCTCTCTGAGCTTGGTTGTTTGCTTGCAGATGTTCCATTACCCGACTAGGTAACATCAGCAGCGCATTCATGATATTACCTAATTGGATAATGAAACATCTGCATGCAAGCAATCAAGCTCAGAGAGCACCAAGGATTCCACAATTAGCACTTCGCCTTTCAGTATGTCACCTTCTCTTATTTGAAAACAATATAAAGAAAAGAGTTGCAAGAATCTTTTTTAAAAGCAAGTAGCATTAAGGGACTATGGGACGTGGTGGCTCAGTGGCTAAGACGCTGAGCTTGTCGATCGAAAGGTCGGCAGTTCAGCAGTTCAAATCCCTAGTGCCGAGTAATGGAGTGAGCTCCCGTTATTTGTCCCAGCTTCTGCCAACATAGCAGTTCAAAAGCACGTAAAAAATGCAGTAGAAAAATAGGGACCACCTTTGGTGGGAAGGTAACAGTGTTCTGTGCGCCTTTGGCATTTAGTCATGCTGGCCACATGACCATGGAGACGTCTTCGGACAGCACTGGCTCTCCGGCTTTGAAATGGAGATAAGCACTGCCCTCTAGAATCAGGAATGACTTGCACATATGTGTGAGGGGAACCTTTACCTTTACCTAAGCACTAAGGGTCAGGTAAGAGATCAAATAAGGTTTCTTAGATACATTACTATAAAACCTAGACCACACACCATCTTCTTCTTTCTTGTTGTAGGATTATCTATTCTGAACAGCGACTAAGATTTCAGGCAGACATCTTTTCCATCGCTCTCTTGCCAATCCATTTTATAAGAAGGTTGAACTTGCCATCTGAAAGCTTACAAGTAAACCACACCTTAATTCTGCCAAATAAAATATGACGCTTGGCCAGAAATTATCAAAAGAGATTTTAGATATAAACAGAGAGAGGAGGCATCATTTACAAGAATGACTGAAACTGCCTTTCCTATTGAGAAGCAGAAGATAAAGTTCAAGGGTAAGAGGTAAATACAGCTGTCCTAAAGTTGGGCCTTAAGAAAGGCTGAGTGCCAAAGAATTGAGGCCTTTGAACTATGGAGAAGACTCCTGCGAGTCCCTTGCACTGTAAAGCGATCAAACCAGTCAGTCCTAGAGGAGCTCAACCTTGACTGCTCTTTAGAAGGCCAGATCCTGAAGATGAAACTCAAATACTTTGGCCACCTAATGAGAAGGAAGGACTCACTGGAGAAGAGCCTACTGCTGTGAACAATTGGGGGCAAAAGAAGAAGGGGATGGCAGAGAATGAGATGGCTGGAGGGAGTCATTGAAGCAGTAGGAGTAAGCTTAAATGGACTCTGGGGGATGATAGAGGACAGGAATGCCTGGAGGAGCATTGTCCGTGGGGTCGTGATGGGTAGGACATGACTTTGCAACTAACAACAACAACAGCTGTCCTACAGCCTCTTTTCAGAGTGGACTGAATAATCCCTTTTCAATAATGCCCCCAAATTATGCTGTGTTAAATTGTTTCCAAAGAAAGTATCAGGAATCAGGAGGCAAACATATCCTTATTTAGTCCATTGTACTCTGTATTGCTGTCCCTGGGATCTCAAAGAATATTGTGTGAAATGCATTTCAGATAGATAGGGAAAAAATAGGATAAAGAGCCAAGACAGAAACATAAAAAGTAGCCATAAAATGTCTTGGAAACAGAATTCAAAATTCAGAGTTTAATACAGAAGGACCAGATGGAAATTCTCCATCATGCGGGTAATACTCTGTTCATGGGTACAAGAATATTTCCTTAGTTCTTGGCCTGTCTTCCATTATGCCTTCTATTTGATTTTGTTTGATTTTGTTTAATCTTAAATTGGAGAATTTGAGACAATTGCCTTTCATGTATGCTTGTGTGTGCATGAGAGTAGATCTCCTCTAGTCCAGAGGTCTCCAACGTTGACAACTTTAAGACTTGTGGACTTCAACTCCCAGAGTTCCTTAGCCAGCAAAGTTGAAGTCCACAAGTCTTAAAGTTGTCAACGTTGGAGACCCCTGCTCTAGTCCACTTCTGGATGAGCAAACTGATCAAATTGAGAAATTGGATCAATTGAGATTAAGTTTGTTGAGGGAACACAATATGTTTTTGATACCCCTGAATATGAATCCAGACATTGGACTACCAAAATAAGTATCTTCTAGAATATGGGAAAACAACGATGCTGGTTGGAAGTTCTTGAAATTGTCATCCCAACCATTTCAATACCATGGCTGGGGTATTGATGAGATAGTGGAGAGTTGATTTAGAGAGGCAGTGGTTTGGTTCCTTTGTCTTGCAACAATCATGCATCTTTAGTTTTACCGCAGGGTGGATATGTCTGGCAAAAAGAAGATTGGCTTAACATATCTAGGACACTTCCAGATGATCGGCTTCTCCTCTCCCAATTCTTCTGAATCCAGTGTATAAATTGCACAAAGCATTACTTAGGGCTCTTTTGATTGCTCTCAATCTTTTCAGACATTGGGACCCTGCAGACATGACCAGATTTATATTTTGGCAAGCCTATAAAGCTCACAAAGAACCAATCAGATTTCTCCATTTCAGTCTAGTGGCTGAGTACTGAAACTGTCAATCAATCAACCAGTGTTTTCTTCCCAGCTGGTAACTGAGACCGTTTTCTTGTCCCATGAGATCCATGCCAAAATGTGCATTCATTCCTTCTCTTCACAAGAAAAGTGTTAGCTGTTTGTAATAAATGGTTCGATGGTTGCTGCAGCAGTAAACATCCTTGCTTTCCAAGCTCCTAAAATCCCTGCCAACAAAATGCTCTCCTGGAATCTCAAGAGATGAGAGGTGGCGAACCAAGATTCACCCTTAACACGAACAGACTGCCCTTCAAGTACTAGATAATACATTACATTTTCTTACATGACATTCCTTATATTTATATGGCTGCCCATTATTCCAAAGAGATATAAAAATTGCTGGCAATAGCAAATTTAAAAATCGAACAACATACCACCTCATATAACAACTACTCATCTTTCCCCGAAAATAAGACTGGGTCTTATATTAATGTTTGCCCCGAAAGATGCCTTAAGACTTATTTTCTGGTTACATCTTATAGGGATATGGTACTAAATGCACCCATCTGGCTGACAATCTTAACTAGGGCTTATTTTGGGGGTAGGGCTTATATTACGAGCATCCTGAAAAATCATGCTAGGGCTTATTTTCCGGTTGGGTCTTATTTTTCAGGGAAACAGGGTAGGACTACAGCTTTGTCTAGAAAACCTCACAATCTACAGTTGTGATGATGGACAATCATTTTTTAAAGAGCTACATTGACTGAAACACTAAAAAAACTAACAGCCTTTGAGGGTTGTGCGACATATGGAGATGAAAAGTTAACATGCTTGCCTTTTGGGGAGCAGTATGAGGAGGGGAGGTTGGGATTTAAGAAAAAACAGAGATCAAATCTATTGTCTATTTAAGATACGTCTTTTTTCCAAATTGCTTTTGAAAGAGCATAGAAAATTGGCCTTTGTTTTTTGTCATTTTCCACCAGATTTGTCGTGTTACACCAGATTTCAGTTATACCATTTAGAATATTCTGCAGCTTGCCAAATAGGGGAGAGTGGAAGCATCATGCAAGTAACTTAATTATGGGTTGTCCATTCATAATCTAGGACTAGAGATTTTGTTTCTTTGATTGAGTGCCATCAAGTCAATGTGGACTGTTAGTGACCACATAGACAGAACTTCCATAGGGTGATCTGTCCTCAACCTAGCCATTCAGGACCCCTATCACCACTGCAATTGATCCTATCCATATTGTCCTCTCCTCTCCTTCTCTTCTTTCCACCTTTCTCAGCTTTATGGACTTCTTAAGGGAGCTGGATCTCTGTATAATGCATCCAGCATATGATAGCTTGGACATAAACATTTGTGTCTCAGGTGAAACCTTCTGGGTTGATTTGTTCTACAGAGAGCTAAACTCTTAATGATACTTAATCATACTTAATATAGCACATGTTTTATTCAGTGATGAGGACTGGATTTGATGTCACCATGCCATGTTTCAACACCTGAAGATATGAACTAGGCAACAGGATAAGGCTTACATGGATCTTACTTGAGATTCAAGTGACAACATCAAGATTGAGTCCACAAAGAGGGATTCATTGTCAATTTCTTTGAGCAGCTGAAGGATTAACTTAATTTGCTTAAAATGATGCCTCAGAGAAAGCATTGTCCTGGATCAAACCGGAGGAGGATTGCTACTGTTTTTTCTTTCTACCACAGCTTGTAACTTTGATGTTATTTACGACTGAACTGACCTTTGGCAGTAGAAATTTGGATGAGATTCAGATCTAAATTTGATTGGCTTAATTTATCAGGATTTGTATGGGATTTGGAAAACTCAAGCAAGAGCAGGAAATAAAGGACGCTAAATATCTCCTTGCCATGAACGTTGAGAACTGGTCCTTTACAGGAGCTGGCAAGCCATTTTCCTGACCCATGAATTGGCAAGTTGTCAATGAAGGTGCATTTCTTAAAATAAAAATAACAAAGGCTATAACTGTGTTATCAATGGATTGCATTGAGCGGCTGGATTTTTAAATTACTCGACATCTTTATATGTCAATGTTCCCATTCAAAGGAGCAATCATTGGCTTGACAAATTCTTAATTCTTGCATTCACAGACGTTTAGCCTGCTTAGTGAATCAACCCGTTTTCTAGATTTGCATGATATACTGAGTCATAAATTAAACAAAGGGAGACAGTAAACCACAGCAGAACAAGCCAAGATAAAAAATATTAACCAAATTTATCTGAATATAGCTGCTAGATGACCAAATGGGAGCTATGGCCAGTGTTAAAACATCCCAGGACAAATTTAATCTCATAATCCCGTCCCAGATTTGTGCCATTTTTCTTCCCAAGGACTCACACCAGATTTGATGAATGGGTCCAAAGTGTTGGCCGTTCTCTTTTTCACTGCCACAAACACTGTTGAGGGAAATAGATGGTTCCAGAAATGAAATTTGTGTTATTTTTAGGAGCGGTGATGACAGGAGGCATCAGGTTTGAAAGCTCTGGCTTGATCAAAGCGCCCTAAAAGGATTCAACAGCGCTGAGAACTATCAAATAGGATTATGATAGAATTAAGGGACTGAGCCATTTATAACTTTGGGCACTCTCCTTCTTTGAAGCCTTCCTTGGAAATTGATCTTCCTCCCCCCCCACCTCCCTCCCCCCCCTCTCCATAAAACTAGAACCACAGGACCACATTAAAATGTCTGCATCCATTCCAAAACTATTAGCTTTGTACAAGATAATCCCAGGGAAAGGTAACAGTTGCACATGACAGCTGAAATTTCAGAGGGGGAAGCCTTTGTGCAGCAACATTTTCATTCCCTACCCCTTGTGCTGGGAGCATGTCTAATGGATTCTTTTCTGCAACATGACAGAGTGCCAAGGTTGCATTATGGGGCATTTATTACACAGTAAATCACAAAACAAAGTATGGAAGCAAGCGGGTTTCTTCACACACCCCGTCCCCTCTTCCATGTTAAGCAAAAAAAGATGAAACAGACACCAGGAAAGGGAGAGATGTATACATTCATTGGACACAATCCCCGTTTCTTCTCAATCTTGTGCTCCAAGAGTTGCGAGGGAGCAATCGGTGACTCTAATCTTTGTCATACTCAAAGCCTTTCATGCAGCCAAACTGTTGGGTGTAACACACATACACACACATACACATACATACACACACACAATTTTCTCCAAAGGTTGCTGCTGAATTAGATTAAATACATCAGAAACAACCCTTGCAACTGTTTTAATTTAATTTTCATTCAATGTAAATCCAATTTCATTCTCTTCTCTCTTTTTTTTTTCCCCTTGCCTTCTACCCCATCTACTTTTTTTGGATCACAGTTTTACCCATTTGGGGACAGATCTGTCACTGTTGGAATAAACGCAACCCCTAAACTGGGGGAAAAAAACGTTCATCTCTCCCTTAAAGACAATTTTATTATATCATATTTCAAAGACCACAGCTCACTTGGTCCAACGGATCTACAAGCCAGCACCACACTGATTTCTCACCCTTATTCTCACCATTAAAGCTCCCTTTACCAAATAAAGAGCCAAGGTGGTGCAGTGGTTAGAGTGCAGTACTGCAGGCTACTTCAGCTGACTGCTAGTTCAGCAGTTCAGCAGATCAAATCTCACCAGCTCAAGGTTGACTCAACCTTCCATCCTTCCGAGGTGGGTAAAATGAGGACCCAGATTGTTGGGGGCAATTTGCAATATGCAATATGCTAACTCTCTGTAAACCGCTTAGAGAGAGCTGTAAAGCACGATGAAGCGCTATATAAGTCTAACTAATAAATAAAAAAAATAATAAGTAAAAACAAATACACACCTTTCAGTGTTCAGTAACTGCACACCTTTCAGTGAAACTATCAGATCACCAGATGTCTTCTTAGCCCCCCCGCCCCAGAAGATCAAGAGTAGAGATATGTTATATGCTTAATTTTTCAGTAAGAAAAAAAAATAAGCATATAACTTTATAAAACTTCTGAAGTTGAGTGATTGGAGCCTGAAACTTTTCCAAAATCCTTAGCACAACCCACTTCTTGCTCAAGACAATTGTTCCATGCTTGAAATGGGGAGCTTTATGCTAAAAGCGATTTCACTTCAAACATTTTGCACACTATTTATTGGGAGTCTAAATGGAGGACTAGGTCCTTTAGAAGTTGCCCCCTTCCTTATGAGACAGGCCTTTCCTATTCTTCCAGTCCCAGTCTCCAGGCTGCACTTTATTTCCAAATATATCTCTGGCACCTAAGAAACTCAGCAGGCAGCCTTAGAAAATAGATGATGATTTAAAATGTCCCCAATTGCTCAAGAAAAGAAAAAGAAAGTTAGGGAGAGTTGAAGGAGAACCACATCCTTGCTAAATGAGTGTTCAATGGCATCATTTAAAAGCCAAAATAGCACCCATTTTTTGCCAGAGTAAGGTAAAGGTAAAGGTTCCCCTTGCAGATATGTGTTGGTTAACCTTTTTGGTGCCGAGGGCCCAAAACGCGTGTGTGCATTTGCACATGCGCGTGTCCGAACCCCCAAAATGCAATGCGAGTGCCCCCCCGCACATGCACGCATGTCCCCTCCATGCATGTGCGCCCCCTCCCATACCCTATTTTGGGCCTGGAAAGCCTCCTGCACCAAGCTGGAAGCCAAAATGGGGTGTGGGGGCACTGTGCGAGGCCCCTCTGCACCCCATTTTGGGCCTGGAAAGCCTCCTGCACCAAGCTGGAAGCCAAAATGGGGTGTGGGGACACTGTACGAGGCCCCTCTGCACCCCATTTTGGGCCTGGAAAGCCTCCTGCACCAATCTGCATCCCCGTGCATGCACCTCCCCCCATGCATGTGTATGTGTGTCCCCTGCATGTGCCCCCCCCACATCATGGCAGAGACCTGAAGACCAGCTGGTTGGTGGGAGGTGCCCGCGAATGTGCGGTGGAGCTGGGCTGGAGCGACGGCTGGCATGCCCATAGAGAGGGCTATGCATGCCATCTGTGGCACGCGTACCATTGGTTCGCCATCATGGCTCTAGCCTATTGCCTTTAAAATTTTGGGGCTAACCCATCCTAGGTTTGAAGTTGCTTAGCTTCAAGAGGTCAATCAGGGTGACTAGATAGGTGCTTCTTCCTCTTTTTAGAATATGAAATACATATATTTATTAATTATTCAACCAAACAACTACTGTAAACGTTTGAGAAATGCATACAAAAGTTGCATGTCCATAAGGACAATTTAGTGGGCTACAAAGACCTCCTCATTCATTCATTTTGCACATTTATTACAATCATTAGATCAGAATTAAACATGACACCATAAAGTCCCATGACACTGCTTCGAGAAAGTATCTAAGAGCAGTCTGGAACCAGATTGCCAACAATTGCCTGCTTCCCACACTTGTGCTTTTTTTAAAAAGCCTACAAAATTCATAAAACTGGATGTCATGAAATCCATAAAACAAAGACACGTTGTGCCATTAATGGCAAATTTGCAGATGCTCCAAACCAAAAAAGCCACAGGCACAGACAAATCTACTCAGACATGAAGACGGGGTATTATATCACCCTCTTTCCTGACCTTAACCTCTCGCTGGATGCTAAATATGGATTATCAGCTTATAAAGATAGGGCAATAAATAGAGATGCAACATGATGGGTGGAAAAGCAGTGTGGTAGGGAGCGAAAGTACTTTCTGACCACAGCTAGTCTGATAGGCGGCAAACTAAATGAAGAGAAGGGCCTACGTTTAAAAATAACACTTGGTTTGGCATTCAAGTGTCCTCAGAATTACAAACTTATTAAAAACATTAGGGTAATAGAAGAAAAAAAGAGGAAGCATTGCAATGCCCATAGGTACCATAACAGGACTCTCAGATTACATATCTTTTATGCAATGTATGGTTAGATCCTATTTATATAGCAGTGTGAATCACTACGGCTGCCTTATTTTACGCAAGCCAAACCATAATCAGGAATCCAGAAAGAAACTTGGGATGGCTAAAAACCCTGTGCAAAACCAGATACCAAGAATTTGAGCCATGACATAATCCCACATATACTGTTAAAATTTAGCCAGCTTCACAGCCAGGGAAATGCTTCCCATCAAATATCAGAGTTTCTCTTTTCAGGTTTCATTCTGGTTCTTTTATTGCCACTGATTTGCTCTAAGAGCCCAGATGAAGCAGCTTCTGACAAAGGAAGCAAAGGGAATCCAGCTACCCTGGGCACTGAAATTGCAGAAGAAAACCTCAGAATGCAGGAATCTGAAATTGGAAAACTTGGAATGAAAAGTGAAAATCTGGATAATGCTACAATAAAGTGGATAAATGCCTCCCTAGCAGAGTAGCAGAGGCCCTCTCTACATTTGATTACAATTTATGCTTCTTTTCCCTCCATATGTTAGTGTCAGCCCGCACCCCACACACACATATGTCCTAGTGCTAGGAGCCCTTTTTCTCCTCCACTTTCCTTCAGAGAATGAATAATAAGAAAGTTCTGATCTCCAAAGAACAATCTTGATTAGAGGACCAGAGACTAAAACATATGAAGAATGGTTTCAGGGATTAGGTAAATGTAAAGGTAAAGATTCCCCTCGCGCATATGTGCTAGTCGTTCCTGACTCTAGGGGCCGGTACTCATCTCCGTTTCAAAGCCAAAGAGCCAGCGCTGTCCGAAGATGTCTCCTTGGTCATGTGGCCGGCATGACTAAATGCCAAAGGTGCACAGAATGCTGTTACCTTCCCACCAAAGGTGGTCCCTATTTTTCTACTTGCATTTTTTACCTGCTTTCGAACTGCTAGGTTTGGCAGAAGCTGAGACAAGTCACGGGAGCTCACCCTGTTACGCGGCACTAGGGATTCGAACCGCTGAACTGTCGACCTTTCGATCGACAAGCTCAGCGTCTTAGCCACTGAGCCACCACATCCCTTAGGAATTGGGTATGTCTAGTTAATGAAAAAGAAGGGTGACATGATAGCACATGTTCCAATTTCTGAGAGGCTGCCACAAAGAAGATGGGCTCAACCTATTCTCCAAAGCACCCGGAACAGTGGTGGGTTCCTCCCGGTTCGGTCCGGTCCGGCTGAGCCGGTAGCGGTGATGATATAACATCACCGAACCGGTTCTCCCCCCCCGCCCTCCCGCCCTCCCACCCCCCCACGTTATTCTTACCTTTTATTTGGTCCCACCCCCAATCTATTGCTGCCTCCTGAGTCCCAGCTGATGACTAGAGGGAAAAAAACTGTTTAAACTCTTGCCGCGGAGATTCAAAGGGCCGTCCTACAGCTGATCAGTGTTAAAAGCAAACAAATGAGTCGGGTCGTAAGTGCGAGGACTGGTCGTAAGTGCGAGGACCTTCCAGAAATGACTCTGACCAGCTAGCCACGCCCACCTAGTCACATGACCTCCAAGCCACACCCACAAAATAAGCCACGCCCACAGAACCGGTAGTAAAAAAATTCAGAACCCACCCCTGACCTGGAAGTAGGAAAAGCAATGGATGGAAACCAATCAAGGAGAGGACTAATCTAGACCTAAGGAGAAATTTCCTGGCAGTGAGAATAATTAATCAGTGCAGTGGCTTGTCTTCAGAAGTTGTGGGTGCTCCATCACTAGAAGTTTTTAAGTAGAATGGCATAGGGTCTCCTGCTTGGGCAGGAGGTTGGACTATAAGACCTCCAAAGTCTCTTCCAATTCTGTTATTCTGAACCATCTTTGCTCTAGTTCCAAAAGAACCTTCTACAAAATTTAAGAAGGAGGTAGAAAACTGAGGAATAGTGCAAACTTCATCCTATTTTTTTCTATTAAAAAAATATGTGAATGAAAAGCAAACAGTGGAGATTAATTAACAAGCCTCTTCCACCTTTGCTGTTGAGTGAGATTACAGCAGCATCTCTTACAGAAAGAGGACACTACAGTATAATTGTCTTAAAAGCTTTCTATGGCTTAGGAAGATTTAGCCAGCTAAATCTATGAGAAAAAAAAAAAAACATGAACCAGGTATTTTTTACAGCAGTGACGACAGATACAGCTTCACTGATTTTCCAGCCACATGGGGCTGTTCTAAAAAGACAGGAGATTATCCCATTTCATATTGATTATTCTCTTTTCACCTACCTACCCCATGCCATTTTGAAGGCAAAACTGGGTTGATGGGTTAATAAGGCAAATGTAGCACAACAGTCTCCAAAATATTGAACACAGTCTTGAACTGCCCAGGCCTACAGTTCGTTTATTTATTTTGTAATTTATATGGGAATTGTTATCCATGTAGACCACAGATAGCATTTCCAGAATTGCAAAGAATCAGAAAGATGCCTCCTGCCCATGACAGGATTCCTTAACCTACACCCGTGTTACTCCACCTTGGCAACTTTAAGATGGGTAGACTTCAACTCCTAGAATTTCCTACCCAACATGGGTGGCGAGAGACGTGGTGTGGTGGCCTAGAGGTGGAGCTTTCAGCTCACAATCAGGAGGCTGTGAGTTCGATCCTAGGTAGAGGCAGATATTTCTCTCTCTGGGCACAATGAGAATATATCTGCTGAACAAAACTCCACATTGGTGACAGGAAGGGCATCCAGCCATTAAACCCTCTGGTAGCTCCATTCAGTTGCCAGACTCCACCCCACAAGGGATTATAGGGTCATTAGAAGAAGATGAGTCTTTAGTGCTCTCTGAGCTTGGTTGTTTGCTTGCAGACATTTCAAGATCCAACTCGGTTACATGATCAGTGTTGGTGAGCGTGGGGTTTACTCTCTGTTTATATACCATCAATTGCCCAGCCGGTATTGGTGGGGATGTAGTTTTCTCCTCTGTAGTTCCTTGATTAGGTATTGTTTTCTGTTAGATTGTTTGTCTGGGATTAATCCTTGCTTATCTGGGTGTTGGTTGCTGGAGAAGATGTGTTCTAGTCTCTTGGTTTCCTTCTTAGCTTTTTTTTTAAATTGTGTCTTTTGAATGGCATATAAATATGGCTTATCTAGCTAGCTCCATTCAGTTGCCCAGACTCCACCCCACAAGGGAATGTAGGGTTGTTAAAAGGAGATGATGGGTAGTTGGGTAGAAATCTGGTAGTTGAAATCCATTCATTTTAAAGTAGCTTAGGTTGAAAAATGCTGCCCTATGCTGTAAGCATGGTCAACAGGCAATAATGCATACCAAGTAACATCATGACCAGGGATCAAGGATAGATTCAGTCCCAACTGAATAACGAAGAATGGTGAGTGTCTTTTAGCCATTCTTTTTCTTTCACTTAGATCAGGGGTCTGCAAACTTAAACACTCAAAGAGCCATTTGGACCCATTTCCCACAGAAAAGAAAACACCGGGAGCCACAAAACCCTTCCCGTGCCTGACTATTTCTTGAGCGACCACTAAACTAGCATATGTAGTTGAATTAAACGTTCTGTTGTCTTCTGAAACTTTTCTTTTCTTGGATTTATCCATGGTTGGTCTACCAGGGGTTGAAAAGCTCAATAAATCACATGCTGGCGGGTGTCGCACATTGGCAGTTGTGACGCATATTTTGAGTGACAGGGAGCTGCAGCAGAGGGGTGAAAGAGCCACATGCGGCTCCAGAGCCGCAGGTTGCTGATCCCTGACTTAGATCAATCTCCCACAAAGAGTTGTTGCTGTGATCAAATCAGAGAAAGGAGACCTATGTCTAAGCCTTTCTGGCTGTCTCAGAAGACAAGGTTCAAATGCAGCAAATAAACAACAATAATCATTTGTATCTAGCACACCTTCCCTTTTTCTCATCCATCCCTGACTCCTCCCTTGCTTTGATGGCTTTTACCTGATATCAAAGTGGAACATCAGAGCAGCTAACAAAGCTTTAATGAAGTAATACCAATTCTATAGGGAGCAAGAGGAGATAGGGACAGCTGATTAAACAATTAATTCTTTCAGGATCCTTTCAGCCTATCAAGGAGAGCGAGAAAGAGGGAGGGGGCATACATTGGGATTTAAGAATGAATCATTGTTGTGGCCCGCTGACGGCCAGTGGAGCAGGCAGCAGAATCAGACAGTGAGGAGGTTGGGGGAGGAACATGGGCCAGTCCTGGGGGCTGGGGAAAGCTCAGACAAGGACTCTGCATTGGAGGCAAAGAGGGAAATAGACAGCAGTGAGACAGAGAAAAGCTGGAGCCCATTCCCAGTGTGCACATGTGCAGAGCTGCCAGACGATAAGAATAACTAAGAAAGCAGGGTCGACTTGAGAGTAAAGCCACACCTTGGAGATGATTGGCTCCTCCTATAGGAAACAAAAGAGGAGCGAATGGGGAGGGGGCTTTTGCAGGAAACAATTCATTTGTTCAGTCATTTCAAGAGTGGACATTTGTTCGTGACTCTGAGAGATTCTATTCTATTCTATTCTATTCTATTCTATTCTATTCTATTCTATTCTATTCTAGGCTTGGACATACAAGGAAATAGTCTCAAACCCATTGGGTCTCATTGGATCTCCTGGTATGATAAATCTATCCTAAAGTATAATCTTCAATGCGACAGACTGGGGAATATGTTCATTTCAGTTATCCTACTTTTCAGGATAAAAATCTCCTAAAGTGGCTAACAAGACCTATAAAATCATCACGCATACAATTATGAGGCATGTTACTGAGAACAAGCAAGTTTCTAGGACTTCTTTCCCACAAGGCAAATTGGTGAAGACGGAGAAGATGGGCTTGAGGAAAAAGTCACATTCATTTCATTAATTAAACTACATTTAACTTAGATTTAGATTTATTGACTTAGAAAGAATTGCCAAAGAAGCTGATTAGAGAGCTTGGATTTTTCTCAAATGTGGATGGTCTTGTTTTAATGGCCAAACCATGAACCATCTCAAGAAGTGACTCTGTCATCAACGGGATTGTTTGTGGAAAAGGAAATGGTTTGGGGGTAAATTGATAGGACCTCTTTTTAGTGGGAAACAAAGCAATAATTTTTTAAAATCCCCATCGTTTCTCCATGATTACTCACTCTTTTTAAATGTCTTCAACATGTTGAAGGCCAAGCAGCATTACTGTATATAAAATAAAGATTTGCTCTTCCATCTGTTTCACCACATGAGGGAGCCTTTCTAGCAAGCAAAAGAAATGGATTTTTCACTTTGTGGAGACATTTCCATGCAAAATTGGCCATCGATGAGATGTTCTTCTTCAGATGAGAATATCAAGATGAGAACTTCAGATGAGAACTAGACACAAGAACAGTTTTTTCTGAACGCCATGACTCTGCTAAACAAATAATTCCCTCAACACTGTCAAACTATTCACTAAGTCTGCATTACTATTACTATTAATTTCTATCACCCATCTCCTCCCACTTATGACTGCATGACTGTAACTTTGTTGCTTGTATCCTTACGATTTATATTGATTGTTTCCTAGCATGATTTGATTGCTTATTTGTACCCTATGACTATCATTAAGTGTTGTATCTTTTTATTCTTGATGAATGTATTTTATTCTCCTTATGAACCCTGAGAGCATATGTCTGTCCAATCACACTTGGCCAATAAAGAAGTCTAGTCTAGTCTAGTCTAGTCTAGTCTAGTCTAGTCTAGTCTATCAAGCTCAGTTTCTCTATTTTGCACTTCCAATATTGGTGCAGGATATGGATATTTCATATTTCTATTCCCAAATTCAATGGATTATGCCACCTTGGCTACATTAGGACTGGCAGTCAGAACTGAGATCACTAAACCCACAGGCACATTGCTATCTAAACTATCTTCTCTTCAAAGAAGACATAGCTGTGACTCTTACCCTGCAACAAAGACTACAAGAGGATAAAACATATAAAAAAGGGTTGCAGGAATTAGGGATGTCTAGTTTAATGATTAATGCCAATAAGGACCAAACCAGTCATACACTGCCTCCTAGTGGTCAAGGTATATATGAAATCACACTGAAACAGCGCCCCCTTCTTCCATGGTGGTCCCAAGATAATGAGGATAGGAACTAAATAGGGTTTAAAATATGTTCAACTTTATTAAGCACAAATCAATCAAAAGGCAAACCTTTCCCAATCTTTTTATGCTTTGTTTTCAACTCCTTAACACTGCTCTTTCTTTAGAGTAGATAAAATGCTAATCTCTATGGTGTCCAACAAGTAAGTATGCTGTGAGATGGAGAAAATAATACATAGTGTAAGAACTTTGACATCTGAGCTCTGAAATGTATCTGAGACTTCAAGACAGGTGTGAGGTTCTCAAGGAGGTTTTGCAGAGTCTGATCCTATAACTTTGTGTTCAGCAAAGAATGGAATAGAATAGAATAGAATAGAATAGAATAGAATAGAATAGAATAGAATAGAATAGAATAGAATAGAATAGAATAGAATAGAATAGAATAGAATAGAATAGAATAGAATAGTTGGAAGGGACCTTGGAGGTCTTATAGTCCAGAAAACCATATAAAAATAAACAAACGATATATAAGTACAAAATCTAAAATATGAGATGTAAAATGGCGACCACACATCTAAAAGCCCCCCCCCCAGCCCCCAGGAAATTTAACATATTCCAACTTCCCTTTCTCTTCTTTCATTCATTAGTCACTCCCTCTGTCTTATTCCTTCTTGCCTTTCTCTTGGATCTTTCATTCTTTCCCTTTACTGCTTACCCTCTGTTTTCCACTCTTCACTTCTACATAAATGAAAGAAGACTTGTGGGCTAGGCTGGAAAAGGTATTATTATTTTTTTTCTTGGAAGGGAAGGAAATATTTTTGGTCTGCAAGGTCAAGGGTGCATTGCGATGTTGCCATAAACACTCATTTTTAAGGATGTTCATTTTTATTTTAAGCAACACTACATGGGTCTTTCTTTTAACCTGATGTCTTCCAAATTCTGAAGGAGACTTACCAGGATGATATCAAGCAATTTATCAACGGGATAGGGTTTATATTTCCCTTGGACTGCAAGGCGATCAAACCGGTCAGTCCTAGAGGAGATCAACTCTGACTGCTCTTTAGAAGGCCAGATCCTGAAGATGAAACTCAAATACTTTGGCCACCTAATGAGAAGGAAGGACTCCCTGGAGAAGACCCTGATGCTGGGAACGATTGAAGGCAAAAGAAGAAGGAGACAGCGGAGAACGAGGTGGCTGGATGGAATCACTAAAGCAGTCGGCATGAGCTTAAATGGACTCCAGAGGACGGTAGAGGACAGGAAGGCCTGGAGGAATGTTTTCCATGGGTCAGACATGACTTCACAACTAACAACAACAAGGGTTTATATTTATGAATGGGCAACTTTGCCAATTTTAAGACTTGTGGACTTCAACTCCCAGAATTCCCTAGCAAACCAATAGTTGCTTTCCCCTATTCAGAAGGAAAACTGAGAAAGGGACTCTTGGACCATGGGGGTGGAGAATGTCAAGGATAAGAAAACTCATTTGCCTGCTTCCACCTTCCTTCCTTCCATCATATTTATTCTTCCAATATCACATGCTACCCTGTTTCCCCCCAAATAAGACAACCCCTGATAATAAGCCCTATCGTGCTTTTAAGTGCATGGCAATAAGGCCAAGCGCTTATTTCAGGGTTAAAAAAAATATAAGACAGGGTCTTATTTTCGGGGAAACACGGTATATAACACCCTGGGAAAGACAGCAGTTTCCAGGAAAGAGTCAGCTTAAGTATTGTCTTTCCAACCCAAAATTTCAGTTTCTGATGGAATTGTGAACACGGTATTGTGAATTCCAAATGTTTGAAACTTTAGACCAGTGGTTCTCAACCTGTGGGTCAGGACCCCTTTGGGGGTCGAACAACCCTTTCACAGGGGTCGCCTAAGACCATTGGAAAACACATATTTTCAATGGTCAATGGAATAATTTTATGGTTGGGGGTCACCACAACACGAGGAACTGTATTAAAGGGTCGCGGCATTAGGAAGGTTGAGACCCACTGCTTTAGACTGACTTTTCGTTTCCATAAAAGCTTCCATACACAAAAATCCACACTAGAAATTTCCAAATTTCCAAAATACACACCAACCTGATTTTTATTTGCACCGACTTGCAAGGTACAAAGAGCATCAAAACTGCAAATATACCATAGCAAGCATCTCGTTCCGTCCATAAACTTAGGCAAAACTAGCTCATTCTCACTTCCCGGACTTATTATACCTGCACTAAAATATAGTTTCCAATATTGAAAACAGTTTTGGTAATAAAATACGGAATTATTTTAGCCTGCAGTTCTTTCCCTATTGTTGTCCTTCACTAAGCAAGGCTACTCAGCTCAGTTAAAAATGCAATATGGATGGCCTGCACCGGAATCAAAAAAAGAAAGAAAGAAAGAAACATCTTTAGTAACCATACAACATCTGTTATGTGGCGCTTGTAAATCTACCTTCCCAACGTCGTAACAGCAAGGGAAATCAGTCAGTACAGCAAGTTATATGAAACTCCAGCAGTGGGAGAAAGTTACTCAGTTCCGTTTCATGTGGAACTGCATTTCAAACCCCAAGGAACTGCTTTTTCATTTTACGGTTGCCCCTTTCCTTTCACCCTGACCCACCTTTGTATTCCCCAGCCATTCAGCTTTTATCGTTTTGGACAGAGGGCTCTGCCTTGCTATTCTAAGCTGAAAGCGTATTTCCGGCATGGATGTAAAGAAGGAGGGAGGGAGCGAGGGAGAGAGAGAGAGAGAGAATGAGAGAGGGGGAGAGAGAGAATGTGTGTGTGAGAGAGAGGGGGGAAAGAGAATGAGAGAACGGGAGAGAGAGAATGTGTATGTGTATGTGAGAGAGAGAGAGAGAATGGGAGGGGGGAGAGAGAGAATGTGTGTATGTGTGAGAGAGAGAGAGAGAATGAGAGAGGGGGAGAGTGTGTGGGAGAGAGAGAAGGGGAGAGAGAGAATGAGAGAGGGGGAGAAAGAGAATGTGTGTGTGCGTGAGAGAGCGAAAAAGAGAGAATGAGAGAGGGGGAGAGAGAGAATGTGTGTGTGTGAGAGAGAGAGAATGAGAGGGGAAGAGAGAATGTGTGTGTGTGAGAGAGAGAGAGAACGAGAGAGGGGGAGAGAGAGAATGTGTGTGTGTGTGTGTGTGTGTGTGTGAGAGAGAGAGAGAGAGAGAGAGAGAGAGAGAGAGAGAATGAGAGAGGGGGAAAGAGAGAATGTAGGTTTGTGTGTGTGAGTGTGTGTGTGTGAGAGAGAGAGAGAGAGAGATTCTGCTGTGTCTGCACTTTGACAGTCATCTTTGGGATGAAATGCATTATAGCTTGGCCTTCGATACATGCATATTACATATGTTCCTTGCAGAAGACAATTGCTCCCAAGTCAGTCCTTAAGACTATGCTTTTGCAGAACTAAAATGATTCTCCAAAGGTGACAGAATCAGTCAGGAAGGGAAGGCATTCCATTTGGGATTTTTCAAGTCTCCGTTTATTACAAGAAGTTGATGTAACATTTCTAAAGTCTCCCCTCTGCAGAATTTTTTTCTGTATTATTGGTATAAGACTACAGTTCAGCACATAAGCATTATCGGAGTTTCTAATTGGAGCTTCCAATGTTTGAAAAGGTGGGGACTGGAAAAAATGTACTTATATTCCCTGGAAGCCTTCATTTGTTTCTTTGATTTATATGAAATCACATCTCATGCCTAGAATGAGAGAGTTCGAAGGGATCTTTTAGGCACTTGAGCCTAACCTATTACTCAGAGTAGAAAACTAAATAAGGCTCCAGAAACCAAAATGTATGAATTTATTTCTAAGCAGTTTCCTTTATTGTTCCTTACCTATAGACAGAATCTTGCCAAACGAAAGAAAACTACAATACTTGCATCGTTAAAAACATTACTCTGAGAACTTCTCAGAAGGAGTTGACTTGACCTTCTTCCTCCCAATCAAATTATTTAAACTTTGCTGAGTTTTTTGGTCCTCTGGAATGCAGCCCCCTCCCTCCCACCCTCCTGGGAATCCAGAGTTCCACCATAGCTTCCTTTACAAATGCGCTTGAACACATTCAGCTGAAGGGAAACTACCTTCAAACCTGTAAAACCATACAGATTTTCCCTGTTTCCAGTGGGCATGTAGAAAATTGGCAGAGAAAATTGGCAGAGAAGGGTAGTCACTGATCTCATCCTAGTCACGCAAAGGTACTTTTCCAAAAGGTAACTGGACTATTTTTTCCTTGAGGAGGAGGAAGAAGAAAACGTTTCATTTCCCACCCAAGAAGTTTCATCACGTGGTGGGAGGGGATGGAAGGAGAGGTACTGACATCTGAGACTGGATGGTGGTGATGAAGCTTGTTGATGGGAAGTGAAAAGCACCTTTAAGACAGCTATGACCTGGATGACTGAGAGTCTCCATAGACATCCTAGCCCCAGGATGGCGGACCTATGGCACATGTGCCACAGGTGGCACATGGAGCCATGTTGCCTGGCATGCCAGCTCAGCTCCAGCGCGCATGCGTGCACCGGCCAGCTGATTTTCGGGCCTTCTGGAGTCTCTAGGAGTCTCTGGAGGCTGGGGACAGCAAAAAACGTCACTTCCTGTCCAACTGGAAGTTGGGAAATGGGCCGTTTTGGGCCTCCGAGGGGGTGGGGAAGGCTGTTTTTGCCCTCCCCAGATGCATAGAGAGGATTTGGAGCCAGGTGAGAAAGAAAAATGGGCCTACTGGGCCATTGCGTGCCAGGAGTGGGGGGAGGGGGGTTGCAGGTGTATGCATGGGGCGGGGTGCATAGAATTATGGGTGTGGGCATGCATGTGTGCGACCCTCCCCTGCCCCCCCTTGCTGGCACGCGATGGCAAAAAGGTTAGCCATCACTGTCCTAGCCACTCCAATTCTTCACCAGATCTTCCCTTAACCTCAATAAGTTCATCTGAATGTCTTTGATCTGTGCACACCTAGTTGAGCAGCCTATAAGCACAAGGTTATAAGGTGTCTATATTTGCATTGAAATGACCTTCTGTTGAAGCTAAGCTTGAAGAATTCCACCACTGATTTTTCTATTTTGTCTAACCACTGCTTCTCCAGGTTCAAGCTGAGCTGTTTTGCAGCATGTTTTGCCCCAGGTCTTATTTAAAGAGGGGATGCCAGGAACTGAAGATGGGATCTTTGGTATGCAAAGTAAATGTCAAAATTCTGAATTATTACCCTGCCTAAATATATGTTGCATACCCAAGGGCAATACCATAAAATGCAATCATGCGTCAGAAGCAACATGCATGCACAAATGAAAGAAAGAAAGAAAGAAAGAAAGAAAGAAAGAAAGAAAGAAAGAAAGAAAGAAAGAAAGAAAGAAAGAAGAATGTAGCAAACATCTCATGACACGGTGGCTCGGTGCCTAAGACGCTGAGCTTGTTGATCGAAAGATTGGCAGTTCAGCGGTTCAAATCCCTAGTGCCGCGTAACAGGGTGAGCTCCCGTTACTTGTCCCAGCTTCTGCCAACCTAGCAGTTCAAAAGCACGTAAAAAATGCAAGTAGAAAAATAGGGACCACCTTTGGTGGGAAGGGAACAGCGTTCCGTGCACCTTTGGCATTTAGACATGCCGGCCACATGACCACAGAGATGACTTCAGACAGTGCTGGCTCTTCAGCTTTGAAATGGAGATGAGCACCATCCCCTAGAGTCGGGAAAGACTAGCACATATGTGCGAGGGGAACCTTTACCTTTAAACATCTCAGAGGGGACCCTCCCTGGTTTCTTGGGCTACAAAAGTGAGGGGATAAGTGATGTACTTTCAGACTTGCAAGGATCTGCTAGCATAACCTTCAATGAAGATAGACCTAGTACTCCTAGAAGTGCTTCTTTTCTGGATTACCGTGCAAGCTTTTCACTGCTTTCTTGCATTAAAAGTCATAGCCAATCCTCTCATGCAATCATAAACAGAATCAGTTAATTCCCACTTCCCTGACTAATACATACAATATAATGCAGTTCTAATCTTTCTTTGAATCTGCAAATAAGTGTTTTTGTATTATAAAAGCCATGGTAGAGCAGTAGTTAGAATGCAGTATTGCAAGCTAATTCTGCCAACTGCCAGCAGTTCAATCCTGACCAGCTCAAGTTTGACTCAGATTTCCATCCTTCTGAGGTTGGTAAAATAAGGACCCAGATTGTTGGGGGCAATAGGCTGACTCTGTAAACCACTGAGAGCGGGCTGAAAAACACTGTAAGTCTAAGTGCTATTGCTATATTACACAATTATTTGCATAAAAATTGGAGATGACTTAATTTCAATAATTCCTGGTGTCTCATTTTCCTGATTGTGACTTAGCTTTAACATATTTCTTCATTGGTTGGTGCATTAATCAAAGAAAAAAAATTCTATACATAAATACACACATATGTTCATGGATATTTCTCTTAATATCCATTAAATCTCCATTCCTTCTTCATTCATTCAAACTGCATTGCGAAATTTCCAAAAATACTATTTGTAGAAGTGAGATATATTTTTTATAAACTGGTTAAAAAGAAGTGGACCAAATTTCCTTCTTCCTCTAGTAAGGTAAAAAAAAAAATGTACATTTTTAGGATTAAACTCAAACAGACTTGCACATTTTACGGTAAGATGATGCTCACTTCACTATGATCAATAAAAAATTAGCATTCCAAGACACATCATGAATAAGGTACTGTGACCCAAAAATAAGTTCAGTTCTTCTTCAACCAAAAATCCCAGATCAACATCCTAAATACCAATAGATTGTTAAAAGGGCATTTACCAAGGTTTATTAAGTACATGAACCATAAATCCATTTGGTCTGCAATTAATTCAAAATTACACAACCACTAAATGTGTAATTAACTTGACTAGGAGTATTTAAGTCTTTATGTTGGCATTTATAAAGGCAAGCTACAAGAAGTTTATTAGCTGGCAATTTATTGCTAAAATACTGGCAATTCATGAGTATGTTGATGGAAGAAATCTAACTTATTATCTCTCTTGTCATTACAGGCTAATTAAATGTCTAGATACCTCTTTTAAGTAAATTAAGAATCAGTCGAAAACGTCCAACACCAGTGGCTACATCTGAAATACATGGAGAGAAACTGTCTTTAATTTGCATTGGGGGGGGGGGGGGAATCTGGGTTTGTTAGTAAGTTATAGAATGTTTAATGAATCCTGGGCAGACAATTAATCAATCAATTAACATTGCACTGAATTGCATTTGTTTAAATCTGCTCCTGTAGAAAAGATTTGTTTAGATGACATATTGTACAGTTAGGTAGCATTTCAGGAGAGGTCTTCCATCACAGGTGTGAAAAAACAAATTATAGTTTTCCTAAGGTGCTGTCTTCCATGCATAGTTTTAGTTCGTCTATCCATCACTGAAAATTGTACAAGCTGGAACATATATAAATGCATTGCTGCAGAAAATGCTTTAGTACATTGCAGAAGAAGCATTCCCTCAATATATGAGAAAGATGTTTCCTAAGAGACCATCTTTCAAATCTAGTTTTTGGAAACACTTGTGCAGAAATAACTATATGTTTAACCCAGGCCATGTTTTAGCAAGTCAAAAGATGAAGGATGGATCAAAGGGATGAATCAGCTCATCATTGCTCTATATAGATCATATAACTTTTTCATGGCAAGAAGGATCAGGAATTATTCATGTTGTCCATTATTCTCCAAAATAACTTAAGTTAATGTTGCCACCTTCAGCCAAGGGAAAGGAATATTAGCTGTGAGAAGCAAATTGCAATCGTCGTACAGTTTAGGGAAAAGGCTTGACTTGACAGCTTCTATAGAATTGTATCCAACATTATGTCTCTCTAATGGCGTGGACATCACAGATTGATGGCTACATCTACCATGTTGATCTGGGGACCCATTCAAATAGTTGTGCATCGTTTTCAAAGGAAATAGAAGATATGTTCACTGTGTCAGCAGAAGTCCTCTTGGAACATTAAGTTAAGTCCAGTAATCAGATAGGATCACTTTCTGAGTGCTGGACTTAATATGCATTGTTGTTGGTTCATTGCTGTTGGTAGATCTTAGGTTCATGGAGGGAAGTTTCATGCAAGGAAAGCAGTACACTGTAATTGGCTCACAAAGCTATGTTCAACCCCTTTCTCCTAATAGCAATAGCCCTTACTATAGATTTATATACCACTTCATAGTGCTTTATAGCACTCTCTAAGCGGTTTACAGAATCAGCATCTTGCCCCCAACAATCTGCTCCTCGTTTTACTGACCTCGGAAGGATGAGTCAACCTTGAGCTGGTCAGGATTGAACTCCTGGCTCTGGGCAGTTAGCATGCAATGCTGCATGCCACCACAGTTCAAAAGCTAAAGAAAGTTGCTGCATTGATTTATTGATTTGTGCATGTGTGGAAGGCTATTCTGAATATTCCAGTCACCTATCATGCAGGCAATGCTTAAACAAGGAGAATTATTACACTCCTTCCTCATTTAAGAAAACTATGTTGCTAATACAGCACAAAGTAATCATTGAAGCAGAGCATATTTTTCTAACTGCATAACCTCCATGAGCTTAAATGGACTCCAGAGGATGGTAGAGGACAGGAAGGCCTGGAGGAACATTGTCCATGGGGTCGCGATGGGTCGGACACGACTTTGCAACTAACAACAACAACATCATAACCTCCATTCTGTTATCTCCCATGTCCAATGAGTTGTGCAGGAATATAATGGAAATTGCAATACCATTGTTTCCACTGGCTAATAGCAATATCTCCATTCCCACCCCACTCTGGGACCAGCCAGAGGTGGTATTTTCCGGTTCTCAGAACTACTCAAAATTTCCGCTACCAGTTCTCCGGAACCTGTCAGAACCTGCTGGATTTCACCCCTGAGTCTTTCCCAAGGTCTTGTGATAGACAAATGTTGTTTGAGGATACTAAAGGTATTATTATTATTATACTGTACATACAACAATGTGAAATCACAGCTGCCAGTTTTTTTAGCTGGTATTGGCTTTCATACACATTGAGTTTTTCCCAAGAACTTAGGATGTCACAATCCTTTATCGACATAGCATATGTACAGATCCAAGCAGTGTGGACTTTTGCAATGGACAGATGGGAATTTTGCCAATGCACAGATTTCTCTCAAGTAATATTCAATGCCCTTCCTAGTTAATACACAGATGCTATTATATTCTGCCTTTCTGTATTCATCACACAATTTCAATTATTGGTATTTCATTCTTCGAAGCTGCCCATCTACGTCAAAGAGGGGCTCTACCACATCTTCTCATAATTTATATATATATAATTTTATAATAATTATTATAAAATTTGGGGGTATTTCCACCACATCTTCTCTGTTTAAGAAAACATGGTGACCTCCAGAATTATTTAAAATCTCAAACGAGAGACAGAAGGTTGTAAGGAGCTGCAGATGAAAGCGTCTGAGGTTTTTTTTTTCCAAAGGAACATAGTTGTGTCTCTTTAACACCTTTGATGACAAATGTGTATGTTTTTTATAAAGCCCTGGAAAGTGTCTCAGGCCTTGGGGATAATACTAAGCAGAAACCAGAACGTCTTGGGAGGAATGGTCTAGTAGGCCTCAGGTTCAACATGCTGTTTGTAACAATTATAATAATACACCTGTACTACCATTGTCAGTCTGGAGTAGCCACATGGGCTCTCATTAGTATTGTATTAGGGCTACATGGGGGAAAAGATAATGGCCCATAATGAAAAATGCCAAATTTTCTATATAATAAAAATGAACTTGATTAATGAAAATCGCTTTCAGGGAAAGGGTTACAGCGTTGTTAGAAATAAAAAATGATGTATTAATCCAACATTCTTACAGATGGTCCCAACCTCCTGACAACTGCTATTCATTTGAGATGCTATTAGCATGCATAATTATGCTAATTAAGTTGTAATTAAGCACCAATTCTTCAGAGGGCTTTTTCCTTCTTCCTTCCCTTCTTAAACTTCTCTTCTCTCTCTCTCTCTTTCTTGGTACCTCTTTTCGTGCAACTGAGAATGTGGTACCTTTATGGGAAAGGGGAAATAACTGAAGGTTCTTATCGCCGTTTACTAAGATGGGACAACCATAATATGTAGGAGATCATCCTTGTAGAAAGGCGAGGATGATCTTATAAATGATTAGTGGTAAAAGACAGGAAAATCCATCTCCTTCTGTGGCTGTGTTGGAGTTGGATCATTTATCTGAGCATAATTTCCCCGTCATTATCTGGAAGTGTTTGAGGGTCAGAGTGGGGGGAAGTGTCTCTCAGTACGAATGTTGCAAATCTTACGTACCTTGCATGAACTCATCCCTGCCTATGTCAACCTTGACACTTTGCTAATTTTTCTGTTTAACAACTACTGTATTTTTTGGAGTATAAGATACACCTTTCCCCCCCCCCAAAAAGGGGGTGAAAAATTAGGTGTGTCTTATACACCAAATGTAGCCCCGCCCACCCACTGGCCCCCACCCTTTGGCCTCTGCCTCCCAGCAGTTACCTCCTTGCAAGCAAACAGCAAGAAAAAACAGCTCCTTTCAGCTTCAGTACAGCCTAATTAGCACAAGTTGGTTAGATCGGCCTCCCGACTCTCAGCTGATTTGCTCTCAGCTGTTTTGCACAGGGCTCTGCTGCTTTCTGCAAAGAGGTAAATTGTTGTAGCAGATTTTTTTTCCCTTGTGCTAATCAAGCTATGCTGAAAACGAAAATGAAAGTAAAGCAGGCTATTTGCTGTTTGCTGCAAGGAGGCAAAATTGCTCAGAGGCAGAGGGAGATTTCTTTTTCTTCTTTTCCTCACCAAAAAAGGTAGGTGTGTTTTATACTCCGGTGCATCTTATACTCCAAAAAATATGGTAATTCCCACAACACAGTCAAATAATTTACTAAGACTGTATTACTATTATTCTTCTTTTCCTTACTAGTATCTATCTCTTCCCACTTATTACTATAACCATGTTGCTTGTATCTTTCAATCATATTGTTTTTGTTTCCTAGTACGATTTGATAGCTTATTAGTAACCTTGACTATCACTAAACGTTGTATCTTTTTATTCTCAATGAATGTATTTTAGTTTCCTTATGTATACTGAGAGCATATGCACCAAAGACAAATTCCTTGTGTGTCCAATCACACTTGGCCAGTAAAGAATTCTATTCTATTCTATTCTATTTGCCTTTTGCTGCATATTCCAAAGAATCATGGCTCATTTTAGGATTAAAATATTTCCTTCTCTCTTTTTTTTTCAAATAAATATATGATGACATTTGAGGGAGATGCATCCTAAATGTAAAAACAAAGTAACCTAGCAACTGTGTAACCTCAAGATGTTATACACCCCTATTTTCTTTTCTTGCTGTATTTCAAAATTCTTATTGTTTATTGTAGAGTGGTATTCTAACTAAGTTACTCATGAGAAGTAATGGAAATCAATGAGCCAATTAGTTATAAAGACTATCCTAAGCCTCATTGATTTCAAAGATGCTGAATCAGACGGCTACTCCCAAAATGTAGATAAGTTCTAAGAAAGTACTGTTCATATAACTGGGTGTTTTTTAAAAAAAATATTATTATTATATAGTACTGTTCAGGGCAGGACAAGAAACAATGGATGGAAACTAATCAAAAAGAGAAGCAATCTGGAATTAAGGAGAAACTTCCTAACAGTGAGGACAGCTAAGTAGTGGAACAGCTTTGCCTTCAGAAATCATGGACGCTTCATCACTGGAGGTTTTTAAGAAGAAACTAGACAGCCACTTATCTGAAATAGTATAGGTCAGGGGTCAGCAGCCCACAGCTCTGGAGCCACATGTGGCTCTTTCACCTCTCTGCTGCGGCTCCCTGTCACTCAAAATATGCATCACAACCGCCAATGTGCAACACCCACCGGCACGTGATTTATTGAGCTTTTCAACCCCCGGTAGGCCAACCATGGAGAAATCCAAAAAAAGAAAAGTTTCAGAAGGCAACAGAACCTTTAATTCAACTACATATGCTAGTTTTGTGGCTGCTCAGGAAATAGTCAGGCATGAGAGGAGTTTTGTGGCTCCCGGTGTTTTCTTTTCTGTGGGAAATGGGTCCAAATGGCTCTTTGAGTGTTGCAGACCCCTGATATAGGTTCTCCTGCTTGAGCAGGGTGTCAGACCTGGAAGCCATCTTTCTACTTTTGTGCCTTCAGGCTTCAGGCCTGCCACAAATTCTACTGTGGGGAAAATGGGAGGAAGGATTGTATAGAGTGAAGAAGATATGTAGTCAAAATAGAATTCTTTTAGAAAGTCAAGGCCGTGGTGCCCTGCAGCTGTGCTGAGAAGAATGAGGAGGTATCTTCTGTTCCGGAGGGTACCTGATTGGTTCGTGTGATGGACATGTGAACTTTTCCTTGGGTGAGGAAAACCTGGAAGCTCTCAGATTCAGGTTTTCCCCGATGTGCCAAAATGACATCTCTAATAAAAGTTAACTTTGAGGATCTTCAAGCTTCAGAGTTTGATTTCATTAGGGGGTGTTACTTGGAACCCTGACATTAATCCGAATTCCCTTTCAAACTAAAGCAGCTCCCTGAGTTTCGGGGTACTGTCCGGGGTCCTGAGCCCCAAGCTCCTGACACCAGGAGGCGTGAAGACTCAGGAAAGATGGTGACACAGGGGGCTGGACTAGAAGACCTCCAAGATCCCTTCCAGTTCTATTCTATTTTATATTCTGATAGAGACTTTTAGAGACTATTAAAATCTTGCTTGGGAAGATTTTAGGAAGAAAGCTTAGTGTATTACAATGCCAAAGAATCAGGTCATCACATTCAGAGTGATATAACCCCCAAGTTCCATTCACAACTATTAAAGGAGGAGCTCAGTTGAAAACATTAAAGGAGAATATTTCTAAAACCTATAATATTATTGAGAAATAACTACCACAATGTTCATCTCTCAGCTTTATTCCAGGGGGAAAAAAAGCAGGGCTGCTTCATGTACAGGGAAAAACCAGTATAATCTAAAGAGATGCTGCCAATGCTTGATAAAATAATTAACACTTCCACTTGAAGTTGTTAAATTAATACAATTACAGAAAAAGGGGAAAATTGCAATAGGCAAGCAACATTGTCTTTTAATGGCTATTTTCCATAACTTGTTTTCATGGATTGCTGCAATCTGAGATAACTTCAAAATCTTAATTTACTTTGGAATTCTAGCCCCCTGTTTCCTCTGGTTTCAAATTTTCCAGGTTAAATTAGCTGCTCTACATAGTATATGTTAAGAGAGTGCAAGATTTGAAGACTTGGAAAGACCTGGCCCATAGAATCACCAAGAGTCAGACCCGACTGAAGGGATATCATCATCATCATCATGGTTCAGTTTTCTGCTTTTCCTATTCCTCTGTATGTGTCCCCAACCCATTCCCTTAGCAAGAATAATCGCACCATCCATGTCACCAGTTAATCATCTCAAACTATCAGTAGCGCAGAGAGATTGAGTCAACAATGAACTTCAACAATGCAAATAGCTCACATAATAACGACACAATAATTATGCTGGGGGACAGATGTCTCCTATGTACACGTTCAGGAAGAGTTCAGTCATTTTTTTTTAAAGCACGGCTTGTTCAAATATCCATCTCTGGGTAAGTCCAGCCTTGGCAATTAAAATTCAGAACCATCTTAATTCTCACGGGATTTAATTGTGAGTGAATTTATGAGGCAAATTTATCCAGATCTTGTTAAAAAGAGAAAAACACAAAGAGGGAACAATGTGGTTAATAGCCTAGAAGCATATCAGAAAAAAAAAATACACAGTAATGATATTTCCAATGGGAAAGCTATGGAGAACTGCTTACTTAAAACTGTTTTAATGCTAACCGTGGCATTATTAATCCCATGGACACCACGCAGTTCTCCATCAAATTTGTAAGCAATGAAATCAATTGGGCAATTTCTGTGAACTTCTCCATGGGAAGGAAAATTTCTCCAATGATTTTTCACAGACAGAATGTCTCCTTAGCCTCTCAACTGAAAAAGTCCTGTTGGGAGAAGTTGTTTCTTTCTGGAATTGAACACACGTAACCTAATTCTTGGGCGGAAGAAATCAAATACAGTATGTATCACAAAAAAAAAGGGGGGGAAGAATTCCAAACCCATCATTGACTGAACCAGAAGTAGATCCTTCCTAATTCAGAACTTAGCAATATTCAGTGCAGCTTTATATTGGTCTCATTCATTCATATCTTTTCACCTAATTTTGTATAATCCAGGAAAACCAGCATCTGCAGTTGCATTGAATCTACTCAACCCCTCAACTCCCCTCTCCAATCTGTTCTTTTAGACTTCCATTGAGGGTTACTAGCAGTGCTACTCTGGGAGAAAGAAAGATTGAGTCAGGGCAGCCTCTTTCTAGAAGACTAACAGCTGTTCCACCCACGGGGTGCTCTTGATATAAAATGCCAGCTGCCCCAGCTTCTTTTAAAGTAATTACACGCAGAAAGTATTTATTCCGTGGCTTGCATACTACATGACCTTTGTATCAACGGAGCTCAAGTTGTTAAAGAACATACAGTAAAATGCTCAGCTGAAGCTGAATCAAACATCTGGATGGCCTCCAGAAGTTATGGGTGTTCCACTGCTGGAGATTTATAAGAAGAGATTGTACAGCCATTTATCTAAAATGGAATCCTGCTTGAGCAGGGGGTTGGACTACAAGACTTCTAAGGCAGGGGTGAAATCTAAAAAATTTCGCTACCGGTTCTGTGGGCGTGGCTTAATTAGTGGGCATGGCTTGGGGGGTAAGGTGACTGGGTGGGCATGGCTTGTTGGTAAGGTGGGCGTGGTCAGGTCGATGTCACTTCTTTGCCCTTTTTTAACCTACAAAACACAACACAACACAACTGGCTCACCCACAATGTAAAAGCAGCTGTGCTAGACCCAAAATGGCCCCTGCAACAAGCAGGAACCTCACACAGCCACAAAAAGTCCAAAAACCCAACTTTCACACTTTACACACAACACAACACAACACAACTGGCTCACCCACAATGTAAAAGCAGCTGTGCTAGACCCAAAATGGCCCCTGCAACAAGCAGGAACCTCACACAGCCACAAAAAGTCCAAAGTCCAACTTTCACACTTTACACACACAAAATTCCACATATAGCTTTGTGAGATTTTGTATGTTTGTGTAGTTAGAGTGAAACCCTACAGAAACACACAAAATCTCAGAAAGCTGCACAAATATTATTTTATTTTATTTTATTTTTATATAAAAGCAGCTAAATTTAAAACTCCCTAAACTTTAAATGGCTAGGTCTAAAAAAAGAACAACTAAAAAAAAACCCCAATTAACTATTTTTTTTAAAGCTCCCAAAGGGGAAAAAAACTTACTGGGACAAGGCAGGCAGGCAGGCAGACAGACAGAGCTGCTCACCAATGAGCTTGATTGCAGGCAGGGAGATTAGACCAACTTCCTGTTTCCTACTGTGGCTAATGAGGGTGAGAGCTACTCCAGCTGTTGACAGAATTCTTGAATGGAAGACAAAGTACTATAGGTCTTGCATCTGAAATCTTGCTAGGAAATTTCTGAACTGCCCACCAAAGCAGATGACTCAGGGAACCAAACAGAAAGAATCTAAACTGGTCCCCTCTTAATAATAATAATAACTTTATTGTCATTGTACGTGTATACACAGTATACCCATACAACGAAATTCACTTAACACCCAAAGACCAGGTCCAACACACATAACAATCCCCAAACACACTCCCACCCACCACAATTTCCCACCCCTAACCACCCAAACATCTACACAACAGACCAAGTAATGCTGTCCAGCAGCTCACTGATGGTGGCCCTTTTAGTTCATTGTTGAGTGCAATTATAGCTGTGAGATAAAAATGATTCAGAAAACATGTGGTCTTAGTTTTAATTGTTCTGTATCTTCTGCCAGAAGGCAACAGTCCAAAAAGATGGTAAGCAGGCTGGGAAGAGTCTCTGAGAATGTTATGCAACTTCCTCAAACAGCGAGATTCGAAGATGTCATCCAGGGCTGATAGCTGGAGCCCGATGATATTCTGGGCAGTTTTAATGATTCTCTGTAGAGCTTTTTTGCCCGCTACAGAGCTGCTCCCATATCATGCAAGAATGCCGTATGTCATGACACTCTCAATGGTGCTGCGATAGTAGAACAGAAGTAGATGCTGAGATAGATTTATCTTCCTGAGCATTCTCAGGAAGTACAGCCTCTTTTATCTTAACATAGCCCAGGAAGTCAATGAAAGATCTAGAGTCAAAATTTTATGCCTCAGTTGGAGCAGTTGAAGGTGTTCTCTGGTAAAAGATGATCCAGTAACATCTGGAATGTAATATTGCACTGGGCCACCTGTCTCCCATATTGCCAGTACAGGTAGTTTTCAAGTTATGGCCATTCGTTTTACCAATCAACATATCTCTCAATTGTCAGAAAAGGGGATTTCCCTTTCTCTAATTACAAAGATGAAACATTTCTCAAGAGCAATTTGGCCCACATTTTTCAAAATAGTTAATTGTTCCATTCCTTCCAGATTGTTGACTCAGATTAAACTAAAACTGCTAAAGAGTACTACTGGCTACATAGCCACTTTAAGATAATCTGTGCCTCTGTTGGGAGGAAACATGTATTTTTTTTTTTATTTGCAACAGTCTGTTCTTGCACACTTAAGAGAAGGACAGTGAGGAAAAATGGGATACCTCCAGGTGATCTGTTAAAAAATTGCGGTTAAAATAATGGTTCAAAAATGGAAGTCAGAGAAATTTAGATATCTCTACAGTCATAATTATGTATAGGGTTAAGCAATAATAAAAATGTATGTCTTGGTTTGTAGTGATCTATACTAATACGATTGCTGTTGAATTTTCTGCAAGTTTCCTCCGGCCAAAAGTAGAATAAACCAAAATTATTCTGAATTCTCTCAGCCTCTGTAAGATTCAAGCAGCAGCACACTTGTAGCCTTGAAACATGTTTGTATTCAGAATGCTTGAATAATTTGCAAATATGAGGCAGAGAAAGTGGGTTATCTTTTAGATTTTGCCTTATTGAATTTTATGCTGCTGCTGACAGCCCCAAAAGGAAGAAAAAAGTGCATTAAAAATATGTATTTTAAATCACTTAGGAATAGACGCTCAAAGAAAAAATGCACTCAAAGATTAATTTCATGATGTTTTTAAATTGCAGGCTGAGATGGGAATTCCAGGAATCAGATTCCATATCAGTGGACACATAATCTCTGGTTATCTTTGATGTACCCACTTTTTTTTGCTGTAGCCCCGAATACCTCACGTATATCCTTTGATCCTGAGTGTTGAAAAAAGTGACCAGCCCTTGTCACTTTTTCACACTCACGATAATCTGAAAAAATCACAAATGAAGGGGTAAGGTTTATTGGCCCCCACATGCTGTTATGTAGAAGGGCCTTGAAAACCCAGCCTTTGGTGAAAGACACAGTGAAGATCTTTGCGTCATCCTTGTTCAGTTTTGTCATTCTCACAATCTTTACCTATTATTTTCCTTATCGTTATTTTGAATTGGGTTAGTATTGTTATCAGCGATCTTCAACTTGTGAATGAATTTTCATCGCTAAGCAGGAGGATGGGTTGAGTTACGTCCCATTTTGCAATCTTTTTTGCCACAGTTGCTAAAGTGAATCGTTGCAGTTGACTGGGAAGGTTACAAATGATAATCACGTGACTCGGGGGCACTGCAACTAGAATAGAATAGAATAGAATAGAATAGAATAGAATAGAATAGAATAGAATAGAATAGAATAGAATAGAATAGAATAACAGAGTTGGAAGGGACCTTGGAGGTCTTCTAGTCCAACCCCCTGCTTAGGTAGGAAACCCTACACCACTTCAGAGAAATGGTTATCCAACATCTTCTTAAAAACTTCCAGTGTTGGAGCATTTACAACCTCTGGAGGCATGTTGTTCCACTGGTTAATTGTTCAAACTGTCAGGAAATCTCTCCTTAGTTCTAAGTTGCTTCTCTCCTTGATTAGTTTCCACCCATTGCTTCTTGTCCTGTCCTCTGGTGCTTTGGAGAATAGCTTGACTCCCTCTTCTTTGTGGCAGCCCCTGAGATATTGGACCACTGCTATCATGTCTCCCCTAGTCCTTCTCTTCATTAAACTAGACATACCCAGTTCCTGCAACCGTTCTTCATACGTTTTAGCCTCCAGTCCCCTAATCAACTTTGTTTCAACTCTCATAAGTATATATTGGTTGCCAAGTGCCCAAATTTTGATTACATGACCATGGGAATGCTGTGATAGTAAATGTGCGGACCAATTGTAATTCGCTTTCCTCAGTATCATAACCTCTTAACAGTTGCTAAGTGAATTGTTGTAAGTCAAGGACTTCCTGTACTTTCCCTGTTTTAGTTGTGTGAGCTACCCCGAATGATTGGCAGTCAGGCAGCATACCAAGAGTGCAGAGAAGAGCAACCAAGATGATTGGAGGATAAAACATATGATGAACAGTTGCAGGAACTGGGCATGGCTAGTCTAGCAAAGAGAAGGATCAGGGGAGACAAGATAGCAGTGTTCCAGTATTTGAGGGGCTGCCACAGAGAGGAGGTGGTCAAGCTATTTTCCAAGGCACCTGAAGGCCAGACAAGGAACAATGGGTGGAAACTGAACAAGGAGAGATTCAACCTGGAAATAAGGAGGGATTTTTCTGACAGTGAGAGCCATCAACCCATGGAACAGAAGTTGTCTTCAGAAGTTGTGGGAGGTTCATCACTGGAAGCTTCCAAGAAGAGACTGGACATCTGCCAGAAATAGTGTAGGGTCTCCTGCTTGGGCAAGGGGTTGGACTAGATGACCTACAAGGTCCCTTCCAACTGTGTTAAATCTGTTAATCTGTTAAATATCTGGTAAACACACAAACAAATCATCCTGGAAAGATTCAACCCTCTAGTGAGCCTCAAGAATAACCAACCTGCATCGCTGAGCATAAACATGTTCCCTTCTCTCATTGTAAATATTGTTTAGATTAGAATCCATGGGTGGTGTAAAATGTCCTCCCTCTGCAAACACATTACCTCCAGAATCGGCCAAGTCCTTCTTTATGGACTGGACAGGGTGTGGCATCTTGTTTTTAACCACCCTAATTTTCTTGAGTTGGCCTTGCCAAGCTGCATTCTCAGAGGAAAAGCAATCTCTTAGCCTGATGTACAAGTTGTTAGTGAACACCAGCTGGGTTTTTAAGGATGACTGATGTCGTAATTAGATGGAAAAGCAATTCCTGGTGTAAGTTGTAGGCCAGGCTGGGAAGTTTATAAATATTCCACATTGCTTCCAAGGAAGCTGTATTATATAACTATATAACAACTGATCAGGAGCTGAGGTTAACTAGAAGATTTTATCTTTGTATTTTGTAACTTACTCAACATTTTGATCCTGAAGGTCTTCACATAAGGTAGTGTTAGGGCGGGTGTCAGCAACCTGGGACTCCGGAGCTGCATGCGGCTCTTTTGTCCCCCTGCTGTGGCTCCCTATGGACTGAATTCACTATTGGCTGGCCCCACCTCTCACCCTCCCCTTCCAGTCACTCCTCGCTTGGCCTGAGAGGGAAGAGGGGAGAGAGGAGAGAAAGAGAAAGAGAAAGAGAAAGAGAAAGAGAAAGAGAAAGAGAAAGAGAAAGAGAAAGAGAAAGAGACCTGTTTCCCACAGAAAATACTGGGAGCCACAAAACCTGGGTAGGCGTAGCTGCGGGGTGTCATGTGACTGGGTGGGAGTGAGTGATGTCGGGTTGGCTCCACCCACCCAGGTTTTGTAGCTCCCGATGTTTTCTTTTCTGTGGGAAATGGGTCCAAATGGCTCTTTGAGTGTTTAAGGTTGCAGACCCGTGTTAGGGTTTCCTGGAATGGAGGTAATTTCTAAAAGGAGTTACTTTGGACCTTCATTTTTTCCATACATCATCTCACTTAACTTAAATCTAAATCTAATAGGCACCATCCAATTTTTTATTTTTATTTTTTTGGGGGGGTAGAGCTAACCACATCTGGCTTGCAGAAAGTAGACGCGATTAGGGTGCCAGCAAAGAGTTCAAATGTTCTGCATTTTTTTGCTGTCATCTTGTGGCCGTTTCTATTTTTGCCAACCAGATTGTGCCCTTTAGTTAATCTAATCAACCCAGGCTGACTTGGATATTTTGAGCTGCAGGACACGAAGTTGAAAAAAACTTACGATAGAGCCATTACGTTGCCTGTTGGCCAAAAGAAGTAGACTCAATGCAATTGCTTTTTATTGGCTACGTTCCAGTTTTCTCTCCTTGGTATATATTTGAAAAATAGATCAATATTTTTGAGCTAAATTAAATCTATGATTGTTTCACTTACACTGGGTTGAGTATTTTTTTTAAAAAAACTTTTTAATTATCTCCTTCAATCTACTTATATATAAGGCAATCCAAAAACCTGAAGATGTAACTTAAAATTTATAGCATAATCATAAACTTACTTTATTTCAACTGAAAGCTATGCTTAATTTTTTTAAAAAAAAATCATTGCAGTTGTTAAATCAATAATGTGGTTGTTAAGTGAATCTCGCTTCCCCAGTGATTTTACTTGTCAGAAAGTCATAAAGGCGGATCACATGGCCCCAGGATACTGCAGCCGTCATAAAATGAGTCAGTTGCCAAGAATCCGAATTTTGATTGTGAGACCATAGGGATGCTGCCAAGGTCATAACTGTGAAAAGTGGTCATAAATCACTCTTTTCAGTGCCATTGTAACTTTGAACAGTTACTAAATAAACTGTTAACTAAAGAAATTGTTCTGTGGCTGAGATCCAGGATCTTTCTAAACATGGACCATGCATGGTAGGAGCAAATCCTAAAGATTGCTTTTAAAGGTTGCCATATAAATCATCCTATGGAAGAATGCAGAAGGCAGATGTGCCATAGGTCCAAAAGCAAAAGTGTGTTTTGGTTACCAGCCTTTGGGAAGGGAATTGGTTAATTAAAAGACGATCTTCATTACATCTTCCAAACGAGGACTTCCAGGAACTTTTCTGCCTGCAACAACCCTGCCAAAATCTAATTAGAGATTCATCGCCTCTTATAAATCAATGTTATTGTGTGTCAAGCAGATACAATGCATCAAGCCTAAGTGGGATTTTAACTGTCCAAATCCGTTTGTCTAAACATCATAAAAACTGAAACAAATCAAAGAGCAAGTTATGCTAATAAAAGAGACACGTCTTTATTATGAAATACAGTGCAGGGTGTTACAGGAACAGAGCCAGCTCTACAGAGCTGCCAATTCCACCTGCTGAGCAATTATAGTCCTTCCCCTCAATTAGCTTTTTTTTTTTTTTTTGTACATAACTAGTGGCTTCAGAAGACTATCGGAAAAGTTTAGCTCATTTAATGGTCCTAGGGGAATATTCCATACTCAGATCTCCTAAACTAGTATAGGACAATCACACAGATACTAACAACACAGAGACCTAAACTAGATGTGACGTTGATGTGAAAATTGAAGATAATTGGAATATTCACGGCTAATGCATTTTCCTGCCGCTTCCCAAAGTGGGAAGGAAGGAGTCGGCTCTTGGACTTATCTAACTTCACCAATTTGGCTGCATGGTGGAAAATTTTTCCAAAATATTCTTTGATCAATTATTTCCATAATGTTGTTGGGAAAAAAAATTATGAGCCCTTGAGGTTAGAGGGAAGGGGTGAAGAAGGTTTCTGGCATTGGATGTCTATCCTCAAGATCACACTTTTTTTCTTTTCCATCAGCAAGGAAAATTTGCTCAATTTAATGACCCCCAAAATACTTTTTATGGAGGAGGAGGAGGAGGAGGAGGAGGAGGAGGAGGAGGAGGAGGAGGAGGAGGAAGAAGAAGAAGAAGAAGAAGAAGAAGAAGAAGAAGAAGAAGAAGAAGAAGAAGAAGAAGAAGAAGAAGAAGAAGAAGAAGAAGAAGAAGAGGAGGAGGAGGAGGAGGAGGAGGAGGAGGAGGAGGAGGAGGAGGAGGAGGAGGAGGAGGAGGAGGAGGAGGAGGAGGAGGAGGAGGAGGAGGAGGAGGAGGAGGAGACAAAGAGAAGGGAGTTAAATTTTCTTCTCATCTTTATAGATGTTTATAGACTGTTGGTCCTAAGAGCCATATTATTTGTTATATCTGACTACTCCTCACAGCTTCACTATTTAAATTCTGCAAAGATCCCCACCTTCCATTGGCACCATTTGGGGAGGAACATCCATGGCAATATTCATCATACTCCCAACCACTATAAAAATGCCCATTTTCCCATACACGGATTCATGATTGCTATTTTACATTGAGAAACTCTTGGAAAACCTCTTAATCCTGGAGACCATCCAATTTCTTTGGCCAGAAATCGTGGAGAATTATAAACGGCCATTTGGTTTCCAGCTCGGCACAAATCAGGTCGTAAACCCTGAGGCTGACCTCAGGCCTGCACATGGTCCGTAACTGACATCTTCTCCTTGACATGTCAGTTTCCAGTATTTGGGGTTTTGCACGATGGAACATTTAGCCTTACAAGTCCCTACGAACAAAATGCACAATGAGGCCCCCGGCAGAATTATTTCTCCAAAAATTCACCTTGTTCATATCACAACAGCCCTATTAACTTTTAGCCATGGATTGAAACAGTTTGCAAAACTTCTGGCTTTTTGACTTATCTGTATTTACTGGTAACACTTAAAAAATAAAACTGAACGATATCATGTTTTGCATTTGTTGCCATAGTTTGCTTTCTCCCTTCTCTGTAATAACCAGTTATCAAAATGGAAAGCATAGAAAATGTTGCATAAGAAAGTTCATGGATGGGTCATCTGACAGCCTGTTTTCTTCCCGCATTTCAGTGAAACCATTAACTGATTTATTTCTGAGAGTTGTATTGCAATTTCTAAGAAAAGACTGTTTGTGGTATAACATGAATGTCAGAAAATCCAGAATATTTCCATGCATTTAAGAAGCCAAAATATTATATCAACATGATATTTATGGGATTGAATTTTGAATTCATAATGAGCGTATGGATGTAGCTTGTGACACAAAGATATAAACCTTTGACTTGGCTCCCACAATGCACTAAACCATGGTAGGTTTAGTTATAAAACACAATTGACTGGATTCAGAGATTCCACTTATGCTAGAATCCAGAGTCTGTAAATATGTACCTTAATTGTTTTTTTGACTCAGACATTGCATGCAAACTGTCTGCATCATTTCATCCTTGTTTATCAAATTAAAATTAACCATTTTATTGCTGAATTTTCCTGGCATCAACTTGAGGTACTAACAAATTACAAATAAATTATCAGAAGGCAATGAGTATCCCAGGGCTTCCCATCCCTATAGTAGTGCAAAACGTCTACCACTGGTATAAATCACAGTTCCTTCCTTGCAAAATTGTCAGATGTATTTATTTATTTATTTGACAAATTTAAAGACCATCCATCTCACTCACAGAGTGACTGTGAATTCATGTCTAGTACCCCTTTGCTCCCAAGAAAAGACAAAGAACGGATAAAGGCGAAAGAAAATAGGGGTGAGATTGTTTAAGGAGAAGGTCAAAAAAGGCAAAACTCATCCTCTTAGTAGTTACTATTGTATTTTTGAAGATAATTCTCCTGGATGGCTGTCCTTCCCGCATTGGGACATTAATATGACTTCCCTCTTCTTCTTCTTTTTTCTTAGAGAGAAAGAGATGCTCAACAATCCATAACTCATGACATGTGTTTACCGGCTTGGATTGTCAGTAGCCTGAGGGAAAATTCATGTTAGATTTACATGAAAACATGCAACTGAATTTGATGGGAGACCTGGTTGGACACGATTCATGGCCTTAATCTCATTTCTCTTCCTTTCTAAAGGACCATCTACACTTTTGCTTCCCTTGTCCCAACGGTCACAAAATGAGGAAAGATTCCTTTCTTTTAACCCACTGGGGGGAAAAAAAATTTAAAAAAAATTCAGGGACAGCAAAATGAGGACTTACTACAGCAGAAAGTTGCTCTGAAAGGAGCTCCTTCATTCTTATGCAATGCCAGGTCATCAATACTTCATGAATCTCTGAGCACACCTTGACAGAAACTACATCTGCTTCAGCTAGAGGGACAATGATACATATGTTCCTACAAACACATAATATGTTTTATTTAAAGTATGCCATAAATATTTTTTGCCCTCAAGCAGAGATTAGAATGAATTGGGTATTGTATAGTATCATGACAACAACACTCAGATAATAGAATGAGAAGGTATCAACCGCAAAATGTCTAACTTTATTTGTGAGAGGAAAAATAATACACCGATTCTCTTCACTGAGAAAATGGACTGTCTCTGGGAAAAATGACATTTTACCAGGCATGGGCTTCAAAAATTTTAGCAAGGGGTTCTCTGCCCGGTTGCTGGGTGGGCGTGGCCTAATCGGCCTCCTGCACCATGGTGGGAGGGGCATTTTTGCCCTTCCCTGGCTCCGGAGGCTTTCCTTGAGCCTCCGGGAGGGCAAAAACAGCCTCCGCAGGCTACAGAGACCCTCTAGAGGCCAGAAACGGGCCTGTTTCCAACCTTCCCGAATTTCTGGTAGGCCTGTTTTTCATCCTCCCCAAGCCTCCATGCGTGGCCTGCACTTACCTGCATCCAAAACGGGCTGCCTGGGGACTCCTGGGAGGGGTGGGGCGGGGTGGGCGGGGCGGGGCCAGCCAGGAGTGGGATTTGGGGGTTCTCCAAACTGCACAGAATCTTATCTACAGGTTCTCCCAAATTCCTGCGAACCCCCAGCAGCCCACCCCTGCATTTTACCCATTAGGAAGAATGATGGACAAGATTAAGGTGGGTCACAATAAATGCATCTGAAGACAATCATAACAGCAAACCAACATTAAAATAACAGATGCTGTTATAATTAAAACCTTCCTTTCAAAATGCCCTATGAAAGAGGGTTTACAAGTTTCCTACAAGACCCATGTTTGGAGACCAAACTGGCCTCAAAAGCAAACTTTTTCAGAGTCAAGAATGTGGCATCCTTTACATCTCAAGGCCATTGGTCTCTCACATGGTGGGGGCCCAGAGCAACATCTCCCTGATAAACCTTGTGGGATCAAAATGTATTTTACCCAGAGAAAATAGTCCTAAAAGTGTTTTCTGCACATAACTACTTGCAAGATTTGGATTAAAGTAAGATAGTCTACCCAACTCTGAAACAATCTACACGTCTTTGTATAACAGGCTGCAAAGGGTCTTGGACCACTCTTCAACTTAACATTCAGATAGTTTCTATTTTCTCTTCCAGAACCTTTTCTCTTTAAAATTTTTAGCCCAACAATTCAGTTACAGATTCATATCTGTTTTCTGGAACTTGGTGATAAGGTTCCCCCCTCCTCTCCCCCCCCCTCTCTCTCTCTCTCACTCACTCTCAGTCTCGCTCACACACACACAGGTTTGCTAATGTTGCTTTATTTTGGCCTAAAGCTTTTTAGGTGTGTGTGTCCTTTTGCTTAGAAGACCATGCTGGCATGGGCTAGTGATTTACAAGAAGTAGAATTCAAGAAAAGGAATGGCATTGATTTCTTTATAAGATATAATCAAATTACGCAGCTCACTAATGATGAATCAAGAAACATAAGACAGGTTTTCCTTTTGCATTAATTCTACTTGCACATATTTTTTTCTGCCAGAGACACTTGGATACGTACAAAGTTCTCTTTACTGTGCATAATTTTGTTTTATGTTTTAACAAACTTAAACCATTAAAATAGAGCTAGAATTACGACAGTAAGGAAGGGTTTGGACTAGGACTGAAGATAACTAAATATATATCTGTTCAGCCATGCAAGGTTTTTTTTTTTTACTTAATCTCTCTCAGAAAAACTATCTGGCGCAATTATTGAAGAATAAAATTAGATGCTGTATATGGCATCTTGAGCTTCTAGAGGAGAGGATAAAAAACCAACCAGCCAAATAAATGGTCCGTCCCATTCGCTCAAGGAGAAGGGCATGCTCTGGATCCTGTCCCCATCTATGCATTAGTTCCTTTATCAGTTTTAATATAAATTTTAATGTTTTAACTTTCATTGTTGTTGACAGGCAGATGGGGATTTATTGGTTATTGTACTGGGATTTTATCTTTGAAAGCTACCCTGGAGTCACCAGGAGTGAGTTAGGTAGCCAAATAAATATTATTAATAAAAATAAATAGGAATAGCACTTAGACTTATATACCTCTTCACAGTGTTTTACAGCCCTCTCTCTAAGCAATTTACAGAGTCAGCATCTTGCCCCCAACAATCTGGGTCCTCATTTTACCCTCCTCGGAAGGATGGAAGGCTGAGTCAACCTTGAGCCTGGTGGGATTCGAACTGCCAAATTGCAGGCAGCCATCAGTCAGCAGAAGTAGCCTGCAGTACTACACTCTAACCACTGCGCCACCACGACTCTTCATATAGAGCCCAATAAACAAATGTCTGATGTTTTAATCCTGTCATTCTTTTATTCTGTTATTTATAATATTGTAAGCTGCCCAGAGTAGAGACATAGGCATCATACAAATTTAATTAATTAAGATGTCCTGATTGGTTACGGTTAGATTCTCATCCATACATTTCCCCACTTTTTATTACCAGTTGCTCCTATTGTAAATCTGCATTATGATCCTTTTCATACAGTCTCTGGGGGTGTGGCCATGTACTCTCACCTGTAGGCAGAACCTGGGGGTGGAATTAAAAGAGGAATCAGCCTGGAATCCCTACATAGCCACAAGTGAACTAAATCCAACCTCCCTTGAATTCCTTTGAGCCTTATCTAAATCCAAGCAGGTGCTAACTGTTAGTTAAAAAGATTCCTGTTAAGATAACTGTTAGTTGAAAAGATTCCTATTGCATGAGTAGCAATAAATCAGTTTAATATCTGAACCTGGTCTTTCATGCCTAACATACAAAAGGAGTTCATCAAATCATATTCTCAAAAGGTCCGACACATATGCCCGATCCCATAAAGATCACTTTATTGGAGTATTGTATTAATGCCCGTAAGTGCCTCATGCATCAAATGATTCTTCGGACAGTCATAGCTTTTAACACACATATGTAGTATCTGCAAGTTGAGCATTGACACAGACTTAATCAATCCGCTGCTCATCTCACCAAACCCTTCTGAATTAGACATCTTCTCTCTTTTTCCTGGAACTTACTGTGTATTATCTGAGAATTGTGAGACTACTATTGACTTCGTCGTCTGGCAGCAATTTATTTCGGATTGCTGTTGTGGTTTACAGTTTTGTTTTGTTTTGTTTTTTTCTGTTGCTCAGTTATGACAGCCTGTCAATAAAATGAGCAATACCGAATATATTCAAAACCCGACGTTCATTGATGTTTTATGGAAGTCCCAGGGCGCCCCTAACATATGCTTCTGTCATCTTTCTCTGAAAAGCTCCATGTTCTGTTATTTAAAATACTGTTTGACTTATCCCGTGACTTCTACCTGGGTCCTGAGAGCTTTGTGGCCATTATCTTACTATGCTTCAAGAAGGAATAAAAGAAACACACACCTGCCAAGCAGCTGATTACTCTTTGCATCCGTATCAACAGCTAGAAAAACTACAGACTTTATTCAGACAACATATACAAGGGTATATTTTAAATCAGAAGAAAGGGACAAAGGCGGAGAGAAACCTTAACTTTAGCTAGATGGTGGCTTTATTCAAAGACAGAAGAGAAAATGACGGATACACATTTTAATACAGTTTTATACACTTTGCATCTCCCACAAAGAAAAAGTCACTGCTGGGCTAAAGTTCATTATTTTTCAGACTTTTGCTGCCAATTTCTCAGAAAACATGAAATGTTTTAGTTAAGGGGAGTCTAGTTACTGTTTTTAATAATTTAAAGTGTATAAAGGTAAAGGTAAAGGTTCCCCTCACACATTTGTGCTAGTCGTTCCCAACTCTAAGGTGTGGTCCTCATCTCCGTTTCAAAGCCGAAGAGCCAGAACTATCCGAAGACGTCTCCGTGGTCATGTGGCCAGCATGACTAAATGCCAAAGGCACACGGAACGCTGTTACCTTCCCACCAAAGGTGGTCCCTATTTTTCTACTTGCATTTTTTACATGCTTTTGAACTGCTAGGTTGGCAGAAGCTGGGACAAGTAACAGGAGCTCACCCCATTATGCGGCACTAGGGATTCGAACCGCTGAACTGCCGACCTTTCGATGGACAAGCTCAGCACCTTAGCCACTGAGCCACCACATCCCCTTTAAAGAGTATATAGGAGGGGAAATGTATAAATGTTTGGGAGCTTGTTTGAAGAAAGAGAAAGCAAGAGGCGTTTTGGAAATGATAGCTTTCCAGTTAAGTCATAGTCTATTTAAGATACACCTATTAATGTTATTGGAGGCATATCGGACTGCATATCAACAAACAGGTAGTGTGGCCATAACAGTCACTGCTGAAGAGTTGGAAATGTCAGAATACGAGTCAATCATAAGTCCAAAAACTTTCTGTCTACCTAAAATTAAATACACAATGGAGGAAAGGATCTGTTACATAGGGCTCTCAGGAAAAAAAATGTAGCACCACATATTAAAATGCTAATTTCATGCTTTGTTTTTTGGAAAATATAATTTAGCTTTTCTGAAGTAATAAAAAGATTCAATCTATTATTCAGGGAGTCAAAAACACTTTATATTATTATGTGCTGAAAAGCAAAAGGTATTCATTTTCTTGATAGCTAAACCTTCTCTTTTTCATAAATCTAAAATGATTCTTGGACTGTGAAAGTAAAAGAGGAAGGAAAAATCAATGAACAGATTAACATTCGAGCCAACGGTAGAAAATTAAGTCCTATGAAAATAAAAGGGGCTGAATTGTGAATATACATGCTTCTTTCCCAATCAAGAATCTTCTTTTGTCTTTCCCAAATAGTACCCGAACTGAATGAAATCCAAGCTGGGATTTTACCCACTACTGTATGTAAAAACAATTGCAGCCAAAACTGGAAGCTTTCGTGATGAGAAAAAAAAAATCAATAATTAGCCTTGGTAAATAGAGGTCACTCCAGAATACAGAAAAAAATTGTAGAGGAAATGATCCATCTTGCAATGTTGGTGCAGCTCTCCATATGGCTTACCAGTCAGTGCTATTCAGCAGGTTCTGACATGTTCTGAAGAACCAGTAGCGGAAATTGTGAGTAGTTCGGAGAACTGGCAAATACCACCTCTGGCTGGTCCCAGAGTGGGGTGGGAATGAGCATTTTGCAGTATCCTTTCCCTGGAGTGGGGTGGGAATGGAGATGTTGCAGTATCCTTCCCCTGTCACGCCCATCAAGTCACGCCCATCAAGCCACGCCCACAAATTCAAATTTTGAATTCCACCACTGTTACCAGTTCTGTCCTACCAGTTCCCGGAAGCGTGAGGTTGATATTCCTTCCTTTATCATTCAATTTTATTTCTTTAATGGGAACCTGGAGCTTTATTACTCAGCTGTCTGTAATCTGCCCTTTGCAAAAAGGTACGAACAATTTGCACCGATGGCTCAAATCTCATTAAAAGTTCTACCTCCGTTGCACGAAGAGGCATCCAAGCTGCACTGAAGTCAACCTATTGTCTTCTTCCAATTTTGGAGGATATAATGTCATCCGCTTAATTGGTCCATGATAGTTTCTATGGAGGGTATTAAAACCTAAATGCCATTCTGGGGTGAAGGTTAGACCCAGATAATTGTCTGTAAAGATGATATGTATTGCCTGCTTTAATTTTGTTGCACTTAAATTAATTACAGATTAAGGGAGAGAAAAGGAGTCTGAAGAAAAGAACACCTGAAGTGATAATTAAGGAATTTTAGTGCTAAATCAAAGACCACTCTTTTAAACCAATTATTTTTACTGCATTGTGGAGTTCTTAGGAACCAGCAATAATTCTTCTAATTTGCTTACTTTAGCATTGGAAATGTAAGTCAAAGATAGATCAGGATCCACACTCCAAAGCTTACTACAACCCATAGTTAGAAATTTATAATGCATTTAAAAAAAAAAAACACCAACCAAAGCCAAGTTTGTGGATGGGTCTTGTTCAGGGGTAGGCTTCAAAAATTTTAGAAGGGAATTTTAGAATTTTAGAATTCTCTGGTCCGATTGTTGGGTGGGCGTGGCCATGGTGGGTGTGGCCTACTCAGCCTCCTGCACCATGCCCTCCCCGGGCTCCAGAGGCTTTCCTCAAGCCTCCCAGAGTGTGAAAATGGCCTCCCCAGGCTCTAAAGACCCTCTGGTGGCCAAAAACGGGCCCGTTTCCAGCCTTCCCGAACTTCCAATAGGCCCATTTTTCACCCTCCCCAAGCCTCCCCTGCAATTACCTCACCCAAAACGGGCCATGTGGGGACTCCTGGGAGGGGCAGGGCGGGCAGGTCGAACCAGGAGTGGGATTTTGGGGTTCTCCAAACTATACAGAATCTTAGCTAGAGGTTCTCCCGAACCCCTGTGAACCCCCAACAGCCCACCTCTGATCTTGTTATAATATTTTTTCTATTCTCAGTTTCAGTATTACTCTCATGAAAATCATATCTATCTGTGGAAAGCCTTTGATTAGAATATTAACCTAGTATTTCTGATTTCCAGTTCTAAAGTTTAATATTACCATCTGTCAGGTGGAAATTTTGAGTAGTTCGGAAAACTGGTAGCGGAAATTTTGAGTACTTTGGAGAACCAGCAAATACCACCTCGGGCTGGCCCCAGAGTGGGGAGGGAATGGGGATTTTGCAGTATCCTTCCCGCAGGAGTGGGAAGGGAATGGGGATTTTGCAGTATCCTTCCCCCAGAAGTGGGAAGGGAATGGGGATTTTACAGTATGCTTCCCCTGGAGTGGGGTGGGAATGGAGATTTTGCAATATCCTTCCCCTGCCACGCCTACCAAGCCACACCCACCAAGCCACACCACGTCCACCAAGCCACGCCCACAGAACCGGTAGTAAAAAAAAAATGGATTTCACCATTATACTACTACGCATGCGCGAGATGGCGGTTCCCCGAAGTGCCGGCTGAGATCGGGATGAAAGAGTTGCGACAGGAAACCGGGGGAAGGCCGTTTTTCCACTCATCGGCCCCCTGCCCGATATGCTGAGCCTTTGACAGTTCAAATGAGCCGTCTCCGACAGAAGACGGCTCTCGGATGACCCAGGGACGGCGATGAGAGGATTGCATCAGCTGGGCGCCGCTGGGAGGGCGGTGTCGCCCCCTGCAATCGCGCTGAGGCCGTTGGAGTTTTACCGGCCGGATCGGCGCTATTAAACGCTGCAGACACTCGGCGATTTTACATCTAATCGGGGGAGGCTACAGGCGCTATGGTTGCTGTAAGATCGTTAGCCCCCCCCCCCGATGAATCTGCTGAGATTAAGGCAGCGGGTACTGTGGCAACCTTGTTGATGGCGGTGAATGTCACACTGGAGATGAGAGGCCGGGAAGATCTGGGCTGTAACTGCCCAGCGAGGACAGGCTATGACTGCGGGGCGGGTGGTCCTGAAGATGATTTGGGGGGCGGGGAGTTGGCCGGAAGGGAAGTGATAATTATCCATCCATCTTGCTCTTCCCTGGGGTCTCTCCCTCCCCCATTTTTTGTCCCCCCCCCCCGGACTGTTGCCTTCCTGGTTCGGCCTGTTTGTTTTACTCATCTTCAGTTGTCTGTTGGGACTTTTGTCATCTCCCCTATTTGAACTGCTATCTGACTCCTGGCTCCTCTCACACCGTAAAGTGCTACATCTTATCTTTTCACCCCTATTACTGCCTTATTGGTCTAGTTGTATTGGTCAGAGTTATGGAGTTACAGACTGATGAACTATGAATCCTGGTGGACTGCTGCTGCATCATGTTCCTAGGAACTGCTCTATGACTCCGCCGGTGGATGTTCCCCACCTAGTCACCGTGAGAGGGTGGCTGCGGCTGGTTCTGTGGGACTCATTCGTTGCAGCCTTGGATTCTCCACCGCTGTGAGAGAGCGGTGGTTATGCCGGCCTGGGTTGACTCCTATTTTACCATCATTATCCCTCTTGTTTCTCATCTTGGTTTCCTGTTGCTATTTTCCATCCACTTCTCATATTTATTATGGCTTACACTTCGGCGACCCTCCTTGCTCTGCGAGATGCCCCCCTCTCGCAGACATGGCCTTCGAATTTATCGAAGGCCTACCTCAAGGACGGGTTTTGGAACCCCGAGTGGTGGCATGCTTCTAAGCGTGGTTTGAGGGGTTTTTTAATTAATGTTTTTAATCAAATTTTAAGGGGCCCCGGGAGGCGGGTGGTAAGGGTTGAGCCGGGGGTGGCTCTTACGGTTCAGCAATTGGGCCCGTCGGATGGTTGTGGGGGGAGGGAGGGAGGAGGAGGGAACAAAGAGGCTCAGCGGAGAGAGGGTCTTCCAATCCTTGTGACAGTTGGGAGACGCAGAGGTCGGGAGAGGGGGGGGCTAGGAGGGCGCCGCCGCTTCGTTCAAGCGGTGGCGCCCTCCTGCCCCCTCAGCTCATCCTGCTCCCCCGACGGCGACAGAGTGCGGAGCCCTGGACTCCGACTGGTGTACTTAAATGCCAGGTCCGTGGTGAACAAGACACTCCTCGTCCGAGATCTTATAGACGAGGAGGACGCGGACCTGGCTTGTATCACTGAGACCTGGCTGGGGCCGGAGGGCGGTGTCCCTCTCGTGGATTTGTGTCCCCCAGGTTTCCGAATACTACACCAGCCACGACTCCAGGGGAGGGGCGGAGGAGTGGCGGTAGTTATTAAGGAAAGTCTTAGGCCTAGGGAGGTCACTGTTCCTCAGGTTGGCGGGTGTGAATTCCTCCTTTTGAAATGGGACCCTGGAGTTCAGTCTGGGCTGTTGATCACGTACCTCTCCCCCAGCTGCGTGGCCTCAGCCCTGCCCGCACTACTAGATGTCTTAGCCGAATTGACGGTGGAACTCCCCAACCTTTTGGTTGTGGGAGATTTCAATCTGCCATCGGCCGGTGAGTCATCTGAGTTGGTGCGGGAGTTCATGACCTCCATGACGGCCATGGACCTGACTCAGATTGTACAGGGCCCAACTCATATTGGAGGACACACACTCGACCTTATTTTTCTCTCTGGACAGTGGATAAATGATCGTGGGGAGGGGACTCTATCTATTGACCCTCTGTCATGGACCGATCATTCCCTCCTTAGACTCGACTTTTCCTCCGCCATCCCCCGTCGCAGGGGTGTGGAACCAGTAAGATGGTTCCGCCCCAGGCGCCTGATGGAACCCGAAAGTTTCCTGATGGAGCTTGGGTCATTTCCCGCCTCCTTAGCCCACGATTCATCTGAGACCCTTGTTGCGGCCTGGGAACAGGCTGCGGTGGGGGCCCTGGATCGAATCGCGCCTTTGCGGCCTCTGATCCGACGCAGATCCCGGGCGGCTCCTTGGTTTACCGCGGAGCTCAGGGAAATGAAGCGTCGGAAAAGACGCCTGGAGGGTGGTTGGAGATCCTCCCGATCCGAGTCCGACCGAACACAACTAAGAACCCATATTAGGTCTTATCTTGTGGCGATGGAAGTGGCGAAACGTAACTATTTCGCCACTCTCATTGCATCTGCAGAAAATCGCCCAGCAGCCCTGTTTAGAGTGACCCGCTCCCTCCTTAATCAGGGAGTGAGGGAGGACCCCTTACAGGGCCGTGCTGAGGACTTTGCACAGTTTCTGCAAGATAAAATCACTCAGATTCGGACCGGGTTGGACTCCGACTGGACAGAGTCCGTTGAGGTGACAGGGCCTAGTCTCGGTGGAGACATCTGGGTTGAGTTTGAGCCTGTTTCATTGGATGACGTGGACAGGATTATGGGTAGGCTGGGGTCTTCCACATGTTTACTGGACCCTTGTCCCTCCTGGCTTGTTTCGGCAGCCAGGGAGGTGACTGGAGACTGGATCCAGGCTATTGTCAACGCTTCACTAAAGGAAGGGGTCTTTCCCGCTGCGCTTAAAGAGGCGGTGGTTCGACCCCTCCTTAAGAAGCCTAACCTGGATCCAGACGTACTTAACAACTACCGTCCAGTCTCCAACCTTCGCTTTTTAGCGAAGGTTGTTGAGTCCGTGGTGGCACAGCAATTCCCTCAATTCCTGGAGGAAACTGACTACCTGGATCCTTACCAATCTGGTTTCAGGCGTGGCCACAGCACGGAAACGGCATTGGTCGCCCTAGTAAATGATCTCTGGCGGGCCAGGGATGGGGGTTGCTCCTCCATCCTGGTCCTTCTTGACCTCTCAGCGGCATTCGATACCATCGACCATGGTATCCTGCTGCAGCGGCTCAGGGGGATAGGGTTAGGAGGCACTGTTTTACAGTGGTTCTCCTCCTATCTCTCGGGCCGTCTGCAGTCTGTTTGGGCGGGGGGTCAGGGATCCTCCCAGAGGCCTCTCACTTGTGGGGTGCCTCAGGGCTCGGTTCTCTCTCCTCTGCTCTTTAATATCTATATGAAACCGCTGGGTGAGATCATCCGTGGTTTTGGGGTGAGGTATCATCAATATGCTGATGATACCCAGCTTTACATCTCCACCCCTGACCACCCTAGGGATGCCCTTTCCGTGATGTCCCACTGCCTGGAAGCGGTGCGGGTTTGGATGGGGAGGAACAGGCTCAGACTCAACCCTTCCAAGACTGAGTGGCTGTGGATGCCGGCATCCCGGGATCTGGAGGTTCCATCCTTAATGATCGGAGGTGAAACCCTTGCTCCCTCCGACAGGGTCCGCAACTTGGGTGTCCTCCTGGATTCTCGGCTGTCTTTAGATGATCATCTGACGGCCGTAACCAGGGGGGCCTTCGCACAGGTCCGTCTTGTGCGCCAGTTGCGCCCGTTCCTAGACCGGGATGCCCTCGCCACGGTCACTCACGCCCTTGTTACCTCTAGGTTGGACTACTGTAACACCCTCTACATGGGGCTGCCCTTGGGATGTGTCCGGAGGCTTCAGTTAGTCCAAAATGCAGCCGCGCGGGTAGTTACGGGGGCGTCTAGATACTCCCGTGTAACACCTCTCCTGCGTGAGCTGCACTGGCTACCGGTGGCACTCCGGATACATTTCAAGGTGCTGGTGCTCACCTATAAAGCCCTTCATGGCTTAGGCCCGGGGTACTTGCAGGACCATCTCCAGCCGTTCTCCCATCGTCCTGTGCGCTCTCACAGAGTCGGCCTCCTCAGGGTGCCGTCGGCCAAACAATGTCGGCTGACGACCCCCAGGGGGAGGGCGTTCTCTGTGGGAGCCCCGACCCTCTGGAATGGATTGCCCACTGAGCTCAGGACAGCCCCCGACCTTCTTTCCTTCCGTCGCGAGCTGAAGACGTGGCTCTTCCGCCAATTAAACTGATCCGTTTGGGGATACACTGATATAATTTTAAATTGTTTTAATTGGGTTACTGATTTTAATTTGGTATTGTATTGTGATTTGTATTGAAGTTGTCTTTTTGTAAGCCGCCTTGAGTCCCTAGGGAGAAAGGCGGCATATAAATCACAATAAATAAATAAATAAATAAATAATAAATTGGGGATATGACTTCCAAGGGAAATTTTTCGACCTTACTTGCTAAAGAAAAACTACCTAGATAATTGTTTAGCACTGTCTAGATATCACCTCAATCTTTATTCCTGAAGAATGAAATGTTGTTTGTAAATAAAAGGACTGAGAAAAAAGGACTGAGAAAGATATGATAATTTTCCAAAACCTTTGAGCATGGGACAAGGAAGAATGTTTCACATGACAAACGCATAGAAATATTTGAGCGGGAGTGCCTAAGGGACTCATTTCAGATTTTCATGCAGCTTGATCTCCAAGTTAAGCAGTCTGGAAAGGTATCATTTCCTTGGCATCATCTCAAAGTTTGAACCAGTACAAGTTCAACTTTTCCAGCCAGGCATTTGCGATAGCAATTAGGAAGCCTCCTTTCATATTCATTGCTTGGTTTTATCCAGCAATAAAGCTATTTCTCTGGTTTCCATTGAAGAGAACACATCCTTCTCGTGTTGGCTTTTACATATTGCATTTTGAGGTCGCCATTAAGTATCTCAGTAGCATTCATCACTTCACCATCACTGCGCATCCAGCATTAGCTTTCTGATTAGGGTGGACAGTTGAAAATGGACAAAAATGTGTGTCTCATACATAATTGAACAGGCTTCATAGAGCAAGTCAAAAGCTGTTATTATAACGTTTTTAAAAAGTAAATGCTACACTAGTATTTTCCACTAATATTCTTGCTGGAAAATATTTAAAATCACTAGGGGTAAGCAACTTTTTTCTTCTTCTCAGAATTACACTTTATTGAATGTAATCTCCTTGGGGCCTCGTAGTGATGGATGGTGCCACACATTCCCCACTTTTTCCTCTCCCTGTCTCCGATATCTACTTTTCTCTTTCTTTTCCTTTTCTTACACAGCAGCTTGGCAAGGAAGGGAGAGGCTCCTTTTGCTGCAACAACAACAACAACAACAACAAAACCAACCCAAAAAAACAAACGCCCGGAACATTTGCAGAAATATCTCTGAATCAAACAAACATGGCATGAAATGAAGGTAATGGCCACGTGTATCCCTCAGATGTCCATTCCTACTATAAACATTGTTTTGATAAAATTTTGGAAGGGAGGGAAGGAAGGGAGGACAAGAGGGAGGGAGGGAGGGAGGGAGGGAGGAAGGAAGGAAGGAAGGGACAATAGGGAGGGTGGGAGAGAGGGGAAAGAAGGGAGGGAGGAAGAAAGAAAGAAAGGACAATAGAGAAGGTGGAAGAGACGGGGAAGGAAGGAAGGAAGGAAGGACAATAAGGGAGGGTGGGAGAGAGGGGAAAGAAGGGAGGGAGGAAGAAAGAAAGAAAGGACAATAGAGAAGGTAGAAGAGATGGGAAAGGAAGGAAGGAAGGCAGGACAAGAGGGAGGGAGGGAGGGAGGGAGGGAGGGAGGAAGGAAGGAAGGAAGGAAGGAAGGAAGGAAGGAAGGAAGGAAGGACAATAGGGAGGGTGGGAGAGAGGGGAAAGAAGGGAGGGAGGGAGGGAGGAAGAAAGAAAGGACAATAGAGAAGGTGGGAGAGATGAGGAAGGAAGGAAGGAAGGGCAAGAGGGAGGGAGGAAGGGACAATAGGGTGGGTGGAAGAGAGGAGAAAGAAGGGAGGGAGGGAGGAAGAAAGGAAGGACAATACAGAGGGGGGAGGGGGGAGGGAAGGAAGGAAGTCATAAGACATGGACCTGAGTACTGAGCCCATGTTTGTATGTTTGTAAATGGCAGTAGCACTTAGATTTATATACCACTTCCTAGTGCTTTACAGCCCTCTCTAAGCAGTTTACAGAGTCAGTATATTTCCCCCAAACAATCTGCGTCCTCATTTTACCTCAGAAAGATGGAAGGCTGAGTCAACGTTGAGCCAGTCAGAATCGAACTCCTGGCAGTTAGCAGAGTTAGCCTGCAATACTGCATCCTAACCACTACGCCACCAGGGCAGGAATCAACCAATCCTATGCATTCATCCCAAGAGAGAATGCTTAAAATCACCACACCACACCACGGTGGAATGCCAACAATATGGAAGACGTTGTCTTTTGAGGTTTCTTTGGCCTCTAACTTACTTGTTTTTATTCACGGAAGTTAAAACTATCTTGCTCCAATAGATAAATGGACTCTTAAGAGTTTGGGCTACCTTTTAGTTTGTTCTGGTGTTTTTTAGTTGGTTAGATGTTGAAGATAATCAGGGGGTATTGATTGTTGAATGACACAGTAAACATTTGAGTTTATGTTACGCAAACTGCCTGAAATCTTTTTGTTTAGACATTGTACCAGTGGTGGGTTACCCCCAGTTCAGTCCGGTTCCTGCGAACCGGTAGTAAAACTGGCAGGAGGCTCCGCCCACCCACTTTGATGTCATCATAGACAATCTGCGCATGCACAGAAGCTTCTGCGCATGCACGCGCGGGCGATCCCGTTGCAAACTGGTAGTAAAGGTAAGTAGAACCCACCCCTGCATTGTCCCAAGATGTGTAATACATAAAGTCACAAAGAAATGTTTCAGAAATGTTCCTAGTGCAAACTGAACATGCTGTTTAGATGTGAACAGCCACATCTAAACCCAGAACCTGGATATTGACAGCAAGATCTATTTGTCTACCCCCATAGCTCCATGTATTTAATCCTGAATGTTTGCTGATGAATTTGATGGAACTTTCACTGCATTGAACCAACAGGCTACATATGGAAGGAAGTATCCTATAAAAAACATGGAGGCTATATAGACCATTCTCTGCAGGGTGGGGGGGGACCCCAAGAGCTTCAGTATAACTTTCTCCTATTTCCAAACATGCAAAGGAAAGAATCATACAGATTCGACCTGGGCAGATACGACCTTGTATATGACCCTCATTCTGTCAAGGACCTTGGAGTACTCATCTCAAACGATCTAAGTGCCAGAGCTCACTGTAACAGCATTGCCAAAAAGGCATTAAAAGTTGTTAACCTAATCTTGCAAAGGTTCTTCTCCGGTAATATTGAATTGCAAACTAGGGCATACAAAACCTTTGCTAGACCAATTCTCAAATACAGCTCATCTTTCTGGAACCCGCACTGCATATCGGACATTAATACAATAGAGGGAGTCCAGAGATATTTCACAAGAAGAGTCCTCCACTTCTCTGCTCGCAACAGAATACCTTATGCCACCAGGCTTGAAATTTTGGGCTTAGACAATTTAGAATTGTGCCGCCTTCAGTCTGACCTAAGCGTAGTACATAAAATTATCTGCTACAATGTCCTACTGTCAATGACTACTTCATCTTCAACCGCAACAATACATGAGCACACAATAGATACAAACTTAAGGTAAATCACTCCAAACTCGATTGCAAAAAATACGACTTCAGCAACAGAGTGGTCGATGCCTGGAATGCACTACCTGACTCTGTGGTTACTTCCCCAAATCCCCAAAGCTTTAACCTTAGACTGTCTACTGTTGACCTCACCCCATTCCTAAAAGGTCTGTAAGGGGCATGCATATATGCACCAACCTGCCTACTGTCCCTGTCCTAATGTCCCCATTTATTTGTATTCATATCCTGTATTCATAATCACTTTTATACTTATTTGTTCTCTTATACATATTTAACAAATAAATAAATAAAATAAAATAATAAATAAAATAAATAAATCTACCTTACACCCTCAGATTGGTCCATATCAACATGATTTACCACATTTTGGTTCTCTATCTGTAGGCCCTGCTTTCCTCTGTATTGCAAACTTCGTGTTATTAGAAAGAGATGATGATATTGTGACTTTTTAATAAAATGGATGTGCCTATTAAACAACAAAAAGGACTTATCTCGTTCCTTCCTCTCCTTTCACTGCCGTATAGCTATCAGAGGGTGGAATGCTTTCAGATTACAATGCATACTTTCTGGCTTCAGACAAACAACTTAGACTACTGTGACTGAACGAAGAAGGTGGGGAGAGAAAATAGCCTTCATAGTACCGAGAAATAATGTTATCAGTTAAATGTGAATACGACATTGTTAGAAGACGGAATAAGGAATGGAAGCCAGGGCAGAAATGTGATATATGTGGTTTACAAAACGCAATGTTATTGCAACTTTTGTGGCATGAGACAAACAAAGCCAAATATCCTGTTTAATTTTGCATAAAGATAAGGCATTAAAAACTAGGAAAAAAACAAACCTTTCTGGGAGATTCATTGTAGAAACAAACAAGGACTCATCGAGGGCAATCTGATTAGTTTGTTTAATGGTCCCCAATCCATTCATGGAATGCAAACCTAGAGAAATGAAATTTTCTTTGCTTTCTAAGTCACAGCACTCAAATCGCCTGCAGTAGAAGAGATCCATTTGGAGACCAGAAGGCAAGATCATTGTTTATGCAGTTTTTCCTTACATTCGGTTTTCTACCTGCCAGGTTCATTTGTGTAAACCAACCCCAGATTAAATAAGAAAATAAATGGGTAAGTGCATCTAATATGCTTTACCATGATGTCAGTTAAAGAATGGGTTAGTCACAACCAGGTATATCCATTGTTGTATTTACCACAATATTAACTGGTTTTTCCAGTTGCAATGTGCAGATCACCCAGGATGACATCGTGCCAGATGGGCGGAGCCTCCCGCCGGTTTTTCTATAGAACCGGACCGAACTGGGAGCAACCCACTACTGGCTGTGAAAGTTGGGCCATAAGAAAGGCTGAGAGCCAAAGAATTGAGGCCTTTGAACTCTGGTGCTGGAGAAGACTCCTGTGAGTCCCTTGGACTGCAAAGCGATCAAACTGGTCAGTCCTAGAGGAGATCAACCCTGGCTGCTCTTTAGAAGGCCAGATCCTGAAGATGAAACTCAAATACTTTGGCCACCTAATGAGAAAGAAGGACTCCCTGGAGAAGAGCCTAATGCTGGGAATGATTGAGGGCAAAAGAAGAAGGGGACGGCAGAGAATGAGGTGGCTGGATGGAGTCACTGAAGCAGTTGGCATGAGCTTAAGTGGACTCATGAGGATGGTAGAGGACAGGAAGGCCTGGAGGAACGTTGTCCATGGAGTCGTGATGGGTCGGACATGACTTTGCAACTAACAACAATAACGGTATTATAAAATGAAGCAACCCAGGAAAATCCAGGGGGTTGGGTTTTGTCTGCAATGAAGAGCAAGTATGATATAGCAGTCACAATCCCAATTAAGAACTGACAAAGCAAGTTATTACTGAAATAAGTCTAACTAAGCCCTTAGACTGGGCATTCAATCAGAGAGAGAGCATCACAAGCAATGATGCAAACAAGCAGAAGCAAAAAACCATCACAAAATTTCAGACTCCCGCAACGTTTTGTTCTAATTTATGTTCCAGTCTGTTCTCTCCCATATACCTCAATTTAAGAGGTGGAGAGCAGACAGAGAGAAATAGTTATCTGCTATGACACACCTAGTATTTTTTCAGATATCTGACTGTTCATTTTGACTTGGAAAGGCTTCAGCAGCTTTCAAAAGTTTTCACCCTCTGTTTCTGAGGAACTTTATCCTTTTGGCATGCGTGTCATTTCTCACAGTGCTCAAACCAGCTTCTACAATTTTCACAGAATGGCAGTTGTTGACAGGTTGTTAGGGCTGACAGTGAATATGTTTGAAAAACTGTCAAGCAGGTGGAAAAAATATTCTTTCTTTTTAAAAAAAAGGAGTGGGAGAAGGAGCTTCCTCTTACATTTGTAACAGCATGTTAAGTCTGTAAGCATAGACCGGGAACACACCGACTTACAATCTGATTATGCACCTTGCAACGACAGTTGGTGTGAATATACGATCCTTCAAAATTAGTGTCAGATTGACACCGGAGGAAAGGTCAAAATTGCAAGATTCCTGCAAAATCTCATCTACCTCGATAAGAATGATAGAGGCCATTTAATGATCCTTTGGAGTAAGTAAGTAAGTAAGCTTGAAAATGAGAGTCGGTGGAAATCAATTGGGTTTTTTTTAATTAGCCTAATGGACCTCTTGTCTGAAAATGTGCCTTGGTTGGTCAGGAAGGAACTAGGAATTATTCTAAAGGTTTCTAGTAAAAGTCAAAGGCAGCCAAAGGAAGTGCAACTATGGCTAGGAACTCTAGGGCTCAGACACCCCCCCCCCATAGAGATGCAGTAGATGAATCTCCTCCTTGCTTTCTCCTAATTATTTTCAATTACCACCACTTGGGTGAGATTGATGCGTGAGCCTTTTCACCATCAACTTGAAGGTCCACTTCAAAGGTTTGTTTCAGGGTTCTGTGAGCTGAAGTCCACTCAGTGGTGAAATTCAAAAATTTTCCCTACCAGTTCTGTGGGCGTGGCTTGGAGGGCATGGCTTGGTGGGGGGGGAGGTCTTGTGACTGGGTGGGCGTGGCCAACTTTTTTTTTACTTTTTTAGCATTTTTTAACTCAAAAAAGTAAAAAAAAAAAGTTCTGACAATCAGCTGTGACAATCAGCTGTGCCCACGATCATTGGAACTTTTTTAAAAAACTTTTTTAAAGCATTTTTTTACTACCGGTTTGGGTGAATAAGTAGTAAAAAAATGCTTGAAAAAAGTTTTTAAAAAAGGTTCCGATGATCGTGGGCTGATTGTCACAGCTGATTGTCACAGCTGATCATTGGAACTTTTTTTTTACTTTTTAAAGCAGTTTTAATATCTATTTGCCAAATAGGTAGTACAAAATGCTTTTAAAAAGTTTTTTAAAAGGTTCCAACAATCAGCTGTGACAATCAGCTGTGCCGTACATTCGTTGGAACTTTTTTTTTTACTTTTTTCAAGCATTTTTTACTACCAGTTCAGGTGAACCAGTAGCATTTTTTACCACTGGTTCGGGAGAACCGTCCAGAACTGGTAGCATTTCACCCCTGGACCTGCTGAAACAGATGCAGTAGGGAAGGAAGGAAGAAAGAAGAAAGAATAAGTGACTTTCCTCCTCTCTTTTTTCTGCCTATCTTCAATTGGGTGAGCTTGGTACCTGAGCTTTTTCACCATTGGGTAAAAAGTAAGGTAAAGATTTATCCTGCCTACTCCTGTCCAACTCTAGAGAGTGATGTTCATCTCCATTTCCTGAGAAGCCAGCATTATCTGAAGATGCTTCCATGGTCATGTGGCCAGCATGACTAGACGCCAAGGTGCACAAAATGCTGTTACCTTCCCACCTAAAGAGGTACCTATTTATCTACTTGCATTTGCTTGTTTTTGAACTGCCAGGTTGGCAGGAGCTGGAGCAAGAATGGGAGCTCACCCGGTCATGTGGTGCTTGGGCCTCAAACTACCAGCCTTTCTGTTGGCAAACTCAGCATCTTAACCACTAGACCCGTGATGGCGAACCTATGGCACGTGTGCCACAAGTGACACATGTAGCCATATCAGTGGGCACGTGAGCTCAGCTCCGGCGCGCGTGCGTGTGCCGGCCAGCTCATTTTCGGGCCTTCTGGGCCCACCAGAAGTAGGGAAGTAGAGGTTGTTTCCTGTCTCCAGAGAGCCTCAGGGGGTGGTGGGGAAGGCCTGTTTTTCTCTCTCACCTGGCTCCAGAGCCTTTCTAGGAGTCTGGGGAGGGCAAAAACGGCCTTCCCCACCCTTGCAGAAGCCCTCCAGAGGCCAGAAACAGCCCATTTGCCAACTACTGGTGGGACCGGAAGGCCCGTTTTTTGCTGTCCCCAGCCTCCAGAGCCTCTCTAAGAGTCTGGGGAGGGCGAAAACAGCCTTCCCCACATCCCCCCAGAGGTCCTCCGGAGGCTGAAAACGGCCCATTTGCCAACTTCTGGTCCCACTGGAAGTTGGCAAATGGGCCGTTTCTGGCCTCTGGAGGGCCTACGGGGGGTGGGGAAGGCTGTTTTCACCCTCCCCAGACTCCTAGAAAGGCTCTGGAGCCAGGTGAGAGAGAAAAACCGGCCTACTGGGCCATCGCGTGCCAGGAGCGGGGAGAGCAGGGGGGGGTTGTGCATGCATGCGCAGGGGTGGGGTGCATAGAATTATGGGTGTGGGCACACATGTGTGCAAACCCCCACCCCACCGTTCTGGCACATGATGGCAAAAAGGTTAGCCATTGCTGCTCTAGAACACGCCCCCATTTTCACCATAGGGAGGTCCCACTTAAAAAGTTTCTCTCAGGGCCCATAGAGCTGAACATATATTACTGGGTTATGGTCTGTTAGATGCTGTTTAGGCTTCATCAATACTGATTCAAAGGACATCAGGGATAAAGAAACATACAATGATTGATACCTACTCATACATATTTTCAAAAATCTAAATGCTTGCAGATCATATAAGGTTATTTTACGCTAAAGGTATATATGCATGTTCAATATCTGAAAACAGTAGAGATTGTGTTAACATTGGCAATTGTTGATTGACCTTAAGATTCTAGCATCTCCGATTGAAATGTCAGAAAATGTTGGCATTTACCATCTTTCCATTACCACTAGAAATGGAAAAATCCAGACAATCACTAAAGAAATTAAGCAAACTCTAATTTGCTGCTACCACAAGTAGCCATTCTGAAAATTTCAGCTGGAAACTGATAACCCGATTAACTAGTAAAAGTAGCATTTTTGTACCTACTCTTCAGTGAAGCTGAAGCTCTTCAGTGCAGATTCCAATGCTTACTACACTGACATGTCAATGACTATAGAAAAATATTGACATCCAAATGAGAGGGAGGGAGGGAGGGAGGGAGGGAGGGAGGGAAGGAAGGAAGGAAGGAAGGAAGGAAGGAAGGAAGGAAGGAACAGAAAGACAGGATAGAGCAAAGAAACAGGATGAATAAAGGAAAGAGATAATAAAAGAAAGAAAGAAAGAAAGAAAGAAAGAAAGAAAGAAAGAAAGAAAGAAAGAAAGAAAGAAAGAAAGAAAGAGAAAGAGGAAGGGAGGGAGGGAGGGAGGGAGGGAGGAAGGAAGGAAGGAAGGAAGGAAGGAAGGAAGGAAGGAAGGAAGGAGCAGAAAGACAGGAGGCAGACAGATATAAGAGACAGTTAGAACAAAGAAACAGAAAGAAAGAAAGAAAGAAAGAAAGAAAGAAAGAAAGAAAGAAAGAAAGAAAGAAAGAAAGAAAGAAAGAAAGAAAGAAAGAGGGAGGGAGGGAAGGAAGGAGGAAGGAAGGAAGGAAGGAAGGAAGGAAGGAAGGAAGGAAGGAAGGAAGGAAGGAAGGAAGGAAGGAAGGAAGGAAGGAGCAGAAAGACAGGAGGCAGACAGATATAAGAGACAGTTAGAACAAAGAAACAGAAAGAAAGAAAGAAAGAAAGAAAGAAAGAAAGAAAGAAAGAAAGAAAGAAAGAAAGAGGGAGGGAGGGAAGGAAGGAGGAAGGAAGGAAGGAAGGAAGGAAGGAAGGAAGGAAGGAAGGAAGGAAGGAAGGAAGGAAGGAAGGAAGGAAATCTGAAAGAGACTTGGAAAGCAAAAAAGTCAATTCTGCGAACATCTCTCCAATTTCACTAAATAATTACACATATAATTTTCAGGGAGGGGAGAGAGATAAAGTGTCTTCTTAGCTTTTTCTATGTATTATAGCAACTCCAAGCAGATATTCCTGCATGATTTGCCACCAGTTCAACTTAGAAACAACATCAGCATACCATGTTAATAAAACCCTGGATATTTCCTGTGAGATAGGCTGGCTCCTAAATGAATTCATTGATCTCTTTTTCCTTCCATCTCTCCCCCATCTCCATCCCCCACCAGTGTGGCTATTTTTCATTTATTTTTTGTAACCGCAGTGGTGATAGTCTCAACATCTTGATCCCATGGGAGGGCTCTTAACTCCAGAGAATAGGCTAGAGAAATTCAAGATGATGATATAAATCGGATTCTTTAAAAGCCATGGAATAGATAATCTGCCAAGTTGTTCTCCTTACTCTCTGATGATTAAAATAACATTTTGCCAAATAAAGAATATTATCCATTAAGTGACTCCCAGGCAGTTTTTCCCCAAAGTTGATGTTGGGGGAAAAATGCTTCAAATTATTAAAACCCTCAAAACCTAATGACATAGAATGAGAGAGAAATCAAATTCTTCCATCCAAAATTATAACTTGGTTTTGGGGTTCTTTTGAGAGGGTGGGTTACATTTTGAATCTAATTTTTAAAAACTACAGGCATTTTTTTTTCTCTTAAAAGACTATCTGTCTGCCAGTCTATCTCCAAAATGATGGCATCTACATCTTCCCCAGAGGGTTAATCTTAAGTGACCATCTAGCTTTCTCCAAGACTGCAATTTAATTAATATGAACACATTGCTTTTAGTTAGCTCACATCCTGATAAATCATCTGCCTTTTAAATGATTTAGATATAAATTTAATTGCATTTGAGCAGTTAGAACCTTCAGGAGAAAGAAATAACTGGAAGGCCCCAAAATTGTCACCATCAAAATCCAATATTCACTATTTGAATATTTTCTCACTCTATAATGAACACATTCCAGGAACATCAGGCAATTGGGCTCTTAAAATATCAATCTAAAGGTTGGTAGTTATCCTAATTCTGTTACTGTTGATGTCAATGTAATAATTGTCCTAACAAATATAGATCCGGCTTCTTCAAATTGTTAATATATATACATACATACATACATACATACATACATACATACATACATACATACATAAACATGTCTTTGTGTGTGTGTAAAGAAGCAGTGGGAAAGCTTTGCTGATATATACAGGTGAGGTGCCTCGATAGAAAAACACTTAATCTTTCCCCTGGCTCAAGCTGATGACAGGAAGAGAACTTGTGGCTCAGGGGTTAATATAACTGCTTAACATGCAGGCAGCCCAAGTTCGAATCCAAGTAAGGGTATAGCTAGCTGATGAGAGCTAAATAGCTTGAAATAGATCTATGCTAGTCTCCCTTTATTTCTTTATCAGCAAAATATACATTTGCTATAAAATGGTTTGTTGTGAATGTGACTGCTTGAAGGCTCCTGGATTGGAGCTAAAAAGCGAAAGGGATGCAGTATGCTCCCTCCCACATTCTGGGGTAGACCAGGTGCCTCGATAGAAAAACATATACTCTCTCTCTATATATATATGTTTTTATATTAATTATATATATTTATTATATAATTATATATATATTATATATATATAATATATATATATATATATATATATATAAAATATTGACAAAGAAATAAAGGGAGACTAGTATAGATCTATTTCAAGCTATTTAGCTCTCATCAGCTAGCCATACCCTTCTGGGATTCGAACCTGGGCCTGAAAGGCGAAAGGAAGCAGTATGCTCCTTCCCATATTTGGGTAGACCAGGTTGCTTCAATAGAAGACCCATACACACACACACACACACACACACGCATGCATGCACGCACATACATACATACATACATATATTTGCAAAGAAGCAATGAGAAAGCTAGAACGGTGGGCTAAAAGAGTCACTCGTATTCCCCTGACAACATTTACTCTTCATTAAGGATGACTGAACATTTTGTTAGGTTTGAATTTTTATGTAAACTGATCTAATTTGCACTTCCCAGAAAAAAGCAGTTATTTGAACAGTGCTCATTTTTCCTCCCCCCCCTTTTTTTTAAAAAAAATAGTAAATTAAAGAAATTGCTGTTCTTTCCTCCAAAGCCGCATCTGAAAATGAGCGTAGAGGGAAAAGTAACACACACCAGAATTCATATATTTTCAGGAAAGTAGCGTGCCAAAAGACAGAGAAAGATTTCTTGCTTGTTTTACGTTGTATAATGATGGAAATAATTGGATGAGCAATACTGACGACTGATCACATCTGGAACTGTAATAGATTACATGCAGATAGATTTGTACATTCCTTTGGGTGGATCTCTGTGTGTGTGTGTGTGTGTGTGTGTGTGTGTGTGTGTGTGTGTGTGCCTTTGGGTTGGTATGGACTCTTGGCCACTGACTGGACAAGTCCCTACAGTTTTCTTGGCAAGGAGTGGTTTTCCATTGCCTCCTTCATAGGACTGAGTGTGAGTGACTGGCCCAAGGTCACCCAGTTGGATTTGTGCCTATGGTGGAACTAGAACTCACAGTCTCCCAGTTTCTAGCTGATGTCTTAACTACTATACCAAACTGGCTGTCTCCATAATTCCTACTCTTCCCTGAGTTCACCCTAAACCCTAACCCAGCCTTGCATATAAGCTCATTTATTTGCACAACAAGGGATGTGCAAAGAAATCATGACATGATGATTTCTCACTGTAGGCTCACCCAATGTTTGGTTTCTCCCAACATGATGAATTGCAAATTCTCCAAACTCATTTTAACCAGCAGGTAGCCAGAACCTGACTACCAAATGCATCTCATTGTATCTGAGCAAATAAGACATCCCAATCTCCTGCAGACTTCCCAATTATTTTGAAGTGGTTTTGACCAGAAAGTACATGAACTTAATAAAAAAAAAATTGCAAACAAATCTAGGCATGTTGTTCAATTGTGAAGTTAGCAACTAACCACAATGCCCACTGCCACGACCCAATCATTCCTAAAAGCTTTTTTAAGAATTCTTCTTATCAGCCGAAGTCATTTTGTTGCCATTAACAAGTAACTGGTGATCTAATAAACGTCACAATGAGTTTCATTTAATTAAAATCATAAATATTATTCAGTAATGCAGATTGACGTTTACGCCTTCATTTACGTGACATGGGATTTACGGCTACAGCTTTATTTGATGGAGGCCACAAATAATGGCTATTAAACTGCCATGGGATGGACACAGGATCACATTAATGAAATTAGGAAAGGCATGCATTGATCTATGCAGTTCTCTTGCTCTATAAAAAAAAAGGCAAATCTTTTTGAAAACCAGATGTTTTAGTTGGCTGCTGGTAGAATTTGCAGCATTTTTCTTTTCCTATGCATTTTACCTTTCTCTATTCTAAGGTATAACCGAACACAGAACAAGGAGCAATGCTTTTCCAGATATATCCAAAGTTCATTTACCTTTGCTTATCTCAAAAGCATGCTTATAAATCTATTCTATAAACTCAAACAATATGTCTGCAATAGTGAGTGGAATATATATAGATATATGCACTAAACCTATGGGGTTTTGCAGAGGAGTTGGGTTTTAAAAATTGCAAAGGTTGAAAATAGATCTGGGTTTTCTTATCTCAACATTTTTTTTAAAAGCCTCTAGAAACAAAATGAACAGCAGTTCATGAAAACCATGAACCAAGTCTTGAAACCAAGTCAATGAAAACCAACCAATGAAAACCAACCAACCAAGTCTTAATTTTCATAGGAAACAAAGATTATCTGAAACCAAGCCCAAAGTCCAGAGGCAAAAGTTGCTTCTTGGGGGTGGGGGGATTGTTGTCTTACCTCTCTCTTTCTCTCCCTCCTGTTATTTGATTTTGCAGTTTGCATTTTCAGTCTTATGTTGCCCAATGTCCTTAGAATAGCAGTTCCAATCTCTTTGGCACTATTGCAAAGAATAAGCTATGTGTGTAGGAAGACAGGTGAGCAATGAAGTCAAACGTGCCTCGTGGGCACATTATCTAACTGGATGGCACGGTGAAGTCGAGACAAACACACTGAAAAATGATTAAGCTACAACAGCCATTCTGTTTTTTCTTACTCTGAGTGCCTGGGCCCTTCTGGAAACTGGCCATGCCTTATTTAGGGGTTCAGTTAAAGAGACATGAAGCATTTGCTGTCGAATGCAAACCTGCAGAAGCCTTTGAGACTTGGGGTTCCTGTTTCGTTCCAGCACATTTTGTTCTGTAAACAAACGATTATTTTGCTGGAATCTAGAAAAGTGTCTGGCTGTTGGTGGAAGGTGGTAAACAGGCAGATTGCAAGAGGCTGAAAATATGTAGAAAGCATGAGTTTGGGATTGCTGGGAGGAAACATAAATCGGCAGAGATATTTGGGGCACTGTTGTGCTGTCATGGTTAAAAGCATTTCAAATCATTTTTTTAAATTAATATGCTGCTTTCAACTTTTCAAAGAGCTTCAGAAGGAAAGTTGGAGGGATAAATCTGCCCCATTCAGTTGTTCTGTGTTTCTTATTTTAATTGTCTAGAATTCACTGTGCCCGATCTCCATGTCAATGTATGACTTCATATAAAACTTGTATGGACATTTGATTCCATCCACAGTATTAGCACGGAAAGAGGAGATGGACATTGATCATTTGTTAGGGAAAATTGAGGTGCCCTAGGCATTCCTAAGAAGATCTAACTTTTCCTCCACATTCAAGGATCCTTGAGCTAGACAGAGAGCTAAAGCACGAATAGGCAACTTATGCTATTCTGCACATGTTGCTGAAAATTAGTTTTTTTCTAGGAAGTACAGTTGCCTGTGAGAAAGAGGCAGAGTAGTAAGTAGAATGCATAATGAAATGTTCTGTACCAATGACACCACTTCTTGTTGCTTACTGTGGGGGAATCACTTAAACACCATCGGCGTTGACAAAATCTCCTTTGGTCAATTGCAGAAGGCAGCTTTTCTCGGAACATCCTGAGACAATACCTTCAACACCATCAAACTTCCACATCTGCCTATCCCACTTCCCACTTGGGAAAGATACAATAGAAGGATAAAAATACCAATCCAGGCTGAACATCTGGCTGACTGTGCAACAAATAATAATAATAAAAATAACAACAACAATAACATTTGTGATACATTTTTAAATGTACAGTTGACTGAGTTTCATGTTTAATGAATAAAAGAGATAACAACAACAACAACCACCACCACCACCCAAGGGGGAAAAAGTATTTGATCAAACTATATACATGCTAAGACTGAATGAGCTCCAGGAGCTGGCAATGGTTCAGTTTTCCTCTTTTTGAAGAAACCTGATCTTTAAAGGACCCAGAGTGTCCAACCAGAGGGACCTTTTCTTCCATCCTCTGCTTTTGCCTCACAAATCTGCTAGAATTGCCTTGCCCCACAACTGCATGGCCTTACACCAATTTAAATTAGCCACCGTGTTCCCCATTCCCCCCCTCCCCATGCAAGGCCTATCACAGGGCAGCTGTGGAAGGAGCTGTCACCTTCTTGTCAGGGGAAGTTTTCTGTCCAAAGAGCTTTCGTCGTACTCGTTCTTCAAGGCTCCAAGTGTCAGCTGAAGAGACAGCTGCAGTCACTTGCAATGAATGGCCTCCAATCAGAGCGGGCTGCCCTTGTCACAGAAAGTCTCACCCTGCAGCTAAAACTGTCACTGATCATGTTTAGATATGTATACTGAGGTATCAGATTAGAAGCGAGTATTCACGAGATGAGAGTTTAAAAGAGGCCAAGTTACAAGATGGAGAGTGGAAGGCAGGGAGATAGACTTAATGGAATAGAACTGAGAGCTAGTTAAGGTTAAGGGGGCCCCTTTCTTTTCCCGAATAGATAGATAGATAGATAGATAGATAGATAGATAGATAGATAGATAGATAGATAGATAGATAGACAGACAGACAGACAGACAGACAGACAGACAGACAGACAGACAGACAGAAAGATGATAGAGAGAAAGATGATAGATAGATGATAGATGATGATAGATAGATAGATAGATAGACAGACAGACAGACAGATAGAAAGATGATAGAGAGAGAGATGATAGATAGATAGATGATAGATAGATAGATAGATAGATAGATAGATAGATAGATAGATAGATAGATAGATAGATAGATAGATAGGAGAGAGAATGATAGATAGGAGAGAGAGAGAGCAATGATAGATAGATAGATAGATAGATAGATAGATAGATAGATAGATAGATAGATAGATAGATAGATAGATAGATAGATAGAGAGGGGGGGAGGGAGGGAGGGAGGGAGGGAGAGAGAGAGAGAGAGAGAGATGATATATAGATGAGAGAGAAGAGAGAGAGAAAGAGAGAGATGGAGGCAGGTAGACAGACAGACAGTCAGACAGACTCAAATACCATAGATAGCCTTCAAGTTTTAAATTAAAAGCATTATCTCTGCAGTGCCGTTTCAGAAGTTTGGTAACAGCCATACGGTAAGAATATTAAGATGGAGTACTCTGAAAATGTTACTTCATTAAAATTGAGAGGAATAAAAAAAAATTGCAAATCCAGATGCTGAAGGTAGCTAATGAACCTTAAAATATTAGTACTCAAAATGTCAAGTAAATGTTTGCTGTCTCTCTTTGAGAAGAATGGAGGAGGAAGAGTAGAGAGATATAAAATATTTCAACATTGCTCTTTTTCCTTACAGTGAGGGAATATGATAAAATTAGCAAAGATGTTTTGAATCTTCTCTTCCCCTTAAATACTAATATAGAGCAAAATTCAAGTCAAATATTCCTTGCTGAGAGCAATTTTTGAATTCACAGAAGATTCATGCACAAACCAGACCGAAATGTATAGAGATTCTGCTGGCCAATTTTCAGAGTTTGAAAAGTAAGATTAAGGAAGAAAAGATGTATTCCGTTGTGCAATCTGGAAGGTGTTTTTTTTATTATTATTCTCTAAAACAACCAGTAAGTGATACAGACAGATACATTTTATTGTTTTTATTGTAAGCCGCCTAGAGTTGTTTAGATGAGATGGCTGATATAGAAATGTGGTGAATAAATAAATCTCAAGATAATGTTAGACAACATTACACAATAAGCTTGCAGAAGCAACTCTCTTTAGACAGCAATGTGTATGTTTTCAAAGTGTGGTTAGCCACTCCTATTCTGCTTTCAGATCTTCCTGATCAGTAGATATATTAGGTATTTAACAATAGACCATTGTGCAAGAGTTACCCAGAAATTTTAAATCAAACTCCAAACTTATATTAAGGTAAAAGGTAAAGGTTCCCCTCGCACATATGTGCTAGTTGTTCCCAACTCTAGGGGGCGGTGCTCATCTCCGTTTCAAAGCCAAAGAACCAGCACTGTCCGAAGAAGTCTCCATGGTCATGTGACCGGCATGACTCAATGCCAAAGGCACACAGAACGCTGTTACCTTCCCACCAAAGGTGGTTCCCTATTTTTCTACTTGCATTTTTTACGTGCTTTCGAACAGCTAGGTTGGCAGAAGCTGGGACAAGTAACGGGAGCTCGCCCCGTTACATGGCACTAGGGATTTGAACTGCCAACATTCAATCGACAAGCTCAGCATCTTAGCCACTGAACCACCACATTCCTTCCAAACAATCTGATTCCAATATACAGTACAGAGATACCTAATACATCAGTCACGTTTAGGAACTCTCTTTACTAGTTAACAATAGACAGTATTCCTTATTTCTCATTTCTAGATTTTCTTGCTGAAAAGTATGGATTTCCTTGACAGTTGTGTTTCTAGATGGAAAAGGATGTTTAGCTGGTCCAAGAGGAGACACATACAGAGCCATGAGTTCAGGAGGCAAAAATGGGCTTTGCATATATGAGACCAAGACACAATTTTATTATGTTAATGGGAAAATACAATCAAATCATAAGAATCCTAATCAACTTTACCAGTTGCCAAGAATCAATCATGTCCACGTAAAGTTCATAAAAGGGAAGTCAAAACACTGGCACCTCTGGTTCTGAATAACTGGTATACAAATGATGCTATAAGAGAAAACCATCACGATAGTAGCACTGATAACTATTCTTGATTCTATTTTCCTTTAAAAGCCATTTCAATAGGGAGCCATCCGGGCTGTGCAGCTCTTCCAGTTCAGATGCTTAGCGGCCTAAGAGAGCAGGAATAGAGCCTCTGTCTGAAACTATTAAAAGCAGCTATGTCATATCCCTGGCTGTTCAATTCTAAGAAAAAAGAAAGGCAGCTTTAAACAGTTACAGACAGAGGCTACATTCATACTTTTGGGTGATCAAAATACCTTTGTTTATTTATTAATCAAATGTGTATGATCACCCATCTCACAAAACTCAATTCTGGGCAGGTACCAGTTGTTGGAACTGAATCTGAACCACTGCGCATCTCTTTTACCCATCAGCAAAATCCAAGACATGGAATAAATCAGAGGGTTTTGAAATGTGAGATTAGAAATAACCGGCATATTTTGAACTGTCTCAGATATAGGTAGGTAGGTAGGTAGGTAGGTAGGTAGGTAGGTAGAGATAGATAGATAGATAGATAGATAGATAGATAGATAGATAGATAGATAGATAGATAGATAGATAGATAGATAGATAATGTTGATAGATAGAGAGAGAGAGAGAGAGAGAGAGAGAGAGAGAGATAATGATGATAGATGATAGATGATAGAGATAGAGATAGATAGATAGATAATGATGATAGACAGAGATAGATAGATTGTTAATGATAGGTAGATGATAGATAGATAGATAGATAGATAGATAGATAGATAGATAGATAGATAGATAGATAGATAGATAGATAATGATGATTAGATAGATAGATAGATAGATAGATGATAGATAGATAGATAGATAGATAGATAGATAGATAGATAGATAATGATGATAGATGTTAGAGATAGAGATAGAGATAGATAGATAATGATGATAGACAGAGATATATAGATTGTAAATGATAGGTAAATGATAGATAGATAGATAATGATGATTAGATAGATAGATAGATAGATAGATAGATAGATAGATAGATAGATAGATGATTGAGAGATAGGTGATTGAGAGATAGGTGATGAGAGAGAGAGAGAGAGAGAGAGAGAGAGAGAGAGAGAGAGAGAGAGAGAGAGAGAGAGAAACACACACACACACATATCTTCTCTCAATTTCTGAAGCAAAACAGTAAACTGTCATCGCAGAAGAAGGATTCCACTTCTCAGAAGAAATATTTTACTGTCTTAGAAGAATAATTCCACCATTTTGATGATAGCCATTTTTGCTACGTTACCTTTGGGGAGGAGGAGCAGGAGAGAACAGGAGGTTTTAGAACACAGAATCATAGGGCTGGAAGGGGCCTCAGAGATCTTCTAGTTCATCCCCTTGCTCAAGGAAGAAGACCTTGTAATATCCTGGTCAAATAGTTATCCAGTCTATTTTTGAAAACCTCCAGTGATGGAGCACCCACAACTCCAGGAAGCAAGTTATTCCACTGATTATTTGTTCTCACTGTCAAAAAGTTTCTCTGTAGTTCCAGATTTAGCAAGCTTCTTGTTTTTCCTTCGGGTGCTTTGGAGAATAGGCCAATCCCCTAGTCTCTGTGACTGCCCTTCAAGAACCGGAAGACAGTTATCATGTCACCTCTAATCTTTTTCTTCAATAGCCTAGATATACTTCGCTCCCTCAACCTTTCATCATACAGTTTAGCCTCCAGACCGCTTATCATCTTTGTTGCTCTTCTCTGCAACCTTTCTAGATTCTCTCTCTCTCTCTCTCTCTCTCTCTCTTTTTTTTTGGATTGTATTGTATTGTATCATATTGTTTGTTTGCTTGCTTATTCGTGTTTACCAAGATTAATTCTTTGTAAAGCAACTTAGATTAATTATGGCTTCCTTCAACATTTTTTTAATTGATTCTCCCTGCTTGCAGATTGATCAAAACATTTTCGCCTTTCTTCCAATTCAAATATTCCTATGATTCTATCCAGCAAAACGCAAATATCCACTTCCGTTGCCTCTAGCAAATATCCATTGCCTCCCCCAAAAGCATTATTGAAAAAAAATCTAATTGCTGAGTTCTGAGCGGAAACATAAACCTCCATTTATTGAAGGCTCCCGAGCTCATTTCCATTTTGTGGCAAGCCAACGTATCCTTCTCCATCTTCTGCCATGAACTGTTTCAATATCACATCTGCCAGTGACACCCAAACAACAGAGCTGACAAGCCGAGCAAGTGTGATAGGACAGAACAATTCCAACAACGTCACAATGATCATAGCCAGGAGACGACATCGCATCAATATTTCACTGCTATATAGACTCAGATATTTCTTTCTTTGAAAACAGTAGCAAACTCGGAAAGAAGGCATGGAGTGAAAGGAGGGGAAAGATATTTTGCTCACACTCTAAAATACTCATACAGATCCACACATCCAGACGTGCAACAAAATGTTGTGCCGTAACTGCAACTACGGGTACAAAATCAATGTCCACCCAGGAATTCAAAACAGAATGAACATTAACTATTAACAGTTAACATTAATCAGTGGAACGACTTTGCCTCTAGAGGTTGTGGGTGCTCCATTAATGGAGGTTTTCAAGAAGAGGTTGGACAGCCATTTGTCCAGGATGATATAAGGGATCCTGCTTAGACAGGGGATTGAACTCGATGTTCTGACCTAGGCTTCCCCAGCAACACAAAGCCGAGTCCTCATTTTGATAAACCTCTTTTATTTAATTTACAGTGAATTCCTCTCTGGCAAAGTCTTTCCTCTCCCATAGTCATTCAAGATAGTTCACAATTACCGACCTTTATCAGGCTTGGAGAGTGGCCAGGCCGATATCTTTCAGACGCCGCAATACTTGGCAAGAATGCAGGAATGAACTAATTGTCTCCTGCAAACTCCACTCCCCTTTCGCTCCTCTTTTATTCCCTCTGGGAGGGGCCCTTCATTGTCCAACTGTGGCCTTACTCGACCCTTGTTCTTTAGCTGGTCCCTTCTTCTGGCAACTCTGCACATGCGCACACTGGGAACAGGCTCCAGCTGTTCATCTGCCTCACTGATGTCTGACTCCAAAGGCAGCTGATAACTGGCATACGGCCCTGGCCCTCTCTCTGCCTCTGACGCAGAGCCCTCCTCAGAGCCTTCCCCAAACTCCAGGACTGGCCCAGTTTCCCCAACCTCCTCACTGTCTGGATCCGCTGGCCGCTGGCAGGCCACAACACTAGACCTCCAAGATCCCTTCCAACTCTGTTATTCTGTATTTTGTTGCTGTATGTTAAATTCTTGTAGAGGCATATTTGGAATGCTTCTCATATATTTATTTGGTTATTTAATTTTGATTTCCCTTTTTCTGCACCGGTGAGTGTTCCCTGTTTTAATTTCCTGCAAATTTTCTCTCACGCTCCACTGTACGTATCCCTGGGTGTAGGTATACATCAGTGGTGGGTTGCCCCCGATTCGCACCGGTTCTATAGAATCGGTAGTAAAACCAGCAGGAGGCTCTGCCCACCAACCCCGACATCATCAAAACGCCTCTGCACATGTGCAGAAGCTTCTGCACTTGCGCGCAGCCCCACTGCCAACCAGTAGTAAGGTAAGTAGAACCCACCCCTGGTATACATTCAATGTATGCTCATTTCGGTTCTCTTCATTTCCTCCCAAATATGTAGGAGCTCTTGTCTTGTTTTCAGACAGCCAAAATATGAAGGAAAGAAGTGAAATATTTGAATGCTTCTTCATATCAACAAATCTCTTTCCCACCACATATCACAAATGATTGTGTCCGGTGGGAAGTATTAAAAAAATACTTTTATTTCATCATAGCTTTTCAATCCCCAAAGCAAATTACCATCCTTGTTTTAGGAAAATTTGTTTGTTATATATGATTGTAATGTTGACGTTTTATTACTGCATGCCCCTCTATTCAAATGTGTCCTGTAGCTTGCCAAGGGATGTATTGCATGGCAAGCGGCTGCATGCACGTTATAAAGAAAAGAATGAAATGACTTTTCACTCCTAGTAGCTGCGAAACTTGAGCAAACGTTTTAAAAATCCTAACCCTTAACGAGATTGTTTTCTTTAAAAAAAAAAAAATCTTAAGTAAACAGAACTTCCTGCGCTGGATCTAAATGTTTGATTATTCAGACATTTTGAATGCCAGCTCACATTGCAAGGTTTTTCTCACATACAAATTATCCTGCTTTTGAATTCTCAGAAAATTTGATGTCAAGTCTAATTTGAACAATTATGAAGCCGAGTTCTTTCACCGTAATGACTTTAACCTGTCAAATCGCTTTTTTCTGCCCTTGGCAGGAATAAAAGCCCAGCCTGTCTGAGGCATGTTTACAACTAGAAAATGGAAAAACGTCACACCCTTTGTGACAATATGACATTCCTTGACAGTAAAGCATCTTTCTTTTTTTTTTCCTGAACAGAACTATATATTGCGCTCAAATAACTGTCTGACTCTGAAAATTTTGCATCCTGTGGACAGATTGAAGAAGGCAACCAGTTCACTTCCTTTCCCTCTTTGCTTACTTATCAATTATAAATGAAATCTTAGGGGGTGGGGGAAAGGGACCAAAGGGAAGGAACTGTGCGCAAAGCAAAACAATCAGGCACAAAATCCACTGCATCATTGCAACAAATCAGAGTTGGACCCAGAAGGATTGCCTGTTAAAATCCCCAACCGAATCCACTTTTAAACATTTTTCTCTTTCCCCCCCCCACCCAAAAAAACCCTCCAGATCAGGCTGTGAGACTTACTTACTTAGTATTTATTCATTATAGTTTTTTTCCTGCTAATTTCCAGTTAAGCCAGCCTGCAATGGTTAAGGAAAGCCAAACACCAATGAAATCTCACTGATCAAAAAGCACACACGCCATAGCATAGAGTGGAAAGAGAGGAAAGAGAAATTCATAACTGCAAGCATAAAAAGATACAACAGCAGTCTTAATTATACATATCCTTAAATGAACAAGGCTTGTATAAGAGAGGGAAAGGGAGAAGGGGAGGGAAGGGGAGAGGGAGGGGGAGACACAGAGGGAGAGGGAAGGGGAGAGGGAGAAGGAAAGGGAGAGGGAGGAGGAGAGGGAGGGAGGGAGGGAGGGAGGGAGGGAGGGAAGGAAGGAAGGAAGGAAGGAAGGAAGGAAGGAAGGAAGGAAGGAAGGAAGGAAGGAAGGAAGGAAGGAAGGAAGGAAGGAATTAGAGATCCCAATCACATGCACATTTAAGCAATTAAAATAGAATCGTAATATAACTAAATACAATAAACAACCTGGAATGACTATACATTTAATTTCACTCTAGCTGGGACTCCGATGAATCTTGGAAAAAGAAATAAAAATCTTTCCCAAAATGCACACTTAGATTTATTTTTTTTTAATGGTCTATTTATATTCCTGCTTATATTGGAATGAGTAACAATACGGTATGCGTGCAACTGAAAAACAGCACAGCCATCCAGAGATTCACACAAACAGAAGGAAAAGAGAGATCGCAGCAGACAACTCTGCACGCACAACTTACACTCGGTGATAGTTCTATGCAGCCGTCGCTTGACGTGAAATGAAGCTTGCCCACATTGCTGTGATTTTCGGCACAAGCATGATTGGATAGCCCTTTTGATGATGCTCCAAATTATTTACATGAAAATAACCAGATTCTCACAATCTTGGTAAATATTGTAAGAAAAATCCAGGAACGATTAAGCACCTAATTTAGGACTTATAAAATACCAAAGTTTGGTTGGAAAAACACAAAAGGATCCTAGGAGGCAGGAAACAAATGGATTACACTACAAGGGAGCATAAACAGCAACCATTATTCATACGATTGTGCTATTGGCAGAAGCGAGGGAACTCCAATTTTGGACAATTAATAGAAGAAAAGTAACTGGTACACGGAGAACTGAGTTGGGTAAAAGAGGGAAAAAGACATTGGAGGGAAAACGTGAAAAACTGGGTGCAGAGATTTACAGAATTACAGAATAACAGAAATGGAAGGGACCGTGGAGGTCTTCTAATCCAAACCCTTGCTCCAGAAGGAGACCCTATCATGGTTAGGAAGAATGATCTCTTCTTAAAAACCTCCAGTAACAGAGCACCCACAGGTTCTGGAGTCAATTGTTTAATTAAAACATAGTCTAGCCATTGTAATCAGTCTCTTTGGGACTCATCAGATAATTAACAACCCTGCCAGGGAGGTCCAGTTCTAAGTAATACTCGCAATGTTGTCTTCCTGCAATTGTGACATCACAAGCCGGCATCCCTATGGAGCTGGCTTTGTTGTCACCCAACATAGTTCTATCAGGGGCATCGGGGGGGGGGGGGCGGTATCCAGTTTGCAAAAGAGCTGCGATTTGCAAGGTGAACCCTTTGGCAATCAGAAAGGGGAAGCCAAGAGATATAGCATTCTCATTTATGACAGTTTAATGAGGTTGGGAGGAATAGCGCGCTGCAGTTTTCCAACTGTGCTCGTAGGAGGCTCTGATTCTTAAAAACTCTGAATTCCTTTAATTTAATCATCTTTAAAAAGCCTGCATCTGTTTTGCTCAGCACAGCAATCTGAAAGTTCACATGTCTGATTTTATAATTGAACATGTAGAGGGAACTTCATTTCAACACCTGTCGAGGAAACTGCCTTTTATAAAGACACGTCTATGGAGATACGCTTGGAATTTTAAATTCTCAAAGCTTTTCGGCGCTCCCTCCTGCCACGTTTCCCTTTAATCTTTTATTAATGGCTTGTGTTCCCATTACACCAATTGAGTACCACATTACGGGCAAAAGAAGCAACACGCACAGAGCACAATTGCTGGAACTTATTTGAAAATAAAGGGCTCGGGTTGATTAAAACTGGCACATTGGCCCCGAGGCCACTGATGGACATTTTATTATGGGAAAGCGGTGGTGTCGTTTTTGACAGCTACAGGATGGGTGGCAAACAAGAAGCTACAAGCAAAAAACAAAAAACAAAAAAAACCCACCCTTTGCTTCAGTTCTGGAACATCAATCACCGGCTTATTTTTAAGCCAAAACAAAGTGCCATCTTGTTCTTTGTGCTGCCAATGAGGCGTCACTGTTGATATTCAGTGGTCAAAAAAGAGAGGAGGAGAAGAAGAAGAGAGCTGTCAGGCTAGGTCTCTTCTGGCCATTGTGTGAATGACCTTGGTGGGAGACAATGGTCAGGGAAGAGGCAGCTGAGCTCACCGAATCAACAGGTGCATGGCAAGGGGTCTCCCCTTCTAAGTGTCAGGTGCAAATATCCAGGAGCATTCATTGAGTTTGAATCATAGAAGAGTTAATTATTGCTCCCTGTACACAGGAATCTAGTCAACTAAATTTGTGCTAGAATAAGGGTCAATGGAATACAAGGGAGGCTGGACTTGTGGCATTGTAATGACTACTGATGACACATTTAACCTCGCCTTCTAGCTTAGCCTGCTCTTCTTCTTCTACATTGAGCTTCTTAGATTGTAAAAGTGAAGGGGGAGAGATGTTCTTTCAGACTTGGGGTGTGCTTTTGTTGTGGACTACTCCCGCAAAGCTGACTGCTCCAAACTTCCTGCAAAACCAGAAGAACTTCGGAGAGGCAACTGGTAACTAAGCAACAGGAGACTTACTGTATTTTTCGGAGTACAAGATGCTCCAGACTATAAGACGCACCTACCTTTTTGGGGGAGGAAAAAAAGAAAAAAAATCTGCCTCTTTCTCCGAGCATCCATCTGGTATTTATCTGGTCTGTTCACCAAGGTCCATTCACCGCTGCGGCCCATTTGCCACCACCCATTTGCTGTGGCCCATTCACCACCGCCCATTCACGGCCATGGCCCATTCACCACAGCCTGTTCGCTGGTGCAGTCCGTTCGGTGCGGCCTGTTTGCCAGGGCCTGTTTGGCGCCGGTGCGGCCCGTTCGGCACAGCTTGTTCACCGCTGCCATGGCCCGTTCACCACCACCAGTTTGCCGCCGCCCTTTTGCTGCTGCTGCCATGGCCCATTCTAGAACAGCTGATCGGTGCCACACCAAACCCCCTCCTCCCTGCCACAACATTCGCTGTATAAGACGCACCGAAATTTTCAACCACTTTTAGGGGTGAAAAAACTGTGTCTAATACTCTGAAAAATACGGTAATCTCATCAGATTGGGCCATAGTCCCTCTTGCAATCATACCATACTTTCTTTCTCCTGTGTAAGACAGTTCTGGTTTCGCTGTTATCCTCAGACAAGAATTTCTTTCAAATTTCACTTGGCTAGAGTTAAGGTTGGTTATTGCCACCACACTTGTGCAACTGTCTTCTGTTGTGTGACCCCATTATCACCCTCCAAGGCGCTCTAGTTGTCTACTTATCAGAAAAAAGCATGGTGTTTATCTCCTGAGGTTTTCTCTTGGGAATTAAGAAAGGGTAAGAAGCCAGGAAGGTTTCAGGTCACTTGTCAAGACTCCCACTGCAAGGAACTAATAAGGAAGGAAGAATTACATGCACGTTCTTAATGGCAGAATTAGGGATAAGGTACTAATTCATGGAAACTGTGGTGGGTTTGATTTTTCAAAATGCTTTGAATGTGATACTGGTTGAAATCAACAACTCTGAGTGGTCAAATCCATAGATAATTCTTCCTAACCATAAGCAAAGCTTTCCAACTGCCTGGAAAAATGCAGGGCTGTTTCTGTGGGATTGGAAAATATAAGGGCTCCAATGCTCAATGGGAAAGCAACTGCTCTGTATGCAGAAGGCTACTGGTTCAATGAGCGGCATCTCCTTTTCAAAGGAGATTCTCGTGAGATTTACTCCTCCTTTGAAAGGTATTTTTGAGAGCAAATTCTCTTTCAGGACTCAAAATGAGATCTGGTAAGAAAACAAATGCAGGAGAATTTCTTTGCGTGCATGAAGTTTCCTGCCTGGGCAGGACGTTGGACTAGAAGACCTCCAAGGTCCCTTCCAACTCTGTTATTCTATTTCTATTTCTAAAATCTCTTCATTTAATGAAGATAAAACAATTAGTCTATGTTTACCTTCCCTGTGCAAAGCAAGTTTTAAGTGGAAAAATAGAAAGGCAGGGCTTTATGTTTTATGAAAGCTAATTCATCAAAAGTGAAAAGAATACTCTGATCTTTATTTATCAAATAGTATTTTTTTTATTTCTGCCTTCCTTCCCCTCTGACACCTTAACTGTAAATTTGGGCGGCTGCTTTGAAGGAAACACCTTTTGTCTGAAGTGGTGTAAGGTTTCCTGCCTAGGCAGGGGGTTGGACTAGAAGACCTCCAAGGTCCCTTCCTACTCTGTTATTCTGTTCAGTTCTGTACCTAGACACCTTCAGTCCATGGAGGATAGGTCTGAGAATGACTTTAGTGATCCTCCCTAAGCCCCAAAGAAGTTTCATCTGTCAATGGGTCAACAGAGTGAAATGTTGAATTCTGGTCTCAGTTCAAAGTATTGGCATTCAACTCTAAAGCATTTGATGACTTGGAAACACAAGGAGGAAAGCCTCATTACAACTTTCTGCTTGCAACATTGCTAGAAACACGGAAGGCAGATTTTATGCCATGAAGTCACACGACATTTCTTCATTTATATATCACTAGCTGATAACACGGGTATTTATTTATCCCAAGCCTGTACTAGACAGGGAGGCTGTGTATTATCAGAGGGAGCCCCCTTGTGGAGCACTGTGAAGCCATTACCATGGCAACTCCACTGTGCTGTACAGTAGAAGCCATTTTAAGGCACAACAGGCTGTATCTTGAATCCAAAATGCACACTATCACACTAAAATGGCTTGCAATATGTCAATGAAGACTCAATAATCCAAACCAAAGGTGTCTAAAGGTTGAATCATGACAATAGACCAAACTTCATTAATTTGAGACATTTCATTGCTCATCCAAGGTACATGAAAGAAAATATTTCATTTATGGTCCCAGACCAATCAAACACAAATGCAAAACTTTAAAATGCAAGATACAAGACCCCAACCTAAAACAATAGCAAGAATAAAGTACCATCCAGATTCTCTGCAAGATGTAGCTGTTGGTAGAAACCTGGAAACATTTGTTATGGTTATCCAAGTTAAGTCTTGCAGAAGGAAGATTATATATATATTAGCAAGTTTTATTAAAATGAGATTTTAAAAAAACGCAGAAACTTAGAAGTAGAAAAAAGATTATAAAAAAATAAGTGAAGAATAACAAAAGAAGCAAGAGAAAGAAAATGATTTAAAGAAAGAATTTCTGATCTTCTTAGTGTAGCAATTATCATTTCCTCCGTTCCATATCGCCTATCACAGTTCCTTTCTTCACATAAGCAAATCTTTTCAATCAATACATACAACCAAAATCAGCAGTTCATTTATATCCATTTTCAGCAAAAAAGAAAGGAAGGGAGGGAGGGAGGGAGGGAGGGAGGGAGGGAGGGAGGGAGGGAAGAAAGAAAGAAAGAAAGAAAGAAAGAAAGAAAGAAAGAAAGAAAGAAAGAAAGAAAGAAAGAAAGAAAGAAAGAACTATAAGAGTTTCCAGTCTTTTATAATTCCCCTCCTCGATCAAACAGGAAAGTTGAAATTTCTTGATCAGAAAGGCAGCTAAAATTTCCAATAATTGGATCAAACAGGAAAGTTGAAATTTCTTGATCAGAAAGGCAGCTAAAATTTCCAATAATTGGCTTTATGAATGCCAGATGCTATGGGTGGTACAATCGTCAGTATAACAATACCTAGAATCCCGAGTCAACCCCTGTATCTGAGTAGAAACAACTACTCCTGTTTCAAGGATAGTATATCTGCCTATAATCTCTACAATACGTAGTGCACAAATTTGAGCTGAGGTGCATGTAGGATGTTATAGAAGCAAAAGGTTATATTTGCTACTTTGCTTTTGGGAACAAAATGTCTCAGACCAGCCATCAATGGGGCGGGAAAGTGAGGAGGAGAAACCAAGCGTAGAAAAACAGTAGTGCAATGTTTTGCCCTGGGCACAAAAGTAATTTAGCTGGCAGTAGGGACT